>NC_046193.1:6043746-6705429 GCF_011004875.1 Balearica regulorum gibbericeps
GGTGGACCCTATGTGGAGAAGTGATTCTGGCAATGCTGGTTAGATAACGAACACTTGGTGCTGTTTTATCGTAGTGGAAACAATGATCCGTTGAGCTGAATCAGTCCCTTTCAAGAGGACTCCTTCAGAGCGCAGTTGCCGGATGGAGCAGTCTCTTACATCCAGCTTGCGTGTAAATTCTTGGCATCTTGGATTGGTGCTACTGACACCAAAATCTGGAAATGGGGAAGTTGATAGGAGGAGGAGAAATTGGATCTTCTGAATTTCTTCCACATTGTGCTGAGCCCCTTCGAAGCAGTGGGGCTCCCACTTCTTCCACTCTGCAGCCTGTGTTTTCTTCTGTCTCAACTCTCCTCTTAGTTGAATCATCTCTCCTGGAGTCATTTCCTCCCCTTCTCCCATGACTCACGAGAGTGATGATGACTTCTTGAAATATATTTTTCAGCATCTGAGTCAGGTGGGACTCCATGTATCAGTGAAGGCAGGTGAGGAGGGAGAAATGGATCCTCGCCTTGAAGTATGAATTGCCGCGTCACTCATGTACTCACTCTATTCAAAAGATGCTTCCGTCTCCTTTGCTGCAGGAGTGAGAAAGGATATTGCCTGTGCTTTGGTGAGGCTTTGTAGGAAGGTGCTAGCTAACCATTGGGCACTCACGATGGGCGCACGCTTCAAGTGCCGTTCTGATTAGGTGGCGATTCAGTCCAGCCGCCGAAGAGCCTGTTTTCCTCTAAGTGAAAATATCATGCCTTTATTAAACTGTGTGCAGAGCACTTATTGGTAATACGTAGTTTCGTACCTTGTGTGTTCCATTTCTAAGAAGCAGAAATCAAGCACAAGGACACCAAACATAGTGCAGCGCTGTGGCACGGGTCTGGCAGTAGCAGGATGCTCTGATTTCACACGTGCTTTTCAGAGGAGTGTTGGAGCCAGGGGTGTGTAGCAAAGAGGGTAATTGCTTCCTAAAATAACAGTCGTCGACAAGGGGCTGGTTATTTGGATGCTGTCCCTCCCTTTTTGTTCCAGACCATCGTATCGGATGACAGTCTCATCATGGGACAGAAAAATTCCTAGGAAGATCTTTTTGCAATCCCCACCTGTTCAGCTGGCAGTAGAAAAGAGCATCTACAGCTGGCCCCTGGGGGAACTTTTACCCTGTGTCCCTTGCAGTGGCCTCTGTTTGACATGGAATTCCATCACCACTATCTGCCCTTTTCCCCAGCATCCTCCAGTGTCCTTTCTCCATGATGATTTCAAGCCTGTCCTTACAGTCTCCTTTGGGCTCTGTAGTTCCAGCTGCCTTTTATTCCCAAGCTTTAGCAGGAGGGGAGGTAGAAGAGATGGTCTTCAATACCAAAAGTACGGCTACTCTCCTTTGAAGTGGAAGTAAAAGGTATTGCTCAGGTGGAGTAACTCCTGAAGGAGATCACGTTAAATTTATGCAGTGTATTGCCTTGTGGGGAAGTTCCAGGGATCTCACTACAGGTGAGGTGTGAGGAAACAGTAGGTATGTTCCTGACTGGGTAGGAGTTTAAGGGGCTGCTCTCGTCCATGCTCGTGACCTTGCCCTTGTTAGGGCTAAGACAGACATCTTCCTTCATGTGTGGAAAGGAACAAGGTGGCATCCCCGTTGTGTTTTCCTTGTGCTGGGAATCGCAGCTGGCTGGCTTGCGGATGGACATCATCCGAGACTAGAATTCAACAGGTTGGTTATTTGCCAAATAGATTTTTTTGCCACTTTTTCTTTCTTAAACTTTCCACCTCTTCTTTGATCTCTCAGTGTGTTTGGACCCCTCCTTGCCTTTGTACGTGCCCAGGGAGACATGTACAGGCTAGGACTTTTTTGGTGAGCTTCTTTAGGAGACCAGCTGCTGGAGTTTGCCACTGGTGGAGCACCAAGTGAGCCAGGGCAAAGCCCTCACCTGGGGGTGGGTATGGGCTGGCTCTGGATTCCCAGACCCAAGGGGCTCTTCCCCTTCTCTTTTCCCCTTTCTTCTCTTGGTGTGGCCTTTCTAGGGTTCCCCACTTCATCTGTAGAGGGGGAGACCTTCTGTTCCTCTGAAGCCTCAGTGGCTGTGTCTGGTGAGGTTGGTGAAGATGAGCCAGTCCTCCATAGAAAGGAAAGGAAGCAGCAAAGACAAAAGGCACTGAAGGCAGCCTCCCATGCCATCATATTCAACCTCTTCTCCCTGTGCCCAGAACACGAGGGCACTTCTTCCCTCCCCTGCGCTGTTTGTCATTTCCACTTTGTGCTCTGCCTGCAGACCCAGGCTGCTCCTTCCTGCCACACCACGTCCTTGGATGCCCCAGCCCTGTCTGCTGCTTGTGGAACACCGAGGAGGTCTCGGCAGCCCAGCTCCGCTTCCTCACCTGTGCTGGCAATGCCAAACAGCATGGATCAAAGTGAGAGGGTGGTGTGGGGGTGCCAAGGTGATGAAAGGCTTTGGGAATCATGGGTGCAAGTGGCTCAGGGGTTGCCGCATCGTTTCTGCTGCGCAAACACAGCACCTCAGGAAGTTCTTCTATTGCCACAAAAGCATCTCTGCAGTGCAAGCTTGGGGAGGGAGTAAGAGGAGGTCGTTGCTCATGGTGCAGTATCTAGGAGGGTCCTCCCCCCTCTGCTCCAGGTCTATGGACACCCCAGGTCTGTTTCTTTCATAATACCAGGAGAAGTGCATGAGCGATGCCTCTGAGTCTCTCCCTTCCTGAAGCTCTGCAGACTGGGGGAGAAGGGAGTTGTGATTTGGCGGAGGAGGAGGCTGAGAGAGAGAAATTTTAGATCCTAGGGTATGTTTTAGGCTTGTTTCTACTTTTTGTACAGTTCTTGCGAAGGCTGCTTTTGGATGCTGACTGCTTCATCCTTCACATATTTAACCACAGACAATTTGCTTTGCCTCCTGCGAGCGGCACATCCCACGGTTTGCTGAGTGGGTTATGCCCTGAAGTGAACTATTTCTACACCGTGACCAGCCTAAAGACTGCTGTCTGTGCTGGTGGTCTTCCCCCATCTCTAAAAAAGAGACCTCCCTATCCATAAAACATAGTACGAATGTCCATGGGCTCTGGCGTTGCTCCCGTGGGATGCTGGTGATGTGGTTGGGCTGGTATTTTTTCCAAAGAGCTGTTTTAGTTTTGCATATTGTGCATCACCGGTGGCTTAAGGTGAAGCTTGTTGTATTTCCAGGGGACCTCTGCTGTGTGCAGTATCCGATATGACCCCTTGAGCAGAAGTGCAGCAAAGTGTCATTTCATGTCTCGGAGAATTTGTAATGTCTATTATGTACGTGTGTATGTATTTTACATAGATGTATGTAAATGTAGTAGGTTGGGTGTACCTTGCATGATGACTCTGGTGATGAAAGAACTAACAGCACTCACCTGTAATTAAGAGAAAAGTTTGTGGGGTTTATTTTATTCTTGTGGAATTTCACTGCATATTTTTGTTGCTATGTATTTAGCTCCAGTATGGGATGCGAATTTGGGGGAAAGGAGGGGTTTGGTAGGAGGTTTCAAGGCTCCTGTTCCTTCAGCTAAGGTGTAGGAACTTACAACATATTTCACTGAAGACTTTCATATTTTCCTGTAACAAGAGTAGAAAAAAACTACATTTAGCATTGGACACTTTCTTTTGGTAGAAAAATTAATACAAAGGACAAGACTGAGGGTTTTCTGTGCTTTGAAGGAATACTGCCGGGATGTCTGGCTGGGTTTCCTGCGGCTGCAAAGCCTGGGTGAACGTTGCTCTGGGAGTTTGTGGCGTTCCCATCTTCCTTTGCCTTGGATCCTAAGGGAAGGTGGCTGGAAGAGCTGGGCTTTGGTGCATGGTGGAGATGGTTGAGATGAGTAAGGCTTTTGGGCTTTTGTACTGCCTTAAGCAAATTTCTCAGTTTTGTCTCTGATTTCCAGTCCCTGCCCTCGGTTTTGGGTTTTCCCACTTACTGGCATATTTTTCCTTGCGTATTCCTTCGGATGCAACGGTGCGGTTAGTACCTGGCCGTGCTTCAGGATCCTGTGATGGAAGGTGAGGTGGGAGTTTGGAGCATTACCATGAAGTACTTACCAATCCAGCTTGTCGGGGACGAGAGCTGGTCAGCGGGGGCATCGCAGGAGGTAGGAGCTCAGGCCAGTTGTGCTTTTAGTCCCGGCTGACTGCTCAGTGCATTACTGTTCAGCTGGGACTGGTTCCAAGCTCCATTTACGTCTGGCACAAGCATATATCAAGAGTGCAGAGGGGATTTAATTGGACAGGTTTATCCCTTTAACAATTCTGATAGCCTTGAGATTTCCCTTGCAGGTATGTGGTGAACGGAGTCTTTATCAGCTCTTCTGCCCCCGATAGGGACAATAAAAGGTTTCACTTGTCTAAAGAGCTGCAAAAATTGGCATGCAACAAAGCATCTCTCAGCCCAGTTCAGAGCATCTCCCCCACTCCCTCTTCTCCCAGCAGCAGAGGTGCCGACCTCTGTCGTGGCGTGGGCTGGTAGGAGTCGACAGCGCAGATGCGGTGGCTTTCTCTTCCCTCCTTCGCTGTTGGGGGTCTTGCTGTCTTCTGGTCTCGGTGGGATGTGTTCTTCAGGGCAGGCAGCGAAGGGGTCAGCATTCAGCAGGAGCAGCCCTGGGGTGGCACTGGCTTTCTCCTCCGCTGCTGGCAGTGCGAGGTCCCATTGCTGTCCTGCTGCCCTGCTGAGCTGTCTGAAGCAAGTTCTTCCAGGCGCTCGTTGGCCAAGTCATCGGTGTGTTTAACTAGAGGGGTCCCAGGACAGGAGAAGAGACCCTTCTGAGCTGCAGTGTGTCGGAGTTTGGGTTGGGTGGCAGCGTGCGGCGCTGCACATGTGGCCCTGGTGGGTTTTCCTGCTGCAGCATGATATGACCCTGCATTTTACCTGTCGGGGGACTTCTGGGCATGCCAGAAGGCCACTGGTGGTCACACTCTGACCTCCTGGGTCCCAGACCAGTGTCCAAGCTAAGGGACATGTTACCTGCCTCACCTAGGCAGCAAAATGGAGGAGGAAAGAGGGAATAAACATAGCTCAGGTGAGCTCAGATGCAGCCTTTGGTTCTGGTGGGATGTGGGGCTCATGGTCCCATGCACACCCGCCCTGTGCCAGCCGTGTGGCCACGGGCAGGAGCTCTTGCATTGTGGAGGAAGGACCACGGTCAACATCAACCTTGTGCTTGCTGAGGTACAAAACATTTAAAGGTATGATCTCTGTGCTTTTGTTAGTTCATAGTGACATATCCATCCCTCTTCCCGCTTCTTTGCTAATTGCTGGTTGGTGGCTTTTGTTTTTAATTCTATTTTTAATTCGCTCCTAATCAAATCCTGGCTGACTGTCCCCATGTATTTATTTATTTTTTTATTCATTTGTGTGTGTGTGTGTCTTCTCCTGCCTCACGATTGTTCTTGCGCTGGACCTGCTCCAGTAATCCAATTTGAATCCAATCTCCCAGGTCTGGAATTCTAATTTACAGATTGCAGAGGGGAGCCGAACAATGCCCACGCACCAGGATGGGGCTTTATTGTCTAATCTAATCAGGGACAATCAGATGTTTGTAACAAGTCTATCAAAACTGTATTGGGCCAGTTTGCCGAGCAATGTAACCAGCTTTCTTAATAGCGCTAACGCGATTTAGGGCTTCCTGCACTTTCATGCAGATTATGTTGAACGTTTCCCTTTCTTCTCCCATGAACGCTTGGCAGCAGCCCAGCCCGATGGGCTTTACAACTTCGTAAGCTGCTTGGTGCATTCTGCAGCCATGGAGGTTTGCGAGGGCACGGGGGCTGCTGCCGCCACCTCCCCTGGCACCGCTGGAGGTGGGGGGCTCCTGGGACAATCCTGTTTGGGGACACCCCTGCAAGGTACGGACTCAGCATTGCAAGTGCATCTGGAGTGAAAAGCAACGGTCCTGACCTGTTAAAATATTTGGTGAGTCTCCATAGCAGCTCTCCAGCCCCGTACGCATGCTGTCAGCCTCCAGGCACTGCAGGCTTGCCTGGCTGTTGGCAAAGAATGGATGAAGAAACCTTTGTCCTCTCTGGCCCTTGGCAGATTAAGGCTGCTGTTTCTGGGTATTTGCTTTTAGAAGTTTGGATGGTTGAAGTTCAGAGAAGAGACCTATTTGGGGTTGTTTGAGATGCTTCCCCAGGGCCTGGAGCAAAAGAAGAGGCAAAACTAGTTCTGCAAATCAGCTGATGTCTCTTAATACAGCTCTTCAACCCAGAGTGGGGTTCCCTTATGTATTCTGTGCCAATAAATAGTTTCCTGAGTTTCCCCTTGCTGAAGACTGAAATATCCCTCTGGTCGCTTACCTTGGTAGCACAGCTAGCTGTCAGCCAGGAGGTGAACTTACGCTGGCTCTCACACTCCGGGTCTGTACCCCTTAGCTCTGTGCCCAATACCTCTGCCCAGGGATTTATTCTAGGCTTATGGATTCCTCCCTGCCCCAAAGCATCTTCCCTTTGGCAGGCGCTACGTGCTGCTCTCATCTCTGAGGCCGGCACGTCGAAGGGAGCCGCAACGTGCTGCCAGTCCCCGCGTTGTGCCCGGGGCGAGGTTTGTGATCTGGGGTCATGCAGCAGTGCTGGGAGCTTTAGCTGGGCTTGTAGCCTGAGCAAAGCTTGCCCTTGCGCCCGCTCGCTCAGTGCTGCCAGGCTGGTTTGCACGCACAGGGAGGAAGACTATGAATTCCCTGTAGTGGGAGCTAACCTTTCTTGGAGGGTTTAATCGCTATGCATGCCTTGTCTTTCTGCACTCTGCACCCTACAGTGCAGAGGAACCCAGGGACCTTTGAGACCAAGGTAAGAGAAGTCCGAAATAGTCTTAAAGGGTGTTTTACTTCCCTTCCTAAAACCGCATTGTGTATCTGACAGCAGTTTGCATGTTGGTTTTCAGTTTTTCCTCGTTTCTCCAGCACAGGAGCAGGGCTCTTAGCAGAGGTGGAAGTAACTAAAGCCATTAGTGTCGGCAAGGGATTTGCAGCAGTTGTAGTTCTTGGCTGTCTCAAAAGCTTGATCTCTCGAGCTCCTGAGGTCTGGCAGGGCTGCCTTATTCTGTGCACTGAAAGGGTAAAAGAAGATGGGTAAGACTTACTGCTCTGTCTAGATAGATAGATACAGATGTAGAAATGATGATGATGCAATAGAGGAAGGGGTCTCTGAGGGAATCAGTGCGAGGGAAGAAAATTACCATTTAATTCTTTATAACACAACCTTTAAACATGGTTGGGAATACATGTTTGCAGTGATAGCAAAATAAAAGAAACCATGTCACTGAAAAAGGGATTTATTTGAATTTGCTTGGTTAGTTTTGGCGTGAGAAAACGCATTTCCATGGCAGTTTGGTAGCTAGTGTTGCTTCTGCGCCCTGTCCGATGGCTTTGTAATCTGTGCCTGGTGGGAGAGGGCGAGGGGAGGATCTTTATTTCCCCAGGGTTGCCTGTAGTTTTGCAGAGAGCGTGTACTTCTGCACTTACATATTTGCTCTCAGTCCCTGGGAGTTCAGTCCCTGCCCTCCGTGCTGCTGTACATCCTTGAAGAGCTCTCTGAAGCCCAAGATCTTGGGCAGAAAAGGCTCCCACCAATTTATTCTCTTGTTTCATGTTTTTCCCTGTGAGTGTTTGAAATTCATCATCTGGGATTGAAGGCTGTTATATTGAATGGGAATAATTGACCTGGGAATAAAAGCTGAATTATTTTTAATTCAATTCAGGTAGAATGAGGATTCTTTTTTTTTTTTTAAGGGTTTCATCCCCTAGTTGAACTAAAAATCAATTATTTGTATAGCTCTGTTTATGGACAAGTAGTGAAGTTAAAGACTCTAATGATTGAGGGGGTGGAGGCTTGGTCCTGCAGGTTAATGGACTTGTTTGAAGCTTTTTAGTCTCAAAAGCTCTTTCCAAATCCTGACTTCTTTTCCTAAAGCAAATGGGTTTGGCAAGTGTCATTTCTGCAGCCCATGAGACGCAAATGAGCTTTGGCACAGTTCTCAGTCGGTCTCAGAGTGAGAGTCCTATGACTCGAATAGCAGGGGTAGGGTAGCTGCAGGTGAAGAGCAGGAGGCTCGCGAGAAGATGGCTTGCGTAATAAGCATTTAACTTGGCTCTGGGCAAGTGGTGCTGTGCCGTTATACGCGAGCTGGCACGCGAGTGTGCTCTCTGTCTTGTAGCGTGGCGTCTAGCGGGGACCGTGCTTTCTGCTCCGCGCAGCTTTGCTTTGCATCCGCTGCGGCTTTAACGGCATTGGCCTGAAACCCGTCAGCATCCAGCCCCGCCCCATAGCAAGGAGCTATTCTATATTCCCAGAGCAGCTGATGGCCATTAAATATTTGAGTGACATTAAAACAATGTGTAAAATATCTGTGATAAGGAGCTAGCAAATCTTAATAAAAAAAAAGGCGACAAGAATGTAAATTGCACGTACAATTGTGATAAAGAGCCAGAGATAACATTAAAGAGATTGTATCAATTCAATACAAGTTTAGTGCCAAAGCCTGTGATCTGCTCTTTAAAGAGGAGCTGTTGGGAGCCCGTGGTATTCCAGCAGACAGTGCTCAAATCGTCCCGGTCCTCTGGATGGGCCGTCCCTGCAGCCAGCGTGCAGCACGGAAGCTGTCTGCTTGCAGGGGATTAATGAAAACCTTTCCTGCTGCTATAATGAAAATAACACTCCTTGGAAAAATAAAGTGCTCCTCTGTCTGCTGGCCTTTTGGGTCCCTCAAAATGCAATTAAAAAGCAGCTTAATACAGCCGTGCGATGAGAAATCTGTCAGCGTTCACAGGCGCAAACTGAAGTGAAAGCAAGATGAAACAGATGCGAGCAGAAATATTTAACCCCGCGCCCGCCTGCCTGGTGGTGCTTGTGGAGCAGCCGGCCGCACTGGAACGTGCAGGGCTGGGACTGGGCTTAGCTGGGGGAGCTCGGCAGCAGGAGCGGCTCCACGGGCACAGAGCTGGGCCGCAGCAGCACTGCGAGGGCACGGGAGCTCATCGGTAACCCAGCCTGGGCTGCGTGTGTCTCTGCTTGCCTTGTGCCTGCCAGAGCCCCCTATGTTCTGGGCTGGTGTTTCTGCTTTACGTCCTTGCTTTCTGTCCCTCCTCTGCTGTTCCGGATCTGCCACATCCCTGAAAAGTGGCCGAGGAACGTGGCGGTAAAGGTTGGAAGTACCCTTACGGGTTTGGTGGAAGCGGCAACTCTGGTTTTCTCAGCGCTGTGCAGGGCTGCTGGCTGTAGGGTGGTATTTGTGCCTGCCAAAATGTCCTTCCAAAACTTGAAATGTAATAATGGGAATTGAAGCTAATTTTAAATGGTGGTTGGTTTGGGTTTTTTTCTGCAGGCATGAAAATTAAAAAAAAATTCCTTTAAGTTGGTAATTTCTTAGCAAGTGGGGGATTATACGGGCTGGGACTGCGCACCCTTCCAGACTGGGACGCTAGCGCAGGGCTCCCATGGGCGCTGGCAGTGCCGCACGTCTGCGGCTGATCACCTGGCTGCGGCACTGCAAAATGACCAGTCATCTTTGGCTGCCCTGCGTTTGCCTCTTGTGCGCCGCTACTTGTAAAAGGCGTGAACTGAAATCCCACCTCAGTTCCACACCAAGAGCTGCTGTAACACCACCAGCCACTTTACTGGAGTTGTGCTGGGAGCAGTGTTTCGTGTTGCACGCCAGTAGATGGCACAGCTTTTATATCGGCTAATTATATAGGGAGAAAACGCTGCTCTGTGCCGTTCCTGTTGCTAATCTTAGCCGTGCCTCGCTCTCCACTCGCACAAAGAAGTCTCTGCTGATGTGCCTGGAGTTGAGGAAGTCAGGTAAGATTACGGGAGAAGATGTTGACTTTTGCAATGTTGGGGGGGCAGTGGGAAGCCATGATGGGGAAGAGGAGGCAAGCAACTCTGCTCCCCCGCTTCCACGCACATCTAAGAGCAAACTTCAAGGTGGTGGTAGTTTGGCTTCCCAAGCACATTCAAGCAAGCGATGAATTCCCTTAGGACAGGTATGTTTGCCTGCCCCAGGTTTACATGTGGGGAAACTGAGGCCTGGAGAGATCACACTTTGATACACTCGGGAATGAGCGCTGTGCTTCCTAATTAAGTTCTGGGACTTCAGCTCCAAGGTGTCCTTCATGCGTGGTTACTGCAATAACATCTCCCTGGAGCTCAAAGCTCCTTCTCTCCACTCTACTTGGGTCTGACACTATTGTTTCCTGACTAATTCAGGCTTTGAACGTGAAAATTTTTAGCAGAAAACGTGAAAGGTACCCTTCTGAAAGTGTAAGAGTTGAATGCATCCCCAAATCTTCCCTGAATGATGCTGCCCTGATGTTTTGCACCTCCCCTAAGCCAAAGCAGTGCGCTGGGCCTGTGGGGCTAGCTGGGCCTGTGGGGCTAGCTGGGCCGTGGCCACTGGAGTTGGGAGAGTTGCTCAAGCGTAGCAAGACAGTCGTGAAACAGAGAGGGAGGCTGCTCATCCCTCCGCACCCCTGTCCTGGGAGGTGTGCGGAGACCCCGAAGTTAGAAGCAATCTTTCTGCCTCCCTTCTGGCTGCTGAGGGACTCCTTTTCATGACTGAAATTGATTCTTGCAAGTGGATGGAAAGGATATATCCCAAATCTTGAGGGCCTGGAGTGCATGTGGAATATAAAACAGTGTACATATGTGCTGCTGTAAATAGAGTTGTCACTCTAAAAGAAATGGGGTTTCTAGTGCTTGTCAGATCACTTTAAAACCATTTTTATTACTAGATTACATTCTAAGATAAAGTTTATTGTAGCAAAAAAGAGGGAAGGTGTGGGATTTGACTGCAGATTTGGAAACACACTTAAAAATTATGAAGTGCCTTTGAGCCTTAGCTGAGGGCAGACCGCCTGCTTCAGGGTTTTCCTGGGGGACATTTGCTGCCCAGCTGAGTTAAAGGAATGCTTCCTGATTTCGGTGCAAACTTCACCTTTTATAGCCAAGCTATGATGCGCCATGTGGACGTTTGCACAGAAGGTCCAGTTGATGAGTCTGCGTCCTGCGTGTGGGGCAGAAACTCTTCCAGGGTGACTGTGCCAGCTGGGAGTCCTGGGGACCACCACGTTCCCTGAGCGTGGCTTTCAAACACCTGCCCTAAGGGTTTCGTGTCAAAACTGAGGATCAATCCTTGCACGTGTTAACTTTCTTCTTTCCCTTCCTCTCCCCTATGAGCACTGCTGCTTAAACGCTTTGCTCTGGTAAGATCCTTTGTCTATGCTCTTACTTTTTGTGCAAAGTCTGCGAGCAAAGAAAACCCTGGGTAGGTGCCAACTCTTTTTTTTAGCTCTTCCTTTCAGATACCAGTAGCATCCCTCTTTCTAACCCAGCCCTTTCCATCATTTCCTCCTAGTTTTACCTAGTGATGTTTGTCTACCTTTATGTATCAGTGAAAAAGTTGTTCTCCGTTGCCTCAGCTGTTTGATGCAGCAGAGAAAACGGTAGTTGTCTACTCCCACCAGATTTGGACTTCAGAGTTGTATTGTTTCTCACCTACCTGCTCCATCTACCATCCTAGTTTAGATAACCACTAAAGCACATCACAGACCAGATGCTGGAAGAAGCAGTCGCTTTGCAAGCGCCATCTGAATGCTGCAGCCCCTCACGCTGTGCAGAGCGAGTGCGGTACAGAGATGCAAACAGAAGAGCAATCTGTGCCTGGGGAGGGATGTTTGGATGCAGCAAGCCTCCTGCTTCCAAACCAGCTTGTGGGTTTGGTCAGAACTTGGCTTTTTTTGAAGTTGTGCAAATAGTTTTAAGTCAGTGCCTGAAGTGGCAAGAAGAAAGTCAGCTGGATTTAACCCTTAGACTTGCATGGACCCATATTTTTCATAATCTCTGGCCTCTAAAGACCCAGGTTTATTTTGCATGCAGACTTAATGCAGGTAGTCCCTGCTGCCTTGGTATTAGTGTTTGTCTCTCCAGCCCCTACTCAAACTCAGAACCTCTGCGAGGTCCCGTTCCGAGGAGCTGCATTGCTCCCTCTGTGCTGAGCATCCCTAAAACCTGAGCCGTAATAGCATCCCTGCTAATTATATCACTGCAGATTTATTTCATGGTAATATTATTGCTGGCCTCAGGCATCACCATTATCATTGGAAAACATCGAATGATCACAACTCCTTAGCTGCCTCCATTAAACCTGAGAGAAGCGTCTGGGCCTGTTTATAAGTTTGTCTTTTGATGAGAGCCAAGGATTGATGAGCTGGTGGATGGGAGGTTTGCAGAACATGCCCTGGAGGGAAGCTTGCCTCCTCACGGAAGCCGTAAGGCGCATATGGCAGGATCGCTAGCTGAATGCATATGCAGCCTAGGAAGCGCGGAGCGAGGCGAGAGCGTCACCTTTATCTCTTCAGGGCAGACCTTGCCTGCTCCGTCGAAGCAGCATCCAGCACCGAGGGCTGCGCAGTGCTCTGGAGGGGATGACTCTGCGCTCCGGACCGGCGGTGCTGGGGGCTTGGTCGGAGCTGTTCCCGGGAAGGGGGCATTTCGAGTAGGCAAGTTGTCTTGTGATGCTTTCTGCTGAAAGTCTTGGAGGTAGGGCAGAAGGAAAAGCAAAAATAGCAGTGCTGGTTTTCAACAAAAAATGGAAAAAAAGAATTCAAGAGTTTTCTCTCTGTTTTCCTTGCTAGAAATAAAATACAGCAGCTGGTGTGAGGGTACCAAGGCCTTCTGCTGAGCATGTGGCTGTAGGTCAGTGCAGTGTCCCCAGGGCTGTCCTGTCCCTGGGACCCAAGCTCGTAGCTGCTCGGTGCTGCAGGCCATGTCCCTTCCAGAGTGCAGTGGTGGGATGGCAGCAGGTCTGTAGGGTGAAGCACTTAGTGCTGAAGACCTCATATCCGCAATCTGGGTTTTGGAAGGTACGTTAGAATATTTCAGCGTACACCCCAGTGCTGTGCAGGCTTGTTGTGAGGGGGTTTTTGTCTCTGCCTGAAGCCTAGTTTGACTTGCAGGGATGGGGTGACCATCATCCCCGGCCAGTGTGGTGGTCTTCCCCACGGATGCCTGCGGTCCCCAGCCAGCCACGTAAGGGAACAGCAGAAGATTATCACAGATCTGAGATTAGCTCATGTAGGGAACATGAGGAGGTAACTCATCAAGATCCCTTTCAAGATCTATAAAAGTAGATCAGTTGTTATTGATTTTTACTGTGTCTGGCCGTAAAGTCCTTTTTGGTGTGAAGTGCTCCAGTGCAGCGATGAACGGGCCAAAAACTTGACTGAAATGGGGTCAATAAATTACAAGCAGACAAAAGGCACTTACGCTCAGACTGCATCAAGTCTCCTGGTAATTTCAGCAAAACAGTCAGAGCAGAAATATGCTGATAATTATTTAAATTAGACTCCGAGCATTGAATTTTTTTTCTTCAAGTAACAGCACTTCAGCACTTGTCCAGATGAGTGCTAATTTGCCCAAATGGAAAGGTTTATTAAACATGCCAGCCAGTGCTTTAGTAATATTTAGGACGGCAATTTTGCTTTATTATATCTCTTAACAAAGAGGACACAGGCTTCTTGATCCATCACCAGAGCAGTTGGGGGATGTTGGGCAAGATCCATGTCAGCTCTGCCTGGCCTTGAATTAAGGTGCATCGTTTCTGCTTCAAATCTGCCTCTTTGCCAAGTGCAAACCTGGGACCTGATTTGAAAAAACTTCCTTGACTTGACTAGATTGAGGGACACTCAAAATCTGGGACGTCTTCTAGGTGCAGGAGTCATGGCTATGATTTGGAAATGTTGAAAGATGAAATTGCGTTTGCTCCAGTGAAATGGGCCCCGAGCCACGTGCTGAGGAGGATGAGCCTCAGCTCCTCCTGTTGCTCCTTGCTCACTCTAGGACACATTTGATAACAGTGTCGTTTTGTGGAGAAATTCAGGTGTGCAAAGATGATCCTAGCCCATTGTTTTCCGTCCCTCACTGATCTGTCGCAAGCAGCCTCCTGGTCTCTGTTGTAACTCTGTGTGTTGTCGTATAGGTGTCCCTACAAACTGGTAGATGCAGTTGAATCTCAGCTGCTATCCAGTGTGTTTATCTTTGTTTCACCACCGTGGCTGTCTTCAGACTAATGTGGATGCTGGCTTTGCTGTTTCCCTTAGCATTCTAAATTTGTTTTTTGTATTTGAGAAAATGCTTCACAAAGCCCACTGGATTGAGTAGTCTTCTGCTTTTTGTCTGTGGGTGCAGATGTTTGGTTCTGTGGCTTGTCCTGGGACTCAGGTGGGGAATTAGGACTACTTGCATGGATTAGAGATAATATAGAAGTGTCTTAGTCTGAGAATCTCATCACAAAGAGGATGGTTATATGGTGTGAGTGCTTCTTGGAGATCCATCCAGGGGGAAATTTCCTTTAGGCTTTGAAATTCCTCTGGGTCCTCCAGAATAAAGACCATCACCTCCTTTATGTGTGCATGCTCACCAAGGACATGAGGATTAGAAATACTATATAACGTACCAAAACCTGTGTTGTGCTGTTTCTATCTTTAAGACCTTGTCTGGGGCAGAATTTTGAGAAGCGTTTCAGTTTGCTGCCGTAAAAGTTCTAATAGGAGTTGAAGGAACAGGGTACAGACAGGAGTTCACTAGCTTTCTGCTGTAGGATAGTGTAGTTTGCATGCATCGCGTTCATTGATGCTGGTATTTCTCCATCCTCTGATTATTGGTGGGACCTGTCATCTTCATCATTATATAGTAGATGTCTGTCTTTACTGAAAGTTATTCCTCCTTGCTCCTTCCATAAATACCTTCTCTCCCTCTCTTTCCTCTTCCCTCCCCTTCCCCCCCAAGATTGCTATGTTAAGCTATCATACTGTAAATCTTGGGAGTGTCTGGAGCTCTGGCTGTTTGCAGAAGATTTGGCAAGGGAGAACCTATTGGAGTTCCAGGTTATAAATTCTTCCGGAGCTCAGATGCAGGGGCAGCCAACGGTGATGGGAACACTTTGGCTCGATTCCAGGCACTTGGTCTGTCTTCGTTACTGTTGGGCGAGCAAGTGGTGTCAGTGCAATGAGTGGAAAGTCAATGGCTGCTCTCCTATGCAAGTGTGGATGTTGAATGTCCCAGAGGAGAAACAGACATGTGGATCTTCTGTAGAGTTAATGCAGAGGCTCTCTAATCTCCACAGAGAGCTGGAGTCACCCCGAAAGGTGACAGGTCGAATACTGTCATGTCCTGCTGGAGGTGCAGAAGAGCTGCTGGGAGGAATGATGCCTTCTCTGCTCCCCAGTGTGGGTAAGCAGGAAGCCAGGTCTTCTAGGGACCACTGTTGATTCCCGTCCTCCTCATACTCCAGAGCACTGTGCTATCACAGCTCCTGGAGGGGTGGGCAGTGGTCCGAGGGAGGGACCTGGTGCACAATGATAGCATAACATGGAGATGAACACCTTGCTACTTGTATGTGCTTGGTCTCCAGCTCAGCCTTGGGCTTTCTGCTCTTCATCGTGCAGCAAATTATGCCCACAGTGTATCTGATGGCACGGTGTCATGAATGTTTCTGGCAGGTCCTCAAGTTTCTAGAGCAACAGGGCTTATTGTAGGGACAACAGTGCTGCCTTACCCAAATCTTTGGTGAGAATAGTTAGCGAGCCCTGCTCTGGTTGCCCACCAGCAGCCACATCCTGCCAGGCAGCTCTCCTTTTCTGGTAAAGACCGCTTTCACAAGAGTTTGCAAAATATGACTGCTGCAAAGTGTTTCAGGGCAGCAACCAAGATAAAAACCAGGAATGGCTATCGATTTCCCGTCATGCAATACTGTTGCTATTTACAGCCCTGGCATTTGGCTGGTAGGAATATGAAACTTTCAGAATGGGAAATATAAATGGAAATAATTTGAAAGGAAACTCTCACTCCGCATTATTGAGAATATGTGGTTTTTGGCATTTGGCGTCCCATAGGGAAGTGTGCTCTGACACCTCGTTCATGGTGGAGCCCCAGTGTGCTGTGGACCGTCAGCCCGTCTCATCCATTCCCAGTAACAGGGATGTGGGGCAGTAGCTTAGAGGAGTCTTCCTGGCTTATCCACCTTTAAAAAACTGTAGATAGACAGTCTGGGGTTCAATTTTACTCTTCTAGCACCTTTTCTCACCACAGTGATTGGGAGTGCTTAACCTCCTCTTCATTAATCAGTTTGAATTTTATCTAAAATTCATCCTCGATGAAGGCAAATTAGATAGAGTCTACTGCTTCAATCTTGGGCTGAAAACGATGGCAGTGCATGCAGGGTTTAGCAGGTAAGCGTGTTGCAGCTCGGATCAGAGCGGCACTGTATTTTTGGTGGCTTTGTACTGACAAGGCTAGAGGAGTCAGCTGTGTCCTGTGCGCTTAGTTCCTGACAGTCACTACAGGCACGTGATGTACCAGTGAATCCCAGGTAACACGTGGTTGGGGTGCCACAACCCAGAGCAGCAATACAAATCAATCACCAAGCCATTGAGGTTGGCGAGGACCCCTGGAGATCATCTAGTTGAGCCCCTGCTCGAAGCAGCGTGAGCTGGAGCAGACTGCCCAGGAAGCCAGTTGTTCTTAGGCAGGTTGCTGTCATTGTCCCCATCCTACAGATGGGGACAGTAAGCCCTGGGTAGTGGCTTGGCTGTGATATCTGGAAGGTGAGTGGAGGTGGTTGGGGTGACATGCCTGGTGTGATGGTGAGAAGGTGAGGAAGGCCTTGAGGCTGCAAGGCACATACGTGTGTGCCTACTCATTGTTTCATGAGCTCCTGGTTGCAACGGTACTGTCTTTCCATTAAGGAAATTTTTTCGGGAATCAGAGTTACTAACATCTGTAAGACTTGAAGAGCTTTAAGAACAGTACATAAATGCATCGGAGAGGTTTGTCATCTTCTCTGAACAGCTCCTTTACTGTTGGATGTTTTTGTACAGGGATGAGTGGAAAACAAGCAATAAGGGGGATAAGAGACAGTGAACTCTGTAGAGTCTTTGGCCTTCTTGTCACCGGAGGAAGTCACCTTTCTACTTAGATCCTCTGTAATGAGGAGTCTTGGGAAGTAGTCTTCCTCTGGTGGTCTGCTGAAGTTCAGCCTATGGGGGCAGTTACAATCCTCAGTGAGTACGTGGCCTCCTGGTCCACGCTGCTTTGCCCGCAGAGCAGTTTTACAGCTCCTCCCACCAGGTTTCCTGGAAAAATCAGTCAAATAGCCAGGCATCCTGTTAGAGCCTGGCCGAGCCACGTTCTCGTGCCCGGGTGTGGAACAAGCATCCCACTGGGGTAGCTCTGTCCCAGCCAGCCAGAGAGCATCTTAAATGTCTGATGAATCTTTCGTGGCAGGATTTCAGCCATACCCTTTCCTTGGGAAGAGGTAATGACTGCACAGTGCTCGCTTTTGAACTCCTCCATCTCTCTGAAACCTTCAGGCCTTCTTCTGGATGAGACTCCCTCCTGATGGCTGTGCTGACGAGGCGGGGAGCTGGGACTGATTGGCTGCGGTACTGCAGAAAGCTGCCGGCTAATTTACCTAATCCGTAGCGCTGAGTTGAAATGCAAAAGTGCCAGCTCTCATCATGCCGCAGCTGCAATTTGCGCTGGGAGGGGGGAAGGCAGGAGCACGCCCACGAGAGAGATGTGAGCTCTTTCGCTGCGTGGATCGCTGGTCTCCACTCCTATTTGGGGTGCAAAAGAAATGGTAATCTCGCGTTCTGCTTTATTTTCTGTTTATTTCTTTCCTTGCTTCCTGGTGAGGGCAGATAGTGTAAGAATTAACCTCCAGGGATGTTGGTGACTTCCTAGCAAGAAAAACCATCATTTGCAGGCTCCTAAGAAAATGAATTTCACTGGTAGGAACCATGCCTAGAGGATGTCCTCTGTGTTAGGATATAGATGTTTTGTAAAGTGTCCCAAGTCCCCAGCGTGTTGTCTCTGCTCAGGACCTGGAAGGCTTTTACAGCCCAAATCTGACTCCCTCTTGCAAAGCACCTCGCTGTGCTTCTTGGGGTTCAGGACCTGGTGTACGAATCTGTTGTTTACACGGGGCTGTTCAGCGGCAGGTTAACAGCTTCCCCTGCATCTCACGGAAAATAGGAACACAGTAAAACCCAAAACAAACCAAATTTTGCTGCATTGCTTGAAACAGCTTGTGAGCTGGGAATTTGTCCCTGCAGGCCTTTCCTTGTGCCTTCTGCTTTCTGTGGTGGCTGATGATTGGGACAAGAGCAACTCGGTGTTGCAGAGCAGCTCCTCGGGCAAAGCCTTCTGGTAATCTGGACCTGAACCTCCTTCGTGCTGCTGCTGCTTTTGTCTAGCTGCTTAGCTAATACCTTGATGCTTATGGGTTGCCTCGTTAGGAGGGGGAGCTAATGATGGAGATAGTGATGCACTCCTTGCTTCCGAGATTGCACACCAATGCTGGTTTTGCTGATACGACATCTTTGCTCACAGTTGCATGAAATTCTTGCTAGAACAGTGTTCAGAAAGCTGTTCTTAAAATCCTGGGCAATATAGCAGGATTCTGGTCTAACCCTCTGCACGAAGCAGGGATGGGCAGGTGTGTTGATCAGGGGCTTGTCTGTTGGGTTTCGAAGATCTCCAAAGGTGAAGCTCCTACGCTCTGGGTCCCTGTTCCAGTGTTGACCAACCTTATGTGATTATTTTTTTTTTAGAATTTGCCATGTTGTGTTTTGCTGCTTCTCATCCTATCCCTGTGCACCTCCAAAAAGAGTTTGGTTTCAGCATACTCTAGAGACGTGTTGAACTGCTATATTGCTCTTCCAGCAGCTGCAGGAGCAGTTAAACCCCTGTGAGTATGAAAGCCTATCTGTTCTTCTGTCTATAGAGACTTTCCCTCAGGTGATCTTTTGCTTGGTGCCTCTTTCTTCCTTTGTTCTTTGGCTCCTTTACCCCATTGAACACATGGTTTTGAATCATCAGCCTGCATAACCTCCACCCATGTACTTCCATTTCTGGCTTGCCCTGCATACAGAGTCTGTGTTTTAAGTGATGCTCCATCATATTTTAGCATTCCTGCTCCAAAGAGACAACTTCTCAGCCTCCATTCAGGAAAAAAATGTTACGCAAATAGCATCAAGCCCAACCTTTTTGTCCTGCATTGCAACAGGAAGCAGGATGTCACCGTGGACTTGGGTGAGGCAAGCAGAGGGCGTTCCTCCCTGGTGCTGATGCTGTGGAGAGACCCTCCTGCCTGCTCTGGTGCTCATTTGTCACTGGGGGAGGTGGTGTCACTGCTTGAGCATTGCCGTTGCCCAGTGTTGAGTGTCAGGTGGTTGAATGCTGGAACGAGTTGCCCAGATAAGTAGTGGAGACTCCATCCTTGTGGGTACTCACAACTCAACTGGACACAGTCCAGTGCCAGTACTTGATAGCCCCATCTGAATGCGGACCAGGACTTGGAGATATGGTACTCTTTTTGTCCGAGAGAACTAAAGTGGGCTTTCATGCTCTGAATTGAGGAAGGAGGGTTGGTGGTGCAGGAGTGGTAGAAGACAAGCTGCATGCAGTATGTAGGACGCCTGGTTCTGACTTGCAGCCAAGCTGAGCTGGAGGAGGGAGTCTTGCAGATGACTTTGTTGAAGTCATCAGGAGAACAGCACGTCTCCGACTTACTTTATAGGTCTTGTGCGGATTTCACGTGCCAGAGCTAAAATAATACATGATTTGTTAAACCGGCTTTTTTCACGGTGGTAGGACATAACCCAGCCGTTCAGCTAGAGCGGCGGAGAGCAGTGATCAGCATTGGCAGGGTGGGCTGTGCTGGCTGCGGTCAGGATCCTTTTTCTGAGGAGGCTGGTAGAGACAATAGAGTCAGAGCGGTAAAACTACGTCGTGCTGGCCCACACTGGGCAGAGCAGCCAAAGCAGGGAGTGCGGGGAAACTAAACGGGAGCACAACGGCTGCCAAACTGATGGCAGTAACGTGTGTAGGACAACACGTTAGAGTAGGGAAGGAATCAATCTGGCTGATTTTTATTAATTTTTTTCCCGGTAAGTTTGACATGTGCCTGCAGGACATAGGAGTCACACCAGGGTGGGGTTCACCTGGCCTTTCAGGTGGGGCATCCGATGGACTCGGAGTATTTTCCCCAGTGGACCATGGCAGGGTGTCTGCTCTTTTTAGGCATGGGGGTTTATTTAAGATTTCTTTCACTGCTTTGCTGAATCCAAAGCTGTTGCTGTAGTGAAGGGTACTAAAAAAAAAAAAAGTTGTAAAATTGAATTGTGCAGAATCTGGAAGCTGCCACACCTGATCCACGGTAAAGAGGAATTTTTCTGTTCTTTGATGGGGTTCCTGTGCACGTTCAGAGTCTGCAGCTGAAGTGGGCTTTTTGCTGTCTTTCCTTATTGTAATTTCCTAATTGGTTTGCTGCATTCACTCCTCAATCACTGTAGTCCTTCAAGTGCTGTGAGTCCCATTAGATAGCCCTTTTCTATCTACATTACCTACTTAAGCAAATTTTAAATTAAGATTTTCTTTTTTTTCTACTTCACCCTTTCTGATGTGCCAAGTAACTTGTGTGTTAGAAACGCTGGTCTTGCGGGCGGTGGGTTCCCCACCTCTGTTCTCTTCCTGGTCAAGTCATGGAGAAGTGACAGCTCATCACAGGAATGCATTCGTTGCATTCTGCTCCAATTTGGTCCTCTGCCTGGGTGCATCTTTGTATTGTGGTTTTGTTGTTAGAGCGGGAGAAGGAATGATTCGTTGCTGTCTCACAGTGAAGGGGTCAGCGGGTCGCCCACAGCCATATCTTATTATCATCTGGAACTTAGCCTGCTGAGGTATTGCTAACCATCTGTAACACATACTGCTCATTTCTGTGGCATGCTTATAACCTCTGCTAATTATTTATAAAGGGTTAATTAGTAGGATTCTGCTCTAAGCAGTGACCCAGTGTTCTTTGTTTCTGGTCCTTCAGCTAAAGTAACAGCACTTTTACTGAAAACAACAGTAATTTATTCCTGAGAACAAGGGTTTTGAGGTGATGTATCAAAGCTCCACGAAAAAACGAATGTGGTGTCTACCTATTTCCTCTGATCGTTGATTTTCTAATTTTATAAAAGGAAGCAATCAAGTTTGTCTCATTATATTGGTGCTCATTGTTCAATTCCATTATCCTTTTAGACTTTTCTCTTAATGTTTGTTCCACTGTTTTAGTAAGGCTTGAAATTAGACTAATTCCCCAGATCACTCTTCTTCCAGTTTTAAAATTTAGATGAAACAGATTAAGATTATTGAGTTCTGAAAATCAAAGAGACAATAAGGTAGAACCATTAATGTGCTGAAAGAGACCATTTGCCTGGTCCCGTTAGCCCCTGCCCTGAAATCAAAAGCAGAGGGCACCTGGTATAATTAAAAGCAAGCAGGTCTACTACAAGTTAAAGGGAATGCTTTTTAATACAGCTCGTAGCTAACTGGTAGAACTTGATGCTCAAAGATGCTGTCAGAGCAAGAAATTTAGCAAGACACAAAAAAGAAGGGAAGCTCATTATGAATAAGAACAGTAGCTCCGATTCTGTGGTTGTTGTGATAATCCTCCCTTGTGTGGTGGTGGTGGTGTAACAGTGGGTTTACTTGAGTGATGGAGGCTTTCAAGATCAATGTGAATATCTGTAAATTGAGCTGAGGAGAAGATAAATGGCCAAGGCTGTTCTGTTTCTCGCTTTGGGAAGATTTAAGGCAATAATTAGTGAGGCCAGGAAAATTATTTCCCTTCTTGCAGGTGGATTTTGTAAGATAGGTAGTTGTAGCCTTTCAGGCTGAGATGACAGTTGGGTCTTTCTCTAGGCCATTTGCAAGATGTGAAAGTTAATGGGACTCCAGGCCGCTTCCACTACAGCAATTTCTGTGCTCTTCCTGGAAGAGGCATTAAAACTTTCCTGTTCGGGCTTTACAAACCCACCACAGACTGAGACCACCTGGCAATAACGCTCTAGAGAACCTCCCAAGCAGGTATCTCCTGCTTTACTGAACTCTAAACTGCTTTGTATCTACAAAGTATGATTGGTAGGGAGGAGGAGGATCTTTTATTACACCTGCCTTAGTAGCTGAGCCCAATAGATACTCTGCCTTTTCAACTCTATCAACTGTTTGGATATAAAAAAAATATATATATTAAAAAAAAAATGGCCAATGGGAAGATGAACAGGAGCGCTGAGAATAAGCCCACTGCGCTGATGGGAATTTTAGGCATAAGCGATGTGTGTGCGTATCTTCAGCCCTGCTTCCCCCTGCTATGCTTCGTTATTGCTTTCCTGGCCTCTTCCTTTAAAAATTAAACAGTTTCTTAAACAGGCAGTAGTTTTTAATGCATTTTACCCATTCTGTCTATTAAAAGATCTTGACCCCTTCATTTCCATCTTTTGGGATAAAAGTAATAAGTTGTGCCAATTTGGTAGTCAGTGTGTGGAAATCAGTGTGTCTATGAAATGCATATTCTCTTTGATTGCCTGCATTTAAGCCTGATTATGTTCAAATCACCCAAACATCACAAAGTGCTACGCGAAGTATAATGATCCGTCAGCAGACGGAGAGAAGGGCAAACAACCTTTTAAATTTTGGTAGAACCCAAAGAGTTTTACGCATCAGCTTTTCAAACGCCAGCCTGTTGGGAACATCTCAGAGCTAAGAGCCCGGGTGCTACTTTGCAAGCACCGAAGCTCGGAGGTCTCTTGAATGCCAAGAATGTGTTTTGCACTTTAGTAAATCTACCCCAAAAGTTGCTCATGTTGCCCAATTCACTTGCATGCTACCACGTTCCTCCGATCTTTGCTGGTGTTAACAATCTGATGTTCCTGTTGGGTGCAATGGAGATGGAAACAGGTCTTTTGCCAGCTTCCAAAGAAAAGGAATTACCGGCTAGCCTAACGCCTGAGCCGCTGCTGAGCGGTGTGTCCCAGACACCCTGTGCTTGGCCTTTGCCAGGAGATTTCTTGATCCATTTCCCCTCGAATAAGAGCACGCAATATGCTCTGACTGGGGGCAGGAGGGGTAAAAAGACTCCTGCTGCCTTGGACTGTCTCAGAGGCAGTGACCACGCTTCTCTGCATTGCTCCACGTGGATTTTTCAGTGCAGTGCTCCTCACCTGGGAGGCAATTTCTGCACTCCTAAAATGACTGCCTCGGCTCCTAGCCCAGCACTCCATGCCCACAAAATCTAGATGTCAAATAAAATAATTTATTTACCCTCTAGGTTGTGACATCGATGGGCTGGCAGTACCTGGCACCCCTCAGGAGGGGGACGAGGGCACCCCGTTATCCCACTGCCTGCAGTCCCGCGGTGGTACAGGGGTACCCCATGGGATCGCTGGCACGGACAGAGCCTCCTGCTTTCTGAGGTGGCCAGTCTGGCACTTCTTCATGGGAGCTGTGGTCAGTCAGAAAGGTTTGAGTGTGGGGATGGCTTTTAAATCACTAACTTACATTTATGAAAGCAGGGAGATGGTTTGTCGTTTCTCTTCCGTAGTGCTGAAGCTATTGCATGCAGAGTCCCATCTGGGTCTGGGGTCCCTGACGCGCAGGCGCTGTGGGAGGAGGAAGGGATGGAGTGGGAGCCGTGACTCTGAGTCCTCATCTTCCCTCCGCCTCTGTGCGGCTGCTGGTGCTTTAAATTGTCAGCTTAATGCATTCATCCATTTAACTCAAAAATATGTTTGAAGAGAGGAAGAAGAGGGTGAGGGCAGAGCCTTTGCCTGAAGTGGGATGTTGGCCTTGCAGGCAGAATTCCAGCTTGACTGTTTCCTAGTTAAGGCCCAATAATGTCTCCAGTGGATGGGAGTCGCAGGCTTTCCTTTGTCCGATAAGGTTGGAAGGTCTCTGGGTTGGGAACTCTCTCCTACACACACGTGTGGGTGTGCAGGGACGCTGCCTGGCACAGTGTCCATGTCTCTTCTCCGTAGAGCTCTGGGTACCGTCACAACACAAATCTACCGCAGTACCGGCGCAGCGGGCGAGCGGAGTGAACGCTGTTTGCTTGTCTCCAGGCGGCTGTGCCCAGAGGTTTCCTTGTCCTCTAAGAAAGCATGGTTGTTGCAGTTTTACGGCTGTGCTCTCAATCTCTTAAGTAAATTACTAAGAAAAATGGTGCTATTTTTTTCTCCTTGTGTTCTGCTAGTTCTGTTTAGGGCTGTTGTGCTGGATTTTCTTCCTTTTATCCTCTTGTTTTTCAGCATGTCTGCCTTTTTCCTTTCTTTTTATACTGAGATTTGTCCTTTCTTTTATAGAAATTAAAATGCTGCATCCCCGCCAATCTGAGACTGAAGCAAAACTGAGACTAGAGAATAGTTTGTTTCTAATTGAGATTTGAAAAATATCCCTCAATAATGCTTTCGGCTATTATGCGTGGGAATATTTTGATTACACTTGTTATGGCAAGCCCACGTGCTGCCATTGCAGGATAAGAGGACAAACGAGAGCAGTATTTACCACCAAGAGGTGTCTATCCTGAAGAGCAGATGGCTCGGGGTGGAAGCCGCGTTGCACGTGCGCATACATCGCCGCGTGGTGTGCGAGCGCGATGTGAAGAGGCACGCAGTGATGTAAAACACTGTCAGCGTTGCTTGCCCACACTGGGCTTTTCCCCCCCCCCCCCATTGTGTTTCTGTAGCCTTTAGCACCTCCAGCCCTTTGGGGATTCCCCGAGCACCAGGCAAATATCCCCCGGTGCCTTTGCACCGTTTGTGGTGAGAGCGCCCGGGAAGATGGGCTGAAGGCTTTTGGTGTGGGTCTACAAAAGACAACTGAGAAAAGCCAGCCTTGTGTTATTAAGCTTAAACTCCCTGCCTGGAACACAAAGCTCTGGAAAACTCGTAGGAGTCTGTAAGTTTAAAAAAAAAAAAAAAAACAAAAAAAAAAACCAACAAAACAACCCAGCTGGAAAATGCTGCTGCAGTGTGAGTGTCCAGCACGGGCAGGCAGGAGGGGAGAATTGTCAGCAGGAATATTCTGGGAGTACTCATGGAGTTAAACATGCTTTGTAATGTCAAAATACAGACGGGTGTGGAAAGGCTAAGCAGCTAACAGCTAGCTCAGTAGTCCTAAATCTGCAGTTGAGCTATAAACAGGCGAAGCCTGATGTCCATCAGCAGCTTGACATGGGAGTGCCTGGCGTCTGTGCATGGCTGAGCTCGGCAGTTAAGCGGCGTCGTGCAGCTGGCTCTGGGAGCGAGGAGTCGCTCGGTAACAGACAGTTAATGGTGAGGCAGCTCTGCCATTTGGGAAGGGCTCAGATGGATACCAACCCGTGAAAAGAACTAAATTCGGAGAGAGAAAAGAGCGTCTGGATGCTTAACACCATCAGGTGCTCTGCAGAGGACAGACAGGAATGGAGACTGGTGAGGAGATGTTAGTTTGCTTTGGTTTGAGCGCAAGGTATGGCTGACCACGGCATCCCGGCATTGTGATCGGTGCAAGGGGTGACAGCAAGCCGCCTTGCTGCCCACGCATCACTCATGTCCCTTTCTGCTCTGTGCAATGGGAGAGCCACGAGCCGACAGCTTGTAGGCTGTGACAGCTCCCTTGGCTCCTTGTTATTTTTTTTTTCCCTGAACATTCAAGTCTGGGGTGCCACCCTGGACATCAGGGAGTTAATTTGTGTGTGAATGCAGAAGAAGAACTAAGAATCTGCCAGAGGCAGCCCCTGGGAGACCCAGGACTGGAACCTCCATGCCTTGAGTGAAGACCTGGAGTCCTCCGAGTCAGCTGCCTCTTGGGTGGCTGGACCAGAACGACAGACTTGTGCCTCGTGTCCAAAAGCAGCCCCTCCGGAGCCCGCAGCTCAACCTGGCGTTTGTCAGCGCTGCCTTCCTCGTTCTAAAACGAGTGCCTGTGCGTGCCTGGCCACCTCTACCCTCCTGTCCAGGTTCTGCTTTGTCCAGGTATGGTGCTGCAGAAGAGGAGGCTGAGGGCTTGCAAGCCTGAGGGCTGAGCAGTGCTGGAAGGGTTTTCCATGCCCTCTTTAAAAAGAAATGTACTTGCATGTATGGATTGCGTTCCCTTATGGAAGGAAGCGTCCTTAATAATAAGTGTCTTTTTTCTTACATCTGACTGCTCCGGTGCTGCGTACCTCCAGGGTCCCCAGCGTCAGCCCTTAGTTCCCCCCCCTCCATGGATTTGCTTCCTGCACTGGGTTAGGAAGCGAAGAGATGGAGTTGTTAAATGGGTGTGAATGCCAGTGCCGCGGCAGGGAGCACTAGTGCCTGCGCTGCCTCTGCGGGGTTCGGGACCCCCTCCTCTCCCCAGCACCAGGCCTGGCACACCCCCAGTCTCCCCAGCATCGTGCGGCAGGCAGGATGCAGCACAGGCAAATATGTTTGTTGGTTAAACATTTGCTCAGCTGGGCAGCTGAGAGTGAGCGAATCCATGATTTTTTGTCTCCTTTTTTTTTTGGCTAAAAGGTCAAATTTACATTGAATAAATTTCTGTTCCACATGATAAAAACAAATGTAACCGTTTGAGTGCGTGCAAGGGGCATTGCCCGCTAACTAGGGCACTCGGAAGAGCGCTCGCTTATGTCTGGAGGCAGGCGATTACTCTCAAGTATTGTTCTTTTTAGAGCAAGCCTTTGCAGGGAGAGCAGAGGAGGCGGCGGGCGCTGCAGGGAGAGGGACCGTGGCGGCCGCTGCTGCGGTTTTCGGCTGGCTGTGGGGAGGCAGAGCTGGGTCCGGGCTGCTGGGGAGGCCTGCCTCGCTGCGTCAGGGAGGGCTGAAAGTCGGTACCCTAAACCGCAGTGATTTGTAAAGCAAATGGCTGAAATCTTGCAGGGGTTTGGGAAGTGCTGAGCATCATCAACTTCTCCAAAGGAGGCCTGTGGGGCTTTTCTTTTTGACCTGCAGGCATTTGAGGAGGAGCTGCGGGAGGATGCTGGAAGAAAGAGGGATGTGGTAGCGGTTAAAGGCCAGGGCTGGGGTGCAGAGCCAGAGGCAGCCTCATCTCAAGGCTCTCCCCACATCTTCAGCTCTGCTCTCCTTTGTCACTCTGCAACCTCTTCTCTCCCAGCAGTCTATCCATTTGCAGCTTTCTGTCTCAAATCCTCCTGCCGCCTCCGAGCATGGAAACTCGTTCTGGTCAAGGCGTGCAAAGCCCCTGTGCCCTTGTCATTCAGGTCTGCCTGGAGAGCTCGGATAGAGAAGGGATGGCTTGTACCTCTCTCCCAGCCTCGTGTGTGTGTGTGCGCTCAGCGTTTCCCTCCCAGCAGGCATCCCTCAGCATTGCCCCCCCTCCAAACGTGGGTTTTCCTTGCGCTGAGTCTGTCTCCCTGCCCACGCAGCACCTGACACGCTGGAGCTGAATCAGAGCACCGCGAATCCCCGCTGCGGAGCCGGGCTGTGGCAGGCTCTACAAGTCTTCTGCTGGGCATGGCTGGTGGACGGCCGGGAGCTGTATCTGTGGGGCCACCTTGCTGCCCTGTGCTACCTGTCTGAGCGTGGAGGGGTTGGTCACCGGGCCGGGGGCTTTCCGTGGCCGTTTGGGTGCATCTTCTGTCCCTTGCGCCTTGCCGGCCTCAAGCGCAGCCCCAGGTAGGACAGGGAGGAGGTGACTGGGACTTTGGTATGCTGAGCACCGCTGCGCAGTGATGAGTTGCATACGCTTATCATTTACCTCTGCTCGCCTCACTGAAATGTCCGTTGTCCACGTGCACCACGGCCGTGGTTTTTCAAACAGCTAAACCCGCTCGTACTTGCCAGCAAACACTAGCTGCGAGGCTGTGAGCCCTCCTCGCACGGGTGGGCCTTTCCCATAGCTGCCGTGACTCACCAACTGAATGGAGCTGGCCCTTGATTTGTTTTGCTTGGATGGTTTTCTTCTAGCCAAGCGTACTGGATCATCTCTCAGAGGAGTCAGCACATGGAGGAGGCCAGTAGAAGAGGTGGACAAGAATGGGACAGCTTTTAGGCATCCCCATGTCCATGGCCAGCCAAGGGGGCACGAAGAGAATTTCACTGTTTATTAAACAAAGGAGTCAGTGGTGAGCCAAGGAGGTGGCATCTGCTCTACCAAATACGTGTTTGCATCTCCAGGCAAATGGAGCCATGCTTGTTAATAAGTATACTATGTCCTGGGTGGGGAAGAAAGGGAAACCATTTTGGGGAAGAGAGAGTAAACCTCTCCAGGGCCCCTAAAGGCATTAGAGCAGGAGATAAGTACAAATAAGTGTAGTAGAGGGAAAGGCAGATTTCACAGCAGGAGGTGAAGCGTGGTTATCTTTCATTCCTTCACTAGTGCCTCTTATAAACCCTTGTAACTGTGCTTTCTCTTTGGGTAATTCTATCAGGGGTTTTTTCTGTTCTACGTTGATTTGTCAAAGTTAAATGCTGTTTTCAGTTAAATGAGTAAGAACAAATCATTCTCCACCCAAGGTTGTGGCACATCTGTAAACCAGAGCGCTGTGGACATGTTAGCAGCGTGCTCTCATGGAAGCTGCACGGATGAGGTGGAGATCTGCTGCTGCAGGGCCAGGAGAAATAGAAGTGTCTTTCGGCGAGCAGGGAGCCGCACCAAGATACTCCATGCTGCTAGATACTGGTGGTGGCCAGCTGGAAACCCAAGGGCTTTTGAGTTAGCGATTGTGTGTCTGGTCTAGGTGTGGTGTCCAGAGACCTCTGCCTTTCAGTGATGGTGGCTGTGGTAAGGAGACGTGCAGCTGCATCGGTCTTACTCCAGTGCTACATCTGGCCATGGAGAACGATGTGCCATGTGCTGCAGGACTTGTTTTGTCTTACCCGTCCTTGCTCTTGCTTTCCTGCCTGTTTTGCATGTCCTCTGACTGCTGAAGAGGTGCTAGAGCTCCCCGCTGTCCCTGGGGCCAGGGCTTTGCAGTGCTGGCAAACAGGTCTGTGGGTGGACGCTGCACCCCACGGGGTGCAATGAACTCCCTGCGCCCCGGAGGTGAAACAAATGATAGCAGACGTTCCTGGTGCGTGCTCTGCATGGCAGGTCCAGCCCCAGGGCAGCCTGCAAAGGGAAAACCTCCCTGAGAGCAGCTCTTACCTGCGTAGTATGAAATGATGTGGGTCCCAGGCCCTCTTCCCCAGTCGTTACTCTATGATTTACGATATCTGTGATACGCTGGTCCACGGATAATGCCCTTGCTGCAGTTCAGTGAATTGTTCGTTGGGTTGATTGATTGTATGATGGTGTCTGGGAGCTCTTTTGAACCGGAGGATGCTGCAGATGCTCCTCTATTGCTGACCATTGAGAAGCGAAGCTCTTCACGTGCCAGCGGTGGCAATTTCACGGCACTGGCTGTGGTTTGAGAATCGACACATTGCTCAGAGCTGATGGAGGTAAAATCGTGGCTGTAGGGATAACAGGGGGAGATAAACCCATTAAGCAGGGAGTGGGGATAACCCCATTAAATGGGGACTGCCTTGGCCCTTGGTCACAGCGCTGTGCTGGGGAGCCATGGCTTGGGTCCTGGATCTGCTGCTGCCTTCCAGGCAAACTTGGACATGTTTCTAAATATATAAAGGGGCCCTGGAGGATAAAGCTTTCCCCTGTCCTCTACTGTGAGGATAAAATCATAAGCAACTGTGAAAATTTCCAGCCCTGCTGCGAAGGGCCTTGGAAGTACCTAGGAAGGACAATAAATTTCCAAGCTATGAGCGTTGCTTAACCTAAGCTGCTTTCCATGGTCTCTGCACTGCAATACCGTGGGTTTGGAGTCACTCTACCATTTGTCCTTCAAAGAACACAGTGAGGAAAACAGTTTCTCTCCCAATTCCAGCATTTATTCTGCTGGTGCTGGTCTGTTCCTCTCGTTTTAGCTAGCGTTTCTGTGCTCCATCTATCAGACCTCCAGGTGCCCTGGAATCAATCAGGAATTCCAGCCTTGTGCCCGCTAATTGCGCAGCCGTTTGGTGGCTGGGAGCTCTTCCAGCTGATGGATGGTGTGCGTGGAGGTTTTACTCCATCTGACTGGATGCCCTGTAAGCAGCACAGTGTTGTGTGCACACCCAGTGTGGGGGTGAGGGTAGGTGCTTGCACAACCATGCAAAACAAGATGTGTTGTGAGTGTACCCTCACTGGTACCAGGGGAGCTCTGGCTGTTGAAGGGGTGCTGGGTTGGCCGGAGCACGGCACAGACTTGTGTGTGATGCTGAAATGTGGGAACAGACCCTGCAGGGGTTTGAGGGACTGGGCAGGGTACGAGAAATCAGTGGTCCTCTCTGGTGGGAAGGCACCCAGGAGCAGGCATGCTCTGACAAAACTAGCGTGTGTCCATCCACAGGATGCTCATGGGGTGGCAGAGGAGCCATGTGCAGCCAGGTCCATCTCCCAGCCTCTTGTAGAAGCTGGGGTCAGCATCTGGACTCGAAATAGCTCTGAGGTCTGCATGGCTTCCACAACTGCCTGCAGCTGCCCTGAGCGGTCTTCTGATAGCCCTGCATGGCTGGCTGGTGGTGGCTGCCCTGGCATGCCTTGGAGAAGCCTTCTTGCATCTGTAAACAAATTTGGATCTGAAGGTAGAGTGTGCCAAAGTGACAGGTTTACCCTTCTGAGGCACTTTCATTTTGCAGGTTTGACTTGACATGTCAGGCAGCTCCTCAGATTGTAACCTGAAAGGGTATTATAGGAGATGCTGTATTCTGGGTGACATTTTTAATCTTTCATCTCTTCCAGCTAATGCGTTTTCACTGATCAGTTTGCCAGGCGGAGCGGCCTCGCTGGCAATGCCAGGTCTGAGTTCCTCTGCCGCCTGCCTCTCATTTTGCACGCGCTGCCACACGGCTTAACAATTGTGTTTTTCATGAATAATTTGTTCTCTCCACATCAGGCAGTCTGTGTCACTCTGCAGCCGTCGGCTTTGCAGAGGGAAACAGCCAAGTGAACGGAACAGCCGGCGACGCTGGTCCTGGGCAAGTCTGCCCCGTGCCTCCTGCACCCCAAACAAGGGCTCATTCGTTTCTCCTTCACAGCAGCGTCTTTTGCTGCATGGACACGCGCTCCGTGCAGCTCCCTTTTAGCTATGCTCTCTTGAGGAGTGACGTTTTGGTGTTAGCAGGTGAGTCGAATGCTGTACCCTTCCCCAGGAGAGTGCCTGCTGCCTCTCTTTGCTCCGTGCCACAATTGATCTCTTGTGATGGTGCATTGGAGGGCAGCAAGGGACCGAAACAGCCCTTGCCCCTGTTGTGCTGGCCTGGGAGTTTGCTCTTTAGTTATCCCCCAGGTCCCAAGGCTGATACAAGTTCCCTTTTAAGAGCAGCACCCACCCTGATGTTCCTGGGGTGGGCGTTTTGCAGTGGGTGCTCAGCTTAGGGCTCTCCAGGTGCAGCTTTCCTTGGGGAGGTTTCTTCCTGCTGCCACCGAATCCCGTTGCTGTGGTCCCACCAGCTGCCGTCTGTGTGGCTTTCCTGGGGATCAGCCAGCTCCCGCGGCAGCCGAAGGAGCTGGTTCAGCCCTTGTACTTCAGCGGAGCAGATGACAGCTTTGATGAGCTGTTACTTGCCCTGGAAAATTCTTGTGAGCGCTCTGCTGTCGGCAGAACCACACGGAATTTGTATGTGGGATGCGCTCCTTGCGGTCCTCGGAGCAGCATCCCGCTTGCCGCAGAAATGGGTTCAGATTCCTGTCTTTGTTGAGGAAAGCCCCCCTGCCAGAATAACATGGGACGCAGCAGGTCAGGCAGGGGACTGGCGGGGCTCCGGGGGGATGCCCTGGCCCTTGGGGTACGGGCGTTGGGCGCAGCGGGTTCTGGGAGGAACGTGGTGCTTGCCAAGCCCTTCCTCAGGAGACTGGTGCAGCGTTGTTCCTCCTAGTGTATTTTCTGACTTTTCTCCTATCTTGTTCCAACATTTCATCGTAGCTGGCCTTTACAGACATTCTTCCTTCCAGAAATACTGGAATTAGCCTATAAAAGCTACACCCTTTAAACAAAAGCAGTACGAAGTAGATGAATATTTCTCTGGAGTAGCAGCGCTTGCAGGCAAACTCCATCCATGGGAGCCCCGTCTGTCCCGGCACTGCCGCCACGCTTCCGCACCCGACTCAAAGTCGGCAAAAGTCAAGGTGAAGATTTCCTGTGGACCTTCTGGGCTTTTAGTTGGGCCCCGACTCACTTGTGGAGCACGTAGGACTGGCCAAATTGATATAATCATGTTTTTACTCTATACCTCAGTTTCCCCTTCTGTATCTGAGTCGGGATGTGGATCCAGCTGCATGGGAAGTCGGTGTCCAGGCTCTGCATGTCCCAGGAGAGGGACAGAGGGAAAGGTGCAGCAGCCCGACTATTAGATAGGAAGGGTCGTATTTTTGCAGTCAGGAGGGCTGAGGTTCCCTTCTGCCATACCAGAGCTTTTTTAACGGCTTTGAACCAATGACTTTGACCTGAAAGCCTTGCTCCTGCCTTTTCAATGGCCTTTAGGTGCCGTGGTTGCGTGGCCGGTTCGGAAGCTCAAAGGCAGACCGGCGCTATCGGGTGCTTCTTGGATAACAGCCCATGGGCTGTCATTTCTGTTGGCTTGTGATACTCAGTGCATGTTTTCAAATACCAACTGGAGTTGTTTGCAAATGCCTGGTAAATCCCAAAATAGCCCCAATTTGCTGAATTTTGTGAATAGCATTCAGCCCACTCCAGTTACAATAGCAGCCTGCCTCCATGCCTCGCCGGAGCTTTGCGGAGGTACAATAGCGAGAGGGGTGACGAGTGAGGCTGGGCGAGCAAATGTTATTATTCCAGCTTGCTGCACAAACAATGGATGCTATTTGTTTTGCTGGCTTCTAGAGTGTCTTATTTGTATCGGCTCCGATTCTTTCGCCGCGTTTCTCGTTTTTTCTTTTGTGGCTTTCCAGTCTTTGGGGATTTATTGTCCTGGTGAAGCGTGGTCCCTTTTGGTTGGTGCTCTGGAGCTGGAGGACTGGTGCTGGGATGTGAATTGCCTCTGATCACCTCTCCCTCGTGCGTGGGTGGGATGTGGGGGATGTCTGTCTGCGAGCGTCCCTTCTGCTAAGCTGCAGTGGCACGTCCTCAGTTCCCCGGGCTCCCTGGGAAGCCTGGCAGATCAGGGGCTGCCTTCCCCTCTCGCCCCAAGCTCCTCTTGTTCTGCTGTTTACATGCTGGAAAGTTTATCTGCCGCGGTTTCTTCCCGGAGTCCAGCAACGCGACGCTGATGAGGAGTGACAGGAAGGTCACAGCGCAGGGGAGGAGAGGGTGGGGAACGTGCCCTGAGCTCGGCTTTGCCTCCCCAGCCCCGCTCCATCTCTGCCCAGCACAGCCTTGCCGGGGCAGCGGGGACATCCTTGGCTGCCCTTGGCGCTGCTGGAAGTGGCAGCGTTCCCTTTCCCCGGGGGGTCTGCTTCACGTGAGGCTGCCCTTTACGGCTCTTTAAGGTTCTTTATTTATTCATTATTTGTGTTTTATTTCTCATCATCCTTCCGAGTCGCTGGGTGCATGTGATGAGCCTGAGCAAGCTGCGGGGGACAGGCGGGTGCCGATGTATACGAGATGTACAGAGTGTGGTGGGATGGGTCTTGCTCTGGGGGTCCCTCAGGTGGGACCTGTCGCAAAGCCCCGGGGTGCTCAGGCTTTATTTATTTCTTAAGGGAAGGGAGAGCTGGGTGCCGTGTTCCCTCTCTCCGGCAGCGTCTGAAGCCTCAAACCGTGAGTGGGATTGGAATGGGTAAAATTTGTTAGCATCTTAAAAATAAAAACAAAAACATTGCTGTCTCGTCAGATTTGCTGTAGGCTGACGGACTGCTGGACCGCACTGAGCAGTTGCTGCCCGGCAGAGACCTCGCTCCGAGGCTGGCTGCGGTAATTACAGAGCACGGTGCTCAGCATTCATATCCGAGCTTGGCATCTATATCTAATCTGAAAATAAGTCACTATATATTTCATTAAAACCAGCTGCTGCTGCTTTTATTTGCTTATTTTGAATGATGCTCTGTTCCGTTGAAAACCAATTTGTTTTATAAAAATGGTCTGTTTGTGTTAGCAGCCCATGCCCTGCGTGGCCCGTCCTGCCCCATCCCTCCCTCCACGGGAGACTCTCAGCAGCGGGGCTGAGCCACCGTCCACCCACGCTGCAGGGGATGGGACAGGCGGAGGTGGTCCCCTGGGTGATGTCCTGGCTTGGGACACACACCTGCATGTCCCAGCTGTGCAACAGCCCCGTGACGTTGAACAAATCGCCCACAAATGGCTCCGTCCTTCTGTTCCCTGTCTGTAAAGGGGAGATGGAGCAACGAGTTTGGAGGTCCCTGGGTTGCCATGAGTACCTGTGGGTAGGTGGGCTGTCAAGATACACCTGTAATTTGGCCAAGATGAGGTGAGTGGGCTGACTTCGCTAATTTTCCTGCTGGAAAGCTGCCTGAAGTAATTGCCTGGCCTGCCGTGCTCGGCTGAGCCAGGTCTCTTTGTCACACGGTCTCACAACAGCAGCAAATGAAACCTGTTAACTTGCCAGATACAACCCTGCCCCACCTCACTCCATTCGGAAGGTGCAGGACTTATATTTTAAAGCTTCATGCCGTTACTGCGAGTGGTAGCAACGTATTTTCTTTGTAAAGCGGAGGTTTAGATTCTCACGTCGTCTCATGGCCGAGGGGTTGCTGCTTTGCAGAGCAAAGCCCCCCGCTCCGGGGAGGGAGAAGTGATGCCACCAGCTCGGATGGGCCGGGAGGAAACCTCCTTACAGCCGAAACCTCGCACGCTGGTTGCGTGTGTATCCGTTAACATACGGCAATTAGGAAACTTATTTCCAGCCCGCTGTTTGCCGTGACAGATTTCTGAACCCCAGCCAGCGCTTCGCGGGAGGAGCTGTCATGGAAGAGGAAATAATGGGAATCTCGGGCTTTTTATAGCACTACCCGTTCTCTCCCGGCTGCCTGCGGGGAGCCTGATGTCCCCAGCGCCACTTGTGATGGGAACCTACTGCGGGGTGGGTGGCCGGAGGGGGACCTGGCTCCGGGGGAAGGTGGGACCTGGCTCCGGGGGAAGGAAGGTGGGAGCCAGCGTTTCTGCTGGATGATGAGCCGCCAGGTTGAAGCAAGCTGGTCGCCCACCCATCCGAAACGTGTGTGTGCCAGGATGCCGTCTGTTGGAGGGTGCTTCCCCATCCTTGCAGCCGGCGGCTGCCTGACTGCTTGCTCCCTCTAAGGGGAGCGGGTGTTCGGGAATTTTTCGGAGTCGGTGGTGATTTAGGTGCCTCAGCTGTTTGGCAATTCAGCTGGAGGTGCTGCAAGTGTGCCTGGTTCTCAGACTGAAGTAGAGCTCTGCTGAGCGCATGAATCCAGGTCCTGAACCGCTCAGTTGCCCAAAAGCCTCTAGAAAAATCTCAGCCTTGCACCTGAGTGCAAAACAGAGAGACTAAAAATACTCTTTTTTTTTTTTTTTTTTGCTTTAATACTCTCCCAGCTGGCTGTGAACCACGCAACCAGGAGATGAAGAGGAGTCCTCCTCTTATGTCCCAAACTGAGTCTGTTTCTCTCCACTGTCACTGTCTTCTCACTCTGGTTATTCATTTCTTGGATTTTTTTTTTAAAACTAGTCCCTTCTTTAACCTTTGCCCCCCCCAGGCAAGGCTGGGCTGGAAATGGGCAGCACAAGGGCAGGAGTGTGGTAGGGAGACACGAGCAGCGGCAATGGGAACAGGTCTGGGACCTGCTGCTGGTGAGCTGAGTGGTGCAGACACAAATCTACAGGAGACGGCAGCGTGGGAATTTAATTCTTTTATGAGAATTTTTTTTTTTTAATTAGAATTTAATTTGCTGCGAGAGCAAAGGCTGGGCAGCGAAAGGGAAGGAAGCAGATCTGGGGCTGATGAGGGGAGGTGGTTTTGGTGGTGGTTTTTACCTGCATGGCGCAGCGCTGGCTGCGGAGGTGCTGTGGCTCAGGCCAAAAGCGTGATCAGGTTTACAGGGACCATGGGTGGCTGTAGATCCTGGGTGTCCACGGACCCAGGTGTGGGAGCGAGGAGAAGCTGCTGCCGGAGGCCAGTGGGTCTCCTGGAGCAGATCTAGAGGTATCTCAGATGCAGACCTTCCCTGCCTTTTGATGCAGCCTCCTGGACTGGGCTTGCTGCTGTTAATCTTCCCTGGGGATGTCGATGCTCCCTGCAGTTTTAGGAGAGAAGAACCTAATTTGGTGTCCCCGTGTTGTCCCTGCCTCCCCTTGCACCCAAAGATATGGTGACATTTGTGCGAGGGGAAACAAAAAGCAGCGTCAGAGCACATGGTCATAAGTCCCTGGCCCAGCTCTGTGTCTTCTGCTTCTTTCTATACCTTTTCTGTGCGCCTCAAGGTCATTGGGCTGCCACTTCTCACAAATTGCATTTTCCGTTCCCCCTCTTGCTCTCGTGTTCAGCCAAGTCCAGCTGCTGCACAGCCGCCGTGATTAAAGTGTCCAGGCTCTCGCTGCGATGGCAAAATACCTCCAAGTGTTGGTTTCCTTAATGCACTCAGCCTTGTTGCCCGGCGAGCAGCTGATTGACCCTCCAGATCCCGGTGGGCAGCTGTTAAATGCCGCCTTGTCCCAAACACGCCAGCTAACGAGTCCCTTCCCGCGGGCATCTCCCCCCCTCCCCACGTCTGGTTGCACTCTTGCGCTCTCCCTTCCCCTCGGAGTGAAACCTCCGGAGTGGGAGCACAGGCTGTGTGGTCTGCTCTCAATTAAAGCGCGTTTGCCTGTTGGTATTTCAGAGATGGAAATGACCGCAATCGAGACCATTTAAATTAGGAGTGATGGTATAGGAGCGCGCTGTCGTGCTGGTTACCGAGGGCTCTTTCAGCGTGATGCTGAGATTCAGGGATGCCGGTTAAAGAGCATCCCTCTTTTATCCTGACTTTGTGTGGTGAGGGCACAGAGAAGACCAAGCTTTACTTGGCAGAAAGGCAAAGGGGAGGAAATCGTTGGGGCTGTGTTTATTGCTGTCGACTGTCAGTGTGGGATAAAAGACCAGCTGGATTCATAAACCGCCTGTAACGCACCTTGGGGACAGAGACATCTTGGCTGCAGTTTGGGAGGGAGTTTCCATCAGGAGTTCATAGGCATGGCCAGAAGCTGGCAAGACCAGAGCTTTTCTGGTGCTGGTGCTGTGCGAAGGGGTGATGAGACGTGCCCTGTGCAGCAGCGCAGCTCTCCTCCGTGCTTTCTGGGGGTCCCTGGAGAGCTGCACCCCACCACACCAGCCCTGTAACCTGTGGTCGGGGTGGGGGGGGATGGCAGCCCGTGCAAAGCCCCAAACCCCGCTGGCCTCTTCCCTCTGCCCCCTCCTGAAGGGAAGAGCTATGTGGCTGTGGTTCGTAAAAGTAAAATATAACCTGTCATTAATTGTTCTGGTCTCTGACTCAAGTGTAAATGACACGGTGACATCTGTCTGAGCCGGCAGCCGGCTTTCACGAGGGGAAGGAGCGGTAGCAGTGTTTTGGGAGGGAGCTGCTGCCAGATTTGACTCATCCCTGGTGCAGGGGGAACCCAGCAGCCCCCCGAGCGGTCCCTGGGTACGGCATGGGAGGAGGGTACTGACAGCCCTGGGCTGTCCTACTGCACCCCACGGCGAGGCCGCTGCTCGAGACGCTCTTCCGCACTCCTCTCTGCAGCTATGGTAAAACAAATTAATAGTAACAATAATAATAAATGCCAGCCGAGCCACGCACCAACGTTCGGCATAAATCCCAGTGCCCTTGCCAGGCTGGAACTGCTGGTGTGAAGGTTGGGAGCAGCCCCTTAAAATGCAGATCGTCATTAGGGACGTGGAAGTGGTGTGGTTGTAGCCTCTCATCCTCGTTGTCTCCGCTTGTGTTGTAATCAGAGGGCTGAGCATCCCCCTCCCCACCCCGGGGGTGTCGGAGCTGAGCTGGAGCCGTTTTGGGGAGCAGCACACAGCTTCCCAGAGAAGCAGGTAGTGCGTGTCGTTCTCGGTATTCCAGCAGCACAAATCGACTGTACCATCGACAGATTTTGTCCCTTTGCTCCTCAGCGCTTCTCTTTGATTTTCTACAAAGATTTCTTGGTTCCCACCCCAGCTTTCATTGTTAAATGGGTGCTTTTCTATCCGGTGCTTTATTTTTGTGACTGTGGCACGCGCGCTATTGCTCACTTAGGAGTCACCGGTGCTTTTGGAGGGGGAAGAATCAAGGTGAAGGGTGACAACATTTCTTCATTACCTTTTTTCCTTTTCTATTAGTGAGACTCTGCTGAGGATCGTGCTGGAGAGCCGTGCCAGGAGGGCGCTCCGAGGGCGGCCATGCAGCCTTTGCCTCCTGCGCTCAGCCGGGTGTGTGCACACGTGGTTGTGCGTGCCGCTTGCTGCACGCTCGCAGCAGCTGAGCTTATTTCGGAAAGGCTCAGCTGCTTAACAGCAGCTGCTCCTGAGGTCGGAGTTGTTCTTCATGAGCGAACAAGCCTTGTTCCCCTGCAAGAGGAGGTATTTAGTGGCAACTGGTTTTTGCCCAAATCCTTATATGTGCTACCTGTGCCTGGAGACACCGAGAGGGTTGCTGTTTTGCCCATCTCTGAGTGCCATCGGAGAGGATTTTGCGGATGTAGTTCCCCAAGGATTTTGCTAAGAGCTCTTCTTCCCAATAATTTTCCAAACGCCATTTGTACTCCGAGTAGGGTTTTATTGCTAGCATTAACAGCACAAAGCATGTACTGTGGCTCTTTCTTGAGTTAACTACAAGCAGCTGTTCTGGTTGGAAACTCAATTTCCCTCTTCTATGCTAAAGTTGACCATATTTCTTAAGGACATCTGCTTTCACAAGGGAAACAGCGTTGGGGAGGATCGTGCTGTTCTGCGCCGTCTCTCTGTGGCCCGTTTCTTTCCGTGCCATCCCAAGTTTCCACGCTGAGAGCATCGGTGGGGCAAGAAAGATGAGTTGCGTTGATGAGCGGGTTTGCGCGGGGGGTGGTTTTTTTTGGCTAAGAGCTCTACTGAGTCGCACCAGCTTCTCAGCCCGACACGAAGCACGGCGAGTGTCCTTGCTGACCTGAGCTGCACCCATCCCATCGATGCACCAGTGGAAGACTCTGCAGCTGGCAGCTCTTCCCCCGGACCCTGGCTGCAGCATGTTACAAGCCTCATCTCTGATTAGTATTGTACTATCTTATTTTTGTTAAAAGTAACAAAAATTGAAGCCCAGTCCCTGTTCCGCGATGTGAGTAGCATTTAAAGTTGATGATGATTGCAGTTCTTTTAGCCTCTTTTGTTGCACAGGGTGGTTTAGTATGTTTACCCACAGTATTTTTGGCATGTGGGTTTCACAATTTGTTTAGCAATGTCAATACCATCTGGAGCATCATCTATTTAAAGTACATTAGAGAGATGAGGAACAACCTATCATATTTTTCCATAGGGTGCATCAAGATTGGAAATGAGAGTCATTCAGAAAGGTTTAATGGGAAAGAGATGTGCGTTGTGCTGCACGCTCGTCTCTTATCACGAGTGGTTATGGCTCTGGTGCCGTTCCTCCGCTGCTTTTCCTAATTGTATCGTGCCGCTGTATAATATCTGCCTCGAAAAGCAAACAAAGCTGTCTTAAAGGTGGGTTCAGGGGACTGTACCTTTGACGTATTCCCCGGAACTGAGTACGACTGCTTGGAGGGATGTCTCGGTGGAGAGGCTGTCAGCGGTGGTCTGTGATAAAGGTTGTGGGGGCTCTGTTCCTCCACTGCTCGTGGAGGTTAATGGATGCAGTGCACGGATTTGATCCCCGTTACTGCACTTTTGGGATGCTCTGAGCCGGACCTGCTACCGAACAGCCTTGGTGGTGGCTGTGGACCTGAGAAGGAAGGGAAGGGGTGGGCTGCCGTGACCCTCGTCCGTGGGCCAGCCCTGGCTCATGGTGAGCTCCAGATGCTGAAATGGAAAGCTCTGGTCCTAGTCTGTTGTAGATCTCCTTTGCTTTGAGCAGCACTGGGGATCAGCCCTTGTTCAGAGGCATCTACCGAGCTCAGGGGACCCTGTGGATTTTGGGGTGCTGCCGCCTGTCTTTGCCAGCAGTGCTGGGGGTGCAGGGAGGGTCTCGGCAATGCTGACTTCATTGGTCCTAGAAATCCTTGGAAATACCTTCTCTGTCTGATGCCGGAGAGCTGCCTACGGTAGTGTCCTTGGGTACATGCGAGCCTGCAAGTCTGGCTTGCCTTCTCCTAGTGCTTTCTGCAGGGGTTGGCATCACCGTGCTTTCAGTTAGATTAGTGTCTGATCTTCGCAATGGCATCGGTGGGACAGGCAGCCCCGGCCCCAGCCCGCTCAGGGAGGGCAGCTCTGGAGGGGAGGGAGCGCGGTGCCTGGCTCAGCTCTGATGGGTGCTTGGCATCACTGACGGTTCGGTGATGACTGTAATTTCACCCTGTGAACCCTCGGAGGGGTGTGCTGGGGGAGGCTTAACACACACTTGCTATTGCTGATGGTGAATCCTTCGTGAGCATGAACCTTCCTCGCCACATGCTCCCCTTGACCTGGGGGGGATCTGCGGGTGATGGTGGGACGCCAAACATGATGCTCATCCTGATGAGAGGAGCAAAGCCTCCAAATGATTTGGAGACAGCGATGCAGAATTGTTCGTAGGCTCTCTATCTTCAAAAGCTGGAGATGATTATTTGACACCTATGGAGTATTAAACCCGAATGAATCCTAGCTGGAGGGTCCCTGCGGCACTCTGGCCCCTTGGGCGCCGGGTCCCAGCTCGGCGAGATGCAGTCCCTCCGCCATCCCCATCACCTCTCTGCTGCCTGCAGTTCATAAACTGCTGTACTGCTAAAGGGCACTCTCCTGCTCTGCATCAAATGAGAGTAATTGAATTTCCCTTTCCCTTCGGTATTTAACATTATTTTCAGGTCGTGTTGGCATTAACAAGAGCCTGGCCACAGTTTGCATAAGAATATTTATAGGCCCCTATGCAGATGAGAAGCGTCGCTTCCCTGCATCGTGTGCCCGGCTCGGACGAATAAATTTCACATTGTTGCTGGTGACCCAGTTCAAAGTAACTTCAAAAATATATTCCTCTGATCGTTTTGATACAGGTTACTTAGCAAGAGCGATAAACTAGTACTTCAACACAATTGTAGGGAGAAATGGATTTGCGGAGCCCGAGGCGGTGTCGGGGTGGTGGAAGCTGTTCTGATATGCACTCTTCAAAGCTTCCTACGTTTTGCCAGCCTTAGCATTTTTAATCATTTTGCTGGCTGGCATTCGTCTGGTAAGAGTATTGAAGCGCTCCGGCAAACAGGCGACTGTTTTACCACAACCGTCAGTATGATCCTGCGCTCGTCAGCCTCTGCCCCTTCAGGAGGCTGCAAGGAAAAATCCTCGGTGTTACAAGCTATGGGGGTGTTTGCTCTCATCTAGCGAACGGGCTGTAATTAGTTTTTCCTGCTGGATTTGGGGAAGTCGGTTTGTTTATTAGGTTAAACCTTTACCCTGGACCTTGTGGATCCAGCCTGAGGTGCCTGGCGAGGTGGGTGAAGGTCCCGGTGACCCACGGGGAAACCTCCCGGCTCCTTCTGCAGCCAAAGGCAAGTTCCCTGCTATGGGGAAAAGTATACGTTAGCTCTTGCACGTGCCCACAGAAGTGCTCTCCTGCATCACTGCATGCAGATAAATACCTGCCCTTAGGCAGCCAGTTGAAATTGAGATCTAGGTAATAATTAAAATAATTGTGTTGAGTTTAAACAGAATGGTGACCCACCGAAATCTTGGCGTGCTGGCTGCACATTCATCACCCCGCAGCCCGAGGTCCTCCTCATTTGTTTTAGTGCTGGGAGAGTGTGACAAATCCGTGCGACTGGAGCTTGAGCGCTCGCCGGAGCGGGGGGACCAGGAGCTAGCGCTGCCGGCCCTGCACCGGCGTGCGTCCGTCTGTCCGGCTCTGCTGCTGGAGGAGGACGCCTGTCCTCCAGCCTCATCTGCTCCTCTCCTGTGGCTAAAAAAAATAATGCAAATCGTACTGATAGAACCTCTCCAAAACCACTTGTTAAACCGTTGCTGTGCCTTGGTTTTATTTTGGGTTTGTTTTTTGATGGCTTACTGAGATGTTCAGATGAAACCATCTAAATCCCAAATTTCAGCCTTTTTACGTGGCTTAAAAAGAAAAAAAAGATGAAATTTCAAAGTAGAGCTGTAAAGTTGTGATGAGGTATCAGATACAAAGCCCCTTCAGAAATGAATTATGCAGGTGCGTGTCCTGCAGCAGCGAAGGCGCAGGAGCGCTGGGGCGGGGGGGGCTGCCTTCCCCCGTCACTGGAGGGGAACAACTGGGGGATTATGAGTCACCCACGTCACCCAGGGGGACAAGAGCAGAGCATTGAATTAACTCCTGGACTCCCAGGTCCCATCATTTTAATTAGGAGACCATCCTGCCAGGATTTGGTCCTCAGCGATGGGCAGAGCTGGTGAAGGTGCAGTTGGTTTTTGGAGGCTGTTTCACTCCGTAGCTTAGGTTTGGACGCAGCGGTGTTATCTAGGTTTGGCGCCTTTTGCCTGGAACGGAACAATAAATCATAGTTAACTTTAGATTAATCATTTCTACGCATCTCCGTGTGAAGATGGCACAGATTTCCCCATTGGGTTTCTTGTAAGTCGTACTGACTGCGTGAAGAGAATATCTTCCTATCGAGGAAGCTAAATAGTTCATCTGTGCTCCCGGCTGTCCTAATATGTTTGAGAAGTCTTTAAAAAGCCCAAGAGAAATAATTCCAGATTATTGAAAGCAATTTGTCTTGTAGAAGACGAACGTGCCTGCATTTAACCGTGTCTGTATTTTGGGTCTCTGATTTCTTGGGATGTAATTGCAAGGTATTGTATTCATCCTGCCCGCCGTGGTGGCTGTCTTGCTGCCAGCCACGCTGGCGGATGAGCCGACGCAGAGGATGCAGTGCCTGCACGTGAAACATGTCTGTCCCTGCCCTGAAACGCAGAAGATGAGTTCGATCTCGTGGGCTGAGTGCCGGTCTGCTTTCTGCGGCCACGCGCTGAGCTGCTGGTGGGATGCGCCTAGCGCTGGACCGCTCGGCCCCTGGGTGGGGAGGTGGGAAAGCCCAAGTCCGTCCCGCTGTGCTGGGACAGAGGTGTGTGTGCTGCCATCCTTCCTCTGGGAGCGCATCGAGCCGCCTGATTTCTGGGTCAGCTCTGACTTAGCCATCTCCTCCCAGGCAGCCGGGCCACTGTCACTTGTACCCACTCCGGAGGAGGAGGAGGATTTATCCTCGTTCCCCACGGACACGAGCAAGGCCAGTAGCCATCACCATGCCCAGCTCCGGGACCTGCCCCGCTTGCCCAGCTCCAGCCTCCCCGGAGCACGGCCCGGAGCTGTTGGTTTGGTCCTGCGAAGAGCTGTCAGATTTATCAGGACCAGCTCGTTCCGCCGGTCGTGAGCTGGCGTGCGGGCTGTGAGCTGCCGGCCGTCCCCGCGGGTCCTGCGTTTGCTGCTGTGCCAAGGGACACGGGTGGCCCGGTGGTGGGGCTGGCCCTGCTCTCTGCGCTCGCCGAAGGGGGGGGGGGAGAACTCGTCTCTCCGCCTTGTGCTCTACAAGTGAGTGCAGATGTTTTTGTTTAAAACACGTTGCAATGGGTGTTTCTGTGGCGTCAATCAAACAATGACATTTTCCCATGGCGAAGCTTGCTGAGACAGCACTGGTGAGCAGCAGCGTTGCGCAGGAGGGTTATTTCTGCCTGGGTTTAAGCAGCTACCAAGAATTAGTCTTTTGTATCCAGGACAGTACAGCGTGGGCAGCGTAAGTAAAACTTCTGGCTGCAAGCAAATAATTAGGTTTCGTGCCTGGGGACCCACAGCAGAGAATGGGATCAGCTGGTCTGAGTCCTGCAGCTTACTCTGAGGTTCAGCATCTCGGTCCAGACTCTCTCCCGGTGGTTCCCGTGGCTCCGAGGTGTTGTGGAGTCGAACCCGACTTCTCGGCAGGGCCGTGCCCTTGCAGGCTCACCCGGATCACAGCTCAGCATCTGTGGCGGGCTGGGGGCTTGCAGTCTGAGAGCAGGCAGAGGCTGCCAAAGGGTCTGAGATGGTCCTGTGGGAATGGTCCCTCTTTAAACTAAATCTGGGAGCATGCTCGGAGAGTTAATACCTGCTGTCTTAAGAAAAAAATAAAAAAAAAAAATAAAGCGAGTTTGCTGCTTCTCCCCAGCAGACTTTAATGAAGGCTCCTACAGAGTGTGGCTTAATCGCTGTGAAATTATCGCTTCATCTGTGTGATATATCTCTGTGTCTGTATCAGATCCCTCTGAGCGGCTCGGCTGTCATGTCAGCTCTGCCACGCTGCCGGGAGTGACTCGTCCGGCCCCCTCCCTGCTCCCCCCTCGCGCTTAAGATAACACGGAGGGAATTTTTCAACAGACGTAAGATGGTAATCCATAAAGATGGATTTGCATTAGTCTAACAAAGGCCGAGACGTTGACAAACGAAGGCCTTGCCTACGCGAGGTCTCGCTGCGCTGGCGGCAGAGCACACGTCCTCGTGGGGTTGCTCTGGCCCAAGGCAGAAAGCGGGTTGTCCCGGCAGAGGTTAGCCAGGGCTGCCCGTGGGCACGAGCCCCCTTGTCCTGCTGCAGCGGGGGGTTGTGCCGCTTTACTACCAGCAAGCGGGGCATCGGTCCCACGCTCTTGGCTATTCCCATGGTATTTGGCGTGGGAACGCAGCGTGCAAATCTTACAGGGTGGCAGGGCGGGCTGGAAACAGGATCGAGTTTCTTCCCCGTGTCTGAATTACTTTGCTGTAGTCACTGTAGTGTTATTTTTTAATTCTTCTTGGCTGCGTGCAGCTATACATCTCCTGTTCAGAATAATCCTATTTGTGTTGCAATAACAATAGAATTACTGCAGCGAGCATCAAAGCCTGTGTAGGTCATAAGTGTTTTGTTTCATAATCTCGACGTGGTGATGATGATGGTGACCTTTTGCTGTCTGCGTTTCCATGTACCTGTGTCTTGTTCTTATTAAATATCCTTGCATTGAAATCTCTTGCTAATCTCATCTCCCCATGTGGCTGCTATGTAATTATCTCATTTTGTAAAATATTGCATCTGTCATTCTCCCCCCCCCAACTTTTGGAGCAGAGGGAGGGTGAGGCAGAGAGAGGAGCGAAGAAGCTGCTGGTGGAGGCAGCAGTAATCCCACGTAAGTGACAATTTGTACAGTATTGGTTTGTCACCGCTGCCACGCGCGTCACCTCCAGATGACCACGTTCCCGTCACTGTGGGAGGCCAGAAAGGGTGGCCCCGAGCAGGAAACATGTGCACTGGGTTTTTTTTTTTGCTTGTTTTGGGGCTTTTAATAGATTTTCAGCTTGCTGGTTTTGTTCCCACTGTGGTTGCTGCCCGTTTAAGCTCTGATACCATTTCCTTGTACGGCTCTGCAGTGAGGATGGAGAGCAGCCTTGTTCCACACTGTCCTTCCTCCCCGGCACAGCGTTTGGTGCCAACCAGCGCTGCTTTTGCCCTCTTGACCCCGGAGAGGCATTGTTCCTCCCTGAAATTCCTTTCAAACCTCTCCTGCTCCGCAAGAGCCTCTCTGGTGCTGGAACAGAGAAGCCCCTGTGCTGCTCTCAGGTGAAACGAAGGTGGCTGCTGACCCAGCGCTGGAGATGGGCAGCAGCAGCCCAGGACCCAGAGCCCCTCTGGGCAGCTATCTGCAAGGTGGCACAGGGCCCTTCCACATGGAACCACCCACTAATTAACAACTTAAAATAAAAATTGAATATACAGCCATTGTCTTCATTGGTAATAACACAAAGCTTTGGGGAACGACGAGCCGCAGGGCTCTTTTTGTAAACCATCCCCAGGGAACGACCAGAACGCATCTGCTCTGGCAGGTCCTTTCTAGAAATAGCAAGTTTAATTAATCATCCTGTTTTCTTTTCTTAAACTATTTAAATTCTTTTTTCCCTCAAGGGATAATGCATTGCTGCCTTTTAAATAAGTAGTGCAGTTGTAAACTCCTGCCATACTTCTGTCTGGGAGCACATCTGTCTTCTGGCTTGGAGCACATCTGTCTGTGCCTCCCAACCCATCGCTCCTGCGTTCTGGCGCAGTGGGAAAATCTGTATTTCAGAAAGGAATCACATGGATACTTCCAGGCTGCAGAGGGTGTCAGATGCAGAGCCCTTTATCTTCTAAACCCCCTTATCTTTTAATTCTGAGACATTTTTGTCTGACAGTTCATAAATTAAAAATGTTTCTTAGGTGACTTTTTGCTCCTGTTTCATATGTATTTCATGTAAAGACTTTCTAGGCGTTTGAGTTCTGGGAAGGAAGAATTATGCAAAACAAGAAGCTCTGGTTTTATGTTCTTAGGGGACGCACTTCGTGTGCTGCAAACCACGACACTAAAATCAGTGACTGCGCACTTTAATAATACCGAGCTCTTTAGGGAAGATTGTGAAATTTTCGTGTAGCCCAAGTGTCGCCCTGAAAACACATCAGATGCGTTGTTTTCTCACGCTGTGCTCTGAACTTCAGTGAAGTTCTTGTACTGACCTTGACCTCGTGCTGCACTTTGGTGGCTAAGGGCAATTTTGATGCAGTGTGATCTCTCTAATGATGTGGTAATACCTGGAGCACCAGCTAAAAACTTTCACGCCAGGCTTTACAGGCACGAGTGATGTGTCCTGGACACGTGGGTGTCCGGAGAGGTGTGCATAGCACGCCTTGATCATCTTTGCAGAGATAAACTTCAAGGACTGCCAAAGCGGTGGCTGGGAAGCAGATGAGATGCTGCGAGCGCTTGGTTTGCATTGCCGTGCTGCTGAGCCCCGGGTTTCCTCTGGTGCACGGGGGGCACTGAGGGCTGGACCCCTTGGGAACGTGCTGCCGGGCACTGCGTGGGCCACCACCTCTTCCCCGGGGCACGTGGGCCATGGTTACCGCTCCCGGTGTGCGAGGGTGGGTGTCTCCGTCCATGACCGATGGCCCCGCTGCCCCGTAAGCCTCCCCTCTCCGTGCTGCCCCTCTGGCAGCTTGCTCTGCCTCCTCCAGTGCCCGTGCAATTGGGTTTGCTGCTGTTTTCTCGCTCGCCTCAATATTTCTGTTGTTTCTGCCTCCTCCTTTCCTCTCTACAACATGGTCACAACCTCTGCTCATAGATGGTTTTCACCACCACCTTCTCTTACTGCGGTTTATCTCCAGGCATTGCCTGCTTGTCCCTGCCCCGTTTCACCTGCCTGACCTGCCTGTGTTTGACGTTTTCCCCTCCCTGTGCCCTTCCCGTGCATCTCCCAGGTCTCCAAGCCGTCATTCTGAGAGTCGCTCTCCTGTTGGGCTGCTGCAATGGCATTTTTTTTCTCTTCTTTCTTTACAAATGGACTTCTCTGCTTCAAAATACCCCCTCACCAAGGCCTTCTGCTGTTTGCCTTTGGCTTTCCGCCCGCTCCCTCTGTTCTTCCTGAAGCGCATTTCTCCATCTCGTCTCATGTGCCTGCAACAGCCCCCAAAAATACAAGCAGAGCTCCTCAATGGCTCCCACCGACGGTGGTTTTTCGGCTGTATTATTCGCCTGTGCGGCATGCCGGGAGCAAAATCCATCTCCTGTAGGCAGCTCTTTGGACCTCCGTGAGATTTCAGGGAAAACATAGTCGCATATATATTGATAAGGCGTACGGAGCAGAGAGGACAATTGAATTGCCGTGAGTGGAGCATGCATCAGTGTCCCTGACAATCCGGTAATTAGCTGGCATAGAAGAGCGAGCAGCGAAATGAGCCCGGCAGCTTGTTCGCAGCCATTAGGGGCTGACTCCCACGGAGTACCTGCTTTCTGCCCTGACATCTGGGTCTGCAACGAGACCTGATGGCTGCTTTCGCTTAAAGTCACCGTCACCTTGGAGATCACTAACAACGAGCAAACGTGCGGACAGCAAATCCTCGCGCAGTCGCCGGCAGTCCCTACCTGCCGCAGAGCGGGGACGGGATGGTCGGTGCCCCTGTTTCGTTGCTGTCTCGCCCCACTTGCTCTCAGCTGGGGTTGTTTGCGGGATTAGGGGGGCTCATGCTGGCAGCACCCCAAAACCTCATTATCGGAGACGCTGGGTCTCTCTCCCATCCTTTCTGTTCTGAATTTTCTGTGTCGCTGGTAACGTGCGTCTGTGATAGAGGTGTCTTTACCCTGACCCAGAGTTGGGGACCCCAGAGAAGCAGCGTCCCCACCTGCCGCACGGGGCAACTGCAGACAGAAGCGTCAGCGAACGCGTGTGCGGGTGAGGAACAGCGAGGAGGGGGTTGCCCGGCGTTTGTAAGCAAAAGTCTTTCGGGGAAGATGGGTACTGTGGGTGAAATATTCCTGCTTGGGTTGTCGAGAGCGCTGCGCTGAGGTCCCTCAGCACAGGATTTTAAAGACTTAACCTGCTTTGGAGTAAGAGGGGTGGTGGATAATTAGGTAAATGAGAGATTAAAAGGTATGGAGTAAGTTTTCTTGGTGCTGTTGAACGCCCCGTAGGATCGGTGCTGTTCAGTGTCTTCATTTATAGCCTGGGAAAGGAGGCTGGGAACACCACGCCAAAGGTGCCTGGTGCTCCTGGCCTGTCCTGGGTCGTGAGAACGAGTCAAGTGTAAAAAGTTGCGAAGGACGTCAGGTACCGAGCAGCTGCCCGGTAAAACAGCAGACGAAATCCAGCGTTGCTGAAGGCCGAGTGATGCACATGAGGAGAAACAATCCTCACATCCGTAAGCAGTGCCGTGCTCTGACCTGGCCGTTGGCGGTGAGGAGCTGCATCTCGGAGTTAGGATAAATACTTCCTTGAAAATACTGACTCGGTACTCTGTAGCAGTCAAAAAAGCAGATCGAATGTAATGAATTTTTAAGAAATAAAGAGAAAACAAAACTCAGAACACAGTTATGGACTGTTGCATAAATCTGCCGTGTACCTGCATGGGAAATAAATGCTGTGTGCAGCTCTGATTCCCTGCGCAAAGAGGAGCAGGGAGCCAGAGCAGGGTGACAAGGGCGATGGAACATCCTTACGAGGTTCGGCAACGTAAGCGATGCTCAAAAGCTGCGGAGGGCTGGCCAGGAGAGCGCGGCCCATGGCTGTGCAGGCAGGGGTGGGCACTGCGAGGTCACTAGGAAATGACTTTTCTTTGTTTCTGCTCATCAGCTGCTGGGGCATCAAATTAAATTAATAGATGGCAGGAGCAGAGCAAACACACGGCAGCTCTTCTATGGCAGGAGGAAGGAGAACGGTGGAACTGGCTGCCAGATGAGTTTAGAAAGCTTCCAGAAGTAATTAGACAAATTTGTAAGAGGAAAATAGCATTGAGAGTGTTGCTGGCACTGCCAGTGATGAGCTAAATCTCTGCACCACGGGATGCTGGAGGTTGGGAGGATGCGGGAGCATCAGTGGGTGCTCATGTGACCATATGAGTTTCCCTGGGCATGCCGGTGGCTGCGCTTGGGAAAAAGGTACTGGACCGATTGAAACTGGTTCATCGCTTCTCTGGGTGGCTTCACACTGCTCAGTTGGGGACGTTTGCGCACGTTGCACAAATGGAGCAGTGGGTTGGTAGCCTGCAGCGTAGAGGAGCCGAGCACCGGAGAGCTGAACATGGCCAACGCGGGGCTAGGATGGCAGCGTGGCATCATGCTGGCATGGCTGTGAGTCCTGCTGGGGCGAGGATGGCTGGTAGCCCTAAAATCCTGGTACCGGACGGGTACGAGGGTTACAGTCACAGGAGGGTGGGAGTGTGGAGGGAGTTGAGCTCCCGGGGGGTATCTCTGGGCAGGAGGCATTACTCGAGGAGAAGCAGGTAGAAATCAGAGCTCTGCGTGTCACTGGGGCAGCACCCGGCATCCCGGTAAGGCTGGAAGGCACGGGCTGCGCCTCGGGGCAAAAAGGGCATCCGTGTTCCTGTTTTCCTGGCTCTGTGGAGTGGTGTTGGGCTGCTGCCTTCACATGAAGGAGCTGGATACTCACTGAGCGAGGCAGGGAATGAGAAATACCATGTTAGCGTTGTCTGTTGGTGTTCCTTGACCCTGACGCCCTGCTCGGTGCTCGGCCAGGTTGTCGCTGCTGCGGTGCTGCTGCCTTTCCGGGGAGCACGGGAATACCAAAGCTGTGCAGGGAGGGGGAAAGCAAAGCAAATAAACAAGGAGCGCAACTTAAAATCTCTCCAAGTGTGCAGTGTTTTGTGACTAATACTAACGTAATTGCTGTCGTGCTTTTAACATAATGCTTTTATCTCCCAGATAAACTCCTTCTTCTGGTCATTAATCTCTGGGGTTTCTAAGTGAGCAAGCATTGGAGAGATGCAGCCCTTACGCTGAAGCGTGGTCAGAAGTGTGCAGAGCATCCCGGAGCAATCCCGGGACCGGGGCTGTGGGTTACCCATGGGGATGTGCTCCCAGCTTCGTTCTGAACCCTCGTGTCCTGGTTTCAGCTGGGATGGAGTTAATTTTCTTCCTAGCAGCTGGTATAGTGCTGCGTTTTAGATTTAGGATGAGACTAATGTTGATAACACACTGATATTTTGGTTGTTGCTAGGCAATGTTTGCACCAAGTCAAGGACTTTTCAGCTTCTGATCCTGCCCCACCAGCAAGGAGGCTGGGGGTGCGCAGGAAGCTGGGAGGGGACATGGCCAGGACAGCTGACCCCAGCTGCCCAAAGGGATATCCCATACCGTATGACATCATGCTCAGTATATAACTGGGGACACGCTGGCTGGGGGCGTGACTGTGGCTCGGGAAATAGCTGGGCATTGGTCAGCGGCGGTGAGCAATTGTGCTGTGCATCACTTGTTTTGTATAGTCTTTTACTATTATTATTATTATTATTATCTTCCCTTTCTGTCCTATTAAACTGTGTCTTAACCCATGAGTTCTGCTTTTTTTTTTTTTTTGCTTTTTTTTTTTCCCCCAGTTCTCTCCCCCATCCCACTGAGATGGGAGGGGAATGAGCAAACGACCACATGGTTGTTTTAGCTGCCTGCTGGGTTAAACCACGATACCTCAGAAATCCCAGGGCTGGGCAAGGCTACGTGTATTCTTTGTGGTTTCTTTTCCTCTCCATATCGCCGTGCCCTACTAGCCCATAAACCCACCACAAAATCTCCCCAGGAGCTCCCGCAGTGTGCCTAAGCTGTCTCCGTCCTCTGCTCAGCATCCCTCCATCCCTCTTTAACCTTGAGGAGCAAGCGCTCGGGGAACAGTTTCTCCTTCTTTCCCGGTTCTCTGAGATTTGTAGACACAAAGGCCAGGAGGGACAGTTGCAGCCATCAGTTCTGACCTCCTGCCTAACACGGGCCAGGGAATTTCACCCAGTAATTCCTGCCTCCAGCCCCTACCTTCTCTTTGAGCTGGAGAGCACGGCATGGACGGACCCGGTGGCGACGTGTCTGTTGTGGAGATCGTGCTGGTCTCTTGCAGGATTGTCTGCTGGGGTTTGTGCTTTTGGTTAGTTTCTGTTTGGCCTTTCTGGCCTGCTGCGAGCTGGGTCAGATCAGCGGAGGCGCGGCTGTGCCGAAACCTCTCCTGGAAGCTCTCTCCGGGGGAGACTCTCTGGGTTGGTGTTGCTGGAGGCTCCCAGCCCCACAAAACGGCCACTCCGGCGGTGACAGAGCTGAAGGAGGAGAGGTGACAAAATCCGGGATAATTTCTAGGAAATCATCTTGCTGCCTTGTTTATTTACTGCAAATGTCTCAAAATGTCACCCAGCTCCCTGAGCCACCCGGCCATGCTGAGGGTGAGCTTCCCTGCAGCTTCGTGCCTGCTCACAAGAACAGCCCTTGCAAAAAAACTTGCCTGGATTTCCATGGAGGAAACCGAGCCAAACCCAAGCGCTCGCCCCCTCCCGCCTTTCCCTGCTCCCCCGTCACCTGTGTGTGAGAGAGACTCTGAGGTGTTTTGCACCATCAGGCAAAATCTCATCTCGCACGCTGCTCCCAGCGTGTCCGCAGCCGGCTGCAGCTTGGCACCGTGGGAGTGCCAGCCCCGGCAGAGGCTTGTGCCGGAGGGCAGCGGTACGCCGCAGGGTGTTTCAGACCTTTCTGGCCTTGCTGGTCTGCGAGTTTTGCCCTCCCTTCTGCCCCAGAGAGTCGAAAAGGATTCCCCTTCTCGCATCCATCCTCCGCTTGCAAACCAGCCATCCCTGTGCCTCGCAGTGAGGGCGGAGGGATGCAGAGGGATGCAGCAGGTGCCTCCCACCCACTCTGCCCATCTCCATCCCGGTGCTGCGGAGCTGCAGGGTGAGGCCAGGCTGTGCTACCCGCTGCCATCCCGGGGCTGGCAGGCACTCCAGGCAGATCTCCTCTGTTGACGAAATGCTTCCGACCACGCAGTCAGAATGATTTTGACATTTTGGGGAAGGAAAGATATCTCACCCGGCATTGTGCATGGTTGGCAAAACTGTTGCTGACAACATGAATAAAGGTGGTCGGCTCTCAATCAGCTTCTCTTTGCTATTTATTTCTAATTCGGACATATTGTCAGCAAACCATCTCTCAGATCAGTTTGGAGGATTCTGTATGCTCATGGTGTTTTACGTTTGAGTTATAATGATATTTGGGTCACATTGCTGTGGCTTTCAGTGTGTTGTGGAGCAGGAAGGCGAGATGCCCCCTTGGCCGGTAGAGTCCTGCAGGGATCTTTGCCGGCATCACTACTCGCTTTTGGTAGTGCTTCGTTTCCTGCGCTGCAAATACAGCACACGTCCAAGGGAGCGGAGAGCCTTGGGGGCTGCGGCGGCAACGGGGGATTTTGGGCACTGTACACCCTGGTGTGCCACGAGGGTTAATGTAAGTAGGTGGGAAGCGGATCCTGGGCAGCGATTTTGAAGAGAAGAAGCTTTTCCAAATCTTACCAGGTGTGGCAGAGAGACCAGGTCTTTGCTTTGTCTCTGGCCATTAAGTGGAGCATTCGAATATAACAACCGTTACAAGGCAAGCGTCATTGATGGAGCACCAAGATTTGGTTTTGCTCTTGTCAAAAGGCCGGTCTGGTCCTGGCCGTTGCTGGACACATCGGCAGCAGCTGGAGAAGGCTGGATTCAGTGGCCGTGAGCTCTTCCCATCCAGCACCTCCCTGCATGTTCCCTGTGAGACCACCAGCGCTTAGGCAAGCTGCCTGGTTCATCTGTAGATGGTGTGATGAGGGGAGAGGGCAGGGACCATCCTGTGGCTCCCGTGCCAGTCCCTGCCAGAGCAGCACCTGCAGAGATGCTGGACGCCCTCTTGATTCCCGTGCATGAGTTCTTGGCTTCTCCATCTATAAAATAAGGGTGCCATCCTTTTTTCACCCTGGCGCTGTGCTAGATTAAGGGTCTCCCCTGCAGAACTGCAGCTCATCCTGGGTGGTCCTTGCTGCTAGGTCTGGAAGGGCAGGAAACCATCACCTTCCTCTGTGCTTTGGGAGTGGTTTTGGTGCAGAGGGGCTGGGGATCCGTGACCCCCCACAGCCACTCCCCCCAGCTCGTTCCTCTCCCAGAGCCGCAACAAGTGCGCGCTCCAAGGGGGTGATTGCATTGAGTATTTTACTTCTTCTCCAGTGTACGGTGCCATATGGGAGCATACCATCAGTCAATTACAGCTTCGTTTCATATCTAAATAAAATGATTTGTTAATTTGAGTGAGTGATCACTGCATGGCCGGGATGCTTTTCCTGCAATGGCAAACAGCTTGCACGCTCGCAGAGATGGATGGTGAGCTGGTGCCACTGGATACTTTCTGGGGTTGTTTTCAATTTAGCTGTGAATTGAATGAGAAGAAAAACGTTTCTCTTGGCAATTTGATAGGCGCTAGCTCTTCTGACAGATGTTGGAGTTTATTATCCCACTGGGACAATGTTTTGTAGTTCAGAATTGCTAATTGCTTCGAAGGCTCGGTGCTGTGGGAGGAGCAGCATGCGGCTGTTGGCAGGTACTGGGTGCCTCCAGCACCCGGGGACCCAGGGTGATGGACGCCGTTGCCTTCCCACTAATGGCTTCTGACCGTGGCCACCAGCCTGGCTTCGGCGCTGCGCCCTGGCAGGGCCCCACAAGGTTTGCTGCGGGGCTGTTACTAGCGCCTGTCCCTGGGGAGAGGGGGGGTGTTGTGGGGAGTCCCTCCGTGCCAGCACCCATCCCTGCCAGCACCCATCCCTGCCCCTCTCCGCCGTTCCTGGGCGGCACTGGCTGTAGGCAGAGCAGGCAGGGCTGGTGAGCGCGCTGGCGTACGTGTAGCACCAGTCGGGCGCTCCCGGCACGTGGGGCGTTTAACCCGTGGGGCGAAGCCCGGCAGCTGATGTAAAAGGTGCCTGGTAGCATTTCCTCCTGTGCAGGTTTTGGGTCCTGTGGGGCTTGAAACAGGCACGTGGTCCTTAGCCACCTCATCTGTACCGTGACACGCTGGGGGTACCTCGGGGGTCTCTGGGTGCTGCTGCACGCGGGTGCCCTCCCCGCTGCCACCTCGGTGCCAGCAGCGGGCTTGCAGTGCCACGGGGCTGCAGCACCATCCAGAGCAGAAGCGCCCACCTCCTGCAGCCTGGCTGCCCGTCCCCAGTGCCGGTTTTGCTCCAGCCCCGCTGCCCGTTGTGCCGTTCTCGTAGGCAGCTGCCTTCGCCCTGCCCGACGTGCCCTACTCATCTCACATGGAACGGCCCGGCACACGCTCGTGCCGTTGGTGTAGCCACGGTGTGTCAGGCCATGACAGTAAGTCTGGGAGAGTGCTGCTCCCCTTCAGTCCTCCCCACGTGCTGTGGCTGGCGCCAGGAGGAAGGTTTAAGATGCACAGGAGCCACGAGCCGGTTAACAGGAATTATTTGCAAGCTCATCCTCCCAAAGTGGAGCAGAGCTGCAGACAGAGGTGAGCGCTTGCCTCTGCAAACAGCGCGTGGCAAACATCAGCATGGCGGGCTTGGGGTGAGAGCACTGCAGGGCCCACTGCTGGCATCGGGGTGTTTGCTCTGCTGGCTGGGCCCTGCGGGCAGTGCCGGTGGTGCGCAGGGCTGGTTTCGATGAGGATTTTGGACGGGAAGCTGTGTGAGCAGCTCCGATAGCAGCAGCAGCAGAGACGTCACCAGGTTGCGCTCCTCCCTGCGTCAGAGCTGTCTCTCTGCCCTTCGTTTGGAGGGTGCCAAGCGCTGTTAGGACCCTCAGCTTCGCCATCTGCAGTGCCTGACCTGCCCCAGCGCAGGGAAACTGGGGCCTGAGGCCGCACGGCCGCTCCGGGGGTGGGAGCTGTGCCCGGGGTCCCGCAGGTCGGTGTGGGCAGCAGCAGGGGTTGCTCCTGGGCAGCACTTGCATTTTTGGAGTCTTGCTTGCCCACCCACCCCTGGGGCCTCTGCCTGGGCAGTCCCTTTCTCTGCGACTGCCCCGACACCCCTCACACCCTCTCTGCCGCAGCGAGAGTCTGGCAGCCCCTGCGTCCTTCCCGCGCCCTTGGAGACAGAGAAGCCTTTTGCAGCGTGAAGCACAGTAAGGGCAGAGCAAGGCAGCCACAGCTGCCTCGGGGTCACCCTGCGGTGGTGCTCGCTGCGCTGGCGGTGGGGTTCGGGTCCCTGCGGAGAGCCGGTGTGGCTCCCGTGTGAAGGTCAGCAGGCAGGAGCGCAGAGCTGGGGGCGGCAGCGGCTGCCCAGGCGGCAGGAGGGCAGCGGGCTGTGCTGTGCCCGAGCCGGGGAGAGCAGGCAGCGCCGAGTGCCCACCCCTGCTCCGGCCCTGGGTGAAGATTGTCCCTGAGCACGGTCACGCAGGCTGTGCTCCTCTGCTCCTGCTTCACAGCTGGAGCCTTGTTGCTTCCCCAGCCACGTCCTGGAGCTTCGGTGGAAGTGCCTGCAAGGAGCTGGGCTGCATCCGTCCTTCAGGCCATGCTTTGCCTTCCCATGGGGACTTTTTCTCCTGTCCCCTTGTCTCCATCTCTAGTATTTGTATTTTTTTTAGCCCTTAACACATTGCAGTGCCGGTTCAGGCTGTGGGATGTGTGAATTGAGCAGGGTCTGGCTGTTTTGCCTTTGACTCCGCTGTCTGGGTTCAGGCAGATAACTTCCCTCTCTGGCTTGGTGTCCCCGTGGGTCAAGCGAAGCTGACTGTGACTGATACAAAAAGCACGGAGCTCCCGTGCCGTGCATGGCAGCAGTGTCGCGCGGGGCTCAGCTCTCCAGTGGAAGTCACCGCTGTGGCCATGAGTAGGAAGAATGAGGGCTGGGGTTCCCGGGAGAACCCGGCTCCTCCACAGCCACTGTCCCGACATTCCTGCTTCCAACCTCAGCCCCAGCATCAAGAGAAGAACTTGGGATGTAGAGATGTTTGACATTTGAAGGTCAGTTGTATTCAAAGCCAGAGGTCTGTGCGTCCCTGTTGGCAGCTAATTACAGCAGGGATTAGTCTGGGCTGGGGTAAAGTCCCTCCCCGTGTTGTTAATGATGAGAATTAAACGGCTTGACTCGGAAACCAAACCCCAGACCCCAGCGCTCCCAAGCCTCAGGGAAGCCAGGATCTGAAACTTGGCTCCAAGCCTCCAGCATGTGTCTAATTAAGGCTGAAATAATCAAAACAAGGGGCATTCCTGCTCCTTCCCAACACTGCTTGTGCCCAGCCTTCGCTGGGTTGGATCCTGGCTGGGTGCTCTGTGCTGCCTGCTGGCACTGGGCACGCTTACACCTGCGCCTCTGCATGGGAGGGGACTGAAACTCATTGTGGTTTCAAGTAAAATTGAGAAGAAATGCAATTCTGCATGTATTTTAGTCCATATAAGGTTTTGTGTAAGATTGTTTAAAAAAAAGAAAAAAAAGAACGTCCTAAAAATGGGACCTAAACAAGCTGACAGAGCTTGAATTAAATTCGTGTCTCTGCCAGTCTCCTGCTCCGGTCCCTGAGCCTCAGCTATTGCTGCTCCGTGGGGCGCGGGTGCCCGACCCCGCCACGGGCAGGAGATGTTCTCGCTGTGGGCAGCCGGTGCCCAGGGTCGGGCCGCTTGTCCCCATGCGCGCCGTTGGTCTGTGCCCTCTATCCGTCCGCGGCAGAGGAAGGCACGGCCGCAGCCCGCCGAGCCCCGCCGGTTGCCCAGCCCACAGGCAGGGCTCTGGCGGGAGATGGACGGAGCCAGGCCAGCCGTGCAGCCCCTTTTTCCTTGCGTGCTGCTGCGGGGTTGTGCAGGAGGGTGTCAGAGAGGCCAGGACCTGGCAGGGCTTTCTGCAGGGGGCTGGGAACCCTCGTTGCCCGCCCCAGCTCCCTCTGCCACCGTGGGGGGAGAAGGCCGAGCAGAGTCGCTGGTGTGCACGTGTGTCCGACCAGGCTTCCCCCAGCTCTGCTGCCTGTAGCCTCCCTGCCGATGGTGTCTGATGGTGTCTGAGCACCGCTGGGTGTTCGGGTGTAGGCAGGGCTCCTGCGACCGCTGGCTCGCCCTGAGCTCCCTGGGGCAGTTTCTGGCACCAGCAGCATCAATGTGCGCAGGTCACCTCCTCCGCAGACCATCCCTGGGGCCGACGGGGACAGGCCTATGTCCGTGGGAGGGTGAGGTGCGATGGCTGCGTCCTCCTGACCTCACCACTGGTACGCACGTCTTGCACCCGTCCCCGCTTCACCTCCGTGGGGTGGGACCTCCCTCCTGCCTGGCCCTCAAGGGACGGGGGCCGAGCCCCCTGCTCCGTGGGAGGGCACAACAGGGAGGTCACCTCGCCTGCAGCGGGGTCCCTGGAGGAGGCTGAGGGCCGGAGCGGAGCTGCCTGGGGGTGGTGGTGACCGCTGGCTGCTTGCAGTAAAGACAGAGCGAGAAGAGGCAGGGGAGACACGGCGCAGTCATCGCCGCTGCACGACGCTCGGCGACGGGCGCGGGAAATAAGGCTGCGTGGGTTGTGATGCCGTGGGAGGGATGCTGCGAGCTCAGCCCCTCTGCTCTGCTCTGCCCTCGTGGGGAGGGAGGACAGCGCGCTCTGCCCGGCGCTTGGATGCACCGTGGGATTAAGCGTAGCTGATGCGCGTGTGTTAACGCTGTAATGAAACGGATTTTCTGGCTCGTGCGGTATCACAGAAGTACCGCCAGAGCAGCAGCATTTCCCCGGCTCCCTGCGTGTTGCCAGCACGTTTCCGACATGCTGCATCGGTCTGCGATTCCTGAGGAGGGGCCGCGCCTGGCGTGGCAGCGTTTTCCGCAAAGGGGCTGTTGGATCTGGGCGCTTAGTGCTTTATTTTAACTTCTGTTAGGGCTGCGGAGAGGGAGAGACGGGAAGAAAGGCTAAGAGGAGAAGTGATGGAAATCTCAGCTGGCTGTAGGAGAGATGGAGAAGCAGATTGTAGTGTAGAAGTCTTTGATTGACCACAGTACCATTTTGTGGCTTTTTCTCTCTCTCTCTGCACCGTGACATCCGTGCCATTAAATAGGCCATGTTCAAAAGAGAAAATTGCTGCTATTTTCCCCCTTTACTTTACTGCCATAAAAAATTGATCCCACATAGCATCCTTATTTCAAAGACTGCTAAAAAAAAAAATACAAAATTCTCATTTTGGTTTCTGACAGCTGCATAAAGCATTTTTTAAATAAAAGGGACGTGAAACATGTAAAAAAAAAAACCTCAACCCTCCCCATCCCCTGAAGTTTTTGCTCCAGAAAGATGTCCTTATTTTGAGAAGTGCATGGGGAGAGAGCGCAACTGTGCCACTGTGAGCAGGGATTTGGTTTCTCTCTTTTCTTGCGGCTGGTGATCGAGATTCAGACTTTGCTAGTAGCTGGACTGCAGCTGGAGCAGCGAAGCCCCTTGCTTACCTGGGCTGGGATGCAACGGACTCTCTTCAGTAGCAGAGCGCTTTTAGGGGTTGATGGCCAAGAGCTTGTACCGAGGCGGGAAGGCACCAGGCTGGGGAGCTGGGGTCTGCTGGGGCACTTGGGGTCGACAGGCTGAAGGATGCTGGGGAGAGATGGGGCGTCTGAGCTGCATCCTCCTGACCGCACCAGGTCCTGCATCTGTCCCTGCTCATCCTCTGTGGGGTGGGATGTCCCTCCTGGGTGGCACCCTGGGAAGGCGATGGGCAGGAGGAGACTGAGAGGAAGAAGTGGGAAGCCCAAAAAAGGGATTTAAATAGGTACTAGGTCATGGCAGGTCCCTGTGGAGGGAGGGGATGGAGCTAGGTAAGGTAAGGACTCGGGCAGCTTTGAGTCAGAGGTGATGGAGCACGTGAGAAGGATGGAGTGGCGTGGGATGAAGGGGAATGTGGACCCGGCGAAAGGGGGCTGCAGAGAGCAGGGTAACGGGAGGTCGGGTCAGGTCAGCTCTCACTGGAGGAGTTAATGATCATAATAAGAATCATCCCATTTAAACAAGATGCTCTTCTGAAAAGAAGATTAGGCAGAGGGAGCGTTGACAAAGCACTGAGCAGGGCTGCCAGGACTCCAGCAAGCAGCAAGCTGCTGCTCCCCCTCTCTCCACCTGCTCTGCAGCTCCTCCACCCCTGATTAACGACCAGTCTCCCACAGCCGCCGGCCATGGGCACGACCTGGCCACCGGTGCCACCCAGTAGCAGAGGTGGGTGCCACGCTGCGAAGCCGGTGAGGATTTCCAGCTGAAGGGTGGCCCTGTGCTCGTCGCCTGGCTTGGCTGGGTGCCCCGAAGGTCTGCGATTAGTGGGAACGATTCCCAGGAAGAAGCGCGGCGGATTCAGTACGAGGTATCCATGATGATGTTAGGTGGGACGAGGCTTGGTAGAGGACTGGAGGGGGAAGGTGACAGCACAACGAACTGTTTGAGCTGTGCAGGTCGTGAATGGTATCACCAAAGCAAGAGCAGCGTTGCTGCGTGCCCAGCCTGCTCCCTCCGAGCGAGCAGGGCCATCAGTGGGGCTATCCGATGTGCCACCAGATCCTCCCTGTGTCTTCTCCCTGCTCACTTTACATCTGTTTGCCTTTTGTGTCCAGCAGGCCTCTGAGTTATGAGGCTCTTTCCTCCAAGATCTTACGGAGATGATGAAGAGTTAGATGAGCTCTCCATAAATAGCTCTGCCATTAAAAACCCTCAACTCCTGTTTTAATGTTAGCAGGATTAGCCGTCTGCAAAAGTACGGGCTTAAGACTCGGCGGTAGGCTTTGCCCTGGTAATATGTCTCTATTTTCTCAGTCTCGATTTCTCCAGCCAGGCTGGCTCTGAACGCAATAAATTTTGCTCTTCTTTACACCTCAGCTGATAACTTATTCTTTGGAGCCTGTGTCCTTGGCTAGCCAGAGACCCTTCAAAGCTAAATTTTGTGCTTGTCTACACTGAAACCAATGAGGTACTTACAGAAAGGACCGGGATGCGTGTAACTATTAGGGTTGAAGGATGTTACTGGTGCAGTTCTCCGGTCGCCAAATTAATCTTATTTTTGATTAATGGCCTGGACACAAAATGGGATGTGCTAGTCAAATCTATTGGGGTGCCACGTGCATTATGCAGGTAGAGGAGGGTCAGACTGTCACTAAGAAACCCCACGACCTTGAGGACTGGGCAAATGTGAAGAGGCTGGGATGGCAGGATGACGCGGTGCAGAAGGATAACACAGCACACAGATGAGCACGAGAGCTTCTTCTGCAAACGGGGGATTGACCGACTAGGACATCTTGAGCTGCGATTGTTGGCTGTAGGGTGGCCGTGAACTGCTGATGTGATGTGCTTGTGGAAAAAGCACACGGGATCTAGAGGAGCTCGTAGGGGACCCCCACACGGCGAGACGGCGGGTCAGAATGCCATCCCACGGAGCTCTGGTGAACTGTGGTTGACGGTGTAAACGTGTGGTCATCAGCTCTGTGTGTAGTGTGCTACCCTGGGAACCCCAGCAGCCCGGGAGCAGCTACCCGTCCTCTTCAGCCATCCCTGCGATGGGGTGGCAGCTTCCAGGGAGGGGAGAGATGGGGTTTAATGGGGGGAACCTGTCCCTGCTTCATCTGGGGCGTCTGCCTGTGAACGTGAGTCAGAGCCCAAAGGTCGGGGGGAAATAGGGTTGTTCTTGTAAATACAGCAAGGGGGTAAATGTGCAGAGGGGGAGAGGGTGCTCGAGCTCACATACAGCATCGGCCCTGGACCAAATGAGAAATTTCCAGTGGATAGTGAAATTCCCCCCTCCAGAGGGCTGGAAACCTGAAGGTTTCTAACCACCAAAGGAAGCTGATTCTGGAAAATCACCCTCCCAGCGGTCACAGAGACAATCAGCTGACCTGTCTTCAGGCAGGTTCGTTAGCAGTTTCCAGAGGGGTTCCCATGAAGCGGGTGCCTGTGGTCGGTGATCCCGGGGCACCTCCCAAGCCACCATGCCTCCAGCCACCCGAGAGCAGAGCCAGCGTCTGCCGCTGCAGCGTGCCGGCGTGGCTGGGGCGCTGCGGTACGCTGCCTGTTTGGTTTGGGTTTGGTGTATTTATTTATTTTATTTTTTTCACTGCAATATAAACCCAGTGTGTCTTTAAGGCCATGCATGTGTAGGGGGATTTGCTGATGGCTCATCTTTCTAGCAGGCTTTTTCAGCTGAATGTCAGTTTATTGCTTTTGCAAATTGTCTTGTGCCTACACAGAACCGGCTGCCTCAGCAGAGGGCTTTGCCAACAATGTGCTCTATAAAAGGGTTATTAGGATAACAAGAAAGAAAACAGAAACCTTTGCAGAATCATAACAGTATAGCGTAGCCCTCCCCCTCCCCTCTCCCAGTTTATTACCCTCAAGTGCTTCTGAGTTGGACTTCAAACCGTTGTGCTGCTGAATATAAAGAGCAAGGTTAAAGTACCCTAGACGGGAGCTAACTCTTTGGCAATTATCTGGTCAATGGCAGAGCACCGATCTGTAGCTCAGCATAAACATCATCAGGAAAATATGCACAGTTTGCAAATTAAAAAGCAATTGCGTTGTCTTGGCCCAAGCCAGGAGCCTTCTGGTATGATTAGGGTCTCACCGGTGGAGACAGGCAGAGCATCCTTCAGGCCTCTGACATCAGTTCCTCGTCACAGGAGCCTGTTGCTGGATATTTCTCTTTTATCTGCAGTAATTTTGTACCCATCTGGGGGGCGTGTTTTATCAGACATTTTTGTTTTCCAAAAAAAGACAGATTTCACCATTAAGAGGAAGGAGAGCAGAATAAGTCAAGAAAAAGCCAAGGTAATCCTTTGTGATACTTTTGAAACGATACTGTGGGGTTTTTTTAGCTTTATGGAGGAGACGTTAAGCACAGTGTTCTGGTTGACACACTGCAGATTTACCTTGTTTGTTGGCTTTCAAATTTTGGGGGTCAACTTGAAGGAAAAAACCCCTTATTGGTGCTGTTCTTCCCATCTCGGCTTGTTCTCTGCCTGTTGTGCCTTACAGCGCTCGCTGCAAGAGGGAGTTGTTACCTCTTGTTGGAAGCCAGCTGGGACAGGTGGAGATTAAATGACTTGACGAAGGTCGCAGAAGGGCTGAGCAGAGCAGAGCTCGTGTCTCTGAGCCCCGCAGTGCCAAAAGGCTGGGCTCAGCTGCCTCTTTCTGTTGCCCGTTTTCCTTGGGACTCAAGAGACTTCATTGCTAATTCTGGGCTACACGCCTAAGTGCTGAGCTGAGGCCTGTGGAGGTTATCGTGATCTGGAAGGGATTCGCATGAGCAGAGGTTGCACGGTTGGACCCAGAGGCATGTGGGGCAGTTTGGCGTGTGAACGCACCACCATCACCAGCTGCCCTCTGACGTCCCGGTGGTTTGGTAGGTGACTCTGCAAGTCTGTTTCCATTTAAAACCAGGCCTATTGGTGGAGAGATGGTGGAAGTCACCTCCTCAGCTATTGCTCTTCCCCTCACTGTGGGGCACCCTGAGCTGACTGAAGCAGAAGGGTTCCATCCTGGCAAAGACAGGACACCATCTTATGTTAACTACTGCTGGTTCCTGCTTCTCTTTTTCCCAGCCCCAGCGTTTGGGCTTTGCTCAGCTCCATCTTTCATTGTCCCTATTTGCTGAGCTCTTCCTTTTCCTTCTTTGCTTCCCCCCCGCTTTCTGCCAAGGCCAGGAGAAGCAGTGTTGAGCTCCAAGCGGGAGGCAGAGCCAGCGCAGGGCTTGTGTACTGGGTACCAGGCATCAGTGGGTAGAGGTGACGGTGGCTCTGAGGGGGCAGGGTGCCTTGTCCCGGGTGCTGCCAATGTCTGGTCTGTGTCCCCTGCCCCAGCGGTGCCCGTGAGACCTGCTGCTGGCTGGGGCCAGAGCTCTGTCCCCTTCACACCACGTTTTCCTGGCACAGCTTGAACAACGGCCTCCTAAAATGAGAAGCAGTGCTGCATCCCCGTCCTCCTAGGAGCTGCAAAGGCCACCTCCTGTCAGCTCCGATGTCCCGTTCCCATAGCAATGCTTTCTCTCCACTGCTCGTGGGCAGTGAAACACATGATGAGACTCCGACGTTGTCCTTGATGCTGCCGAGCTGTGACAAGGCAGGGCAGGGACAGCAGCGCCGGCCGTTCTCCGACATCCTTTGCAGGATCACCCTCCAGGTCGGCTCTGGAGATGGGAACACCCACTAGAGCATTTCTTTTGAGATGACAAATAACCTAGCAGCCAGTACATGGGTAGGTGTCGGTGGGAAGAAGCCGCGCTCGGTCCCCAGGGCTGAGCTGCCAGGAGCTCCCAGGGCTCCTCTCTCCAGACCTCTGCTCCAGCGGTCTGGACCACGCACATGGTGACAGTCCCTTGGGTGTGCGGCTGAAACACAGCGCAGGGCTGATGGCAGCACCTTCCCTGCGAGCTCAGCCGCAGGAGAAGCTCCAGGAAGGTGTCTCCTCAGGGGGGACCAGAGCTTCCAGAGGAGGCACCTGCCCTAGGCACGTTTCTGGCTGCATAGTTTCTCTGCACTGATGAGCATTCCTCCTTTTTATGATTATTTTAAAGGGGAGGAGAGGACCTGGTGCCTTTGGGTCGGGTGCATACAGAGGGTGTTTCTTTAACCGCCAGATCCCTGTACTTAGGCTGGGGTGAACAGCTCAGGAGCTGAATTGCTTGGGGTGTCTCTGCCGGCAGCAAGCCACCCTCTCCCCAGCTGCGCATCTCCACAAAAGACCTGTTTCAGCTCTGCGCTGGCCCTTGTCACCTACACCGCGTGTCCCGCACGGGCCCAGGAGGTGCATGAGCATCGGTGGTTGCACCGGGCAAGGATAAGCAGCTTGGCTCTACTTAAGCTGGGAATCAATAGGGGATTAATTTGTACTAAGAGAAACATGCACTGCGAAGGGAGGATTCGTCCTTCTCCTGAAGGTGGGGGAAGCCACAGACAGGACACAGGGGGGCCCTGGCAGATGCTTCATGCACGTCAGCCTTCAGTGCTCAGCCACGAGTGGCCACCAGAAGCTAATGAGAGGGATGCTGGGTCTCAGGAGGGTGGTGGGGAGCCGGGAGTGGTGCCAGCATTGGGCTCCCGCTGCTCACTGGAGCACAGGGAGACGACTGGGCTCCCCTTGACATTCCTCCCTGCAGAGCTAGCCCCCACGGGTGCTCTGCTTCGAGCAGTGCTTTGTATTTATGGACCTTTTTTTTTCTTTTTCTGCAAGGGCTTTTAAGGTGATTCCTTCCATCTGCTCGGTCTTTTTAAGCTACGGGCCAATGTAATCCCACTGACACCAGCGCGCTTGCATCACACGCTCTGGTGTGCCTGGAGAGCGGGGTCACCATGCTGGCACCTGGTGGGACTTGGGGCTGCGTCCTGCTCCTCTGGACGTGAGTTTGGAGAAGGGACTTCTTTGCTTTCCCTCTCCTAAAATTGAAAAGCAGAGCTGAGAGAGGCCAGTCAGGCCTGGTGCGAAGGTGCCTGGCAGGAGGGGTGATGGACCTGGGAGGCTGCCTGGTCCCCCCTACATCCTCCCCGGAGCAGCCAGCCGCATGTGGAGAACCGCTCGGGGTTCGCCGTACCGGCCAGGATCCTTCACAGCCCAGCAGAAGTCACGCAGGTGACCTCGGCGGGGACGCAGCCTGCCCGGCTGGCTGCATTGGTGCCGCTGCCCCAGGCAGCAAGTTTTGGTCCCCGGAGAGCAGCCTGGTGGAAGGCTCCGGCGCCTGTGACCGGGGGGTGTCATGTCCCACAGGGCCCCGTGTGCCCTGAAGCTGCCCAGCTTGGCGGGGAGCTGAGAGACAGGGGCAGGGTATGCCCAGCGCCCGGACGGGGACAGGGACCGAGGTGCTGGGGCGTTGCCTCCAGACCAGCTGCTGGCATAGGTGAGCCAGGAGGAGATTCAGGAAAAGTCTGGGGTTTACGGCTATTGTATCCAAAACTGTAGTGAATTTGGAAGGAAATTATACTGTGATGGGGTTTTTTCTTTCCTATGTGTTTTGTGCTGATTCTGCATGTGCACAGCAGTGCCTGGAACCAGCCGGGTGCTGCTCCCCGCTCCTGTTTCACCTCGTTTTACTTTCCGTGGAGAGAACGGGGAATAAAAATGTTATTGACTTTCTCTGAAAAACTCTTGACATTTTTTCCCCGTAGCTCGAATACCAGAGCTAACCTTTCACTCGGGAGTTTGTTGGAGGAAATCGGTTATATCGGACACCTTGGTGTTATAATTCTCCTCTCTCCTGCTTTCTCCCTTCGTGCACGTCTTTTCTTCTCGCTGTTATTTCCGTACCTTCTCTCTCCAGCCAGCCCTCCCCGACGGTGTTTGGAGCCGTTCAGGCGTAGGCAGCATACTCCATCCCACGTCCTGCCTTGAACATGTCCCAGCCCACCATGTTTTTTTGAACAAGAGGGGCAGCAGGCAGCATCTTCCCATATCCCCATGTTCGATCCTAAACGGCAAACGGGTCGCCTGCCATTAACTGTGCCACACGTTTGAAAAAAGCAGAACAGAAAGGGAAAACCAACGAGCGCGGCGGTGAGGTTCGGTTTATCTAAGGCATGAGCTAGTTCTGCTTGCGTGGCTTTGATGCTGCATCAAGCACCGGCTCAAACCATAGACCTACCACAGAGAACCTGCACGCCTTTGAGCTCTCCTCCCCCCGTAGCTTTGTACATACATTGTCTGCTGGGGAAATGCTCCCTTTTAGGAAGCGACTAGAAATGTTTACAACAAATTATATAAAAATCGATAGACTCGCTGCTGAAGGGTCCGCCTTCCCGCGGGTGGTGAGCTCCAGGAGAAGGCTTCTCGGCATTCTGCTCCTACAGCTTCCGCCTCGGCACGGTCCTGGTTGATGACAGGTTACCCTGAGAGAAATGATAACACCCTCCTGTTCCAGTTTATAAGGTAGCAATCAGATCAGGTCAGGTTTATGATCCACCTGGCTTATTACTATCTCCATTAGTAGCTGCTAGCAGATGTTGGGAGAGAAGGATTATTGCTCTCGCAATGCATACTTAGCTGGCAGATTATTGAAATTTCTTTCTAATCCTAAGCAGTTACTTGGGAGGTATAAACCCTTGAGTGATAGCACTTATATTCCTCTGTACTTTGATCTCGGCTAGCATAACCGATGATACTCTGATTAATCCGATTTTTGTTCCTTAAAAAAAAGTATCGCGTCCCCAGCATCTCGAGGCATTGAGTTCCACAGGGACTCATCATCAAATCTGAACGTTTAAATAATCAAGCTCAGAGGTACCTTCTCTCTTACGTGGGGGTTTATACCTCCTTGTCCTTTGAAATTCATCTCTTTTTTTAAGTGAATCAAATCCCCTGAATGTTTTCAGTCTGTCGCTGCCTGGATTCCTCCCGCGCTCGTAGCGTTGCTCTTCCTTGCCCCGCATCTGCCTCTTCCCACCGCTCGGCACAGCAGAACCACGCGCGGTGTCCCAGATGAGGGACCCACTGATTTATAGACCTGCTTGCTAATATGACAGTTTTATTTACCGCTCGCTTCTGAGCACAAACTAGCATCTTTGGACCATCGCTTCCGCTGAGATGTTTGCGCTCCATCTCTTCCTTGAATGGTTGGGGTTAATTTGGAGCTGCATCAGTGTGCGTGATGGGTCCTAATTGTTGCTCCCCAAAAGTGGTACCTTGGATGTGCTTGCCCTGAATTTCATCTGTCGACATGCTGTTAAATTCCCTGAATGAGCTGACGCCTTCCAAAGTTACCTGCATGCGTAGCTAGTCCCATCTGACATTTTTCCCCCTCCGTAAAGGTTTGCCATCTTCTCACTGCATATGTATTCCCACTTCGGATGCTCCACTATTCCCTCCGCAGCCAGGACTTTGGTGCCTCTGCCTTGGCAGACATCCTTCTCCTTCACCTTGTGCTCTTGTCCATCCTCTTTTATTTCTCTTTCCCCAGCCTGACCAGGCTTAACTGAGGTCTGCTGCACAGAAGAGTGTAATGCACTTTTAGAGGTCCTTGGAGGAAAGGCTTTGCTGCAGGTTTTCTCAAGTCAGATCTCCACCCTCCCCTGCACTTGGTGGGTCGGTTTGGTTTTTTTTTTTCCCCTTTCCTCCCACTTGAACAACAAAAAATTAGGACATGATGGGAAAGGTTGAAATGGGTGGCGGTGGTTCTACTAGACTGCAAGCTCGGCATGGCTCAACCCTGCCAAGGTGTTTTAAGGGAAGATAAACACCGATCTGATAGCGCCTTGTGCAGGTGAGGTGGCCTGGCTCCCTCCTCGGCACCGGCTGGCGCGGGGTCCGGTGCCTGGCGGCGTGCTTTGAGAGGGATGCAAAGTGAAAGGCAGAACAGGAAAGAGAATTAGAAAGCAAGGGCTCATTTGCAGATATTACAAGAAGAGGTTGGGTTTTTTCTGGAGAAGGCACAGGTAAAACATAGCAGCTTTCAAATACCTAAAAGATTGCTGTTGCTGGGGAGGAGGCAGTAACAAACCCCTCCTCCTTCCCCACACCTGCATAACTTTTAAACCCTTTGGTATTTTCCCTTGTGTTCATCCCCTTTGCTGCAGCTTCCGTCTGCCACTGCGTAGCGTGAGCGGGGGGAGCGGTTTTACCTCTGCCCGTGCCGTTCCCATCGCTCTGAAGCCCCCGGCTGCGGCAGCCTGCGATGTTTTGTGGGGCTCAGCTCAGAGATCCCAAAGGTTGAGAGTCCCAGACTCAGACACAAGATCAACTTGTATTTATCCTATATCTCATGATTTTGAAGGTCATCTTCTAGCCAGATGAGAGGAGCGTGAAGGGTGTACGGTTGGCGCTGCCGGGATTAGCTTCTGCTTGCTGCGGTCACGCTGGCGGCAGCCCGACAGTGGCACGGTTCGCTGGCTCGTGCATCGCTCTGGGTTTCAGTGTCGGTGCAGTGCTGGTCACACCAAGGTGCTGCCGTCTAAGCGAAGGAGGGCTCCGAGGCTCCTCTCCAGGGCCGGCCGGGGTCACAGCAGCAACTGCTCAACCATGTGCTTCAACCCTAAAGTGGGACACACACATACATCCTTATGGGTAGTGTTGAATCAGCACCCTCACACTTCTTATCCTGCTGTAAAATCTTTGAAAGCTGGTGATATCTTGAGGAAGAGATTTCTTTTGGCTCCAGCATTTTGGATGCTCGTGCGCTGCATGATAAACAGCTGAGCATCCCCTGCAGCCAGTTCAGCAGGGACAGCAATAGGACACTGTTGTGTGCGATGGTCAGTTGGGATCCCTACGCTTTCCTTTTGCTTCGCCACTTACCCAGGTCAGCCTTCAGCAGGGACACATCTCCACAGCACTTATTTATATATTTTTCCTCAGAGAAATCAATTCCATTCCCCAAACAATGGTGAAGGCCTTGAGGAGATATTGATCTGTGGCAGAGCCGGAGAGGGGAGCATTTGCGACACAGAGATGCTCTTTTGTAAGTAAAAGATAATTACCAGATCATGGGGACACTTGCTGAATAGAATGATATTAAATAGGAATCAGGGTGAAGGGCACCGGGGCTTCGGAATGGAGCATCGGAATCGTGCTGTCCTCCCCGGCAGCTCCCGCTCCTCCTCTCTGCTTCCCTCTGCCATTTCTCCTGCTCCTGACCCCAGCCCCTCCTTTCGCCCCCCCCACTCCTTCCCATTTCATCTCTCTGTCCCCTCCCCATGGTTCCCGGTTGTCCTGTCTGCCCCAAAGCAATATTGGGTAACGCTGCCGCAGATGCAGCCCCTCCTCGCCGGCCGGGCGTCCCCCCTGCCGCAGGGATGCACCCGGAGCCAGCCAGCTGCCATCCCCAAAACCGGGGTGGCAGAGCAGAAGGGGCTGCTCTCCTTGCCTTGGTTTTGCTGGTGCTTCCAAACCCTGGTTTATTTGTTTAAGTGCTTGTAGGGAAAACAGACCCTCTGCAGCAGCGCTGGGCACTGTAGCGATGAAATCCATGGTGGGTTTAATAGTTTTCAGGCAAATGGCCTTGGATGGGGCGGAGGACTGTCCCTCTGTTCGGAAGCTTTGGCTAATGGATCTGGGGTGGGGGTGGCTGCTGGAGGAGCCCGGGTCCTGGCTTGTCCTGCTGGCGCTGGGTTCCTCTTGGCAGCTGACGGTTGGCTCTCAGCGTGTCAGGAGTAGCCTGTGTGCTTGGACGGTCCCCAGGAGGTCCCAGGGCACTGGAGGACGTGGGAACAAGGTGTAGCCGTGACCGGGCTGTAGCTACGTGGGTGAAGGCACAAGTGGGGCTGGGCGTGCTGGGCTTGCTGTGAGGGTCAGTAACTCCTAGAGCAGGGGCAGAGCTGGAAGAGGGGTGCTCAGGAGCCTCGTCTCCATCCTGTGCTGCTCCCAGGACGTCGCAGGATGCTTTCCCCTCCAGAGCAGCACCCGCCACTGCCCTGAGTAATGCTCCGGGTCGGCTCATGGAGGAGCCACCACGGATTTGTTGCCTGGGCTCTCCAAGGCATCCCCATCAGCCGCCGGCTCCAGGGTGCAAGTCGCAGAGCAGCAAGGTGTGTTCCCAGGAGTCAGGTTAGCGGGCAGCTCTTCTGCTCGGGCTTGGGGTTGTGGGCACTCAAAGCTGGGTGGGGATGTTTGGTTGCAGGGCTGGATGCCGGTGTGATTCAGTGATGGCTGGGAGAGCCGCTGCCAACTTCCACTCATGAGTTGGCACAGCATAATGTGAAAAAAAACCCCCACGTCTCAAAATACTACGTCGTAAAATGTCCCTTTTTATTTACACTGAGAGTATTCTCTTAATTACTCGCTGATACACTTCAAAAGGATTATGGTGCATTTTGCAAGATTAATGGATCCCTTGTAGGATGAGCCACCCTCGGATGACGCGCTCTGCAGGCCTGGGAGGGAGCAGCGGGGGTCCCATCCCTGTGCGGGGGCATCGGGAGCTGCGCATCCCGCCAGCCATCCCCGACTCGCCAAGTCTCATAGAGACGGTTCATAGAACCTGTCACTGCAGCCTGAGCGCCGGCAAGGTCTGTGCACACGCACGCTTCAAAAACCCCGAGAGGGGCGATGGCTATCTTTGTGTCTGTGCGGGCAAGTGATGCCGGGGCTCTTCAGCCTCGTGCCCTGACTCTGGAGGTTTTTTTCAATTCCAGCACATTTCCAAACCCCCCTTTCCAGCACTGCGGTTCCTCTAAAGAGGAGATGCTTCACGGCCATTATCAACGTGGTGTTGGAGATAACAGAGTGTTTTCCTTTACTCCCGGGGCGAAAGGGCTCTGCTATCTGAGGGCATCAGCTGATAATGGCGACAGCTACCTCCAGTCCTCCCCTTGACCTAGTGGGCACGGAGCTGGCACCTCCGGCCGGCGCTGCTGCCGTTGTTTCTGCCAGGTTCCTGCTGCTCCCGCGCAGCGCCTCTGGATTTTGCACCTTTGGGTTTTGCCCTTTTGGGTTTTGTCCCTTTGGGTTTTGCACCTTTGGATCCCAGCCAGTGAGGTGCGGGGCCGAGCGGGGTGTGGGAGCAGCAAGCTGTAATTTCCATGCCTCCATCAGCTGCCGGATCCCTCGAGCAGCCCTGTGTCTCGGTGTCACTAAGTGCCTCGGTGTTATTCTCTGCCATCACCAGGTAAGAGCTGGCTTCTCAGCCTGACCAGCACCATGCAAAACCAACAGAATAGGGAACTTTGTGCCTTTAAAATAAAAAAAAAATAGAATAAAAAAAAAGCCCATTACCATTATTGAATAAAATACTAACAATTTAAAAAACTCTTTAAAATATTGTTGCTGCATTTCCAGCTGTTAAAATCTTCTGTATTTGTTATTATGATAACTAAAGTGCTGCGGCTGATTTGAGCAGCGGGGAGGCGGCACCATTATTCAGAAGGGTTTTAAACAGTTGGGTTTTCTTCCTCGCAGTGGTGCTCTCTCGCCTATTAAAAGTCCCTTTGTTGCCTTGGCACCTCTGGCCCGGGTGGTGGAGGTGGCACCCGTGCATTGGCGGAGGGCCCCACCAGCGCTTAGCAACGCGGCGATGCCACGCGGCTTCGGCAGGCCGCCGGGGAGCCGGGCATCGCGGGCGTCTGCGGAAAGCAAAGCAGAAAAGCTCGGCTGCTCTGCCGGGGAGGTTTCCCGCTGCAGAGTTCACAGGGAGAAAGAAAACAGAGCGAAGGAGAGCCGGGCTGCTGCTGCAGGGAGGACAGGGCCATATAGGCAGGTCTTCTCAGCCAAGCTGAGCCCCTGGGTGCTGGAGGAGGTGGGCACGCCTGCGGGCAGGTCGGGCAGGGCAGGAGGGCTCGTGCTGTGTCAGCGCTTTGACCGTACTGTCATGGCCTGACGGCGGCGGCACCGGCGCAAGACAGAGGTGGGAGGGAGCAGGGTGCACAGGGTGAGCATCCTGGAGGTAGGATCCCCGTGCTCGCTGGTGGAGCTGGTTGAATCCCGTTACAAAGGGTGCACAAAGTCATGTAGTGTGCACCTGCCCTGGGGAACGAAAGGTCCTGGTTGTACGTGGCAGTGGGGTGCAGCTGAGTTGCGCAGGATGGGGCCTGGCAGCCTCCCTGCGGCGGCGTGGCGAGGAATCAGTGGTTCGGGTGGGTGAGATCATTGCTGAGAGCTTGGTGTCCTGACCCCACGTCAGTGGGGATGGAGAAGAGGGCAGAGATACCTGGTGTGGGAGACTGCTGCGGGGGGGCTGGAGAGGCGGGAGCAGGCTGAGAGTAAGGATGCAGCGAATTTCCTTCCAATAGAAAAATGCTATTTTAGTGCCACCTCCCCAAGGTGGTGAGGGTTGGAGAGGTGTGAAAAGCGTGCAAAGACTCTCAGGAACATCTTGAATGACCAGGCAGAGGCGGGCTGCTACTGTACAGCTCTGGGGACCGCAGCACCGAAGGAGCCTGTGAGCCTGGTGGGACGGACCTGCGGTGTGCGAGTGCCCGTGGGACCTGCGGTGTGTGAGTGCCCGTGGGACCTGCGGTGTGTGAGTGCCCGTGGGACCTGCGGTGTGCGCATGCCTGTGGGACCTGCGGTGTGCGAGTGCCCGTGGGACAGCCAGCGCAGGCAGGGACCCTGGGACAAGGTGGCAGAAGATGCCAGATCCAAGTGCCGCAAGTTCCCGGTGCTGCCGGCTGAGCGGTGGGCAGGGCTGGCATTCACCTGGCCTCTCGACCATGGCGTTTTGGGTGCCAGGCCACGCAAAAGCCTCATGAACAGGAGTAACCACATTGTCCCCAGGCTCCCGCCGCGGCGGCATGTTCCCCCAAAGGTTACCTCCGACCAGCCGCGCATTGTGGGTAATGAGATGCAAATTGATAGCGAGACAATAAGGCTGTCTTGTGAGCCCTTCCGACGGGGGCCAGTGTTTAAAAGTCAGCCTGATTGCCTCGCTGGCAATTTGCATAGCATTAACCAGAGAGATTTTCTTTTTAAACTTGAACTTTTTTTTTTTTTCCCAGAGGTCACCTCAAACTAATTACAGCTCCGGCGCCGCTTTACAAAAGAGGGCTCTGCGGCTGCGATGGCGGGGTTGGAGTGTGAGGAGGAGACTTTCCCGGCGCGGGGAGGGAGAGGGAGACCTCGTCCACATGAACTCGGGAGGGTTTTCCTGCGTGCGCCAAGAGAGCTTAACAAGAGCCCCGTTGGGCGCGTGCGGGTGCCGAGCGCTGCGTCTGCTATGGGAGACAACTGTAGCGGGGCTCAAGCCCCAGCAGACGAAAGGGGTCCATCCCCTCCGTTGTTAGCTCCAGCGCAGGCACAGCCTCCTCCTGGGTCTCACCTGCGAACGCAGCTTTGCTGGGCTGGGAGGAAGCAGGGTGAGCCTGCTGCCCACTGGGGATGCTGCAGTGGAGAGGGTTGTAAGAGCCAAGCCTCGGGGTGTTTATGCGTTTTCCTTCACCACAGTTTAGTTCAAGTGAGGATTTCAAGGTGTTTTCTTTGAAGTTGGTGTAAAAGTGTCGGGGAGCCCCAGCCAAGGAGGTCTGCAGGAGAAGAGGTGTTGGGCTGCAGTCTGACCCGGCCGTTTGCTTTTACAGTTGAATTCTTTGGGTTCAAACTGGGCTGGCGTCGACTTAGTCCTTCAGTTGGACTAGATGATCGCTGTAGGTCCCTTCCACCTCAACTATTCTAGTCTGGTTTCTAGCAGGTCCGCACCTGATACAAACCTCTTAGTGTAGATCTTTGCTGCCCCAGTTCTGTTTGAGTGGGGTGAGGAGCGGTGCTTTCGCAGGGCAGCTCTGCAAAAGTCTGGAGTGAAGGTGAGCGTCTCGGAGGGAGCCGGAGCTGCCACCTCTTCCCCAGCAAAGCAGCTCCACGGCGGTTCGGCTACGGCGATGCGAATGCGTGGCCAGCCAGGGCTGTGACAGAGCTCCTCTCGTTATCCAGGGTGTCTTCAAGACATGAAGCGCGTAGTCCGTGCTCAGCGACCCTGGGTGGAGGTGGGACGGCCCTTCCAGATGGCGTCTGTCTGCCACGATGCCCAGTGGATGGGGTTTGCCGCCAGTTGTGCCGCGGCGCAAACGGTCCCTGCAAGGCGGCGAGTCAGGGCGGCGGCAGGTTTGAAGAGCCAGCTGGACAATTTTATGACCATTAATATCATTTGTAGTTATGCAGGCCGTGGCTATGATACAAATAATTAAATCTCATGCTTCATAGCATCAGCTGATCGCTTGCTGCAGTCAGGAGTGAATCTCCTACGCAGAGTGTGCGCGACTGATTAACTCTGTTAGAAGAGTTTCTTTATATCTTCTTCTGGCTTGTTCCTTGGTTTCCTGCAGCACGAGGGCATCCCCTTCTCCTCCTTCGCAAAAGCCCAGTACAAGAGGTGTCTTCCAAGGTCCCTTGGCGTGGGTGGAGGCAGGCCAAGCGTGAGTCTTCCCCAAGCTCCCCACCAACATCTGCTGGCCAGGTGATGCTGGGGACCTGACACTCAAATTCCCCTCGATCCTCCCTGCTGCTCTTGTTGGAGGCTGGAGGTGTTTGGAGGAGTAGCCTGCTCCGAGATGGCCTCCCAGCTCCCGCTGCCTGGTCTGCAGGTCAGTCTGCCTGGCAGGGCCATCCTCTGCCCCTGCCCTAGGGCCTTCAGGCTGTTTGCTCGTGTGCCTCCCAGCTTCTGGCAGTCCTCAGATCCTGAATCCTCAGGATCTTTCCCTCTGGGCTGCCACAAAGCATTTGTCATTCGCTACGAAGCCGGTGTGTGGCCATGGCCTCATCTCACAGCATTCTTCAGCCTCCTCCTCCTCGCCTGGAGAGGCTCCTCCTTCCCAGCTGAAGCCAGCTGGATACACACACATCGTCTCCTTTCTCTGTGGCATCCTTCTACCATGAGTTTCAGCGTATTATCTGAGATGTTAGGCCCAGGAGCAGAGCTCACAACTCTCTTCCAGGTTTGTCGGCAGCTCTGGCACCCTTGATGTCTTCTCCATTCCCTGAGCAGCCCCTTTCTGGGATAACGTCCTCCCCAGCAGCCCGGAAGGATGAAGATCAGCAGCGCTGGCTCAGCAGGTTACTGTGGCACTGTCCTGCTTAGCTGGGGACAGCAGAGCTGCTGCTGCCATGGCTCTGTGCCTCGTCAAGGGAATCGGGGTGGGAAAGCTGAGCAGAGAATATTTTTATATTTTTCCTTCTTTTTTTTTTCTTTCTCTTTCCTCTTTTTTTTTTTGCATTCCTAAAGATTGAGTATAATCAGAGCTAATCAGAAAATTATGAGCTGTCTGATTGCTGATTAGATTCCTAATGTTAATATAGTCAAGAAGCCTCTCTTAGCGTTGTATTTTAAGAGAAGTGTAAAAATAACGTCTTAGAAGGAGCAAGCTGGAGCTGCTGGAGCAGCAGGGAACCCAGCGCTGGCTCCGGTGAAGGAGAGCAGGATTTCACCGCTGGCAATAAATTCAGGCCAGCAGAGAGGGAAGGGAAGGACTTACCCAAACGATAACCAGGTGCGGTGGCTTCAAGAGGGGCTGCAGAGCCTGGATGGAAGAGCGTAAAACCAGCCCTTCGCACGGGTTAGTCCTGGCACAGAACCAGACCTAGGAATTCCGCTGCTGTGCTCTGGGAGCGGGCATGCAGCTTGCTCTCTCACTGCCCTTCCCAATAGCATCTTCCCAGATAATTTAGTTCGTGCATCTCCCAGCATCATGGCCCACCGTGCCTGGTGCTGCTGCAGGCAAGGAGCAGCTTTGGGGGATGGCAAAAGGGAGCCTGGGGTGTGCCTAAAGCCAGTCAATGGGACTGGGACGTCCGAACGTGACACTGAGCAGCTGGCTGAGGGCAAGCATCGTGCAGGGGATGTTTCAGCCAGAGCATGGCACGCTCTGGTGGGGTCACTGAGATGACAGCATGGGAACTGGGCTGGGTTTTATGCTCCTTTCCCCAAAGCCTTCCAAAAAACGTGCATTTGTGATGTAGGCTGTATCCAGGGTTTATCCCTCAGCTCTCCAGCTGCGCTGCTGGTGTTCCCAATGCTGTCCCAGCCAGGCACCCCATGCTGGGATGAGACATGTCCAGTGCCCATCGGCTGCCTGCACTGCTCCGGCAGTGCCCTACCATCTGCCACGGCTTTCCTTCCAGGACCAGGGAAGTGCTGGGTGCTGCTCAGCACCATCATCACTGTCCTCCTTTTTGCTGGTTTCACGGACGCACCAAGCCATTATATCTGGCCACCTTTTTCTGAATTTTCTGCTGGGCTTTCAAAATCAAAAGTTAAAAAAAAATAAAAATTACTGCTCAGTGAGTGTGAGAGCAGGCAGGGCAGTGGGCTGCAGAGCTGCTGTGGCTTCAGCGTGGCATCCTGCGTGTGAGCTGCTGCCACGCAAGACCAGGGCAAAAAAGCTTTGCTGTCACCCTGCTGCCATGGGATGGGCACTGCTTGGGCAGGAGGAAACCTCAAAATAAAAAGAAAAAACCAAACCCAAACCTGAAAAGGTTTGCTGATGGTGGTGGAGCAGTGGGTACAAGTGTACCTATTGGGGCAGTCTGTGCCCAAAAGGGAGGCGTGAGATGCCCTCTGGGGTGCTGGTGAGCACAGAGAGGATGCTCCCACAGGTGCTGGTGGGAGCTGAGGGAAATCCTTGTCAGCTCGTGCTTGGCTGAGCCATTGCAAAAATCTTTATGGCCTTCCAGAAGCAGAATTGGAGGGAGATGCTGCATGGTGGTGCCCTAGGGTTGAGGTTTTGCCCTTTTTTTCCCTATTCAAGCGCTGAGGGTTGATCCGCAGTGTCCCCAGCATGGGGCTGGTGCCTCAAACTGTGCAGCGAAGCCGCCAGCTCTTTCCACAACTTTCCTCCCCAGTCCCCACCGGCGTGGCGATAACTCCCTGCCTGAATGGCAGGTATTATGTTCTGGCGCACTAATGTTCCTGTTAATAAGCTCCTCGCCATTCACCGTGTGTTTTACTTTGATTCATCCCGACGGCAGTGCTGTATAATGGACTATATACTGTAATTGTCCCCCATTGTCACCACTTAATAACTTGGTATGATGTTATCGCAGTAATACGTATACTTTTTTGCAAACTTTGATGAATTATATTTTGTTCTTAGTGAATAAAAAAAAAAAATCAGGGAATGGTGAAAAGAGGCAGAAGTTAGACAGAAGTCTGCTCTAATTGCAGAGTGAGCTTAATAATACAAATGTCCGTAGCCAGCATCCGGGCTGCTTTTGTTTCTTACCCTCCGAGAACAGGCCAGTGGGCCAGCCGGGAAGGAACTGCTATTAAATATAATTTCTTTTTTAAAACATCTTGATCAGCAGGAATTGGCTCTGTGCTTGGGGGATTTATTTTGCTTTGCTCGCTCTTGACGAGCCCAACATGAAACAGAGCAGATGGGATTTACATTGGCGGCCACGGACGAGGAGTGATGTCCGTGGGGTGGGTGTAAGAGCCGTGAGGGTGGTGAGCAAGAGAGTGCAGATGGTGCTGTGCATGGCTTGGGCATTGCAACAGCCCCAAAATCTGCCTGTACGTTTGAAGAAGAGTTTGAACCCGAGGTTGAGCAGCAACATGTGGATGAGTTGTCCTGCAGCCTGGACAAGCATCTTCTCCGTGTTTCATCTCACTGGCTGCCTCTCCAGGTTAGGTGTGCAATATCCCACCAGGTATTTGTGGCTCTCAAGCATTAGTGTTTGACAGCATCTCTGAGTGTTTATGGTCTGGCAGGGGGAAAGAAAAGTCCAGAAGAGATGAAACCCCGAATGTGATGGAAATCAAGGCAGGGAGATGGATGCCGGGGCTGGAACGCCCCAGGTGGGAGGCAGGGGGAGGGCTCCTCGGCATCCACGAGGCAGTGGGTAGGGACCTAAATGAGTTTTTCCCTGTAACGCATGTCCTGACCTTTTTTTAAAAATGAAATCTATTTTATTAATTTTTTCTTTTTTATCAAATCTGTCTGCAAAACATTAAAGATATGACTATGGAAAAGGTCAGGAAACGTGTAGTTGTTGAAATCTTGTTCCAGTTGATGGCTTTTCCCTTAGGGGAGCTCTTCCGCACCTTCTCCTCCCCCACCTTGGTCTTTAAAACAAAAAGCGTCAAATCGCCTTGAGTTTTGGTTTTAACGGTAACACTGAAACGTGCTCCTGAAGCAGGATGGAGGGAAGGGCGTTGCAGGTTCCCCAGCAGTGATGCTGCCCTTGGGGAGCTGCAGGATCAGGCCAGCGTTGCCTTGGGAAAAACCTGAGCTGGAAGTGGTTTCTCCCAACGAATGCAGACCGCAAGGGAGGGCTGTAGGGTCTCCAGCCATGCTGGACCAAGCTGGAGGTCGGCACAGCCAGAAAAGCTGCGCCCCGGGGAAAGGAGAGGCTCTTCAGGGGGCTGGTCTGCAGCCGGGGCACGTTCCAGGTAAAATGAATAAAGGCGAAGCCTGAGCCGTGAGCACAGTGGTGAGCGAATGTGCTTTGAGTCCCTCTCCTTGGCTTGGGTGGCTCTTTATTTGCCGTGAGAATGAAAGGCAATCACGTTTGTCGAAGGGAGGGAGGGGAGGTTGAGTTCTCGTTACAGGGGCTTTATTAGCTCCAACGCTTTCTGGACACCACGTCTGCTGGACAGGAGCTACGTGCCCCAATTTGCAGTGGGAGGTGAGAGTGCTCTCCTTACAAAAGGACCAAGAGAAGGAAAGAAAGAAAGAAATGAAAAGACAGTAATGGAGTCAGGAGTGGATCTGTATTGAAGCTCATTGGGAAAATTATATTACAGGAACGTCAGGAGTCCACGGAAGGCAGAAAATGGAGAGACGCGGGGTGAGGTCGAGCAGACGCATCTTGCTGCCAAGGGTTGGGCTGGGTGTTGGGCCCAGGGGTGGGCATCAGACCCCCTTGTATCCATGGTGGGTGGTTGCTGCTGTTTGGTTCCTGTTTTTACTGTAGCAGCAGGGAAGCTGGGTCGTGAGTTGGGCTTGCTGGGCTGTAAAAATGCAAAGTCAAACACCACAAATTTTAGGCTCCAAACTTTGAGCTTGGAGCTTTGCCAAAGAACAAGAGGCTGAAGGGCCAAGAGAGGGTGAGCGAGCTTCTCAATCTCAAAAAGGGGTGCACGATCCTTTCTCAAACCAGGACACTGGGGTGAAGAATGTGAATGATCCCACCGGCCCAAAGGGTCGCTCAGCTGACCCTCGCTCAGGAAAGGGGAATAATTTCCCTGGCAAAACAAGGCCAGCATAGGGAAATGGCCTGAGATTTGTGTGTTGTGTCCCTGGGCAGTTTGTTGGGTTTCCCTCCTTGCTGGGTGTGCATTTTCCTGGTGTAGTGGCAATGCCAGCATCGCCGGTGCTTGGGGGCCAAGTCAAACTCCAGAAGCCTTTGCTTACGTTTCTGTTGTGTAAACTCATAATAATGGACTTTCACAATGAAGCGTGTAATTTGCTTGATAGATTGTCAGGCCATCTTTATGTATAATTGTTGTGAAACTGCAGCGATGGGCGAGCCCTGATACGCCTCCCAACCCCCCACCGAGGCTCTGCCTTGTGTCCTGCTGCTCCAACCACCCCTGTTCGCAGCGTCCAAAGCCATGGGTCCTCCTTGGGAAGTTTCCTCTTAGGTTTTCAAGGGTGCTGTTCACCCCCCTGACAGTACATTGTCTTTGCTCAATCTCATCTCCTCCTCCTTGTTTGCCATTCCCCCTCTGCTCTGGCACAACCTCTCTTGGTCCCAGAGCAGGGCTGTGCACAGTGCTGGCCATGGGTGCTGGCAAAGCCCTGGACCCTGCTGAGTGCTTCACCTGGGTGCTGTCAGCATTGCCCCCATGGCAGAAGAGGATGGCAAGAAAGGGTGGAGGTGGATGTCCCACAGGGATGGAAATGAGTCCTGAAGACCCATCCGCTCTTGGCAGCTGGGAGGCTACCCCTTGTCCCGTGGGAAGGCCAGGGGTAGATGGATGAGTGTTGGGGTCACTGTGAGCTGTTGCATTGGGAAGAGCTGTTTGGTGACCAGCTGAGCTTGCAGGAGGTTTGGGTGTGTTGGGGTGACGCCTGGCCGGTGGTACAGGTGAGGCAGGATGGGGGGTGTGATAGTGATCCATCACTGGCTCATCCGTCCTGTTTTGGAGGCTCTGGACACAACAGCAGCTCTTGGCTGGTGGAGAAACGCGGCCTGGGGGCCGGGTCTGGGCAGGCTGAGGGTGTGTGCATGGGGGTTTGCTTGGCCCTCGCTTCTGCTTGCTTCCACCTCCCTGAAACCTCCCCCTGATGCCAGGAGCTGGGGGGAGGGCTTTACTGCCGCTTTTCTGAAAGTTTGAGCAAAGCTGGTTATAGCTATGGTGGGTTTTTAAGAGCAAAACACCTCTAAAAAGTCCTTTACAGGATTTTTTACATTGTGATTACTTAGAATCATAGAATGTCCTGAGTTGGAAGGGACCCATAAGGATCATTGAGTCCAACTCCTGGCTCCATACAGGACCAGCCGAATCAGAGTATATGACTGACAACGTTGTCCAGACGCTTCTTGAACTCAGTCAAGCTCGGTGCTGTGACCACTTCCCTGGGGGACCTGTTCTAGTGCCCGACCACCCTGTCAGTGAAGAGCCTTTTCCTGATATCCAACCTAAACCTCCCCCGTCACAGCTTCATTCCTCAGGTTCTGTCACTGGTCACCAGAGGGAGGAGATCAGCGCCTGCCCCTTCGCTCCCCCTCGTGAGGAAGCTGTAGGCCGTGATGAGGTCTCCCCTCAGTCTCCTCTTCTCTAGGCTGAACAAACCAAGGGACTTCAGACTCTCCTCATATGTCTATCCCCTCTAGACCCTTCACCATCTTTGTTGCCCTCCTTTGGATGCTCTCCAATAGTTTTATGTCCTTTTTGTACTGTGGCACCCAAAACTGCACGCAGTACTCAAGGTGAGGCCGCACCAGCGCAGTGTAGAGTGGGATGATCCCTTCCCTGGGCCGGCTAGCAATGCCGTGCGTGATGCACCCCAGGGTACGGTTGGCCTTCCTGGCAGCCTGGGCACACTCTTGACTCATGTTCAACTTGCCGTCAACCAAGACCCCCAAGTGCCTTTCAGCACAGCTGGTCTCCAGCGTCTCATCACCCAGTCTGTGTGTATAGCCAGGGTTGCCCCTTCCCAGGTGCAGAATCTGGCACTTGCCCTTGTTAAACCTTATGTGGTTGGTGATTGCCCAGTTCTCCAGACTATCCAGATCTCTCTACAAGGCCTCTCCAAGGCCTACTTCAGTGTTTTAAACTGGTGATTTAAACTGCTTGGTCACATTTATATTGCGGTGGTGGTGGGGGCCCAAGTTACTGATCAGCGTGCCCGACCCCTCTCAGGCTGCGGGAGGATTGCTGGTGGCACTGGGGACACAAGAAAGATGCCACATGGGTCTCCGGATGGTTTTGAGCCGGGAAATTTTGGGCGCTCCCCTTGGGGCTTGCTGGGGGCACGGGGTGGTAGCATTTTGGTGTGTTCTGGGGGGGATTGCTGCACACTGAAAATATGCCTTAGCATAAAAACTTAATAACGGAGGAGCTCTCGCTGCGCTGCGAGGTGCCGTATGGAAATCCCCACGCGGCAGCAGATAATAAACGAGGTGCTTTTTAAAGCTCGCACATCACAGCACAGCGAGAGGTGATGCCTTAAAATAAATCGATCGTAAGTGGTTTCCAGTGCAAACTTTCTAACAACCTCCACTTGAATGAAAGGCGAAGAGCTAAAGGGGAGGATTTCAAAGGCACAAAAGGTGTCATCCCCACGGCGCGGGGAGCTGCGGGCCCGCCGGGGTGCAGGCATGATGGCTGGCTGCGCGTTGGGTGCCCAGGAATGCCCTTCTGCATCTCATGGGAACTTCTCTGTTGTTGGTACCATGCTGAGCACCGCAGGGAGGGGAGCCGCTCCTTCAACTTCTTGGCATCTTATCATGGGACTCTTTTCTCCAAAATAAGGAAGGATAAGGAAGGATTTATTTTTTTTCTTTGGAGACTGGGTACTAAGACCTGGCTGGGCAAATTCCTCCTTCTCCTGCCCAAGTGGCAAGCTGTATCACTTCCTTTTTATTTTTCTTTTTTTTTTTAAAAAAAGTTCCCCCAAGCTCTAAGTAAAATTGATTTTTAAGTGAAACTATCTCTTATAATTGCTGCTGAAATGCCTTGTGGTTATTGTAATGGATTTTGAACTGTGACAAGTCCTGCCTGATGATCGTAACTGGAGCTCCACAGATTATTTCAGTGTGGTTTAGGGAGTGCCGGTGGATTGAATGATCGGAGTTTCTCTGAGGAGGCGGGGCTGCAGCAGCGGGCTGAGATGCAGACTAACATGTTTGCTGATCCTCCCGACACCGCAGAAGCTGAGGCTGCCCTGAGACCTTGTGCTGTAAGGTGTCATCTCCTGAAACCCTTCGTGGGAGCCGTGTCCCTCTAGTCTGCCAAGCCCACCACTCGCCCATCCCGTGGGAGCTGCAGCACACTGGTATGGGGGGAAAAAGGAGATGGAAGGAGCCCAGGGCAGCACCACCTCCTCCCCAGCTTAATGAAGCTCCCACCCTCGCGTTTCCCCAGCCCTGGCCTGCTAGCAAATGCATCTTGACCTGAATTATTTCTGGTCGTCTGAAACCTTATTGTGCAGCACGCGAGCTGCTCGTCACCCAGCAAATAAGAACTGCGGGAGAAAGTCCCCAAGCCCTTCCCATCGTGGCAGAGCTCCAGCAGACCCACAGCACTGTGCTGGCATGCCGTGTTCGTGCCCAGTAGCTTGCCCACCCTGTCCCCACCGTGCCAGTGCCACCAAGCACAGAGCAGGGCCCTGGCATTAGCTGTCCCCAAAGCAGCCGGTAACAAGAGCCATGGGGAGCAGCACTTGCCAGGCTTTTAGCTTTGGGGTGCACAGCTGGCAGCCCTCTCATTAGCAGCTCTGCCGCAATTACTGGGGGGCTCGGACTGGGATGGGCAGCCCTGACGCTGCCGGGACACATCTGTCCCACCCACAGCTGACAAACGGCACTGGAGCCACGTTTGTTGGGCGGGTTGTATCCATCACCCCCGGGGGTGCTGGTGACATGCCCCAGCCCTTCGACACCACCCGGGAGCCGGCTATTGATATTCCAGCTTCATCCCAAGAGAGGCTTTCTTCCTTGCCAGCCAGGATTTTGTTTAGGCAATTTAAGACTGGTTAGACCTTAACTGGTCTGACTGCCATGGAAGTGGTAGGAAATGGCATCAAGAACAGACTGGGCTTTCTCTGCCCTGCTCATCTAGTGAGCTGATGCTCCAGAAGAGAGCAAGAGGTGTGAAATGAGCACGATTTAAAGCTGCTGGGCTTGGATTTACCACCCAGCACAGCCTTTGAAAAGCCGTTTGCATCCTTAGTTTTCTTCTCACCATCAAATACTCCCTAAAATTTAGGTAAAAGGGATGCCTGATGTGCAGTCCTGAGTCCTCTTCCTCTTGAGGATGCTAATGAAATGCATGCGAGGGTCCCGATGGCAGTTTGCTGCAGCAGCTCCATCGCCTGCTGGCCCCAGGGATGAGTTCGGATGAGGCTGAGATGGAGCAGGTTGCTCCTGCGGCTGAGGGACAGCAAGTGACGGCTGTCAGAGCACTGGCCTGGACAAGCACATCCTCCGTTATCAACTCTCCTATCTCAGAGGCTTGTGGTGTTTGCCCTAGTTTGGACCTGCTGGGGAATATCCTCTAGTTCCTCACCTCTGCCTTTTTCGAGCTGCAGAGCAGAGCGTAGCTCTTTGGAGCCCCGTTCCCACCGCTCTGCTGGCTGGGGGCAGCCCAGGTACCCCTGGGCAGGGACGGTGTGGGGAGCCCTGCTGCCACCTCCTGCTCAGCTCTTCCTCTGGCTAAATAGCAGGATCTCAGAGCAGAGGTCCCTGCTTTCTTCTCCATCAACTGTAGAAGATGCAGAAGGGTACCGTAGCATGGCAGAGGGGATGGAGCAAAGTGCTTTTTCGCAGGTCCTGAACAGAGGAGGCAAGTGTGCCTGGTTTGGCTTCCCAAGGGACCGCCTGCATCCTGAAGCCAGGCCGAAGCACCTTCCAGCAGGGCTTCACCATGATGGCATTTAGCAGTACAGTTTAAAGGCATATCTGACACGGGAGCAGGGTTTGCTGCCGTATGCCCAGGGTGAAAGGCAGGAGGACGCGGAAAGCGGCAATGCCGGTGTAGCTGAACTCCTTCTGCTGGCTCCGCGCAGGGGAGGGGGACAGTGAGAGAGGCCAAGCCTGCCTGTGCCTGCCTGTACCTGGCCCTGTCTCTCCATCCTGCATCCCGTGTCCCTGTCTCACTGCTGGCGGAGGTGGGAACAGAGCCAGCACCGGTGTGTTCACCCCTCCCTCCCCAGGAGGCATCGCGTGGGTGAAGACAGGAGCCGGGGAGGGTCTGAGCAGCTGAGCTGAGGCTTTGCTATTGCTGGTCCCCAGGGGCAGGCGTCCCCGTAGGGCCACAGGGCACAGCCCCCTGCCCTCCTTCCCCCGTCCTGGGGCGCAGTCAGGGCGATTGGGAGCAGGGGCAGAGCTGCTCTCTGCTTGCGGTTTCGGAAAGCTAGTGTCAGCCCTCGTGGAGGGCAGAAATGCCGGGAGAAGGGTCATGGAGAGGGGCTTTTCTCCAAGAGCTGAAGAGCACGCCCAGCAAAGCTCAGCTGCCGCAGGATGCTGGTTAGCTGCACTGTCCTTTTGCCCTTGGTGCTTTTCCGTTTGCAAGAAGTTAAGCTCTTCTGGAGGCCTGAGCGATACTTTGGGGTAGGAGAAACGCCGCGGGCAGCGATGTTCTCCCTTTCCTCCCCTACCTCCGCAATCACATGGCTACCTCTGTGCTTGGGGTGTTTCACTCCTCCCCTCCCTGTGGCTGTTACGACTGGTGGTGGTCCTTCTTACTGGTAAAAACTGTGGCTCTGGAGGAGAACGAGCGGAGGCAGAAGCTGGCAGGGGAACAAGAGCCACGTGCTGCTGGTCTGCAAAGCCGGGAGTTACTGACATGGTCAGTAAAATGATGAAAGTTGGGGCTCATCCCAGGCTCCCGGGACCGGGTGCTGGCCGTGCCGCTGCCCTGCATGGATTCTGCAGCAGCTCTGGCTCTGGTTTTGCTCCAGGTTTGTGCTTGTAACCCTCGCTGATGGCGAGGCTGGCTCTGTGGAGGTGTCCCCCCGCTCGCTGCCCTGCCAGACCCCACAGCGAGCACCAGCTGGTTCAACACCGGGGTCTGGCAGCCCTTGGAGGGTTTACCACCTGCTCTTTGCTATTCACTGGGGCTTTATTTGTCCTCCCGTGGGCAGGAGAGCATTAGCAGCCAGCGCCAGCCCCAGCTCCATCCTCCCCCGGGGACGGGCTGGATCCGGGTGCCTGAGGAGGAGAGACGGGCTCCAGGCACCCGTTTCCCTCCGTGCGGCCAAGGGAGTTATTGACAAACAAGTTAGTGCTCTGCAAGAAAAACGCTGCAGCATGTTTGAAGCTGCCTCCTTGATCAATACTCAGCCGTGGCTGGGCCTGCCGCCGACTGGATTTCAGATGCCGGCTGCGAGGGTAATAAGAGCCCTGGGATCAACTGTCTCGGAGATTATTACAGGATGAGATGCTTCGCTGCTTTACAGTGTTTATTCAAGATTTATATTCCCTAAGTGTATATAAGGCGTTGTAGTCTTTTGTCGCCGGTTGATCATTTTTTGATGGCGGTGTGCGCGCTGTGCTGCTGTGGTTTGCTTAGGGGTGTGCGCGGCAAGTTCGGTGAACGCCCGGAGCTGGTGGCAGGAGGTGGGACCGTGGCACAGCGAGAAGGTGCCCTGTGCTCCAATGCATGCAGGCAGACCAGGATGGAGGCGCGTGGAGCACGTGGAATGGGCTTTCACCTTTCTGGATGCTCCAAGGTGATGGATGCGGTTTTGGGGTGCCCCATCCACGAAGAGGGGATTGGTGCTAGAGGAGAGGGCTTGAGCCATCCTCATTCCTCTGTTGTGGTAGAAAAAGAGCTGCAAAACCAGCTGCTAGGGGGTGTTCCCGCCCGGGATTTGGGTTGCTTGTCTTCATCATGTGTGTTTGGTTTTCACCTTCTCGCCTTAACCTTTTACCTGTGTTTTCTTGCTTTGGGAGGAGGGCTGGGATGATGAGATGCTGCGTGGCCCGATCGTGCAGGGCTGTTTTAATCTCCAGCAAAGATCTCTCCTTCTAGCTGTGTGCTCCGGTGCGGGAGGTTAATACACTCCATGCCGTTTGGGAGGTGGTGAGGTGAGGATGGCAATGGCCGCACGGATGGGAGTTAAATGAAAGTTTAGCAGGAGCAGCTCTCCCTCGGAGCAAATATCCCTGGGCACACACAGCTGCTGCGTGCCGGGCCGTTGCTGGGCTCTTCCTTACCAGCTGCAGGGAGAAGCCAGGGAAAGCACATCCCGGGCTCCCCGAGGAGCATCCCTCAGCATCAGCACAGGCGTGGGTTGCTTCATTTCCGTGGGGAGGCTCGGGACACGGGTGGCGCTGCTGCCTTTCCGCAGGGCTGCTCGGTCTCCTCTTGCAGGGTGTTTGCCGTAATCCTGTTTTATAAATCCAGCCTTGGCCTTTGACCTCGCCGTGCCGCTCTGGTCTCTGCTCCGCTGCCTCCCAAGTTAAACCCACTGGTGTGACTGCAGCAGAACGGCCAGGGCATACTTATTGCCGGGGGGCTGGGAATTGAGAGTTAGCAAAGTGTTGGACCGGTTTCCCTTGGAAGCCGCTATGCAAAAAATTGGCGCAGAGATCTAGATGTGATGAGGGAGAAGGGGTGACGAGGAGGAGGTGGGCAGCACCCTTAGGTGCTTGCAGCGTCGAGGACGGTCCCTGCGCACACTGGCCCCTCAAGCAGCGGGGATGCCAACGGCAGGGACGGTCCCCTCCGCCTAGAGAGGAGGTTGTAGTCTCTGCCTGCGCCAGCTCCCATGCTCGGAGCGTTTCCCACCACCTCGCTCCCAGCAGCCTTGGGGCATCGGACCGACCGCCCCCCAAAAGGTGCTGCCGTGGGTGGGCGCGCATGGGTGAGCCGTGCTGGGGGGGGGGTGGGTGGGCTTGTGGGCGATCAGGACTGAGAAGCGAGGTCCTGGGACGAAGCGGGGTAAAACCAGCAGCCAGGCGTTTGGATGTGTCCTCCTCTAGGCAGACCAAATGTCACCCACCTCGTCCCCCCTCTCCTTTCCCGCATGGCTTTCGGGAAGGAGGGCACACACCCAGTCGTTGCTGTCTTTGCCACCACCTGCCCTTCCCATGTCCGTGCCATCCTGGGAGAGCTGGTGCGCTGAGCAGGGAGCTCCTGATAGATCTGCCCGGGTGAGCAGCGAGGCGGAGAGGAGTGCTGTGCGGAATACGAAAGAGGCCGGGGCACAATAAAGCCCACGCAGCACCTTCCCCCTCGCAGACCCCCGCCATCGGGATCTCCAGACGCCAATCCCCTGCAAATCTCCTGCTGGCCTTTTATGACCTGCAGAGTCATTTCAATTCAGTGTTTTCAGCCTCTAAATCTCCCGTCCTTAGCCCTTGGTGACTTCTGGGGAAAGAACCGCGCTCCTTAAAGTGCCACGGCCAGGGCAGTCCCTGTACCAGTGCCTGCTGGAAATTTGCAGGTATTTCACACCCAGGCTTTATTTTTGGTAATTCCTTTAATTTTTCTTCCTGTTGGAAGCACACAATTGACAACCCCAGGTCTGAAGCCCCCGGGAGGTTTGGGTGGCTGCCGTGTACGGGCACGGGACCCCTGCCTAGCTCCCCGATGCGCTGCCTGCACCTGGGCATCTCGCAGTCTCTGCACGCAGCACACCTTGAGATGGACTGATTGATCTGTAACACTTGAAAAATAATGGTTTAATCATTATTAAGGATTAGAAATAATTCTTGAGCTGTATCGATCACGATAACGTTATTCATGATGAACTCATTTGGCATTAATGGGGACGTCCTGCAGCAGTGTGCGGCTCTGGGCAGACCTGTCACCTTCCCTGGGGAGACACGGCTGGGGCGTGTTGCTGGGGCAGCAGCACCTTCCTGGCCCTAAAACACGACTCCAGGTCCTGCTTGTGAGCAAACCTGTCCTAAATAGCCCCCTCGGGAGCCCCGACTTTGTGGAGGGTCCCAAATCCAGCAATTGCCCATCCTGTTCATGGCAGCAGCCTGTCTCTGGGCAGGGGCTGACTGGGGCTCCCCGCCAGCCTGAACAGGATGGGGCTGCTCCCACGGGAGCCCCCCAACATGGCATCGCTCCAGGTGTGTCCCCCGGCAGGGATGGAGGTGGGTAGAGGATCCCCTGTTGCAGAGGAGGGTGGCTGGCTGCCCTCTTGGTCCCTCTCTCCTCCCAGTCCCCACCTCCATCATGACATCAAAATGTCTTCAGTGAGGAAAACGCTGCAGAAGCAGCAGCTGGGACTCTCGGGGGGCGCTTGTCCCAGGGTGGGTGTCCGGCGGCAGCCGGCAGCCAGCACAGCACCCTGCTATGGCTGTGTCATCCTGCTGCGGGCTCCCCGTCCCTGCAACCTGCTATTTATCAAAAGGGAACATCTGGATTTTTATTTTTTTTTAAACAAAGTTGTGTCCAGATCGACTTTGATGAATTGACATTTTCCAGAGGAAAAATATTTTCCATCGAAGTGTCGTTCCTGGGTGTAGCCGTCCCTTACTGCACCATTTGCAGCCCTCCAGGCACTTCGCATGAGGCGATGAATAGCTAAAGATGTCCATAAATCTTACCCTGGCCCATAATAAACAAACACGCTCTTATCAAGTATAGAAAAATGCATATTTTATCACTGCTGCCTTAAACGCAACTCAGAATAAATGCTCGCCTTTAATCAGCCATTTCGATATATAAAGGGAGCACAAAAGCTTGGGGGGATGAGGTGCAGAATATGGGCTACAGCTTTTCTAGGCAGCTCTGGGGAGGTAGGGCTGGGGCTGTGCAGGCGAGTCCCCCCCAAAACTGCCCAGAAAATGAACTTTAGTTGGCTTTGCTGTCCAGCCACGCATTCTCTCCCTTTGTCTTCTCTCCACGACCAGAGCGGTAGGTATTTTGCTTCAATGCTCAGCTGATACCTGATCTTTCCTCTTGGATGCTGACCATTGAATGCAAGCACTTTGATTTGGAAATCAAGATTAAAAAAAAGAAAAAAGATTAAAAGGGAGAATTTCGACCAGTGTGTGCAGAGATTATGCGGTGATGGATATGCATTTCCCTGCACCTGATAAGAACAAGCTGCATTCTGTGACTGGGGATGGCCAGATTTATGATGTTTTTCACCGCTCATCACCTTACTTTCGAGTACCTGTGCTTCGCTGCGCTCCCCGTAATCCAGCACCCGCTGTCGTGACCCTGCTCCCACCACGCTGCCAGGGATGGGTGCTGCTGCTGTCACGCAGGCAGCAGGGGCATGGAGAGGAGACACTGTGAAGCCTTGGGGCTTCCTTTCTGCCGAACATCCACTTGGAAGCGCTGAGGGGTTTTGCATCCCCGTGTGCTGATGGGAGTGCCAGTGGAACTGGTAACAGCGGGGATGGATGGTGTCTGCGGCGCGTGCGGCTGTGCCCAGGGCTCCTGCCTGCCTCTCCAGAGTTTGTCGTCTCCTGCATCCGTGCTTCTATACCCAGGCCCTGGGGAAATAAATTCCCAGGGACAGAGCTAGAATACTGCCCCTTTGCTGAGCTTGTTTTATTCTGGGCTTTGTGGTTCACAGCGTGCAGGTTGGGTGCAGGAGGCTTAGGAGTGTCTCTGCAGTGCTCCCCAGGCAGTGATCTGGGGTTTTTAGGAGCTGGCAGCAGCTAAGATGGCTCTCGTCATCTCTGTTAAAGCCTTGTGCCTGTCTGTCACTGTTAGCTGAGCACGGTCCTGCCCGGTGCCCTCGTGTGCTGGCCAACACAGGGCTGGGCCTTTGACAGGGACCGCAGGAGCACAGCGATGCCAAGCATGTGCGGTCCCAGACGGCGCCGGGACTGCCAGCTGCTGGGACGGGCCTGCGGATGCTCTGCTCTGCCTTTGCTCCTTCCTCTTCCTCCCAGCCGATTTGGAGTCTGGAGGCGGCCAGGGCTCCCCTCCCTGCCCACGCTCTGGCTGCCGGCATTGCTTGCGTGGAGCAGAGCATTGGGGAGGTTTAGATTGGTTATTAGGAAAAATTTCTTCACTGAAAGGGTTGTCAAGCACAGGAACTGGCTGCCAAGGGAAGTGGTTGAGTCACCATCCCTGGAGGTATTTAAAAGACCTGTAGATGTGGCACTTACGGACGTGGTTTAGTCCTGAACTTGGCAGTGCTGGGTTAACTGTTGGACTTGATGACCTCTGCGGCGTGCATTCCCTGGGAGCCTTGTAAAGCCGATGGCTGCTGGGGAGCAGGCGGGCTGTGCCGGGTGCTGCGAGGCTGCAGAGATAAATCCTGCGTCCCTGTGAGAGGCAAGGGTGCCCATCACCCCAGGGTCCGGGTGGCCCTCGGCTCTGCAGGCTGGCTCAGGACACCATGCTACCTCTACCTGGGCTTTGGTGTGACTCAGGTTGTCCAGCCCCGGCAGGCAGCTCCCCAGGCAGCTGCCCGCACCCGCAGGGCCTGGGGCTGGCCGAGGGATGGAGGCAAAGGTCTGGGTCACTCGGTTTGCTCTCAGCCTGCCCGTACTGCCTGCTGCCTCTGGAGCCGTCAGGGTGGAGATGCTATTGTCTCCTTTGAAGCCTCCTGCGCTTTAGTGGGAGACGGTTGTGCTTGTCCCAGCCTTGGGTGAGCCCTGGCCAGGCAGCTCAGCCCCGGAGCCTCCCGCTGCAGGCAGCAGTTGCAGGCAGGCTGCGTCTCACAGCTGGTTCCTCTCCGGCTCACCAGCTCCCTGGGAGCGCTGGCGTGTCGCAGATGGGCCCAGTGCCCCTGAGCTGGTGGCCCTGGCCGTGCGTCAGGGTGAAGGAGGGCACGGGCACGTGAAGGGGTCGATCCAGGTGGGCAGAGCCGTGCACCTCTGGGCCCCAGCGCTGGGGCATTTCAAGGGTTTTTTGGAAGCATTTTTGAAGGGTCTGCCCTGGCCTGCAGAGAGCTGGGGGCCGTTGGCGTGGGGACCCAGGTTCAGCCCTTGCCCTGCGCCACAAATGAGAGGCTGCCTGGCTCCAGCCGTAACGCCAGCAGCCGCCGAGCGGTGGTGGCTCAGCCCTGGTTGAGTTCCAGTGGCAGCAGTTCCTCTGGAGACACTGGCTGGTTCCAGGAGAGAGAACCGGCCACGAGAGCAAGCAGAGGAACACTGGCTTTCTGTGCCTGGCACCTCCTTCTCCAGGTATTGCTGCCTTACATGCTTGCCTCCTGCCCCCTGCCCGCGTGGCGGAGAGGTGTTAGGGTCCCCAAAACGGAGGGATGGTGGGTGCTGGGGTGGCATCCACGGTCCCGGCTTGACATGGGCCGTGCCTGGCTCCTCTCGCTTTCCCCGGGCTCACTTCTCCTCTCCCACTTGCTTTGCAGAGACTTGCCAACGCAGCGGAGAAGTTCCAGAAGGCTCACCACTGGCAGGACAACATCCGGGTAAGGCTCCGTGCACCCCGACTGCTCCCACACCCTTCCCTCCCTGCAGTCCGAGCTCTGTGGAGGCCCCAGCCTCAGGGATGACTCCTGGCACAGGAATCGGCTCCTTGTCCCATCCCTGCTCCCATCCCTCGGCTCTTCCTTCCCTCCTTGCCCGCGTTCTCAGCTCCCTCGTGAGCGACCGCTGGCGATGCCGTGCTGCTCGGCATGCTGGCGGCCCTGGCACCACTGCCTGCCAGCACTAACGAGGGTAAATGAAATGATTTTGAGCTCGTTTCCATTGCACGCTGTAAGGAGAAGGCAGGAGGTGAAGGTCGAGCTGGCAGCTCAACACTGAGGCTTTGGGAGCTGGGGAGACTCTTCCCCCCTCCCCGCCCCGGCGGCCGGTGGGTTTGGTGCCGAGCGGGGTCTGGCACGGGGCGACGGCAGCGCCTGTGGTCACGCACCAGCTCGTCTGCGGCACCTGACAGCAGTTGTGGTGGGGGCTGTTGCTGGGGGAAGGAGCAATCTGGGCTGGGAGAGGGAAGATGCGGGTTTAATGATTGCATTTGACTTTGTAATTCTGGCGGTGATAGCACTCAGCGGGAACCTGAAGGATTCTGCCTGGAAATGCTCTCAAATTATAACAATAATACAAAAGGAAGGAAAGATTGTTTTCCTTCTAGTGTAAATGGAGTCTACAATAAAAAAATACTCCTGAGCCACCCAGCTCCTTCCTCTGGGTCAGGCCAGATCCTGCCTGGCCCCAGGGAACCCCCTGCAGTCACCGAGGGGCTGGCCCCGCTGCCCGGCCTTGCTGGTGCGTTTTGGGGGGTATTCCTCTGTCTGCAACCGCGATCCGCTCAGGGAGGACAGGGGATGAGGACCTGGAGCCACATCCCACTCGCACGGACCCTCCTGCCGTTGGTGGCGGGTTTGATGCAGAGGGGAGGAGGCAGGAGGAGCAGAAGAGGAGGCAAGGTGTCGAGCTGCTCGGCTTTTGTTTGCCACCTGGCCGGTGTGGGGTGGACGCTCGTGGCCGGTTCCCGTCCCCGCGGGAGCTGCGTCCCGTAGGCACCCGGGGAGGCTGAGCTCACAGGGGCCTTCCCTTCATGAGCGGACGCAGCCTCGCCGAGGAGAGGTGAGGTGTCCCTGTCCAGCAGGCAGTTGTCACCGTCACTGGCAGTGACCAGGACCTTTCTGCGTGAGAACGCTGCTGAACTACTGTCACCTCTTTCTGGCAGACCGGTGGAGAGGGGTGAGGAGGATAACAAGGTTTGGTGTGGGCACAGGCTGATCCTAGGGCTGGTGCATGGAGCGAGCCCTGCCTCCGCGCTACCTGCGGCGCTGGCCCGGACCAGCCATGTCCCCAGGGGACACCCCAGGAGACACCCCAGGGGCATCGTGGCAGCCCCGTGCACCCCGCGCTGGGCTGGGCCCCAGGGGTGGATGCCCTCCGGCCGGGGCACGGGCAGGGTGGGCAGAGCCGGAGCAAGGCCCCTGTGTTTTGCCGCAGCCCTCGGTGCTTCTGTTCGTCCCCTGGGCCACGCTGCGGGGGCTCCTGCCGCAGGGCCCCTCCACACCCCACGGAGTTCCCTGTCCATCCAGACCCGGCTGCCTTGAGCTGTGAGGCGCTAACAGTCGGGATCCAAAACACGTCGGGAAAGGCTGTAGCGCTGGGGAGCTCTTGGCTCGTTTTGCCATTCACGGCACAAACCTTTCAGAAATCCACTTTCCTAGAAAAAATATTTTTAATAGCACTGTTTGCAACCACTTAATCAAGGTAATTAGGAGCGAGTCACCCAGAAACAATGTGCAGCGATGCGTCACAGCAGAGCTCGCCGCAGCTTTATCAGGACAGCCCAGACCTGGCTGGGACACTTGATGGACTGGCCCGGCTCTGTGCACAGCACCCGGGGCGCTGGCTGGCTGCTCCCCCCTCAGCAGGCAGCCCTTCCAAGCCCTGCCTGCCCCGGCCCTGCCTGCCCCGGCCCTGCCTGCCCTACATCAGCCCCAGTTCCCGGGCAGAGCAGAGGGATGGAAGGGCAGCGGACATGGCTCTCAGTGCTGGGGTTGAACCTCCTTTTGCTGTCCTTTGTCTGTAAAATGGCAGGGCGCGGTCAGACCCGCATGCCAGCACCGGCGACACCGGCTCTGCTGCTGCCCTCACCTTGTTGCCGGTGCTGGCACGGGCAGCGGGCAGGGAAGGCGGCGGCGCAGCATCCCCAGCAGCTCCTCTCTTCCCTTCCCAGTGAGCGGCTCGTTCCTTCTGGCCGCAGCTCTCCCCTCCTCTCCCGGTGCGTCGCGTCCTAACCTCGTGCCGGAATCGATGACGGATTGCGGCGAGCGCGGTTATTTTTGTGTTTCCATCCGAAGGCGCGCTGGCAGATGCTGAGTGTTTGCGCTGCATTAGTGCTAATGGCAGCCCCATTAAACCTCGCTGCAGATGGGTTGCTATGGAAGTCCGGGGGAAAATGAAACAGGAGCAGGAGCCCGAGCGGCTGGGAGGCTGCTCTCAGCAATCGCTCACGATACATCTCTACGGGGAAAGTTTCTTTTTTCCCTTTTTCTCCCCTTTTTTTGCCTTTCCCAGCCACACACCAGCTGTGCTGGCCTTCCCAAAGGGGTTGAGTTCAGTTTCCCACCTCGGGAGGGGCTTTGCAAAATGCTTCCCCCTTCCCAAAATGGTCCCCTCGCCCCGCACTGTCCTGCCCCATCCCTGCTCCTTGTCCTCACCCCCCACACCTCCCGGCCAGGCCAAGCTGGGGCCGTGTCCCCGCGTGTCCCCAGAGCTCCCCTGCACACCGGAGCACTTTCCTTGGCCGAAAGCAGTCTTAGCCCTGGGGTTCCCCGGGCAATGGCACCAGGGCACCCCTCACGTCGTCCCTCCGGCTCGTTTCACTCCGGGGCTGGGTGGCAGCTCGGGGTGGCACGGTGGCCAGGGACAGCAGAACGGCAGGGCAGGCTGCAGTTCAGGGCCGTTGTATCACCCCCGGTGATTTGAAGCGGGGAGAGGCTCTGTCCTTCCCCTCCTGCACAGCAAGGGTCCCTCAGGGACGCACGTCCACCTGCCAGCGAAGGCTAGCGGAGCTCCCACCACGGGGCACTGCGACCACCTGGCACTGCTGCAATAAAAGACCACAAAAAGCTCCCAGTTTGCAGTGGCCCGGCCAACCAGTTTTCCCAGTGAGAAGCTTCTGGCCTCCATCCTAGCAGCCAGGGCTCTGCAGGGGTTCAGCTCTGCACAGAGCCACCGGCGTCTGTCCCTCAGGGCACGTCAGGGCTGTCCCCCTGCTCTGGGTGTCCCCAGCCGTGTCCCCCGGCCGAGGCAGCGGTGCTGAGCCCACGCGCAGACCATCCCCAGCAGCAGATGGAGGTGCCAGGCTGCAATACTGTTTACCAGGTTCCCGTCCTCTGTTTGCCGCCCTGCTCAGGCGAGAGACCTGCAAAATGTACCTATAAAAAATGCTGGAAGGTCCTGCTGAGTTTTTTGTAGCCATCCTCTGTATCAGTCCTTGCTGACAAGCCGGGTGCTTCCCATCAGGCGTCCCGGCCAGCTCCGTGTTCTCCCAGCTCGTCTCCACCCGCTTTCCTCCAGGGTTTTCCAGTGCCTTAGGTTCTTTTCCACCTCTTCAGCCTCAGCCCAGCACCCTCAGCAGGGGCTTGGGTGTCCATCCCGCACCCCCACGGTGCGTGGGAGCAGGGGACGCTGTCAGAGGCGCAGGTCTGCGCCGCCAGCCGTGAAACGCATCCCAGGGCTTCGGCATCACTGCGTGTCGGTCTGCTGGGGCAGCCAGAGCTATTTGTCCCTTTAAGGGACACTCTGACGCTGCGGAGAGCCATCCCCGCATTTATGTGCACTTGGCAGGATTATATAAATTGCCTTTAAAAGTTGACTTCTTTATAAGCCATTTTCTGCTTCATAAAATGTTTATTACTGTTGTTTTTCTCCCAGTTCTTCTTCCTCGCTGCGTTTTCCATTGCTACACTGGGAAGCTCCCCTCTTCCTCCGCCTGCTGCCCCCCTGCCTCCCACCTCTCCCCGCCTTTTGGGAGAGGAAAGGGGTGTTTGAAGGGTCAGAGCCCAGCAGGCCCTTTCTCCTTGGAAAAAAAAAAAAAAAAAAAAGTAGCTATACATTGAGCTGGGGCTGTAAGAGCTGCTGGGGACAGAGTTTAACTGCTGGGCGCAGCACGGGTGGCTTTGGGGTGCGGTGGCATGTGCGGAGGTGGCAGAGGGAGCACGGGCAGCCCCACGCCGCTGCCCCCATCCATAACCCCCTGCCTGCAAACACGCAAGCAAATAACAGAGCCCAGATAATTTCAAGCTCCATTAGAAACAAAACTCTGGGGAAAACCGGATCGCTGTTTGCCAAATGGAGAAGGACAGGAGGAATAACAGAGATTTCGCTCCCGGCCGCCCGAGGAAGGTGAGGGATAAAGCGGGGGGAACGCGGCGGCACAGCCGGATGCCCCTCTGCAGCCGTACGGCCCCGGATGCAGCATCCCTCTGGGTGCAGGGCCCTGCCAACCGGCTGCTCCGGCCGGCGCTGCCGCGGTGCGCCTGGCGCATGCCTGCGGTGGGAGCGGCGGCTGTGCTGTGTCGCGCGTGGGCGCTGGCGGCTGCTCCTGTGGGTTTGCCGCGGCGATGCAGGCAGGGCTTTGTGTTCAAAGCAGCGTTAGAAGGGCGGACGCCAGCTCCTTATCCCCCTTTCTTTTTTCTCCTCCTTTAATTACAGATCCTACTTATCGGCCAAGAACAGAAAGATCGTCGCTGTAACCTTGCACTTGCCCTTGTAGAAGGTTTACCTAAAAAGTTAGAAAATAAAATCAAATACTCTAATTTGCAGTCGTCTTGCCATTTCAAACCCAGTTTTCATTACAGCACAGAAAGTGCATTGAAGCTGTGTTTATAACCCCCTTTTAGATAACAAATCACATTTTCTTTTGGCTGGTGAGTGTGTAGAATTGATATTTTTTTTTTTCAGTTTAATGGGTTTGTGTGTTCAGGAATGATCTCCATCAACTGAGAGTCTTTATTGTGTTTGATATAATGTCAGCTTTCATTACGCTCGGAGAATTACTGTGTTAAAGCACCAACCTTGCTGTAGAGCTGTTCTGGCCGAAAAGCAGAACAAGAAAATCATTCACAAAACCCCCGTGTTGGTGCCGTTCCCTCCTAAAAGCCGAGGATGGGGCTGGAGGGGGCTCCCCTCTCCCCCGGCTCTGCAAGGCAGCGATGGTTCGGTGCGGGGGTTGCTGGCTTTCCTCTTCGTGCTGTTGTCTTGTCCCATTCCTTCCCATCCCATCCCTTTCTGTCCCTTCCCATCCCATCCCTTCCCATCCCTTCCCATCCCGTCCCTTCCTGTTCCGTCCCATCCCATCCCTTCCCATCCCATCCCTTCCCATCCCATCCCATCTCTGGCAGGGAGGGGTGGCTGCGTCTCATTCAAGGCAGCCTCGGAGGAGGGGGAGCGGACAGGAGATGCCATGTAAAGAAGAATAGCCGGTGAGGCGTGATCAGATAAAACATCTTCTCGGGGAGATGAAAAAACTGTTGACGGGTCACTTAAATATTTCCCCAGCTCTGTCAGAGAGGCAGAGGGAGGAAATTGCTTTTTTTAAAAAAAAAAAAAGATGCCAAGGCAGATTATGATGACTGTTTCCACCTGCCCCGGGTAACGCGTACAGCCTCCGCTGCTGGATAGGATGCGAGGGGACAGAGGATGCGAGGGACACGCATGGCGAGGGCTGCAGGAGAGCCATGGTCCCCACCAGGCTGGTCCTGGGTCCGTCTGACAGTCCGTGGTGGCTGGGGCTAACCCTGAATGGTTTCCTCATCCTGGGGACTGGGGAAGGATTCCTCCTGATGTGTATGGACAAGGGTAGCCCAGTAGAAATAAAAGGTTCAGCCCCTACCAGTCACTGCCGGTGTTTATCCTGATGCCCAGAGCCAGGCGTGGCTGTGATTGCAGCTGGGAATTCCACCCAGGAATTCATCCGGTCCCTTTGGGAGCCTGTTCCTGGCGTTGGCCCTCGCACCGCCCGGGGCCGCTGGTGCAGAAACGCTCTCTGTTACGCAGCCGCTGCGGGAGAAGGCTGCTGTGCCTCTGCCAGGGCTGGGAGACCTTGGGGTGAGCCCTCACCCGACTGAGACCTCCAGCCCCAGGTGCCAACTGGGACAGACTGGTCGGCATGGACCCATCCCTAGGCACGGCCATCGGCCGGTCCCATCCCGCTCCTCCCAACCCGGGGGAGGCTTGGCAGGGTGGGGATGCGCTGTGTCCCCCTGCTCCCACCTGGCCGTAACGCAGACACAAGGCTGCGGGTGCTGCGTGATGCGCTGCAGGCTATCGTCCATCCCAAAGGTGGAACTATAAGGAAAATGCCCAGAGAAGCTGTGGCTGCCCCTGGCTCCCTGGCAGTGTTCAAGGCCAGGTTGGATGGGGCTTTGGGCAACCTGGGCTAGTGGAGGGTGTCCCTGCCCATGGCAGGGGGTGGGAACTAGATGGGCTTTAAGGTCCCTTCCAACCCAAATCATTCTGAGATTCTGTGATTCTGTGAAAATCTGTTGCTGTTTCTGTGTGCTTAATGGTTCGGGGACGTGAAGAACTCCCTGAATATTCGCTGCGCGCTGTAAGTGCTGATGGCAGAGGAAAGAGGTGCTGGTGAGCAGAGCCACCGAGGCTGTGCGGGCATGCTGGCTCCTCTTTGCTCTCCCTGCTTGCTGAAGTGCCCGTGGGTCTGAGCAGGCACAGATCCCGGTCCCCTGGCTGGACCCCACATCGGCTGTGGGCTGGAATGCCGGCCCTGCCACCAGCTCCGTCCCGCGGCTGGGAACCAGGCAGGTACCGGCTTGGGATCCGGCTCATCTTCCCCACCCCTCTCCAAGTTCCTCCTAACTGCCTGGAAGGCAAACTGTCGCAGGATTTGGCTCTTCCAGAGCCAATTAAATCTTGAAAGAGATTTTTGGACTGCAGGGGTCACGCGTGCCGCTCGGAGAAATGAAACCTGCAGCCGAAGAGGGCTGAGATGGACCAAAATCAATGCGGTGCAGCGGGAGCTACCTGCAAAATCGCCCTGAGGAGCCGCAGCGTCCCCAGGGCATGAGATCAGCAGGGTGACCCTTACAAGACGACAGCGAGCAATTCTGCAGAGGACAACAGATCCGCAGGAGAAGGATTAGCCAGCTTGGGTGATCGTATAGAAAAGCTATGGGGGGAGAGCGAGCTGTGTCCCTGCCAGCTGCCTGCTCTGGCTGGACAGGCTGGAGCAAGGAGCTGATGTGCCACCCGCGGCTCCTTCCGAGGCTTTTCCAGGACGGTGGCAGCTGCGTGCATGACGTGGTTTGATTGCCGCCTCATTAGACCAGTGACTCAGAGGTTTGGGCCAGCACCCCTCTGTCCTGGTATCGCCAGGCTGCAGCGAGGTAGCAGGGCACTGACCTTTCTAATGTGATTTTTAGTTGCTGTAATTATTTTAGGTGAAAAAAGACCTATGTGAATGCTCTTGGAGAAGGCTGCGCAGGGGGTGGCGGGGAGGATTGCCCCTCACCGCGCAGCCGAGGTTCCCCGTGCCTCTCCTTGTCGTGGGCTTTGGCTCAAACCTGGTCTGCCGGCACGTGGCCAGGAGCACCCGTGCCGAAGCAGGGTCCTCCCCTGAGCTGCTGGCGAGGCTCCAGCTTGCAGCTCTCCAGAAGCTCACAGCCTCGTTTCATTAATTAGCTTTTTGCTTGGCGTTTTGGTATAAAATCAGCAAAAGAGCGGAGCACGGGGCTGTTAGGGAGGGCTCAAGGGGGACAAACAGGTCACGGGGTCGCTGGGGAGACTCTGGCACGCAGCATCCCCAGAGCCCCATCCAGGAGGTCCCACCTGGGACAAGCCCTGGCCGGGGGCTGCCTGGTAACGCCAAACCGCAAGGGTTTGGTGCGGGCACGGTGGTTGCTCGGTGGCTTTGCCAAAGATGCCTGGACGATGGCTTCGGTGGGGTTTGCAGATTAGTCAGCTGGTGCACTGAGCTCCCAAAGCTGTTTCCCCCTCACTTGCACTGAGGCTTTAGGAGACTGAAATAACCCCGTACTTATCCGCTAGCAACACGGCGCTGGCAGCGCGATTACGCAGATGCTGTTTGGCAATTAGGGTGCGAGAAAATGGGCAGCAGTTGACACATCATTGAGGAGCAGCAGCCTCCCTTTCAACAAGTGCTTTTTACAGGCTCTTTTGCAAGATACGGGGGCATTGTTTTGCCCTGAAATCCCTCAGCATCTTCACCCCCTTGTTTTCTTTATTGGTATTTATTCTGAAAGGCTCTAGAAATATCAGTGCTATTTACACAGCCCCGGTGCTGGCTTTAACGTGGACCAGAGGAGGAGGAAGAGAGGATTACATGAAGAAGGCATGCGTGGTTTAAAAAACAAATATTAGGGAGAAGAAATGGTAGGGTCCCATGCTGCCTCCTGGGAGACCCCCGGCATCTGCCTAGAGGGTCTCCAAGGGCTCTGTCTCTCCTTCCTGGAATAAATAGTCACCGGCTCCACCGGCCTCTGGATGCCAGAGACGCAGATGCCCTGCAGCTCCCACAGGCTCCCTCACTCCCCACAAGCAGCATCAGCGGGATCGTGGCCAGGAGAGCGGAGCCGGGCAGCAGGGCATGTCCCGGGACCAGGGCTGCGGTGACGCTGGCCATCCCGCACGTGCCGTCTCACGTGTGCAAACCTCAGCCGCGGCGTGGAGCAGGTCCAGGATCTCGCTCGGCTGTTCCTGGGGTCGTCAGGGCTTGAAAAATTCCATGGCAAGGGCTCTGTGATCCCGAGGGGAAAAACTGGTGGCAGAGCTGTTGTTCCAGGAGGTCTGCTCCCCGTGCCGTGCTGTGGGAGCGCTGGGGCTGGTGGGAGCAGGGACCAGCTCTCCTCCCCGATCATCACCTCGCCACCCTCTTCCCCAGCGCAGGAGCGGGGCCATGGTACGTCAGAGAGGATTTGAGCTTTTTGGAAGAGCCGATGGAAGATAAAATGAATAACAAAGCACCTTCTGGATGGCTGTTGTTAGTCACACTCACTTCTGATTAAAGATCATTAAACATGAAATTAGCTCGTTTGTGTTACGGGTCTCCTGGGGGCTCCTTTAATTAGGAAGTGCAGATGGCCACGGACCCAGGGAGACGGCAGCGCCGGTGAGGGGCAGGGGGTGCGTGGGGCCAGGAGTGGCGTGGGGCGGGCATCCGAAGAGAAATTAATTTTTTTTTTCCCCTTTTCTTGTTGTTGTAAACCCCTCAGCATTTCACAACAAATCACAGATAATTAATAAGTACATTCCCTTAATGACTAGGCTTTTTAATAGCAGAAATTGGAAGATGCTGCGTTGATTTTTTTTTTTTTCCCACTTCCGCCTCTTGGTGCTGCCTTATCGCCGCGATTCGAGTCGCAGAGCCCGCGGGAGGGACCAGCCCCTCTGCCCAGGAGGATGCTCAAACCGCCCTTTGCAATCCCTATCCCGGGAGGACATTGGCCACGCTGCCACCGGTGCCCCCAAGAGAGCAGCATCCCCGCTCCAGGGGCTTTTCCACCTCTTGGTGGTCTTAACAGCCTGGGGGGGTGGCAGCAAACGGCTCCAGGGAGCAGGTTTGTGCCGAGAGGATCCCGCCGGCGAGGCGTTAGTGGCTGCCAGCTCCTGGTGGGGCCGGCGCGGTGGAGCGAGCAGTGCCAGCTGCCCGGCGAGCTGCTCGGACCTGCTGGTCCCTTTCCTTGGCACGACTCCGTGGTCAGGCTGGGCTGGGTGTCCCGGTGCCACCGGCCCCGGCACAAGCAGAGAGGCAGCGGGAGAGCAGGATTGGGGAGGACAGGATGCAGTCAGCGCCGTTAAGGTTTTGGTTGGGTTTCTGTTCTGGGCCCAGATCGCTTTCTTCATTAAATAATAACGGCAATAATCATCCCAAAGCGCTGCCTGCGCGTGCAGGGAGGAAGGCTGGTTTGCGTGGCGGCTGCTGACGGCTGATTGAGTGGCAGACATGTTAGCGCCGCGACGGCTGCCGGTGCGCCTGCATCGTGCTCGCGTCCCTGCACGCAGAGAAGAGTCTCCGAGTGCCCTTTAATTACCCCTTCTGATGGCACACGAAACGCTGTTGTGACAGCATTGCTGCTCTCCAAATTGCCTCTGCAGGAATTTTATCAGCTGCCTTGAGTCCTGATGCGTGGGGAAGAGGAGTCTGAGCAGACCTTTCTGCCTAAGTAGGCTCTAAATACCCCAAATTAATGACATGCTCCTCTGCAAAAGCCAGAACGCCCTTCTCCCTGTTTCTGCCATGCGGGGGGGGGAGCTCTGCCGGCTCCAGGGATGCTGCCCGCCACGCTGCCCGCCGCGCTGTCCACCACGCTGCCCGTGCCTGGCTCTCCCGTGGCTCCCAATGCTCGCAGCAGGACCGAGGCGTCCCGGGTGCAGGGACATGGTGCAGCCTCGCGCCCCATGGCAGTGCAGAGGCCGCGGTCACGCCGGTGGCACCGTCACGGGGCTGGTTGGCCGCGGTAGAGGCTGGGCGTTGCCCTCCGCTGCTGCAGCTCCGTGGCAGCCGTGAGCGGAGGGAAGCGTGGCAGGCAGTGGCCGGTCCTTGGAGGGCAGACGAGGGGGATGCGGGGTCCTGGCCGTGTCCCAGGGACAGCACGGGGTGGGCAGGGTTTGGTCCCCAGCGATGTGGTGGAGGTGCTGAGGGGATGAGGAAGGGGGAGGGGGGGCGGTGATGGGGACCCCTCTGCCATCCCCATCCCGGCGCTCACTCAGCTTTTCCTTTTCTCCACAGGAGGAAGACATCGAGTACTATGACTCCAAGGCCGACACTGAATACGTGAGTAGCATCCCTGCTGCACCACCTGCACGGTCACCGCACCGTCCCGGCGCTGAGCCCCTTGCCGAGGCTGTCCCAGCACCGTGCTGGGGGGAACATGGCCCAGCGTTTGCTACAGCCGCTTGCTGCAACGAGGCTCTGCGGTGGGCAGCGAGTGCCCGACGCGCAGCCATCCCCCCCCCAGCCAAGCTGCGGTGGCATCTGTCCGCCGGCGCCAGGCCCCGCAGCAGCAGGCAGGTGGGCAGGTCGCTCCACTGCCTGCAAAAGTTTCTAAAATTAAAGCTGGCATCTGAAATTCAAATGAAGAGCAAACCTTTAATTAGCGACTGAATCTAATTCTCTGCCCCCCTCCCGGCACAGCCGTCCTGTGATTTTTGGCAATCAGTGCTTTAAATACAGAGCCGGCAGCTCCGCTCTCCCGGCACTCCCAAGGGGGCTGGCGTTTGCCGGCTCCTCTGCACGGTGATGGTGACGGCACTGAGGTGCCGTGCCGTGGGCGCAGGGCACTCCCCCGGCGATGCCCGCTGCCCCGTGGCACCCTGCTGTGCTGGCAGGTGACGGGTCAGCCGGCTCCTGCGTTGTGCCATGCCGTGGGATCCTTCCGAAATAGGGGCTCGCCGGGTCGGTGATGCTCTTGGCGCGGTGCCGTTGGGGAGCGGGTGCATTGTGGTGTCCTCGGATGTGGCCGGGAGCCCCGAGCGGAGCGGGCTGGGGGGTTTGGGGCAGCCCCAGCCAGGGCTGGTGCCCCAGGTGCGGTCCTTACCCCGAAACAGAGATGGCAGCGGATGTGCCATCAGGGGACAGGTACCGCAGCGGGAGGGGAGGAGCGGCAGCACGTGATGTTGACAGCAAAACGCTTGCAAACCACGTGGCCTCGTCCAAAAGTAACGCTCGGGTGACCTCACGAGCCTTCAGAAGGCCCCGTGCAGAGGGGATGGGAGGATCTGGGCTTGACAGGGTCCCACCAGCTCAGGCGACGTGCCCTGCACCCAGCTCCAGCTCTCCTCTCATCCTGCCTGGGAGGTGATGCCCCAGAGCGGAGTCGGGGGCAGGCTGGCCTGGAGGATGGATGCCTTCAAAGCAGAGTTAGTGACAAACCGCCAGTGCCATCATCCCCAGGCGGTGACAGCAGGAGGGCTCTGTGGCAGGGGAACGCGGAGCCACGGAGAGTCTGGGAGGTGGGACGGAGAGGTGGGGCAGGTGCTGTGACCCACGGGGAGGGCACTTGCTTTCCCCAGCAGGTCTCCCTGCTCAGCGCTCTGCTCGTTCGGAGCCCGGGATGTCTCCTGTCCCTCCCCAGCCCGGGGGAAGCTGCCGAAGGAGGGAGGGGAGGATGCTGCTCACCATGGCCACTCCGGAGAGGATGGAGCTAATGGGCTTAAAATACATTAAAAGTGGACTTTGGATAGAAGCGGAGGAAAAACTGGCTGGCGGTCGAGGCTGGAGGACACAACCCAGGGAAGAGGGCAGCTCCCTGCCGGAGGGGCGAGGAGCAGGACCGATGCCTCCATCAGCCTGGGCAGGGCTTTTGCTGTCACCGCCATGGCGCAGGGGACGGGGGAGCTGGCACGGTGCTCCTGGTGACCGTGGGGCTGGGCTCCCTGGTCCCGGCCCTTCTGCGAGGGAGGCGGCGTGTCGTGGGGGAGGAACAGCCCTGCAAATGGGCCACAGCGACTATAGCAAGGAAAATTGGAGTTGTCCTCTTGCCAAGGTTTGTGGGGTTGGCGGGGGTGCTTCCCTATCGGTGCCGTTGCTGCTTCCCGATGAAATCCCAGCAAATTTAATTCCAGCAAAAATAATGGAGACAAAAGGAGGTGATACTGAAATAAAAAAAGGAGGGAGATGATACCCGAAGGTCTGAATGGAACTAAATAGCGCTCTTTCCATCTTTTCTTTATTTAGCTTCAATTTTTATATTTAAATTGAGCAGGATCTAGCTGAAATGTTCTAGCTGATCTAGCTGAAATAGTTCTGATGGACAATGCCTATTCACCGTAACTGGGGCTTATTCACAAGCCTTACGTCGGCTTTAACTACGGCGAGAAAGAAATGAGCTTCCTATTCATTTTGCTTGCACCTCGGCTCCACTATCTTCCTAAACAGATTTTGGATTTCCTAGTGGTTTCTAACAAATGGGGACATCAGAAAATTTTCCTGGGGGTCCTGAAGGCTCCCAAAATGTTTGCAGAAGCGAAGTTTTCACCCTTCCCTGCTAGCAAGGGCTGTGGGGTTTATCGGGGAGAAGTGTTCAAATCAGCAGACGCTCTCGGTTGGGTGTCACAGGCAGAACAACGCAGAAATAAAGTGATTTTCTATCCTTAGTACCGCGTTTACGGCAGGGGATGATGCTTGAGTCACAACCGAGGCCAAAATCCCTTGGGACGGGCCGTTCTCGGGTGGAAAGCAGCACAGCTCCGTGAGGGTACTCCTCACCCCAAGCTCAGCCCTCCGGCACCCACCCGCCTGCTCGAGGTCCCCGGGGAGGGGTGAGAAGGAAGGGGCTGGGGGGGGCTCTGTGCCAGCCTCCGGGGCAGGGGGGGCGCAGTGCCGGTCCCAGCCGCGGGCAGGGGCTGCCCGCTTGCTGCTCGCCCCGCTTGCCGCTCGCCCCGCTCCGGAGATGCGGCGAGGAGAGGGAGGAGGGGAAAAAAAAGCCCCTAAATGTCAGCTGCAGATGAAGGGTGTTGGAAAATTTAATCTTCCAACTTTCTCAACTAATGTGACATTTGGATTTCCTCCCGATAAGCTATCAGCCCCAGAAGTTTCTTTCTTTTGCCTTTTTTCTTTTTTCTTTTTTTTTTTTTTTTCCCTTCTTCTCTCCTCTGGCTGGTAATTTAAAAATAAATGGTCTAGAAAGATCTCTAAACAGTACCTTTGGCAAAGATTAAAAAAAGCGAGGGGGGATAGGGGAGCGGGCTGGCGGGAGAGGCTGATTGTTATTTATAACCTGGGCTGCTATAAAAGCAAGAACGTGGCTGGAGAACACACCGTCTCCCTCCCTGGCATTAAATTGCTGCATTTCAGGAAAAGCTGAGATATTTAAGAAGGAAAAAGGCCCTTTTGCACGGGCCTGGAGTTTCTCAGCCGTGAGCCGGGGGCTGGCATTTATATTCATTATTAGTAGTAATCACGGTGTGTTGATAGAAATATTTTGCTGGCTTTTCCAGACTTAACACGGATGAGTGCCCCTGGAAAATTTAAAAGGATGTGTTGGGATATCGGTGCAATATATTCTTGATTGGGTGCGTGAGGGGCAGGATGCGGGGTGCAGGGATGCTGTTGGGGTGCCGCGGCTTACAGGAGCTCTGCCGGTGCCGGGGGTGCCAGGAGGAGCACCGTGGGGGAAAGCTCCGGCTTGTCCGGAGCTGCGAAACCCCATCCGGCGTCCCGGAGGGGCTGCCTGCGCCGCTAGCCGGATCAGCCCTGCGTTTGTCATCGCCGCTGCCATTTAAGCAGTCATCATTAGCGGTGATGGCTCGTTCCCATGGAGATGAGCGATGAACGGGGGTGTCTGCATCCCCGGGAGCTGCCTGGCCGAGGCATCGCTGCTGTGCCAGGTCACATCCCTGGCTCCATCCACAGCTCCGAACCCCATCACGGGTAGGGACCCCCCGAGTCGTCCTTGTGCCCGGGGGGCGGGGTGGCTCCTCAGCCAGCACCAGCCGGGACGCGGCAGAGGCCAGGTACTTGCCGGGAGCGTGGCAGCCGCCAGTAAAGCTGTTGGGTGGTGCCACTGGTGCTCCAACCTTGGGTGTTGGGGCATCTCTGGGGTTTGCCCCCTGTCTGTCATTTTGGGAGACTCAGGAGAACATGTCATGGCTGGCAACCCAGCTGCTAAGGCACTGGAGGTGGCAAAAGCTCTCGGTGCACGATGGCTTCTTGCTGAAGCCATAAATACGTATAATATTGATATATTGCCGCAGAGTCGATTTCTAATGGTGCGTAGCAAATAATATATTCAAACTGTGGCGTCTGTTTATGTGACGTTGTACATATTGTAACAGATCAGACATAAAATAGATGTTTCAAACTCCTTCTGAAGTGCAGTGATGAGAAATGCTGCGAAATCTGGCTAGGGGCCTGCCGAGATGCTCGCAGTTAAGCTGGTGTAAATCCAGGAGAACTTGAATCATCTTCTGCTTTGCTCTAATATAAATTTAATGCAAAATTTCTTTCTCTGGCCTTGCTAAGCTGGCTTCTTGTAGCCCCAGCCTAGCACCGAGCTGCTCCCATCCCTGCCTGGCTTGGTGACAGCTTTGCCTGCCTTCATCCGGGTGGAAACGACCCCATTTCAGGGCCAAATTCAGCCTGACTTCAACAGGAATAACTGGGTTGAGGTCGGGAGATTTATGGATAAAGGATAAACGTAGCTTGGATAACATCAGCTCTTTCCGCAGGTCTGTTTGTCGTATAGGTGTCAGTGATGCATGAAGTGTCCTACGTATAGATAGCTGTATATTTGTCTCCGAGATCTATACATATGCCTCTTTACAGCTACATGAATGAGAGCAGCCAGACAGCGCCGAACCTGGCAGAATACAAATTAGCCCCTCAGAAGTGGGTGATATAACGGAATAATGATAAACAGAGGAGCAGTGATTATATACAGTAGTTTCAGCTCCGGTGAAGTGGGGAATAACCGTGCCAGCGTGGGGGAAATAGGGAGGGTTGGATTTTCCCGGCAGTGACGGGGGCAGCGGACGGGGTGGATGTGGGCAGGGTGCTCTGCTGGTTTGAGATGGGGAATGATGGGGAGGTGTCACCAGGACTTTGCTGGGCTCGGAAAAAACGGGATTTAGTGTCAAAGCAGAGGTTTTGGTGCTGTAGGTGCCCTCGGGGCCACAGCTGGATCCCGTCTAAAGCCTGTTTTCAGCAGGTGCCTCTAAATCACTGTCTGGTGCTCAGAGAGGTCGGCAGGGACGAACTATTCTGTGTACAGCCGTGTTCCCCCAGGGACCTGAGCCCCACACTGATGGCAGCTTTGGGGCTGGATCCACTCTCCGGATAGCCCGCGGCACAGCACGCAGGCAGGGTGCCGGCTCTGCTGCGGCATTGCGGCTTTGCAGACGGTCCAGCAGTCAGGTTTGTGCCTTTTCTCCAAATTTACGTGAAATTGAGAGCGTAATCTGGATTTCAATCTTGGCGACGTGGCTCGAGGGAGGTGAGGACGGTTCCTCCCCACCTCCCGCTTGGCTACTGCGGCTGTAATTGAGTTCAGCATCTTTCTGGGCGGCTGGAGCCCCAGCGCCGGGATCGGCTTGGCGGCGTGTTTGCACTCGCAATCTATCGGCCGGAATTAAAGCCCAAACCTCGCATATCAATCCTGTTACTCTCCCGAGCTGTGGCGAATGGTTTGGCCACCCCTCGCAATGTCAGGGGAATGTCACCGCCTCGGTGGCCGGCCAGAGCTGGCGCAGGGGAGGTGGCATCTCTCCGCATCATCCGCGAAGGTGAAACGGGGAGGAGGCCAGGATGGGTGTTAAACCAGCTTCATAGTTTATTTCCCAAACGCATCATTTTCCTTTAAATATATGGCTTTTCCCATGAGGAATTCAGATCTTTTGTCCCCTGGGTTTTGTCGAGAGGAGCCTGGCCGGTGGGGGAGCTGCTCGCGCTGGGCCATCGAGGACAGCAGGATGGGACCATCCCCTACCCCTTGTCCCCGCTGGTGCCGGGGTGCTTTGCCGTGGGACGGCGTGGGGCATCCCTCCAGGCAGCCGTCCGCAGCACGGCACCGCACGAGCCCCGCCTGGAGCTGCTCGCGCTTCCAGTCACGTCCGCTGTCGTTTCTCCGGGGCTGATCTCTGCTCCCACAATCAGACGGCCTTACACGGGCTCCGAGATAGGCACTTTGCTCGGGGGGAGGCACAAAGGGGGAGGCACTGAGCTGCTTCCGGAGGGGAATTCGCTCCCTCGCCGGGTGGCCCGATCCACTCCTGCTCTGCAGCGCTCACCCCTGCCCCTTTCGCTCCCGCCGCGGGGCCAGAGGACGGTGGCTGGAGCCGTCCCGTGCCCCAGCCGGCGCTTGGCATGTCCCTGCCCCTGTGCCGCCTGTCCCTGCCCGCGGATGGGGCAGGCAGCCCTGCGTCTCTGCGCCTCTTCAGCGGGGATGGAGCTCCGGGGGCACCAAGGGCAGGTGCTGCAGCATCCTCCTCCTCCTCCCCACCCTGAGCATTGCCCAGCCGGCTACAAACTGCCTTCCCCGGCCACCGGGCTCATGGCGAGGACACAGCCGCCCGGAGCCAGCACCTTCTCCCGGGTTTCTTTGTTCCCGGCGGGATGGCAGAAGCGATTTCCCCGGCTCTGTAGCGAGGCCACCCCCTTTCGTCCCATCTCCTCGCGTAGCCCTGCACCCCGGCTCCGACCCTGTCCCCCTGCCTGCAGCCACCGGCCGTCCTGCCTGCACCGGCTCAGCCCGGCCCTGCCTTGCCGGGGGGTTTTACCCCGGTGCCGTGCTGGCAGCAGGGCCCCGGGAAGGCGAGAGAGCGTGTGCCAGCGCCGGCAGTGGGGAATTCGCCGTCTCTCCACCATAATTAAATATTGTTTGCGTTGCTTATTGACAGAGCACTAAGCTGCACTCCGTTTTAATTTGTTCTTTGATAGTTGCCTTTTGCTGCTAATTGATTTTCAAGGCTTTTTTTTTTTTTTTTTTTTTTTTAGTTTGGGGTGGTTTTTTATCTGATTTAATACCTGCCGTGCTACCAAAGCCGGAGAGGCAAGGGTAACCGGCGCTCACCTTTGTGCCCACCCGCTTGCAGCAGCTGCTCCGCCGTGCTGGCACAGGCTGCGGGCCAAATCCGGCACGAGAGGCAGCACTGCTGGTCTCCGTGGGGGTGACGTTTGGTGATGGCCTTTGGGTGGTGGCATTCCCGGCGTGCGTCCAGGGCTGGCACCCCCGGGTGACCCCATGTGCTCTGCTCCTTCCCCAGGACGATCCCGATGGAGAAGAGATCGAGAGGGAGAAGTCCAACTCCTTGAAGCTGGAGTTCACCGATGACGCCAACTTCAAGACCAAGGTTAACTATTCGTACGCTGCCGTGCAGATCCCCACGGACATCTACAAAGGCTGTGAGTGCCCCTCCTCACCCGCTCCGCTCTGCGCTGCCAGGCTGGGCTCAGCCTCCACCTCTCCTGCTCCGGGTGCTGCAGCCCTGGGGACCATCACCCCGGGGTGCCCCGGCTGGGTCTCGGTGCTGGGGCAGGCAGGCGCCCAGCCGGGTGGGTACTGAGCAGAGTCACCGTGTCATGACATGTCCCTCCCCAGGGACCCTCAAGATCTTAGCACGGGCCAAAGAGGCAGATTGAGGGCTAGGGGTTATTAGGAAGGGATGGAGAGCAAAGGGGAAGTTGTAATTACGGCATGGGGTAGAGCTCGGCTGTGCCCCCGTGTCCGTCATCCTGCCCAGAGAAAAGCTCAGCAAAGCTCAGGGAGGTTCAAAGCGGGAACTGGGGACGATCAGAGGGACCGAGCAGCTCTGTGCAGGAGCAATTGTGGAGCCGGCAACTCCCTGCTCATAGGAGGGGCAGGACGGGGCTGGGTGGTGGGACGGGGCGAAGCCAGGGGTGCTTCCTCGCTGCCTTGGGGCTGCTTGGGGCTGAGGTTATGAAAAGCGAGGAAGAGCAGCTGAAATCCTGCAGGAAGGCAGCGAGGACGATTGCAGGACAGTGCGATGCCGCCCCGGGGCAGCCCCCGCTGCCGGGAGTGTGCGGGGGGTGTCAGCCCCGTGGCCGTGCCCCTGCGGCTGCCGGAGGGCGCAGGATGCTCCAGAAAGGGGGCCGGGGTCGGTGGGCCAGCCCGGGAGCGGGCAGGGAGGGACGGACGGACAGATGGCTGGATGGACGGATGGGATCGGACGTGCCATACCAGCTTTCCGTCCCCGCCAGGAGGTGACACAGTCCCTGAGCTTCCAGAGCTCGCTCCTACCTCGCCCTGCCGCGGTGGCACATGGTGACAGTCGGTCTCCATTTCCCTCTAGTGGCTGCTCTGCACCAAGCTGGGCACCGCTCCGGCTGGAGATCATCCTCCAGCACCCGCGGGCAGTATCCTGCGCCCAGCCCCTGCTGCTCAGGGGCACCCCTCGTCTCCCTGCACCACTCAGGGCACCGCTGTCCCCGCACCCCCTTGCCTCGGTGGCACTCACCGAGGAGGGCTCCCAGGTGGTCACGGCGGTAACAAGGGCTGAGCTCACGTTCCTGCCCTGAGCGGCGCTTTCCTGGTACACGGGCTTGTTACCGGCACAGCCAGTGCTCAGAGCCACATCGGTGCGACGATTTCACCACGGCGGTGGCAGTGGATTAGAAATTTGCAATTAGTTTTATTACCCAGCTAGTGCAGGCCAGGCAGCTAATGAAGCACATCATGTGAGCGGGCGGCGGCGAGCGGGGTGGGCTGCGCGGGATGAAATATTCATCACTCCTCACCCCTGCTTACCGGCCGACACCGTGGCTGATGCCCTGCCACAGCCACATAAATCACCCCGCTCGGCCGTGGGACGACAGCAAATTGGAGATTTACGTGCTCCGGGGACTCACGGCCGCTCGGAGAGGGATGCTGGAGAGGGGACGGGGTGGTGGGGGGGTCCCAGGTGGGGAAGGGGGCTGCAGCTACAGGCACAGCGGGGTGCGGGCACAGGGATCAGACTGTGCCCCGCCACACTGGGCTGCTCCAAGAAGCCAGGGTGTAGGGCAGGGTGCTCAGCTGCTGCTCCCCAGAGCAGGTTTGGGGTGCGGGCATGGGGCCACCTGTGTGCCCACTCCTGCTGGGGACACCGGCGAGCGTGGCCGGTCCCTGCAGAGCCACGGACAGGGAGCATCTCCGCGGTGGGACCCGGCAGAGAGGCACTATCGCTGCCTGGCACGCTAATTAAACCGCTGCAGAGACGCCCTCCGCCGTCACCCCTCGCTACACACACAAATTACATCCTATATGTGTTTTATTTACTGTGCCATTTTTAATTAAATCTGCAATTGCTCGCTGGCAGGGCGGGGCTGGGCTCACCCTCATGGGGACAGGGACAAGATGGGGACAGGGATGGGGATGTCACTGGGGGGGCTGGCAGCTCTGGCCTCGACCGAGGGGACAGGAGCCATCCCGATGATGGACGCAGCCTCCCGTCCAGCGAGCAAAAGCTCATCACTGTGCACGAGGAGAGTGTAGGGGCTGGATTCATGCACAGGGATGGTATAGGGGCTGCATGCATGCACAGGGAGGGTATAGGGGCTGCATGCATGCACAGGGAGGGTATAGGGGCTGGGTTCATGCGCAGGGAGGGTATAGGGGCTGCATGCATGCACAGGGAGCGTATAGGGGCTGGATTCATGCACAGGGATGGTATAGGGGCTGTACTCCCATGCAAGGATGGTGTAGGGACTGCAGTGATGTGCCGGGGTGGTTATAGGGGCTGCGTTCATGTGCAGGGCTAGTATAGGGGCTGTGTATATGCACAGGGAGGGTATAGGGGCAGCTTTCACACGCAGGGAAGGTATAGGGGCTGCAGTTGTGCTCAGGGAGGATAGAGGGGCTGTGTTTGTGTGTGGGGAAGGTGTAGGGGCTGCATTTGGCACAAGGCTGGTGTGGCTGACGGGCCCCAAGGGGCTGGGGGTGCAGGCGGTGCCAAGGCTGTCGGGGACACGTGGGTGCCCAGCACTGTGCCCGGCCAGGGCCGGTGGCACCGCCTGGGGCTGCTCCCGGCAGCCTGCCTGGCAGCCTGCTCACAGCCCCTTCTCCCGGGAAAAACCACGTCCCGTGACAGAACCAAACCAGAAATCATCCTAAGTGCCCAGATAACAGCGCTGTGTGCGGGCACGGCACTGAGAAATGGCTGGGGAGATACGGATGGAGTAAATCATGGTTTGAAGGCACAGCTCCCTGAGGGAAGGAGAAGTCTTCTTCACCAGTGGTGCTGGGACGGAGGGATCTGGGATTCACTCCGGGTGAAACCTGCCCACGTCCCACCAGCGCCTCGGGGCCACGGCGAAGGCTTGAACAGGTGATGACGGAGGGACAAGTGTGGGAGGAAGCTTTGGGAGAGCTAAATATATTCCTCGAACGCGCTGCAGCACTGTGCTGGTTGTTCTGCCCAATGCCAAGGAGAGGGGCCGCTCCTGAGAGCTCTTGCACCCCAAAAATGCATTGAGGGTCCCCCAGGAGGGAGCAGCGCCTGGCCTCGGGGTGCTGCTGGCTGCCCGCTCCTGCCCGCAGCAGCACGGCTGGCTCCTCCACGCCGCGGTCCCGGGCTGCTGGGGGATGCTGGGGGGGCTCCCCACATTTGCCTGGGGGCACCCAGAGTGTTTGGGGTGCCCCGGTGATCACTGGGAGGTCCCGCTGTCCCTGAGGCAGCCTCCCCGCTGGCTCACAGGCCCCTACCTGCCTCGCCATGCCGGCCCCCGCTTTGTGCTCCACCAGCCCCCCTCGATTAATCACAAGCTGGGGCTGCCGGCAGCTTATCTTTTGCTTTAATAGCTGAATAATTTAAAACTGCTGTTTGCCGGCATCTTAATTGCTTTTGCGTCAGGTGCGGAGGCCAGCAGGAATGCAGAGCGGGGCCCGGGAGGCTCCGTGCAGCCCCGGGGGGGACGCGGCCCCTCGCTTTCCCGGCTGGTGGCTGTCCCCAGGGAGCGGGGCTGGCACGGCCGGAGGAGCGGGGCGTTTTGCTGGGAAGGGGGTGAGATGATAAGCCGGCTGTCCCCAGCGGTGGCTGTCCCTGCCCCAGAGCCAGGGGATGGGGACAGTGAGCGCTCGGGGGAGCCCCAGAGGGTGGCTCTGGGCTCTGGGGACAAGGGACAGCACGCTGACGGTGGAGCCCCGTGGGAGCGAGGGGGCCGTGGGAAAGGCTGATGAGCCCCTGCGGGCTCCTCCATGGGAAGGGACGGAGGGGACACACTGCCATTCCCTCCCTGCCACCACCATGGGGACACCGTGGTCCCTGTCACCCCCAGCCCACCCGCCCCGGCTCTGTCTCCCACAGCCACCGTCATCCTCAACGAGCTGAACTGGACGCAGGCGCTGGAGGACGTCTTCATCGAGAACCGGAAGGAGGATCCCTCCCTGCTCTGGCAGGTGTTCGGCAGTGCCACCGGCGTCACCCGCTACTACCCCGGTGCGTGGAGAGGGACAGCGGGGTGCAGTTGCCGGTGGGGGGGTGTTGCTCGCCAAAGGCAGCCCAGGCTCTTCTCACTGCGAGATGTGGGCGAGCATCCCCCAGCACCGGCCCCGGGGGACATCTGGCACGCGTAGCCGTGCTGTGCCAAAGCCCGGCAGCGTGAGCTCCTGTGGGAGCCTGGGCATCCCTCTGCCCTGTCCCCCGCGTCCCCCTGTCCCCCACCCCAGGACAGCCCTGCCTCGCTCACCGGTGCCTTCCCCCCACAGCCACCCCGTGGAGAGCCCCCAACAAGATCGACCTCTACGACGTGCGCAGGCGGCCCTGGTAAGGGGGTGCCGGGTGGGGAGGGGGGTCCCTTGGCCGGCCCTTCCTGGCCGGGAGCAGCCAGCTCCCTCCCCTTTCCACGTCACGCGTGGCTGGCATCGGCAAACGCACGCAGTAACGCGGGCAGGGACATCCGAGCCGCGGCTCCTGGGAAGGCAGAGCGTGGGATGGAGAGAGAAATCCTTGGATATGGATCAAGTGCGGAGAGCCTCCCCTGCTCCCCTCCGCAGCTGCGGCTGCCGGCACTCGGTCCCGGCCCAGCATTCCCATCCAAACGGGAGCACAACCGGCTCTCGGAAACCGTGAGCTGGGAGCGTGGAGAGAGATACCAGCAAGCGGCCGTTTAGCACGCGCAGAGTGAGACGGGATTGACTTGCTTCCCCTTAGCCCAGGTAGAGGTGCCGGCCTGGCAGCGCTAATTACCGCTCTGCCCGTGGGGCTGGGGGACCTGCGGCCCCGTCCTGCCCGCGGTTGCTACCTAAAAACGGAGGCATGGAGAGGAAAGCAGGCACCTGTGTCCCAGGGGAGCACGCCCTGCCCGTCCCCCTGCCCGCGCCGGGAGCTGCCCCCCTCTCCTTGTCAGAAAATTAATGGCCCTGCTACTACGGTTAATTGTCTTTGATTGCTCCACATTAATTATTAACTGTTCTGCACCAGGGCATCCGTGCGGGTTATTTGCAGAGCGGGGACTGGCAGCCGTTTTAGGGGGGCTGCTGGTGCGTATGGGGGTACCAAGCCCGGCTAGCCCGGTTGCCTGCCCATTAGCCACGCACTCGCCCGCCCAGCCATGGAGGAGCAGCAGCATCCTTGGTCCTGGGGGCCAGCACACCCCTGGGGCACCCCTTTGGGGTCCTGCCCTGCCCTCACGCCCGGGTCCAGCGCGGCACACAGCCCTCGCCGCTCGGCTGCCGGGCTCGGCAGGGGCCACGGTGCTGCCTGCAGCCTCGGCAGGGCCGCCAGCGCCGCTCAGCTGCCTTCCCCTCCCTTGATGAATGGCACTATTAACCACAGCCTTCTCCTGCGGAGCCCGGGGTATTAATCTGAGCGGGGCAGCCGGAGATGGATGCGCTGCCACAACCCGTTACAGGCAGCATCTTAGTTGGGCTCCGCGCAGGCAGCCCAGCCCCGGGGAGCGGGGCAGGCACCGAGCCCCCCCGGCCCCCGCCAGCTGGCAGGAAGCCTGCGGGCAGCTGCCTGCCCGTCCTGCACCCCAGCGTGAGGGGGTGCCTCGGGGAGATGCGGCACCCATGCTGGGAGGTCCCCACGTGCCAGCATCCCGCATCTCACCTGGGTAATCACTTGTGATTAGGGAACATCAGGACCTGGGATTAGCGATCAGAGCCTGCCCCTTCCCCAGTCCTCCCCAGTAATGGTAATTGATACTAATAACACACTAATTAATTTGTGTCAGGCCTGATCTCGATCAAGCCAATAATGAGGCACCCTTGGACTTCAGCCACAGCAGGATCAGGCCCCACACGGTGGGACGAGGAGGCTGGGCTGTGCCTGGCCATTGCCAGGATGGGTGCTCAGCACCGCGCCGGCTCTGTCTCACGCAGGATGGCACAGCGGGGCCAGGAGCAGGACCGGGTGCTTCGAGGGGCGAGGAAGGGTTCCCTAATTGTTTTCAGGGGGGAGGATTTACGTAGTAGTAGTATTTTTCCTCCTCGTAGCTAAAAATAACGTAATCAGCCTGGCCTTTGCAGCTACCAGGGGGGTAAATAGCATCTTAATATGGATGTGTGTGTCAGCATAATCAGCGTGCAGAAAAAGGCCCGCGATGATGGAAGAGTTTAGCATTTAGAGCTCATTAGGCTGATATGGTACCGAGCGGCGGGTCACTGGCAGTCTACCGTGCCGCGCCATGCCGCGCCGTGCCGCATCTTGCCTCTGCTCGCCCACCACCGCCTCGTCCCCGCTCCTTGCCGCGGGGTCACCGCAGCCGTGGGTGCACAGGCACTCTCGACGCAGCTCCCTGGCCGCCTGTCCCTTAGCAGGGCTTTGTTCTTGGGCTGCACCCAGCAGGGTCAGGGTGTCCCCCTAAAATGAGTTGACCCCCCTGTGTACCCCACAGGTACATCCAAGGCGCCTCCTCCCCGAAGGACATGGTCATCATCGTGGACGTGTGAGTACACGGGTGGGGGCCGTGGCCGGGCTGAGCCGGGGGGGACAGTGGCACAGCTCCCCGGGGTGCTGCTGTCCCACCCGTGGCCCCAGGGAAGCTGCGTGGGACAGCACCGGCGGGGAGCCCCGTGCCCCCTCGATGCCGAGCCCCCAGCACCCCTCTCTCTTGCCAGGAGTGGCAGTGTGAGCGGCCTCACCCTCAAGCTGATGAAGACATCGGTCTATGAGATGCTGGACACCCTCTCGGATGATGACTATGTCAACGTGGCCTCGGTGAGTGCCGTGGGGTGGGCAGCAGGGTGGTGCCCCCCGGGCAGCTCCCAGCCCCCCAGTGTGGGAGCCCTTTGCCCCCAGACCCAGCCGGCCGGGGGCTCTGCAGAGTGAGAAATGACGTTGCTCTTGAGTTCTTCACCACCCACCTGCACGTGGCTGCTTGGGGCTCGGCTGTGCGGGGTGGGGAACAAAAGCCACGTCCATCACAGGGCGTTTGGCAGAGATGCTCCCGGGGCGATCCCGACCAGCCATCTCCTGTCTGTCACCAGCCAGTGACATCATGCCCCCTGTGGCGATGTCACCAGCCTGTGACCTCACGCAGCACAGTGGCCGTGCCACCGCATCTGTGCATCGCTGGGCGCCCAGCCCACGCAGGCCCTCCCCTGTCTGGCCGCGAGCGCGCCGGTGCTAATTAACGTGTCTGGCCCAGCTCCGTTAGCTGGATCGCTGCTCTCTTAATGAATGGCCCCTATTGCCAGCAAATGAAGCCGTAAGCGAGAGACAGCACCTGCTCCCGCTGCCGGCACGGCACGGCATGGCACGGCACGCCTGCTTGCACGAGCCCAGGGGTCCTGCAGAAGCAAGAGTGCCGGGAAGCCCTGCGCTGGCAGCACCCGCTGCCGCCACCCGTGCCAGGCGGCTCAGTGCTGGATTTGGCCCAGGCTAAGCCCCAGTCTCAGCGTCGGCCGTCCCTGGGTCGTGGGACACGGGATGCTCCGGCTGCCTCCCACCCATGGGAGCTGAGCGTGGCAGGCGATGCCCACCGAGGGCTGCCTTTGGATCCCCGTCCCCTTTCTGTGACCCGCTCCCCTCCCATTCACCTCCCAGTTCAACGAGAAGGCGAAGCCAGTGTCGTGCTTCAAGCACCTGGTGCAGGCCAACATCCGCAACAAGAAGGTCTTCAAGGAGGACGTGCAGGGGATGGTGGCCAAGGGCACGACTGACTACAAGGCTGGCTTTGAGTACGCCTTCGACCAGCTGCAGAACGTGAGCTGGGGGCCGGGCTGGGGGCTGGGGGGGGCAGAGTGCACCCTTGGGTGCTGGGGGTGACGGGAGATCTCTGAGCAACCCAGCTGCTGCCCTGTGCCTGCTTTGGCGTGCAGAAGGCTCCTTGTCCTCCCTTGCAGTGCAGGGGGGACATCCCACCCCCAGCACGCTGTAGCTGAGGCTTCGGTGGAGCCGCTGCCCCTCTGGGTTATTAATATTAAACGTTAGCGGGGCCGGGCACCCAGCCGCGTGCCATGCTGCCGGCGAAATAAAGATGAATGGTGCTATTAGGTGCCGAGCGGCAATAGCCACAACGTCGTTTCCAAGCAGACAGCGTCCCTCCTCCTGCCCGTTCACCCGGGCCACCCTCACCGTGGACAAACAGGGAAAGAGAAGGGTCGTGGCCAGCCCTCCTGGCTGCATCCCGCCCAGCACCGCTCACTCCGGGTCCGGGCTCAGGCGCTGTCTCTCTGCCCCGCAGTCCAACATCACGCGTGCCAACTGCAACAAGATGATCATGATGTTCACGGACGGCGGCGAGGACCGGGTGCAGGACGTCTTTGAGAAGTACAACTGGCCCAATAAGACGGTGAGGGGCAGTGGGGCCGTGCGCTGGGCTGGGGCCGCTCACCGGGGAGGGACGTGGCTGCTCCAGCTCCATTGCCAGCTTCTGCCTCATTTGCCTTACCGCCGTCCTCTCTCCCCGACAGCCTGCGCCCGCGCCAAGCACCGCCCTGGTAGCGGGGTGGCTGACACGCCGGTGATGTTTATAGCCAGCTCCCACCTTGGAGTACGGGAGATGTGGGGCCGGGCACCCCGCAGGCTGCCAGGGATGGGATGGGGCTGGGGGGCTCCCCGAACACCTGCCGTGGGGGGAGCACACCCCAGGCTTGGGCGATGGGGCTGCTCACAGGCAGATGAGCTGGTGGGAGGGTCCTCATCGCCACCCAGCTCCCCGGGACCTGGAGACGCGTGGGGTGGTGGGATCCCGGGCCGCGCAGGACCCTCGGAGAGCACGGGCCCCTCTGGGTGCAGCGATGCCCCAGCATGCGGAACCCCTGTCCCACCAGGGTAGGTGGCTTGGGCCGATGCCGTGGTGGTGGGGGACAGGACTGGCCGGGGCTGGGTGCAGACGGGGGGGCTCCCTTGCTGCCCACGCAGCTGGCGTTCGCAGGAGCCTTCCTCTGCCCACCTGCACTCGGCTGCCGGCAGCGTGGCCTGCGTGGCGGAGGGCAACGCCGCGCTGTCCCTCGGGAGGCTGCCGTTAGCCGGGAGTGCCGGGTGTGGAAGACCGGGGTGCCCAGCAGACAGCCCTCACCGCCGCGCTCTGCTGCAGGTGCGGGTCTTCACCTTCTCCGTTGGGCAGCACAACTACGACGTGACCCCGCTGCAATGGATGGCCTGCGCCAACAAAGGTGAGCGGGGCCGGCACGGGAGGCTGCGGGGTGCTGGGGTCACCCCTTGCACGGGGACCGGCCCTGGCGCTCCGTGCGTGCTGCTGCTCGCAAGGCACTGGCTGCAGCCTTGGAGTGCTGGACAGCAGGATGGGCAGCAGGACAGCCAGAGTGCCCGACAGGCAGACGGCCGGCTCTCCAGCTGCCTTTCTCTTTATTTTCCAAGGTTACTACTTCGAAATCCCCTCCATTGGCGCCATCCGCATCAACACGCAGGTATGGCGGGGTGCGGGCAGGCAGGCAGCACTGTTTGCCTGGCAGCCGCAGGCAGAGCCGCCCTCCCGGGGGTGCCCTGCCTGGAGGGGTGCTCAGGCAGCCCCGGACCCCTGCAGCGAGCCCAAAAGCTGGCGGCGAGCGTGGCAGCGAGCCAAGCCCTCAGCCAGGCCTTGCGCTATTTCAATAAGTAATTCATCTTCTGCAGCTCCCCACGGATCTGCTGCCTTTTGAGTGACTAATTATGAAACATCAGGCGTTAATCAGCGCAGAGCAGAGCCGAGCGCGGGCAGGGCCAGCCTTAGTGGAGCCAGGCGTGTCCGCCCCACGCCCCGTCCCCCTGCCCCTTTTCTGCCCCTTTTTGTTGTTGGATGCACACGAGGTGCCGTGGGGGGCAGGTGACGGGGGGCCCTGAGCAGGACAGCCCCTCGGGGCAGGGCTGGCATGGTGGCACAGGGGCTGCCCCCCCCGGCCCAGGGCTCTGCCTTGGCAAGGGGAGCCAGGATGAGAGAAACCTGCCTCGGGAGAAGATCCCCAAAGGCCAGCAACGGCAGCCAGGGAGACAGCAGCGAGGGGGTCCGGGTGCGACAGAGCAAGCCCAGCCCCAGGGATGGTTGGGAGCTATGGGGCTCTGGCTGGAGCTGCCTGGGGAGCCCCTGCCCTGCCCGCGCACGGCCGATGGCGAGCAGCGCCTTGTTTGCATCTCAGCAGCCCCGTTGGGTTCCCAGCTGGAGCCGTTACCCCCGGGGTTGGTAGCTGCCAAGCCCCCTCCCCTAGCTCAGCCTGCAGCCGGGGGCTGGCACCGAGCACCCTATTAAATAATCCCTGGGGTGTGTGTGGGGACGAGGGTGTCACCGGGTTGGAGCAGGGAGGCACCTGGCTCCCCTGTCATGCTTTCCCCTGCCCTGTGTTCCTGCAGGAGTACCTGGACGTGCTGGGCAGACCCATGGTCCTGGCCGGGAACCGAGCCAAGCAGGTTCAGTGGACCAATGTCTACCAGGATGCCCTGGTAAGGACCTCCAGCCCCGGGGCGCGGGTGGGGACACTGGCCCTGGGGTCCCGCACAGCCCTGGGGTGCAGGTGGGGACCCCCAGCACCGGGGTCCCGCACAGCCCTGGGGTGCAGGTGGGGATCCCCAGCTCCAGGGTCCTGCACTGCACATGCTCCCCCCCCTTGCCATGGGGGTAACCCCCTTCTGCTGCCCACCCCCAGCTCTGGGTCCTGGGGCCAGCAAGGGGCCATGGGACACCCTCCTGTGCTTGTACAGGGGCTTGGTCTGGTGGTGACGGGCACGCTGCCGGTGTTCAACCTGACAGAGGACAGCAGTGACAGGAAGGTAGGAGATGTGGCTGCCACTGCCCTGGCTGCACTGGGACTCCCAGTGTGGGGCCGTGGCAGGGTGGGGAGGGTGCCCTAGCGCTGGTGCGTGGGTGCAGGGGGGAGACGGGCAACGCATGACTCACTGGCACCCCTGGGGTGCTGCCTGCTCTGGGGTGAGACCCGGGGTGACCATCATCCGCAGGACCCAAAATGGCCTTGGCCAGCTCTCCCGGTTCAACAGGGACAACTGGCAGCTGCGAGTCCCTGGGGGGTGCGGTGTCCCATGGGGGGCTGCTGGGGTCTGGCACATCCCACCCTGTGCCCCTGCAGTGTCCAGATCCAACCCACACGTCCCCAGAGGGAGAGGAGGTCCATCCCCCTGGTTCCCTGTCCCCATCAGTGGCAGGTGACAGCCCTGCTCCCACCCGCCTCCCTCCCTGCGCTTCCTTCCAGAACCAGCTCATCCTGGGCGTGATGGGGATTGACGTGGCTCTCAACGACATCAAGAGGCTGACGCCGCGATACAACGTGCGTGGGGGCCCCTTCCCCTCCGTCCCTGCCCTGTGCTGCCTGAGCCTGGTGTGGGAGCCCGATGTGGGGAACCCCGAGCTGCGCCCCCCCCCCCCCCCAGCACCTCCACAGCACCTCTGGCAGAGCTGGCAGTAGCAGGGTGCAGAAGCCACGATTGCAGCAGGCAGGGACTGGGGCGGGCAGGCAGGTGGGCAGGCAGAGATCAGAGCTGGGTGATGCCTTGGAACCCGGAGCAGAGCCAAAACCATTGGAGGGTCAGCGGGGAATAAACCTTACCAGCCTGGGGAAAGGGGCAGCGGGCAAAATCCAGAGCCGAGGTGGGAGATGCTGTTGGCCTGAGAATAGAAACAGATTGATAGAAAAGGCTGAGCTGCGGGGGTGGCGTGGGGTGAGCTCTGCCTGCAGCGGTGAGGGTGATCACACCGGCGCGGCACACCACGGAGCCGCCTGCCTGGCCTCAGCTTCCCTCCCGTCCTCCTGCAGCTGGGAGCAAACGGTTACGTCTTCGCCATCGACCTGAACGGCTACGTCCTGCTGCACCCCAACCTGCAGCCCCAGGTGAGGAGGGGCCCGTCGGGGCGGCAGCAGCGGGGACTACCCAGGCCCTGTGGGACACGTGGCTTCCCGAGGTCATTAGGAGCTAATTTGGGAATTGTGATGAGTTTGTCTGGACTCAGCGGCAGCTGCAGGAGCCCTGAGTCCTTCCCCGGCTCTCCCTTTCTGCCTGCAGATCATCAATTTCCGTGAGCCGGTGACACTGGATTTCCTGGACGCTGAGCTGGAGGACGAGAACAAGGAGGAGGTGGGCAGACCTGGGGGCAGCTCTGGGGGTACAGGCTGGCCCCCCTGATCTGCAGTTGCAAAGGGCAGCTCAGCCCCTCCAGCCCGCCCTGGGCAGCACCTCATCCTAAGGGCCCCGGCACAGCTCCCGTGTGGACAGGAGCCGGGTCACTGTCCCCTGGGTGCCAGCCTGGCTCTGCCTGCCCTGCGCTCCCCAGCCTCCCTCCCTGCCTGCCCCGGAGCCCCCCGGGCTGTTCACCCCTGCACCCCCCGGGACCCCAGTGCCACCCCGCTGGGTGGGAGCCTGTGGGCACCTGGCTGGGCTCTGTGGCCCTCAGTCGCCTCCTCTGTGTCCCCCAGATCCGGAGAAGCATGATTGATGGGAACGACGGGCAGAGGTTCATCAAGACCCTCATCAAGTCCCTGGATGAGGTAAGGCTGCAGGGGAAGGGGGTCACGGCCAAAACCGCTGCCGTGCTGAGCACCCAACCCCAGTGGCGGGGAGTGAGGGGCTGTGTCTGGCACCAGGCTCAGAGCCGGGGTCCCGTGCCACCGTGCTGGCAGGGTCCCGGCACTGCGGAGGCCTGACTGGTTCCCTCTGAACCGCAGCAATACATCGACGAGGTGTTCAGGACCTACACGTGGGCCCCCATCAAAAGCACCAACTACAGGTGAGCGGCGCTGCCAGCGCACCCCATTCGCCCGGCATCGGCCAGACCCCCACCAGCACGGGGCTGCGGTCTCGTGCCTGCAGCTCGGGAGGTCCCGGAGGCCACCAGGAACGTGTCCCGTGGGCTGCGGGATTGCAAACCTGCCGTCGGATCGTTGCACGCAGCCAGGGATGCTCCCAAAAGTGCTGCCCGCCAGTAGTCAGCACTGCTGGCCGCGGTCCCCAGGGCTCAGGACAGGCGCCGCAGGGCTGGCGTGCAAGGTGCCGGACGAGGGACACCCGTGCCACCACCTGCCTGCACAACCGGGGGCTTTCACAGGTCTCTGCCTGCTACGGGGTGGGTGACGGTGACGCGCACCTGCCCTGCAGCATAAGCAGCTGCTGAGAAGGGGAAGGAGTGCATTTATTGCCCAGTTTGCACCAGTTTGGACCAGCAGATGCGTAAAAAAGACCCCGGCATCATCATGTCTGTGCTGTCCAACTCATGCTGTCTTCGTCCTGCGAGGAGCCGCGTGGTCCCCTCGCCGTACCCTCCTCCTCCTCGCCACCCAGCTCAGGAGGGGCCAGCAAGGATCACAGCCACCTCCTAGAGCTGCCAGGTGTCCCCCGCACAGCTCCGGTCCTGTCCCCCACCGTGGCACCCCTTCTGAGCCAAGCAGTGCTGTTGGGGAGGGGACAATGACACGGGGTGACACAGCTGTGGCCGGGGCTGCGGGTGGATCTGTAGGGCGAAAGGTGCTGCCGGTGTCCCTGCGCTCCCGTGGCTCCGTGGCAGGGATCTTCCCCGGGGTTCCCTGGGGCACCATCAGCACAGGGTGCCATCCTCCTGTTGCACGAGTGGTTTGGGGTGCCACCACCTCTGTCATGCTTTTTGGAGTGCCGCCACCTCGGCCACGTTTGCTGGGGCGCTCGGCCCGGCTGCCAGGTGCGAATGGGACTGGCTGGAGGGGTGGCTTGGGGGACGAGTCCAGGTCCCGGTGGCTCAGATGCACGCGTGACATCCGATGAGAGTCAGGGAGGCAGCCCCCACCCACCGGCCCTCACTTACCCCGGGCCAGCGCCTGGCACAAACACTGTCACCAAAGGCCACCAGCTGCTGCAGCCGGCACCCAGCTCCTTCCAGCAGCGCGTCCCAGGGGTTCGGCAGCCCCGGCACCACCTCCTGCCCCCTCCTTTCCCACCCCCATCCTGCACCCTGCGTGCCAGACCCCTGGCCGGTGGAGCCCTCTCCTTCCTGGCTCACCAGTAGCTGGTGCCTCTGTAATGGTTGTCTCGGTGTTCCCTCTCTGGGAAGGTTTTGTCCCTTCTTTCGAGGGCTGTGTCTTCCTGCCTTTGTCCCTTACAGGGATGGCACATCCCTCTTCCCCGTGCACCTCCCTCGGTTCCCAGGCAGGTGCGTCCTGCCCATCTCGGCCCTGGCTGGACAGGCTTCCCACCTCCTCTGCTCGGGGGTGTCCCCGGGACGGCCCTGGCTGCCACCAAGATGGCCCTACACAACCCAGGACAGCCCTGGGTGCTCTGGGGATGACCCTGGGTGCCACCAGGATGGCCCCGAGTGCTCCAAAGATAGTCCTGGGTGCCAGCAGGATGACCGTGGGCGCTTTGGGGACAACCCTAGGTGCCACCAGGACAACCATGGGCCAGGGCCGGGCACTGCTGAGGTGTGCCAGGCGGGGACTGGGGCCCGGCCAAGGGCTCTGAGTGGGTGTAAAGCCTTACACCGCCTGACTCTTCTCCCCCTCCACAGCCTGGGGCTGGTTCTGCCTCCCTACAGCACCTACTACATCCAGGCCAACCTCAGCGACCAGATCCTGCAAGTGAAGTGTAAGTAGCCCCCGGCTTTCCCCACCGCCCTCTTGCACTCCCGCTCGCCCCCACACCAGCCCGCGGCTGTCGGGGGGAGAAACACGAAGCAAAAACTTGCAAAAAGAGATAGGGATCACTGTGAGAGGCAAAAAAAAAAAAAAAAAAGATGTGAGTAGAGGTGAACGCACAGAGGGAAAGGAGCTGCCTGCCTGGGGTGCCCCGGGGTGCCAGGGTTTGGTCCTTACGCTTTGCACCCCAAAACCCGAGCCCCAGGCTGCAGGCAGGCGCTGCCCGTTGCAGGCAGGGGCTGCGCCGCTGCCTGTTTGCCTCCTGGGGACGAGGGAGGACACTGGAGCAGCCAGTTATTTTGCAAGCCCGGGAAAGTTTGCATGGTTCTCTTTAATTTCCTTTGGTTTATTACAATTCTTTGGTTTCGGTTTAAGCCATTTCTTCTTCTTTTTATGAGTTCGGTTTTGGTTGGTTTCAGTTTCCGTTTGGAATTAATCTGTGTACGTGTGTGTTAGCCTGGCCCCCCCCTTTCTCTCTCTTTCTCTCTCCCCTGACCCCCAAGCCTTTTTCCCACCGCAGGTCCACGCTGCTCCCAGGGCCCTTCTCCCCCGTGGGAGAACCGGACCCTTCCCCTCTCCCCTCCGGTTCCCCCCGTTTCTCCCTCTCGGCCGCCCCAGCGGCTCGTGCCCAGCCCCTCTCCGGATCCGGCCCCTGCCGCCCCCTCCATCCATCGGCAGGAGCCCCGCGTCCCTGCGGGGACACCGCCAGGCTGCCCCCGTCCCCGGGAGGGGGGAACCCCCCGTCCTCCCCGGCTCTGCCCGCCGTGCCGTGCATGCCCCCTAACTCAGTGAGGCCATTTTGATATCAAGACTGTTGCAGCTGTTTGCTACTGACTCTCATTTTCCTTTGGAGTATTGAATATATATATATATATATTTCTCTAGTTATATCTTTGCATTATTTTTTTTATTCTTATTTCACCGTGGCCTTTTCTTTTTCTTTTGTTACTGGGTTTTTCTTTCTTTTTCTTTTTTCATGTCGTTTTTTGCAAGAGGTTTCCTTTTGGTATGATTATGATACACAATATTTTTATTCAAACGGCGATTGAATAAAATATTGTTTGTGCCCCCCTTCCCCCTTTCCACCCAACCCCCTTTTTTTTTGTTTGTTGTTTTTTTGTTTGTTGTTTTTCTTGCTTTCTCTCTATGGTGGATTCACACAGTACCAAACATCAAAATGAAGGGCAAGTATTTTCAGTCTCAGACCACTCACCTTCACCACCCCGTCCCCTGCCCCGTGTCCAGTCCCCCCCCCAGCCCCCCTGCTTGCCCATCTCCCTGCCCGTTTGCCACGCCGAACCTGCAAACCGCCACCAACTCGCCCTTCCTCCCTCCTCCTCCTCCTCCTCCTCTCCTCCAGTTCCCCCTTTATTTGAAAGCAACATGTCTTGTTCTGTCCATGAGAGCTTTGTCACAACGATCCCCCACTCCCTTCCCGCACATCGCTCCCAAACCTGGTTTGATATTGTTCAAGAGCCGATCTTGTATGAAACTCTGCCGGTTTCAATCCACGAGGTTTTTCGTAGCTAGTTTGATATCCCGCTCTTCTCCCCCCACCCCTCTTCTCGCTCCTCTCCCCCTGCTCGCCCTCCTCCGGCTCCTTCCCCCCCCCCCCCCGTCCCGGCTCCTTTGCTTCCTCCCTCCCCAAGACAACTCAACCTGAAAGGGATAGGGCTGTGCAGGGAGCGGGGGGCTGCGGGGGGGCACCCAGAGGTGGCGGGGACAGAGGGGGGGTGAGGGACCCAGTCTGCCGCCGCCGTCACCCTCTGAGACAGGCTTTTTTGGGGAAGCCCCCCAAGCGTAACTGAGGTGGGGATGGGACCACTGGGGCCATCCCCCCCCCGCTGCATGGGGGACGGCGAGCCTGGCCCCGGCGGGGGGGGACGCGGGCTGGCCGAGCCCTGGCACACCGCACCGTCTGCCCCCACGGCCGCTCGGTGCCGTCCCCGGGGCCCAGCATGGCATGAGGCCCCTGGCAGCCGCAGTGGCCCAGCGCCGTCCGTGCCCCCCGGCAGCAGCCGAGCTTGAACCCAAAGCCCCACCAAGGCAGGCGGGGGGGTGCTGGGGCCGGTACCCCTCCTGCGGTGGAGCGGGACGTCGCCCATGCGACCCAGGGCAGAATCTGGCCCACATCCCCGCAATGCCCGGCCGCTTGCCGGAGCAGGAGGGGACCCGTGGGGCCGGACCCACAGCTCCCACGCAGCCCCACGGCAGGCCAGGGGACACCCCGGCACGCAGAGTCCCTGGGGGACCTGCCACCACGCTCCCTCCCGCACGCGCCCCGCACGGCACCCCGCACGCGGCGCCCGCCGGCAGCTTGCCCGGCACCACCCGCTCCCCGGCACGGGCAGGGGGACGGCTGCGGGGGGCACGGCAGCGCAGGGGGGGGACGGGGTGGGGGGAACGGGGCCAGGCGGGCAGGACAGCGGGGAGGTGGAAGTGTCACCCTCAGCCCTGTTCTATCAGCTTTGAGTTGCCTCCTCCCGGCGCCCCTGCGATGGCAATGCTGATGGACCAAGTACGAGTGTTTTGTACTCCTCTCCTCCTCCTCCTCCTCTTCCTCTCATCGGCTTGTACCCAGCCCCTGCCTACAGCCCTCGGAGAGCAACAGTCCAACCTCTGGCTGTACCGTGCAATGCACCGGGGGCTGGCGGGAGGGCGACGGGGTGACGGTGCCCGCTGGGGGGGGGGGGGGCGGCGGCCCGGGCGTGTCCCGTCGCAGCCCTGCACGCACCCCCTAACCCCACTCACCCCCGCGAGCTGAACCCCGCATCTGCTGCCCCTCTGCCAGGGGGGTCCTCGAGAGGCACCCCAAACCCTGCTGGGTTGCAACCCCCCCCCCCCTTAAAGCAGAATGAGGCGCCGGGCTGGCGGGCAAGCGTGGGCCCCCATCCCCATTGGGGTCCCACCCCCCCCCTTAAAGCAGAGCGAGGCGCCGGGCTGGCGGGCAAGCGTGGGCCCCCATCCCCATTGGGGTCCCACCCCCCCCCTTAAAGCAGAGTGAGGCGCCGGGCTGGCGGGCAAGCGTGGGCCCCCATCCCCATTGGGGTCCCACCGCCCCGGGGAGGGAGGGCGCCGGCGGGGGCCGCTGGCAGAGCCCGGCAGCGCATTGCACGGCACTTTGCTGGGCGGGGAGCCTCTGGTTGGACTGTCCTCGGCAAGGTTCCCCGTTTGGCCATGTCGATGCCTGAAAACTCCTCTTCCCCCCCCCCCCCAACAACCGAGTGTTTTGGTGACCCTCCTCCGGCCAGGAGCGCAGCATGCGGTTCCCTGCCCTCGCCCACCACCCCCCGAGAGAGAGACGCCCCCACACCCTCCCAGACATGCATATATATAAATGTGCGCACATATATATATGTGTGTGTGTCTCTGTGTGTCCCTGCGTACACGCCGCCGGCCGCGCGTACGCAACCACCTTCAGCCCGCGACCGAGCAAATTCGAGCCGAGGTGGGCAAACCTCTCCCGATTTGGCTATGACTTTCCTTCCCGTGCGGTGCCAGCGACAGCAGAACGGCCTTTTCCTTCCTCTCTTGTTACCAAGAGCAGCAAATACCTTTTTTTTTTGTTGTTGTTCCCTCCCCTCTCTCTCTGTCCGTCTCTCTCCCTCCTGGCCCCCGGCGTCCCCGTCCCCCCTCCCCGCCGGATAACCTTCCCTTTCTGTTGCAGATTTTGAATACCTGCTGCCCAACAGCTTTGAGTCGGAGGGACATGTGTTCATTGCTCCCAGGTAGCTTTGCGTGTGCGCTTGCCGAGGTGTGCATCTGCCCCGGCCCCGCTGCCGACCCACCCCCCTCCCATTGCCCCCCATCCTCGCCTCATCGTGCCTTGTCCCCCCTCCCCATCCCCTGTCGCTGTGTGTGTCGTGTGCCCGCTCGGTCAGGGGTGGCTGTCGCCGGGACCCCGGCCCCGCTCCGCCACCCGGTTGCATCCAGCACGGTATATATGCACCCGGCACGGCCCGCCCTCTGCGTGTGCATATATAGGTATAGTTTCTGAAAATGCCCCCGCTGAGCGAGGGGCCGGCGGCGGCGTCATACAGTCGTGCTGGCTGCGGGGGGTAGGGAGGGGGAAGAGGAGGTTTGGGCTCAAATCTGGGACGCCCAGGGGGTTTGGGGAGGCTGCTGGACGCAGGCTGCAGACAGGGACGCGAGGACAGCATAGTGGCCTCTGGACAGACAGACGTGTCCCCTCCCCTGGGCTGGGCCCCCCAGTCTTGTCACCTCGGCTGTCCCTCGGCAGGCTGTTCGAGGAGCCCTGCGCCTCTGCCGGCACCCTGCCCTTCCCGTGGCTGCAGCGCAACCTCTGCCTAGCCCTAATTAACATTACCAGCTAATTACCTGTGTCCTTATATACCGTCACAAACACCCCGGTAGGACATGCTTTGTCATTGCATTCTCGGGGACTGCAGCAGGTCGGGGACTGCAGCAGGTCAGGGCTGCAGCGCGGCCGCCCGTGCCACCTGCAGGCACCCCCTACCCTCCCTGCCTGCAGCGCCCATCGCTTAGTTACACTAATTCTGGGTAAACCAGCCCAAAACGTGGAGTTACCGTGCAGCCCCGGCTTTTCAGGGGGGTCTCGGTCCCCAGGCAACGCACGGGGTGGCGGGGCTGAGGTTGGGTAAACGTGGGAGCCAAAGCAAAGTATTAATGAGAAACAGAAAAACCCCATTATTAAAAAATCGGCTCGTAAATGTGCTAAGGGGGTCGATGCGGAGGTGATGTCCGAACGCGAGGCCCAAGGAGTGGCTCTGCCCCCCACCTGCCCTGCTCAGGCTGCGCTGACGGGGTCAGTGTCCAGCGTGGGGCTCTGTGGCTGGTGCAGCCAGAGAGAAAAGGGGGGGTTTGAAAATCGAGGTGAGTCTTTCGGTGCCCCCCAAAGCAGCTCTGGGAGCACCCTTGGGGCGGTGGGTGCCAGCCCAGTGCGAGCGGGCGGCAGGGAGGAGCTGCGTGCCCAGGGAGGGGGCCTGGCACCCAGGGCGACTGTATGATCTGCTGTCGGCGCTGCCGTGCCCACGGGCCACTGGAAATTTTCAGAAACCGTATATCCCCCGTCCCCCATGGGTGTGTGAGTACCTGTATCTGTGCGTGTCGGTGTAGATATTTAGGTGGCTGCTCCCCCCCAGGCAGGGGGCGGGGGGCCGGGCTGGGCTGGCCGGGGTGCCCCAGCTTTATCGGCTGCCCCATGGGCACGCTCCCTGCCACCCTCTGCTCTGGCATTTGTCCTCTTAACGAGGTTTTTGGCAGAGTCAGGAGCTTGGCGGAGGGGACATGAGCAGGGGGAGCCCCGAGCCCCCCGGCACCGCCTGCAGCTGAGGCAGGGAGGCTTTCGGCACCCCAGGGTGGCACTGACCCACGCTGGCTGGTTAGAGCCTGGCGGTGACTGACGGGGTTACGGCCGTCCCTGGCATCGGCGGGGCCGGGGTTCTGCGCTCAGGATGTTCCCAGACCAGAGTGGGGGATGCGGCACCCCCCACGGTGCCCGTCCCAGGAGGGGCTCGAGGCCAGCGATGCCTGTGGGCAAGCGCCCACCTCCGCGGGCCGGGCCTCACCCAGCACCTAACTATCTACGCAGAGGGTACAGATACAGCTGCCGAGCACCTGCGGGGTGCCGCCAGCGCAGCCGCGGGGGGTCCCGAGGCAAACCCCCGCCCACACCCACAACGGAGCCCCCGCTCCCCGGGGTGCCACAGGGGCAGGGCAGGGTGGGCACGGCAGCACCCGCCTGGCCCTGCAGGTAAGTAAGTACGGTGGCAGAGGCGCCCGTCTCACCAGTAGCCCCACCAGTAGCCCCACCAGTACGGGGAGAGCTGGGCTCAGCGCTGCAGCGCTCTGGACTAACTGGGATCCATCAAACCCAGCCCTGGCAGAGGTGACGGCACCTCGGTACCCGTGGCAGTGACAGACCCGGTGGCCGGTGTGACGGCCAAGCCGGCGGCGCTGCAGGCGGCAGAGGGCTGGGTGCCGGGCAGTCCGCAGACATGCCCACAGCCGGCTGCCCCGGCGGGGTGACGCTCACGGGAGCGGTGGCACGTCGCCACCGCCACACTCCCCGGCAAGCCCGGGTGCTGGCAGCACGGCCAGCGCCTGGCCCGCCGTCCCCGGGGAAGAACTGACCTTGCCTTTTCCATCCTCGCGAACGACAAACCTTGTCCCTCAAACCCCAGAGAGTATTGCAAAGACCTCGACTTGTCGGATAACAACACCGAGTTCCTGGAAAACTTTATTGCCCTCATGGAAAAGGTGACCCCAGACTCCAAGCAGTGTGAGTAGCTGGGGATGACTGGGGCGGGGGGGGCTGGCAGCAGGGTTTGGGGGGTACGGGGGCACACGGGGAGACAAGGTAGGGGCAGGTTGGTGTCCTGGGCGCAGTGCCGGGCAGGGGGTGGCCCCCACATGGCTGGCTCTCACCTCCTCCTCTTCCTCCTCCTCTCCATCTTCCTCCCAAGGTGACAACTTCCTCCTGCACAACCTGATCCTGGACACGGGCATCACGCAGCAGCTGGTAGAGCGGGTCTGGAAGGACCAGGACCTCAACACGTAGGTGGGGGCAAGGTGGCCTGGGACAGACAGCGCTGGCTGGGGACAGAGGGGGATCGGGGGGCTGAGACGGGCTACGGGGACAGGACAGGGGCAAAGCAAAACCTGGCTGATGCGCGGCGTGCCCGGCCCCTCTCCTTGCAGGTACAGCCTCCTGGCTGTCTTCGCAGCCACCGACGGCGGCATCACCCGCGTCTTCCCTAACAAGTGAGTGTCTGGGGGGGTGCACGCATGCCTGGCATGTCTGCTCCTGTGGGGCCATCTCCGGTGGGACTGGAGCTGAGTGACAGCCGTGGCCGTGACTGCTCGCCCCCAGGGCTGCGGACGACTGGGAGGAGGAACCAGAGCCCTTCAACGCCAGCTTCTACCGGAGGAGCCTGGACAACAAGGGCTACATCTTCAAGCCGCCCTACCGGGACGGTGGGTACCTGCTGAGGGTGGCAGGGGGTGGCACAGGCTGCCGCTGTCCCCACGTGTCCCTCATGCCACCCCTGCCATCCGCAGCCGGCTACCGGGGGCTGGACCTGGAGAACAACACCATTGGGATCCTGGTGAGCACCGCTGTGGAGCTCAGCATTGGGGGGAAGACGCTGAAGCCGGCAGGTAGGCAGGGGGCTGGGTGCCGTGCCGCCAGGCTGTGGCTTCCCCATCATCCCCCCCGCGCTGGGGCTCACCCCGTCTCCCCGCTGCCCCAGTGGTGGGGGTGAAGCTGGACCTGGAGGCCTGGGCTGAGAAGTTCAAAGTGCTGGCGAGCAACCGGACAGACCGCGACCAGCTGGGCGCCCGTCGGGTATGTCCCTTGGGACGGTGCGGGGGCGGCCGCAGGGACAGGGATGGAGCTCTGCTCAGCGGGGACGCGGCTGGGGAGCGCTGCCAGGACACGGTGCCCATGGCCCCGCTGGGCTTGTACCTGCAGCACAGCCCTGCCTGTCCCCCTGCTCCGGGCCCCCGTCCCCATCCCCTGCAGACGCTGCCCCTCATGTCCCCTCCCGGGAGGATGGCACTGTGGGGGAAGACGATCCTGCTAACTTGTCCCTCTGCCCCCATTTCGGTTGACAGTGCGACCCCTCGACCAGCTGTGAGATGGACTGTGAGGCCAACAACAAGGTGGGTGGTAGGCAGGGTGGGGTCAGCAGGGGACGGCAGGCAGGGGATGGCTGGGAGGGCTCCCCGTCCCCTGCCCGTGCTGTCCAGGCGAGCGTGCCCACTCTGTCCCCCTGCCGCTCCCGGCGCTCAGCCAGCCCCCGACACCCCTCGCAGGGACGAAACCCCAGGGGTTGCCCCCTGGACCATCCCCCGAGGGGGCCATTAAACCCCCCAGGATGGGCAGTGGTTCCTGCTCCCTGCACCCAGCACGGGTGCTCCCGGCACCGAGATGCTCCTGAGCGGTCCCCAGGCTTGGGGACACTACGCTGGCCCCCCTGCCCGACTGCCCATCGCCCCCCTGCTCCGTCTGTCCTGCCTTGCCCTGGGCACAGCCGGGGCATGGGTGACGCTGCTCTCCTTCCCCAGGACCTCATCTGCGTCCTCATCGATGACGGGGGCTTCCTGGTGCTCTCCAACCAGGAGGAACACTGGTACCAGGTGAGCGGTGCCCACGTGGCAGCTCTTCCTGGGCGCAGGATGCCAGGGGGGAGCTGAAACCTCTGAGCTCGTGTCAGGGGTGGTGTGACACAGCCCCACTCGAGTCCCCGCCGGGGGAGGCCGTGGCAAGGTGGCGTTTGGGTGCAGACTTGGTGTCCCCATCCCAGGTGGGCAAGTTCTTCAGCGAAGTGGATGCCAACCTGATGTCCGCCCTCTACAACAACTCCTTCTATGCCCGCAAGGAGTCCTACGACTTCCAGTCCGTCTGCGCCCCCGAGGCCCAGAGCAACACGGGTGCTGCGCCCCGCGGCGTCTTCGTGGTGAGCACCTGCGGGGACGGTGGTTGCTGGGCGGTCTGGGAGCTTGGGGACCTGTGGGGGTGTCCCCAGCGCCCTGCGCAGGACCTGCTGGCTCACCACCCCCCTCTTTGCCCACAGCCCACCGTGGCCGATCTCTTGAACCTCGCTTGGTGGACCTCAGCTGCAGCCTGGTGAGTCCCGCTGCGTCCCCTCACCGGGGGCCGTTTCCATCGGGGGGTGACACCGGCACGTCCCTGGGGCCGGGACAGCAACGTGGCCATGTTCTCCTCCCCAGGTCTCTCTTCCAGCAGTTCCTGTACGGCCTCACCTACAGCAGCTGGTTCCAGACAGGTGAGTCCCTGGGGAGCCCCGGGCTGGGGGTGGGCGGGGGACGTGGCCGGGGCGTGTGGTGGGGGGTCCGTGGCCCCCGGCCCACGGCGCTGTGCCGGCGCAGAGGAGGTGGCGGGGGACAGCATGGAGGCCAGGGAGACGAGCTGCATCATGAAGCAGACGCAGTACTACTTCAGCACTGTCAACGCCACCTACAACGCCATCATCGACTGCGGTAACTGCTCCAGGTGGGTCTGTCCCCGCCGTCCCACTGCCTGCGCAGGGTTGGGGACACCCCCCTAGGCTGCCTCTGCCAGGACCCCTGTGCAGCCACCTGTGTGGGGGCGATGGGAGATGCGGGGCAGTGCTCGAGGGGGCTGGGGTACCCGGACAGAGGGGACAGAGAGCAGCAGTAGCATCCCCGTGCGCTGTGGGGTGATGATGACATCCTCAGGGCTCCTCCAAGTGGAACTGAGCCCAGAAAGCCCATCGGTGCCAGGTCCCTGGGCAGTCCCTCGGCATGGGGACGGGGAGGGGGACAAGGATGGGGCTGGGGCTGGGGACAGGGATGGGAATGGGGATGAGGTTGGGGATGGGAACAGGGATGGGGATGGGGATGGGGATGAAGTTGGGGACAGGGATGGGGACAAGGACGGGGATGAGGTTGGGGATGGGGATGCCTTGCTGGCTCAGCCTCCCCAGGGCCACCCGCTAGCAGGGCTGGCACAGGGGGCAGGAGGGGATGGGGGCATGGGGTAAGTGGGGTCCCCGCTGCTGTCGCACCCCCAGGCTCTTCCACGCGCAGAGGCTGGCCAACACCAACCTGCTCTTCGTGGTGGCCGACAAGCCCCTCTGCAGCCAGTGCGAGTCCGTCAAGCTGCTGCAGGCGGAGGTAAGAGGTATCCTTTGGTGGCCCAGCTGCGTCCCACCGGGACGTGGTGGCAGAGGGCTGGGGGGACAGGCAGGGTCTGCTGGGCAGGGCAGGGGGGGCCGGGAGCTGCGGGGTCTGGCGGGGGTGGAGGGAGCCAGCCCGTGGCCAGAGGGGCTGGGGGTGGCCATGGGGTGCCCCACGGGCCCCCGCCGCCCTGTCCCTGGTGGTTTCCTTGACCTGCGAAGCCCCCCCGAGGGACCCCAACCAGTGTGAGCTGGTGGACAGGCCCCGCTACCGGAAAGGCCCCCACATCTGCTTCGACTACAATGCAACAGTACGTGGGGCGCAGGGGGGGAGCGGAGCTGGGGGGACCCCTGGGGAGCGATGGGGGCAGTGGGTGCCTCCGGGGGGGGGGGCAGACCCATGGGGGTGTCCCCAGGGGAGCAGAGCTGAGGGGTTCCGCCCCAGGGGGGGAATGGGGGGGGTCCCGGTGGTGCAGTGCTATGAGGGGAACCCCCTGATGGGGTTTAGAGCCCTGGGAGGACTCGGGGAGGGGTCATGAGCCTTGGGGTGCCCCCAGGGAGATCAGAGCCATGGGGGGCCCCTAGAAGAGCGATGCCATGGGGTGCCCTCCTGGGGGGAGCAGAGCCATGGGGTCCCGGGGAGAGCAGCACCGTGGGGTGTCCCCCAGGGGGGCAGTGCCACAGGGCTCCTGAGGCAGGAGGTTCAGCAGAGCCGCAGGGGGACTGTGGGTGGCCCTGCCAGGGCAGTGGGTGCCCCTGGGGTCCCGAGGCACCGCTGGGGGTGCCCCATGGCCCTTCTCCCTTTGCCCCCTCCAGGAAGATACCTCAGACTGCGGCCGAGGGGCTTCCTTCGCCCCCTCCCTGGGGGTCCTGCTCTCCCTGCAGCTGCTGCTCCTCTACTCCAGCATCAGCCGGCACCCGCTGCCCCCGGCCGCCTGCCTTTAGCCCCCCCCGGCCGCCCCCGCCAGCTCTCTTTTCTTTCAAGCTCCATCTCCATCCCTCTCCCTGGCCCAGTGGAGCGGGAGCAACGTCCCCTCCGCCGCCTCGGGAACCGCGATGCCGCCCTGTGCTTCCCACCGGCCGCAGCCAAAGAAGAGTCGGGGTGCGGGCAGGGGCTCCCCGGCAGAGCGGGGACCGGGTCGGTGCCCCGGCGTCGCGCCTTCCCAGCCGCTGGGACTCGGAAAGTGGCGTCGGCACCCTCCACCTGTGACCTCCCCCCCCATCCACCTCACCTATTTTTTTAGCCTGAAGATTTTAAACCAGATCTTTCTACATCAAGTTTCCGACATTTTCGCCTGGTGAACGGCGGTGTTTATTGTCAGCAATGAGGACACATGGAAAAAAAAAAAGGGGGGGGGAGGGGGAAGAAAAAAAAAAAAAAAAAGGACTTGACTTGACTGTGTGGGTCAGTATTATTTGTTCCAGGGGTACCGGCCCCCCCCGGGGCGTGCGGGGCAGACGGCAGCTCCAGCATCCCTGCGGGCCCGGGGCCAGGTGCGGGCAGTGGCGAGGCGGGGGGCAGCCGGCCGTCGCCTGCACCGGGGTGGGATGGAGCCCCGGTCCCTGCTCGGGGCTCAGCTGCTGTCGTGCGTCCTTGGGCACAGATACTGGGGTGAAAAGGAGGGGAAAAAAAAAAAAAAAAAAGTGTATTTTGTTTCTTTTCCGTTCTGCAGATCACTGTGAAATCCTGCCCGCCCCAGCCCTGCCTGCCCTTCCGGCCGCCCTGCCAAAGAAACCGCGCCGGCCAGCGGGACGTGCCGCCTGTCCCCGAGGGGACGTGCCCGTGTCCCCGAGCGGGGTGTGCCACGTGCCCCCGAGCGGGTGGCGCCACGTGCCCCGCAGCGGGCTGTGCGGCACATCCCCGAGCAGGAGGTGCCGCGTGTGCGCGGAAGGGACGTGCCAGGCCCCGTGCCCGTCCCTCGGGGCACCGGCGCAGGGGCTGCTGGCCGGCCGGCCGCGATGGGGGAGCTGCTGCTCCCCGGGTGCTGCTGGGGTCCCGGCTGGGGGCACCCAGAGTTGGGGGGGGCGGGAGGTGGCCCTGCAGCGGGGTGTCCCGAGGCGCTGGGGCTCACGCCGAGGCACTCGGTTGGGGGTGTCCCCCTCCCCAGCCAAAACGCTGGGTGCCAAGGAGGTGGACGGAGCGGCTGCTCTGCCCCAGCACCCCACCGCACCCCACTGTGCCCCGCCACCCCAGCCGGGAGAGGTGCCGTGGGGCTGGGGGGAGCCCAGCACAGGGTGCCCGGCCCTGACGCCCCGGGGTGCTGCGGCGCAGGGGGTGCTGTGCCCACCACCCGTGCCCCCCCACTGCTCCCGGCGGTGCCGGGGGCCCCCGCCTGGGCGGGCAGCCCCGGGGACCCTCACCCCCCCGGGACACCCCGCTCAGAGCCACCCCATCAACCAGGGCTGGGGGAGCCCCCTCGGCACGGCCACCCCGGGGGGGGCTGGGGAGGGCGCCAGGCCCTAATTAGTGCTGGGGTTAATTAATGGTCATTCTGCTTGTAGCTTTTTCAGTGTGTGTTTGGTTACTGTCTCTGGGAACCGTGTTTGAACAGATGGCTCTGTGTTACCGGGAGTGTGTGTACTTCTGTAGTCTAGTTAGGTGCTCTGCCAGAAAACCACCACTATACATACCTATAAATATATACATATATAGTCTATTTTAAGTTAAAAACCAATGAGACGAAGGGGCGGCGTGGCCCCGGGCCCCCCTGTCCCACCGGGGTCGCCTCCTGCCCCGTCCCCACCTGAAAGCTTCTCTCTGCTCATTCAAAGGCGTTGGGTTTTTAATTGATTTTCTTTAATTTATTTTTAATTTCTTTGGGTTCTAATTTTTTTCTTTTTTTTTTTTTTTTTGTACAGAAGAGTTGGAAAACTTCAAAAACCAACAAAAAGACAATTTGTAAGATATCGTGCGTGTGACTCCTTGTAAAATATTTTCAAATGGTTTATTACAGAGACTCAGTTATTAAATAATGTTCATATTTTCACTTCACAGGCGGTGGCTGCGTCATTGCCCGGGTGCGCGGGCAGGGCCGGGGGGGGGCGGGCAGGACATTGGGGTGCTGCCTTGGCGCCTGCCTGCACCCGTGCCGTGGGGCTGGTGGGCAGGGATGCAGGCAGGATGCAGGCAGGATGCAGGCAGGACATGGGCAGGGATACAGGCAGGAGTGCAGGCAGAGCTGCAGGTTCACAGCCCCCCCGCACCGCACGGGAGGGGCTGTGGGGCAGCGGGGGCTCAGCCCTCCCCACGCAGCGCCCCCTCCCCACGCAGCGCCCCCTCCCCACGCAGCGCCCCCCCCCAGCTCCCCCACCTCCCTTGTGTCCACTCAGGACTGTGTCCCCTTTCCCTACACCCCCACCTCCCGTGTCTGTGTCCCCTGTGCCACACCACCTCCCCCACGCCTGTGTCCCCTTGTGTCTGCGCCCCCACACCCGTGTGTCCCCCTGCCCTGTGGGGGCCATGTCCCCGAGTGCCCCCCCGTGCCCGGCCCACCCGCGTCCGCGTCCCCCAACGCCCGGGACTGTGCTCCCATGTCCAGGCCTCCGTAACTGTGTTCCCCCATGGCTCTCCTACGCCTGCCCCCCCCCCCGCCTCTCCCCCATGACCCCACGTCCCCCCGTGTCCGTGCCCCCTCCCCGCGTGGCCGGCAGCCGCGGCCGGACTACATGTCCCAGCGTGCCCCGCGGCGGAACCCTGGCCCCGCCCCCTCGGGGGCCAGCCCCGCCCCTTCCTCGCCCAGCGCTGCGCATGCGCAGAGCCGCTGTTTGTCCGCGCCCGGCCTGGCCCAGCAGCGGGGCCGAGCGCGGCCTTGGCCTGCGGCGGCGGCGGCTGGAGGGGCCCGGGCCCGCTCGGGGCTCGGCTGGGGGGGAGGCGGCCCCGGCGGGGGTTGGGGGGGGGGAGGCCGGGCGCTGTAGCCCCCGCGGGGCAGCCTCGTCCCGCCGGTGGGGGCCGAAGATGCGGCGGTACCTGCCGGTGGCCCGGCAGCACTTCTTGGCGGCGCTGGCCGGTACCAGCGTGGTGGTGAAGTCGCTGAGCGCCGCCGTCCTCTTCCTGTACCTGCTCTCCTTCGGCCTGGACACGGCCTACGCCCTGGGGGTGACCCCCGGCTACCTCCTGCCCCCCAACTTCTGGGTCTGGACGCTGCTGACGCACGGGCTGGTGGAGGAGCGGGCCTGGGGCCTGGCGGCCAGCCTGGCCACGCTGGGGGCGGCCGGCCGGCTGCTGGAGCCCCTCTGGGGCGCCCTGGAGCTGCTGGTCTTCTTCGCGGTGGTGAACGTCTCGGTGGGGCTCTTGGGGGCCCTCGCCTACTTCCTCACCTACGTGGCCTCCTTCCACCTCGCCTACCTGTTCACCGTCCGCATCCACGGCGGGCTGGGCTTCCTTGGGGGAGTCTTGGTGGCCCTCAAGCAGACGATGGGGGACAGCACCGTCCTGAAGGTGCCCCAGGTCAGAATGAAGGCTGTCCCCGTGCTCGTGCTCCTTCTCCTGGCTCTGCTGCGGCTCACCACCCTCGTCGAGAGCAATGTACTGGCCTCGTACGGCTTCGGGCTCCTCTCCAGCTGGGTCTATCTCCGTTTCTACCAGCGGCACAGTAGAGGCCGTGGAGACATGTCCGACCACTTCGCCTTTGCCACTTTCTTCCCCGAGATCCTGCAGCCCGTGGTGGGTCTGGTGGCCAACCTGGTGCACGGCATCCTGGTGAAGGTGAAGGTCTGCCGCAAGACGGTCAAACGCTACGACGTGGGCGCCCCGTCGTCCATCACCATCAGCCTGCCAGGGACGGACCCTCAGGATGCTGAGAGGAGAAGGTACCGCTCGCCCTGCTTCCATAGGGGGTCATGTTTGTGGGCAGTGAGGTTCAGGTTTAAAATCCGAACAAGGAGGAGTGGGGAGATTTGGGTGCGGGGCGCTAAGCAGGGACCTTCTCTAGGGGGTCTGCTGGGGGCTGCTCTCCCTGCCGCAGAGCTGGTGGGGAGCACTCTGGCAGGCTGGTGGGACGTTGTCCTGCTCTTCTGAACGCGGAGCAGCAGTGGAAGTGCCGGGGAGGAGCGGGGAGATCCTCGGGAAGGGGCAGGCGGGGTTTGGTGTCGGGGTCCCTTATAGAAGGGGGAGAACGGCTGCCTGGGGAGGTGCCAGCTCCCTGCTCACGGCAGCCCCGCACCCGTCATCGTGGCACAGGGGGAGGTGCTGAGTCAGCCCCGCACACCGGCCCTCCCACACGCCTGGCGTTGGCTTTCCCGAGCCCCAGAAGGAAGGTTTGGACAAGGCGTTGGCGCTCTGCTTTCCTCTGCCCTGTTTTACGCCTTTCTCCTGTTCCCGGAGCGGCCCGTGTGCCATCTGACAGTTTCCAAGTGTACCACGTGGCATGAAAACTCTGCGTATGTAGTCTGGGAGCGTGAGTGGGTTTCTGTGGGGCAGTCCCAGGCGCTCGGGGTCATCTTCAGCGCTGCTGAATCCACTCTCTCATGCCCTGCCCAGTGCCCCGTGGGGCAGAGCCATTAACCCCTGCCCTGCCCGTCAGCCCTGGGCTTAACCCGCCCGTCTGCCCTTGCCCTGCAGGCAGCTGGCCCTGAAGGCCCTGAACGAGCGGCTGAAGCGCGTGGAGGACCAGTCGGCCTGGCCTAGCATGGAGGATGACGAGGAGGAGGCGGCGGCGGCGGCGAAGGCCGACAGCCCACTGCTGCCTGACCCTGGCACGGCTGGGAGGGGCGCTGGCCAGGAGTCCAGTCTCATCACCTTCCAGGATGCCCCGTCCCAGCTGTGACCGGCTGACACGCCGCCCCCCCTTCCCCGCCCTGTCTCCGTCAGAGAGCTGCTAACCCCCCTCGTGTCTCCCCCACGCAGCCGGGACGCTCGGCGGGGAGCGGGGACTCCTCCCGCGGCAGAGGCAAGGGGGCTACCTCATTCCGACGCTTCGTTGCCGCTCGCGGCCGGCACCAGGCACCCAGGATGCCGCCGCTGCCGCCACCGCAAGGACGGGGGCTCCTCGAGCCGCTCCCCTTGGCACAGAGCAGGCCGTGGACGTGGGCACCGACAGCGGGGGCTGTTCCAGGAGGGGGACGTGGGGCTGATTCCTGCCCTGAGGCCGCTGTGCTCGCCCATGTGGGAGCAAAGTCAGCAGCGCTTCCTCGCTTCTCTCCGCCGGGGGCTGGCCAGAGCGCTCAACGTTTATTTCCTCCTTTCCGAAGGTCGTTTTGTCCCTAACCAAGGGAACGGGAAGGCTGGCGGGTTTCTTTTCCGAATCCCTTTCCCACGGGGAGCCTCCCCCCCACCCCGGCAGGAGCTTGCCATGAGCGGTGAGAGGTTTGCCAGGTGGGGGGACAGGCCGCTGGGCAGGAGGGCGCCGCCCAGCCCCTCAGGGCGGTGGTCCTGCACCGCAGCTCTGGGCTTTGCATGTGGGGGTCCTCTCCTCCTCCCTCTCCCGCCCCCGAAGCCAGCCCCGTGAGGAGCCGGTGCCCTTGGCCGCTCCCCGGCTAATCCGTTTGTCAGATTACACTAGAAGCTGGAATTAATTTTTACAGTGGGGCTCTCGCTGCTTTCTCTGGCAGCAGATTTTCTTCCCTGCAGGTAGAATACAGGCTCCCCCTTCTCTTTCCTTTCCTCTGCGTTGATGGGCTTTGGTTTTGGGTTGTGGTTTTTTTTTTTTTCTGGATGGAGAGGATGCTCCCTGCGACAGCCTCCTCGCAGCTCCTGATCCCCGGGCACTCCCCTGGCCTGGGATGCGGGTTGATGGTGTCGTGATTATTTTTTTAAAGGACCACATGAGAAGGTTTTGTCAACTGGGAAAAACACAGACATTTCGGTATCAATAAAGAGTTCTTTGAAAGAGTTGGCTCCCACAGCAGAGCACAGGAAGTGGGGAGGGGGGGCAGGCACAGAACGGCCCCCAGGGGCTTGTGCGCATGAGCCTGGGGAGGGGGTTTCTTCCCAGGTGCTCCCAGCAGGTTGGGAGAGACCCTCTGCAAGCAGGAGGAGGTGGGAAATCTGCCTGCACCCCAGGAGTCTCACCCCACCCAAGAAACAGGGCTTGTCACGCTGTAGCTGCCTGAATTCTTTATTGAATAAAAGCTCTGGATACAGAGGAATTCCCCAACCCAGGAGCCGGTCCCAGCTCTCCGGTCCTGCCGAGAGCAGGATACGTGCCGAGGAGGAGCCACGGGGTTGCTGTGGCAGACGGAGCCTCGCAGCACCCGGCTGCCCCACTGGCGGGTGGGCTGGAGGGAAGGCTGTTGTGCTGGCAAGGCGAGAGGCAAGGAGTTTGCCTTCTGCCTTCCTGAGAGCCGTTTCGCAGGCTGGCTCGAGGGCTTGTCCCGAGCCCTGCTCCCACCATGCTCACACTGTTCCCTGTGCCCCTCAGAGGGACAAAATGCCTTCGCAGACTGCCAGCTTGCATCTCAGCTCGGTAATTTGCTCTGTAAAATGACCCCCCCACACACCTCCTGCCAGGCTGAAGCTTCGCTGTCCCCCAGCCTGCGGGAAGGATTTGTGCGTGGTGATGGGTGCCCGGATCCGCAGCTCTCGGGCAGGGCTGACTGTACCTGTCCCGGGGAGTTCCCGGATCCCTGTGCAGGGCCGTGCCGTGGGGATGGACACTGGATGCTGCCACCCCACTTCAGCTCTCCTGTGGCTGAAGCCACAACCGTGCCCTGTGCTTTTACTGGCCAAGCTGCCTTCGCAGCAGGAGAGGCAGTGCGGTGCCCGCTGCAGCCTCCTGGGTGAGCGGGGACTCCCTGCCCTTCTCACCAGGAACGTGACAGCTCCTGTCCTGCCTTCTCCAAATCAGCCCTGGGTGGGAAGGGAAGGGAAAAGGAGCAGGAATCCTGAGTGAACCCTCCGGTTCCCAGCGCTGAGCACCAAGCTGCCGCGGGGACCAGCAGCATTACCTGTGCTGGGAAGCGTGCCCACCGAGGCAGGCGTGAGGTGGGCAGCTCCTGCCCGCTCGGTGTCACGCGCATCGTAGCTGCTCCCCGGGGACAAGACACTACAGGCAATCCATGACTAATGACAGACAAGTAGGTAGAAGTCAAGTTCCAAGGAGGCCCTATGCGAGCAGGGGACCCCCACGGGGGGCTGTGAGGGGGAGCCCCAGCCTCGCCGGCTCGCGCAGGGGAAGTTCAGATCTGCTCCAGGCCCTCAGTGCTGGCTCCGCTTGCGGTACAGGTAAGCGTTGCTCACCTGGTTCATGATAACCAGGCTAGTGAGAAGCGGACACAGCATGGCGAGGTACCAGGAGACACTGGTCACTGAGGTGGTGAACCACAGGGAGCACATGCCCAGCATCAGGCTGGCACAGCCCAGCAGGTAGCCCACCAGCCCCGAGGTCGCGTGGTACAGCTTGAGCTTGGCCAGCGTCCAGTTCTTCATCAGCTTGGGGTACAGCAGGAGCACACCCCCCACGCACTGCCCGCCGGCGTACAGCACGGTCAGCAGCCCCGTCAGGCCGTGCCAGGTGACGAAGTGGGCTTTGCCGTTCAGGTGCTTGTTGTAGGTGATGATGCCCAGCCCCAGGAGGGCGCAGAGGAGGGCGAGCAGCTGGAGGGCCCAGTGCACCCGCACTTTGACTTTGCGGGAAAAGGAGCGGAGCAGCGAGGTCTCCGGGGAGAATATCAGCAGGGCTTCCGTCATCAGGAACGAGAACTGGGAGACAGAGGGCAGGGGGATTGGCACCGGCCGCCCCCGCCCCTCCGCCGTGGCCGGGGGCAGAACCGGCAGCGGGTCCGTGTCTCCCGGGGCTCAGCCTCCCACCACCCACGGAAAGCTGAGGGGCCCCGTCCCCTGCGCCGGGCGCTGTCCGCCGGCAGAGCCGCTTCCTCTCCCCGCGGGAGGTGCCCGTGGGGGGGGGGGGGGCAGCACGGGGTGGTGGCCGGTAACCGGGGCGGCGGGACTTACCGCGAGGGCCATGAGCAGCGGGTGCCAGGAGAAGAGGCCTGCAAGGGAAGGGCAGGTGCTGAGGTGAGCTGAGGAGAGGCCCGGCCCGCTCCCCCCCCCCCCCCGGTCCCGCCCCGACACTCACTGGATCCGGGCCGCGCCAGCACGGCCACGGCGGTGGGGAAGCCCAGCGCCACGAGGTGGGCGGCGGCGCCGGCGGCGGCGCGCAGCGACCGGTACAACCGGGACTCGGTCTCGGCCGTCAGGGCCATGGCGGCCGGGGGGGGGTAACCGTCGCCACCGCCGCCGAGATGGGCGGGCCGAGGCGCGGCCTTCGATTGGGCCAGGCGAGCTATCCGTCAGCGCCAGTGCCCGCCTCCGCCGCGCCGCGCCGCCGCTGAATGGGTGGGCGCCGCTGTCGCTCAGAGTGAAGGTCCGCCTCCGTTGGCGCGACCCTGTGACGGAGAGTTCCTTCGGATCGCCGCTACGGTGGCCGGCTGGGCCTTGGAGGCCTGCGCGTTGCGGGGCCGCTAGCCCGCCGTTGTCGCTGCCGGAGCCGGGCCGGGGCCGCACCGGGGCCCCTCCTCGGGCCGCCATGGGCGGCAGGATTGAGTGCGTCTTCTTCAGCGAGTTCCACCCCACGCTGGGGCCCAAGATCACCTACCAGGTGTGCGTGGGGGGAAGCGGGGCCTAACAGCACCTACCGGGGGTCGGGGCCGGGGCAGGGCCCTGGCGGGGGGCCGGGGCCCGGGAGCACCTGCCCGCCGGGGGGGGGCTGGGAATGGGGCCCGGGATCGCCCATAAGGCAGAATTGGGGGGGGGGGGGGGGGCAGGGGTGGGGGCCGCTCCCCGGGTGGGGGTACAGGGGTGGGCCGGGGCTCGGCAGCCGGGTGAGGCTGGAGCGGGGCCTTCTGTGCCGCTGCAGGTCCCGGAGGACTTCATCTCTCGGGAGCTCTTTGACACCATCCAGGTGTACGTCATCACGAAGCCCGAGCTGCAGAACAAGCTGATCACCGTGTGAGTGCTGGCCAGCTACCCGTCCTTTCCCCGCGGATACGGTGTCCTCACCGCGACTGGGCAAGTCTCCACCTGCGAGAGACGACAGTCTGGTGGTGGGACAGCGGCAGCTGTCAGCTCTGGGCTCACCGGGGTTTCTGTCCCAGTGGTCAGCAGGTTCATCGCGATGCCCACAGTTAGCCGTGCAGGGGGGTGGGTGCCTGATTCTGGGGGTGGCTGGTGCTGCATGTGGTTCTCTGTCAGCTTCAAATCCAGGACAATCAAACGAGTCTTGAGAGCTGTGCTGGTTTTGAAAGGAGACTGTTTTCTTTGATGGGTGACTCTTTCCCCCCTTCTTCAGACAGTGTGTTTTGCACCCTGAGCATGCAGGGATTGTACACGGTTTTTCCTGCAAAGCAGAGAAGCCCCCACCTCCAGAGCCGACCAGGAAGTTGTGCGTGGCTCAGGCCTCCGTGAGGGCGTAGGTGCAGGTTTTACTTGTCTCCCCGCAGTACGGCCATGGAGAAGAAGCTGATCGGCTGCCCTGTCTGTATCGAGCACAAGAAGTACAGCCGAAACGCTCTGCTCTTCAACCTGGGCTTCGTGTGCGATGCCAGAGCCAAGGCCTGTGCGCTGGAGCCCATAGTGAAGAAGCTGGCTGGTTACCTCACCACCCTCGAGGTGAGGCCCGAGCCGACGCGAGCAGAGGCTGGCTGCCTCACGATCCGCCCCACAGAGTCAGCGCTGTCTGGGCGCAAGTTGTGGGTCACTGGGGTAAGGGCCAGGTTTACAGCGAGGAGGGGATTGTGCTGATTTCACTTGAAGTTTAAGGGAGGACGGGAGCAGAGACTTGCAGTTCCTATAGCCGGTAATCCCGTGGGGAGGAGCTGACTCAATTTTCTGCTCTCTTTAGTTGGAAAGCGGCTTCATCTCCAATGAGGAGAGTAAACAGAAGCTGGTTCCCATCATGACCATCCTGCTGGAGGAGCTGAACGCCAAAGGAAAGTGCACCCTGCCCATAGGTACGGGAGTCGGGCTGTCCCCAGCTTGGCAGCAAGGGCAGGAGCAGGCAGGGTGGTGCTGGGATGCAGCTGGGCCATCCCCTGCCTGGGTCAGCTCTGCCCGCACTGCTCCTGGCAGCTCCCTGCCTGTCTGCGTGTGGAGCTGGGGGGTGTCTGAGCTGGGGGGTGTCTGAGCCAGCCTTGCCCTGGGTGGCTCGAAGGGCCAGGAGGGATGGGGTTATGGGCCACAAACAACTTCCTCCACACGGTGTGGTGGTGTCCTGGGACTGACAGTCACGAGCTCCTGAGGGAGCAGAGGTTGGGACTGAGCAGAGGTGGGACCTGAGCGCTCCCCCTTCCCTGGCCAGATGAGTCAAACACCATCCACCTGAAGGTGATCGAGCAGCGCCCAGACCCCCCCATCGTGCAGGAGTACGATGTCCCCGTCTTCACCCAAGACAAGGATGACTTCTTCAACTCCCAGTGGGATCTCACCACACAGCAGGTCCGTGTGCTTGACCGGGGGCAGTATGCTTTGGATGGGATTCCAGCCTGTTTCCAGCCTGCCTGGGGGCAGAGGGGAGTCGGGCTGTCCCAGAGATCACCACGTAACGAGTGTGGTTCAGTGCTCCCCTCGTCTTTGTTCTCAGCCCTGCGAGTGACCCATTCACCTAAAATGTGGGTTAAATGCTGCTGGGGATGGAGCCCACCCATCCCAGCATGCTCCCAGACAAAGGGAGGTTTCTTGGGCTTTGGGGTGATGCCTTGGGCCTCTCTCTGCTTTTTCCCTTCCTAGATCCTGCCCTACATCGATGGCTTTCGGCACGTCCAGAAGATTTCCGCAGAAGCTGACGTGGAGCTGAACTTGGTGCGCATTGCCGTGCAAAACCTGCTGTGAGTGTGTGGAAGGGGGCTTGGCTGGCCTGCAGGAGGGGGGCGGTGGGTGCTGGCAGAGAGGGTCTCACGTTTCCCTGTCCGTCTGCAGATACTACGGGGTCGTCACGCTCGTCTCCATACTCCAGGTGGGTCAGGTCACAGAGTGTGAGGCTGCGAGCGAGATTTGGGCAGCGGCTGTGCCATCGGGGTGGCCATGTAGGGGGGACAACGGGGTTCTGAGTGGGGTGGGTCTGTCCTGGAGCCGTGGCTGAGCAGAGCTGGTTTTCCCTTGCCCTCCAGTACTCCAACGTCTACTGCACCACACCAAAGGTCCAGGACCTGGTGGATGACAAGTGTCTCCAGGAAGAGTGTCTGTCCTACATCACCAAACAAGGTACGGTGACCCTGCGCTGGGCTGCCGGTGGAGGCAGGGGGAGAGGGCAGCTGACTGGTGACTCGTCCCCACAGGGCACAAGCGAGCCAGCCTCAGGGACGTCTTCCAGCTGTACTGCGGGCTGAGCCCCGGCACGACAGTGCGAGACCTCATCTCCCGCTACACTCTGCAGCTCCAGAGGGTGGACGAGAGGTCGGAGCCAGCACCTTCCCGCTCGGTCCCCGAGGGGGGGTGGTGATTCCGGGGGTGGCGGGACGAGCGTGGGGGAGTGAGGATGGAGTACCCAACCCCTGCATTCGTAGGTGGGGAAACTGAGGCAGTGGTGTGGGGGAACCAGAAGGGAAAGGGGGCACCTGGGGTGTTTGGGGCCTCGGCATCATGGTCCCATCTCTTCCCTCCTCATCCCCAGGAGGCTCATCCAGTTTGGCTTGATGAAGGGCCTTATCCGGCGGCTCCAGAAGTACCCTGTTAAGGTCACACGGGATGAGCGGAGCCACCCAGCCCGGCTGTACACGGGCTGCCACAGCTACGATGAGATCTGCTGTAAGACCGGTGAGGATCTGGGCTCCTCCGTGCAGCTCTCATGGCTGGTGGGAGGCCAGGGGCTGCCCGCGTGCCCAGGGCCACGCGCTGGTTTCGGGGTCTCCCTCGCCCCTTTGGGAGCCTTCAAACCACAGGGAGACGGGACTCTGTGCTGGGCTCTGCATGGAGCTGGGCTGCTAAGCCGACGCTGCGAGGGGGAGGAGTTTGGGGACCCAGCCAGCCCCCCAACACCCTGCCGGGCACCCCACTAACACCCCACTGCCTTCCCCCTGCCAGGCATGAGTTACAAGGAGCTAGATGAGCGCCTGGAGAACGACCCCAACATCATCGTGTGCTGGAAATGATGGCGGGGATGGCAACCGAGCCAGCCCTGGTCCCCCCAATGCGTGTGTGTGTGTCCCCCCCCGCCGTGTGTGTGTCCCCCCCCGCCGTGTGTGTGTCCCCCCCCGCCGTGTGTGTGTCCCCCCCCCGCCGTGTGTGTGTGTGTCCCCCCCCGCCGTGTGTGTGTGTGTGTGTGTCCCCCGCCGTGTGTGTCCCCCCCCGCCGTGTGTCCCGCAGAGCCCCGTGGCCGCCGTCGCTCCTCCGCGCCGCTAGGGGGCGGCAAAGGCGCCTCTGCGCCTCTAGTGGCCCGCAGAGGCTCTTCCGGTCCGCCAGGGGGCGGCAGAGCCGTCGCCAGCACCCCCCCCCCCCCCCCCGTTGCCATAGCGACGCGCTGCCGCCATGGCCGCCACCGGGCCGGCGCCGCTGCTGCCTGCCGAGGCCGAAGGGCTGGTGCGGGCGCTGCAGGGAACCGAGCTGCGGGACACCGGCGGGCAGGGGTGCGGGGGGGGACGCCTTCGTTGGGGACGGAGTCTGGAGGGGGAGGGCCACGGTTCTGGGGGGTGCCTGGAGGGTGTGAGGTGGGGGGGGAGGAGGGGACCCGGTTTCAGGGCCTCCTCAGAGGCTCTGGGTGGGGGTAAGGAGGAGGGTCCCGGGGAGGGAAGCAACCACAGAAAGTCTAGGGGAGAGAGAAGGGACCCTGGTTTTGGGGTGTCCCCAGAGGGTCTGGGTGGGGATAAGGAGGAGTTTCCAGAAGATCTAGGGTAGAGAGGAGGGGCGCCAGCTCTGAGGTGACCTCAGAAGGCCAAGGTGGGGTAGGGAGAGAGGAGGATCCCCAATTCTGGAGCCTTCCTGGAAGGGCTGGGAGACAGAGGAGGGTCTGTAAAAGGGCAAGGAAGGGTCCGGACCTGGGATGGCCCCAGAGGGTCTGTGTGGGTAGGGGCAATGGAGAAGAGGACCCTCAGTTTTGGAGTGTCCCCAGTGGGGTGTCTCATGGTGGGTGTTGCTGGGGGCAGGCAGGAGGGCAGCGGGGTTGGAGCTGCTGCTCCAGGGAGCACAGGTTCAGGGGACAGCGTGGGGTTTGGGGGTGCCTGGCAGGCCTGGGGCATTTCCTGGGGATGGGGGTGCCAGGAGCAGTTTCCCTGAATGAGGGACCTTCCAGGAGCACACCAGAGCCCCAAAGCCAGTGGCCAGAGGTCTCTGGCTCTGATGTTCTTGCTGGGTGCCCCACAGATGGCTTCGGCAGCACGAGTGCGTGGAGAAGCTCAATATGCACGCCATCCTGAGCGCTTCCACGGGCCAGGAGCAGCTCCTCACTGAGCTGCTGGTCACCTACGCCAAGGTGAGCCTCCTTGGGTGCAAGTAGTGATCCCTGTGTCAGGCCTTCAGCCGTGAGCTGGGGTGGTTTTCTGGACAATGTGCAATTTTGTAATAAAATGGTGAAGAATCTGCTGTATTTTCAGTGAAAACGTTTGACTGGTTGTTTGCCAGTGTTCCTTTTCAAAAAAATTAAAGGTCAAGCTGTGGTATTTCTACTTGCTGGTCTCTGGTTCCTTTCTGAGGTTGCTTTGTTCTCTTTCGTGCACCAGCCCCTCCTCCGGCTGTGGATCTCTGCCCTATTGCTGCCCCAGAGCGTGCCGGGCTGCACTGGGACGTGGTGCCTTGGGCCTGCCCAGCTCCTCGGAGTCATCTCTCCCCTTTGCAGCCCCAGGAGCCGTCTCTGCCCTCTGGTCTGTGGGTGAAAAGCTGTTAATTTCTGAGCTGGGTGAATATAAACACAGCGTGCCCCAAGGCCACCCTCCTGTGGGATGACTCCAAAAACTGTGTGGCTGAGCATGAGAGATAAAACTGTTCCGGCACTGGTCTGAATGGCTTCACTGCCCCATCCCTTCCCTGTCTAGATTCCTGTTCTCATTGGAGAGCTGATCTCCGTGGAGATCTGGAAGCACAAGGTCTTTCCTGTGCTGTGCCAGCTGGAGGACTTCAAACCGAGGAGCACCTTCCCCATCTATGTGGTGGTGAGTAGAGGGGGCAGTGGGAATGAGCCTGGAAATTGGGTAGGTACCACTATGCTTAAAAATAAATCTCACCCTGAAGATCTCTGAGCTGAGGTTTCACATCTCACCAGGCTAAGAAGCTGCAGTGGAAAGTGCAACATAGTGGGAAGCACCTGGTTTCCCAAAGCTGCATGCAACAAGTCCGTGTCCTCGCCCCCAGGAGGGACAGGGACCTGCTCCCAGGGGAGTCAGGCCTCATGGAGGGTTGTGCCTAATCCCGCTCAGGGGCTCGCAGGAGCTGCTGGATGCAGCAAAAGCCGCTCCTGGAGGCAGCTGTGCTCCTGGCTTGCAGCTCCCAGCGACTCAGTGCTACCCTCCCTCCCAGGCAGCAACACCCCTGGGGTATTTGCTTCCCTTTGCACACTGTTTTTCTTTGGAACTTCTAGCCAGGGGGCTCTCCGAGGTAACACACCTCCAGGTTAAGAAAAATACAGCTTTTTATTTACCAAGCTTCTGGGAGCAGCAGTCTCTTGGACCATTCTTGGCAAGGGAGCTATCTCAGCAGCTTCCCTCAAGAGGAATGCAGCCCTTGACCTAGTGGAAATCTGCCAAAGCTTGGAAGTTTTAGCTCATTTTCAGTCCAGAGTAACGCCTTATTGGTGAAAGGTGATGTCTTCCCTGGGCAGCTGTTTGCAGCATTGCCTCGAGGCAGTTATCTCGTGGTTCCCAGTCTTGGGACCAGGCTGTCTGCCCTGGCCCCAGGGGGCTGAGAGCAGCGCAGACCTGCAGAGCACTGGCCCCTCTCTGGCAGTGGCTACGTGCCAGGGGCTGCTGCTTGCCTGAGCGCTACAGTTGTACTGTCACTGTAGCACAGAGAAAGCCCTGAAGAGCCCTGCCTGCTGGGAAGCGGGGTTCTCTATCAGTGTGTTGTAGTGTCATAGGCATGTTAACATAAATATTAATATGAACTGGAGTTGTTTAAAGATTACATCACTTGTATTTGGCTCTTGGACTTGCGTTTGGCCACAACTACGTAAGCAGCTTCTCAGGAGAGCCCTTTTCCCCATCCCATTGCCTATGTCCTCGGTGCTGGTGACCGCTCCGATGTTACCTCACTCTTGCCATTTTTCCTCCCACAGCTGCATCATGAAGCCTCCATCATTAACCTCTTGGAGACGGTGTTTTTTTACAAGGTAAGAGGCAGGTTCAGCTTTTTTCGGTGTAAAGCCCCTGAAGGTAGAAAGCCACAGCTGTGGGGGATGACCCTCTGTGTAACTCTCGTTGTTATGAAGGAGATCTGCGAGTCAGCAGAGGACAGCATTCTGGATTTAATTGATTATTGCCACCGAAAACTGACCCTTCTCGCAGCTCGGAGTGCCAATGGGCAGACAGTGACCCAGTTGGAGCTTCGTCCTGAGGATCTGGCCAGCCCCTCATCCATGCAGGTGAGGAGAAAGTCTATAGCTCGTTAGGGACATGCGTGATGGAGGAGGTGGGCAGCCTGAGGAGGCACAGGGGGGCTTTCCCATGGAGAACCCCTTGGCTGCAACCTGGGCACCGCCTGCACATCCCGGAGGGCGTCTGGTGCTTGTGCTTGTCGACACCAGCAGCTCGGCTGGGCCGGCAGCTGTGCCCACCTCCCTCCACCCTGCAGCCACGCTTCCGCCCTCTCTCGTGACAGTGCCAGCTTGAGGCTGCCAGCAGGACGCGGCCTGAGCTGGCACTCTGAGTGGGGCGACTCTGGAGAGTTAATAGTTACACAAAATATTCAGTACAGGGTTTTGGCTATTTGCTGTTGCTCTTAAAAGCTGTGTGGGTATGTCTCCCCAGAGCTTGTGAAACCACCTTAGCTCAGGCTGCCGCTGGAGGCAGCCAGGGTTAACCATGAGAGGGATCCCTCCCTAAATCGATGTACAATACGACTAGGAACTGTCCCGTTGTGTTTTCCTCCAGCTTCCTCGGCTCTGAGAAATACCTCCTCTCTGTGCTGGTCTGGGCCAGCACCGAGCCCGGAACTGTTCCTGGGCTGCCGCACACACCTTCCCGGTGCAGGAGCTCTCTTTGTTTCTGGGACTTTGCTTCTCAGCACCTTGAGTTTCCTCCTTAAACTGCACACGTCATGAGGAGTGTCTGGAGAAGCGGGGTTAAAGTGATAGCCTGCAAGCTTGGCCGTACCTCCCCACATTGCCTCCATCCTTTGGCTTGTTGCCCGAGCACGTGCTCATCTTCCAGAAAAGGGAAGGAAGTGGAGGGGTCCAGAGCACAATAGGGATGTTTTCCAGGAAATGTTTTCCCAGCTGGGGAGGGGAAGGGGGTGTCTCTGTCAGTGCTTTGATACGGCTCAAGTTAAAAAAACAGCCTTTTCTAGCCAATAGGGTTCTAAAAAGCGCTTGTCTCCCAAGGAGCCTGGTTTCCTCTGATTCATTCCAGCCCCTCCTGACTCTACATACAATAACCCCCTATGAAAAAGCTGTTCCTGCCCTGTCCTGTGTTGTGGAGCCTGCTCTCCCTTGTGACTGTATATGGTGGTAACCCCTGGAGCAGGACCTGTTCTGCTGTCCCCCTGAAGCACCGACAAAAGATAGTCCCTGCCTGAAGGTAGCAGAGATGAGGTCTGGATACCAGCAGGAGCTGTAGGAAACAGCCTCACTGGGGGAGTTTGGAGAGGGAGGTGGGAGGGAAGAGCCCATACGGCTTTCTTCGTAGCGCGTGGGGCACCGGCACAGGGAGCGCAGGGCTTCTTACCGCAGGAATTTGGAAGGGAACTGTTGCAGTGGCGCTTTAGAGAAACAGGAGTCGCTGAGCTCAGTGCTGTGCTCACAAAGATGCGAGCTGCTGAGCATCTGGGACTGGAGAGGAACCGCTCTGCCTGGGCCCAGGGAGAAGGATTTGGCAACTCTGAGCCTAGCCATCCCAATGGTCTCAAAAGAGGCTGAGTCAGAGGGTGGTCAGGCTGTTAGCCTGAGCGCGTGGGCAATGAACGCGACATCCATGCTGCCTAGGAAGGGAAGGTGGCTGGAGAGCGTGGCGTAGCTGCGGGCTGGGATAACCGCAGGCAGATATTCTAGCTGGCTGTACGCAAGCTGGAGGGGAGAGGCAGATCCAGGAGGGGTGGATGTAGGACTGCAGCTGTGCCAGGGCCAAGTTTCTCCCTCCTCCACTTCCTCTGCTGATCATGCAGCTCCCCCCTCCCTCAGCCTCACAGGGACCACAAGATGATCCCGGAAGGGGAGAGAGAGAAGTGGTCTGCGACTGGCCTCTTTCAGGGGGTGTCCTTGTGCAGGGACACTGCTGCCGGTAGCCACCCGTGATGAGTTAGGGGTAGGGAGATGAGGGACGTGCAACAGTGGGCTGCAAGCACTTCTGTGGCTGCCCTGGCAAGCAGGCAGCACTGGCACAGTCCAGATGAGAAGCAGTTTGTTTTGCAGGGCTCTGGTTTCCTCCTCCATCTGTGGTTACCGATGCACAGCCAAGAAGCTGCCTCCCTGCAGCTCCTGGGAAATGGGGCCTGAAATCCCGAGACTGTGCTTATCCCTCCACAGGAGCTGCAGAAGCAGGCAGAGATGATGGAGTTTGAGATTTCCCTGAAAGCCCTGTCCGTGCTGCGGTTCGTCACCGATCAGGTGGAGAGGTGGGTGCCCAGGAGCAGCACAGGACATGCACTGAGCTCTCCACTTGAGATTCCTGTGGGGTCATAGTGGGTGCCTGGACCCTTTCAGCAGCTGGCTGTGTCCATGGTGGCAGTGGCACTACGCCCAGGAGGCAAACACAGCAGCACTCCACCGTGCTTCATGGCACTCGCCAGAACCCGGATCATTGGGGTTTTTTTCCTGCCTCTCCCAGTTGCCTCAGGGAGCATTTGTATCTGTTCTGGCATTTATCTGTGAGTGCCATTTGACCCTTTCTGTTGTATCTCCAGTCTGCCCCTGAGCGCGCTGACACGGATGCTGAACACTCACAACCTGCCCTGCCTCCTGGTCGAGCTGGTGGAGCATTGCCCCTGGAGCTGCCGGGAAGCAGGTACAGCTCGTGCCCCGTGGTACCTGGGGTGCCGTGGTGGCGTGCTGGGACCTGCATCTACTGACAGGTCTGCTGCAGGAGCCCTTGCAGAAAGCTGCTCCCCCTCTACCCTCCCGTCCGGCCTCCTCTCCCCGGCTCCCTACTAGTGCTCTCTGCCTGAAGCTGTTCAGCTCAAAAGCAGCTGCAGCACAGCTGGGTTGGGGAGCCGGCAGCGCTCCCAAAAACTGATCCTCACACATCTTCCGAGCTGATTGCAGCCAGGATGGGAGCGTAGCACGTCTGCCAGCTCCACCTGAGGAGTCTCGTCCTGGACACAGAATGACCAGAGTGCCAGTCTCAGCCTGCCTGCACCTTTCTGGGACAGCGCTGAGAGCTGGAGCCAGACACGGGCTCTCCCAGGCAGCAAACCGATTGTTCTGAAGCTGCTGGTCATTGAGCTTCGCTCTTGCCAAAGGCCTCTGATCGGGCTGTGCCCATGTGCCATCGCCTGCACCATCCGCCCTGCCTCCTGCACCTCTGCAGGCAGGCGTGCCCCCCGCCGCCCCCCAGCTTCCCTGCCTCTGAGCGGTGGTGGGGCACAGCCTGGGCCCTGGGAATCCGCGCTCCCATCCCCAGCCCGGCACTGGGGGGGTCACAGCACGGGCAGGGAAGGAAGAGACGCGGGGAAGCACGTGGGTCTGTGCCTGCCGAGAGGAGCCCAGCTGGATGTGGGAGCTTTCCTCCTTCCTCCGGGCAGGAAATGCATTGCTTCTCTCTGCCTGTGTGCTCGGGGTGTCAGAGGGAGCTTTGATCCAGGGTCCTGAGGGAGGGACTGGAAAGAAACAAGAGTGCAAAAGCATTTCCAGGCTGTGCAGATGCAGGGTTACATCTCCCTCCACCCCCAAGAGCAACACAGTAGCTCCTGGAGCTTGTTTTGTCACTTCTGTTCTATTCATGATACTTCTGGCTTTCACTGGCAGAAGAACCTCCAGAAGAGCAGGTACTGGCCATGCTGGTGGCCCAAAACATGCCTCTCCAGCCACTTTGTCACTGCAGCACGGGCTCCCCCACCAACTACCGGCGTTCTACACTCCTGGCGAAGTACAGAGGGAAATACCTCGGGGATCTTTTCATTCCTGCCGCAGCCCTATTGCTTTAATACATGTTCTTTATACTTTTAGTGCTGTCTAATATATTGTCTCAGTACCAAGAAGGGTGCTATGCTGAGCAAAGGGGTGGGGAAACTGAGGCAAACAGAAGCAGAGGGGCTTGCCTGTGGCGCAGTGAGAAGTGAGCATAGGCCAGCATCCCCACCTCTGAGCTGTCTTCCCTCGGGCAACGCTGTCTTTCCCTGGAGCTGCATGTTCTTCTGTCCCTCAGGCCAGCTCAAGAAGTTTGAGAATGGTGCGTGGTATGTGGTGCCCCCTGAAGACCAGGTGAAGATGACCAAACTTGATGGGCAGGTGTGGCTTGCCCTCCTCAACCTCCTGCTCAGCCCCGAATGCCAGCGCAAATACCACTTCAATGGCTTCAACAAGAACCAGCTCCTCAAGGTAGGAGCCTACACCACGAAGGCCGTGGGCCCCGCAGCACAGAGTGCCAGCACTAGGCACCTCCGGGCATCTCTCCCCATCCTTGCTGTGGGCTCCTAGGAGCCAGCGGTGGGAGAGCAGCAGGGTCTGTCACCGTGCCAGCAGCAGCAAAGCTTGCATTTGTGAGTGCACCTCGTGGGACCCCCATGGGTCGCTCTGCCAGTGCCCCACAGATCCCTGCTCTTGCCATGCTGCTTCCCCAGCCTGGGCTCCCTTGTCTTGACCTCTCTCCATTCGCTCTTCTCTTCCCCTCCGTGGCCGCAGCTCCGTGCGTTCCTGACAGACGTCCTCATTGACCAGCTGCCCAACCTGGTGGAGATGCAGAGATTTCTGAGCCACCTCGCGGTGACCGAGCCAGCTCCCCCCAAAAAGGATCTCGTCCTGGAGCAGGTATCCTGTGGCTCTTCCTCCACTTCTCCAGCCACTCTGCTTCAAGCCTGATAGCTCCCTACTCCCTTTTCCTCCCACCAAGCTCAGCTCTGGAGAGGTGGTGCCCTGGTAAAGCAGCCAAGTACCCACTTCACTGTTACACCCTTATTGCCGGCGAAGTTGTTTGCGGATGGTGTGGGAGCCTTGTCCTGCTACAGCAGTGGCCAAGCAGTCACAGCTAAAGGCATAAAACCCGGGTTATAAACAGCTCTGCAGATTGCATTGGGGTGGTGGCTGCATGGGGCAGACACAACCGCTGGCTTGTTTTGACATTTCACTTTTTATTTAACATTTATCAGTGTTTTCCTGCTGAATTCTGGACTCCCCAGTGAACAGCCCTGGCCCAGGGCTGCTTGGCACGCTGTGTACAGAGGGACGCCAAGGTCTGGTGGCAGAGGCCAGAGTCAAACTGGTCCCAGCTGATGTCTGGGGCTCAGGAGTTGGGCCCTGAGGGTCTTCAAACAGCCTAGGGTCCTTGGAGTTTTTAATCCGTGCAGTGGTAACCACTGGAGAAAAGTGTTCCTACTGCCTTCACGTGAGCTGGGGGGCAGAAACTGTGTGTGGGGGCAGATCTGCAAAGAGGCAGCTGGGAAGAGCAGGGAGAGCAGAGGCTCTTCCCCACTGCTGGAGCTGCAGGGAGGCTCCACGCCGCTGCCCAGAGCAGATGAGTAGGTCAGACAGCGGCCGCGTGGGCTGTGCAGAGGGGGAGCACGCTGTGCCCAGTGCGGCTGGCTGCGTGGCCAGGGAGAAGGGTGGTGTGCCTGGCTGTGGCTGAACCGGAGGCACGGCCCGTGCCAGGAGCTGGGGCTGGGGAAGGCTGCAGAGCAGCAGACCGAGAGGATGGGGCTGGGGATGGCAGCAGGAGGTGGTCATGGATTCGCTCCACGTCCCTCGACTGCCAGTGTGTCTGTGGGGCAGGGACAGGCAGCTGCGGCACTGGGCGCCTCGTCCAGCCCTCGCCCAGCTGCTGCCCTTCTCTGTAGCTCCGTGTTTGTGCCGGTGCTGCTCCTGCCTCCACCGAGGGCCAGGGCTGAGCCCAGCAGGTGGGCAGAGAGAGCCAGCTGAAAGCACACGCATGGGCTCCCTGCTCTGCCCAGAAAGCGGTGAACTCACTCCCTGTCGCCGAGCCAAGCTTTGAAAAGGCCTTTTTCCATTCGGCTGCTCCCGGAGCGGCCTCCTCCCCTTCCAGGCCTGACTATTTTTACTCTGCTGGAGAAGGCAGTGCTGTTTGAAGCGGCATCGTCCTCTCCAGAGCCCGAACTCCCCGCACTGCTTTTGGCTGGTGCTGTCCCTTTCGCCTCGGCCAGCCCTTCCCCGGGTGTTCGTCTTCGGGGAAGTGACGAGTGGAAAAATCTGCTCAAGCAAACGGCTCCGGAGCACGGGGTTCATGCCGCTGCCGGCACACAGGCTGCCGAGATCCCAGGGCTTTCTGTGCAGCAGCCCAGGCCTTGGGGCTGGGCTCTGGCTCCCAACTGGACCTCAAAGGTTTTGCCTCCTTTCACCTGAACACTTGTTAGTGAGCAGATCTGTCCCCTCTGTGTACCCCAAAACACACCCTCGCTCCCTGCGCCTTCACCTCTGCATGTGCTGCCTTCACTTTCCCTCCCGGGGGGGGGCATGCTCCTCGTGCCCAGGGCCAGCTGCCCCACTGTCCCCCAAATGCCCCATGCCACAGCACCTTCAGTCTGGCTACGAGCACCCTTTCCTCCTGCTCTGCATCTCCCGCCAGGTTCCCGTCATCTGGGACCACATCCTGAAGAAAAACATGGGGAAGTGGGAGGCCATCGCCAAGCACCAGGTGAAGTGCGTCTTCAGCCCCACCGAGGAGGAGCTGAAGCTCCAGGCGCGCAGGTAAGGCATGTGCACAGAGGGTGCCCAGTGGAGCCAGTATCCCCATTAGCAGGGGCTGGAGCTCAGCGCTGGGAGGAGAGAGGGGTCTGTGGTACTGGCTGGTGATGTCCCCTCAGTGGCAGGGTGCAGCAGGGACAGCTCGTTGCTTGATGGCAGCTCCCTGTGAGCAGCCTCACCCCCTCTCTGCCTGCCGCAGGTGGGCACAGACCTACAGCCTGGACATGATGGAGGCTCTGGCTCCCGACAAGCCCCGCTGCAGGGTGTGTGGTGTAGAGGCGGCCAAGCGGTGCTCTCGCTGTCGGAACGAGTGGTACTGCACACGGTAAGGGAGCCCTGCCACCTCTCTGTCCCCGGCAGCCCCCCAGTGCCCCCCTGCCACCCCCACCCCCACCCCAGTGTCCCCAGCTCCCACAGAAGATGCTGTGAAAGGGCCAAGGGAAGCCAGAGGTCCCACTGCTGCTCAGCATCCCTGGCTCTCCGCTTGCCACATACCTCTCCAAATCTTATGGTGGGGCTGATGTGCCAGGACGCTGGTGGAGGAGATGCTGGTGAGTGTTGTGTTGCTGCTGCAAGGTGCTGAGCTGCCTGTCCGGCTGTCTGCCAGCACGCCCCGCCTGCAGCACCGGCTGGGTTTCCCATGGTGATACTGTCTCCCTCCCCTGCACCTTGGTGGGGCAGAAGTGGGGAGAAAAGCCCCCATGGCTCTGTGGGTGCGGGTGACAGGCTAGGATGCAGCAGCTGGGACGGTGGCAGTAAATTAGATCTCTGGTGCTGAACCATATGGCAAGGTCTGGTTACAGCTGTTGCGTTAAACCCTCTTAGCCCCTGGAACTGGGTGTTGGGCTAATGCTCGGCCATGCCTGCCCCACCCCGAGCCCGGAGGCGCGCGGTGCTGCAGTTTGTCCTTGTCACTGCTTTGCTTCTGGGGACAAATGTGGCCCCGCAGTGTTCCTACTTCAGCTGTGGGCACCCCACTACTAGCAGAGCCCCCAAGCGACAGCCTTCCCCCCCGCAGGGCATGCCAGGTCCAGCACTGGCAGAAGCACAAGGCTGCCTGCAATCTGATGGCCGGGGCGCTGGGGAGAGCAGAGGACCTGTAAGAGAAGCAGTGACTGCCATCCAGCCCACGACTCGGTGAGGCAGAGATTCCTTCCTCCTGCGTACAGCCCAGCGACCAGCAAGGAGAAGGCAGCAAAGGCCCCTTCTGCCTGCTCCCAGCCCCAGGCAGCGCTGCGGGGGCTCAGCCTCTTCTCCTCCCACTCCACCATGTAGCCTTCTCCAATAAACCTCCTTATTCCACCCCACTGATGCTTTTTTTTTTTTTCCCTCGTAGCTGAAGATGCTAAACCGCCTCGTCCCCTCCCTTGCACCTAGGGAGAGAGGTGTGCATCTGCTTTTCCCGAGCGCTCAAAAAAAGAGCCGATAGCCTTGTGGTTAGCAGAAGGGCCAGGCCCTCGGTGGCCAAGGCGCGTAAGCCTGGGGAGAAAAGGGGGCAAGAAGGCCTCTGTGCTGCCTTTTTTTTGGCTGCCGCTGTTAGAGAGGTGGGAGGAGGCAGAGGATGTGGTTAGTACAAGCATCTCGCTATGAGAAAGAAAATGCATTTCTCAGGTGTTCATCATCTGCCATCTCGCAGGGACAATTCCCCCTCCTCCCAGATGACATTAGCACCAAGGGCTTGGTCCCCTGCCCATCCCTCTGCAGGGTTTACTGGTGGCCTGTTGTGCCTTGGGGTGCGTCCCCACCTCTCCCTGGCCAGCAGCAGCTGCCGAAGGGCTGGAGCCTTGGTCTGAGCATAGCTGGGAAAGGGTTGACCGTGCTGGCACTGCCATGCATCTCGTGCTCTGATGGGCTGCCTGAGATCCCCACACGCACCCCAAAACAGGCTTTGCACCAGCGCTGCTGCTGCAGGAGCTGTGACAGCAGGCAGGAAACCATCTTGGTCCAGCCCCAGCCCCAGCCGAGCAGCCCGGGTTTGGGGTGAGCAGTAAACTCGCCCCGAGCCCGGGCTGCTCGGCCGGGGCTGCGGCCGGACCGAGTGTGGTGGTTTTCTGGGGACGCTTTGGGTGCTTCTCACCTGCTGCCAGAGGTTCCCCCCAGCCCCCTTCCCCGCTGGGAAACTGAGGCACGGAGCGAGACTTGCCCCAGTCCTGGGAGAGGTGGTGGAGAGAGCGGGAGGGCCGGAGCGGGGCCCCCCCCTTTCCCCGGCAGCGGCTCCGGGAGGCTCATCCCCGCCTCCAGCCCGCCCCGCCGGGCTTGCCGGGACCGGGGGCTGCGGTCGGGACCCCGGGGCGCTGCGCGGCTCCCTCCCCCGCTCCTGCCTCAGTTTCCCCCGCGGTGCCCGGACGGGGCGGCCCCTCCCGGTCCCCGCCCCGGCCCCATCCCCGGTGCCGGCCCCCGCCCCGCCGCCGCCGCCGCCGCCGCGCAGCGCCCGCGCCCGCCCGGGCCATGGAGCTCATCGAGCTGAGGCAGCTGCAGCCGGAGCCGCGGACGGGCCGGGGCCGCCTGGAGCGGACGAACGCGTTGCGCATCAGCCCGGCCCGCCGGCCCGGCCCCGGCCCCGGCCCCGGAGCGCACCCCGACCCGCGGCTGACGGCGGCACCGGGCGCAGGGCATCGCTTCGAGCCGCGGCGCCGCGGGCTCCACACCTGGTGCGACCTCTGCGGGGACTTCGTCTGGGGCGGCGGCAGGAAGAGCCTCCAGTGCCGCCGTGAGTACCGCGTCGCGCCACGGGCCTCCCGTCTCCCGGCACCCCCACCGGGCCACCGGGAACCCCCACCCGGCACCGGGCATCCCGCCACCGGGAACCCCCACCACCGGGCACCCCCACAGGGCATCCCGCCACCGGGAACCCCCACCACCGGGCATCCCCACGGGGCACCAGGCATCCCGCCACCGGGAACCCCCACCACCGGGCACCCCCACAGGGCATCCCGCCACCGGGAACCCCCACCACCGGGCATCCCCACGGGGCACCAGGCATCCCGCCACCGGGAACCCCCACCACCGGGCACCCCCACCAGGCACAGGGCGTCCCGCCACCGGGAACCCCCACGAGGCATCCTGGTAGCGGGCACCCTCACTGGGCACCAGGTGTCCTAGCACTGGGCACGGGCATCCCAGCACCAGGCACCCGCCCTGGGCACAGGCATCTCAGTACCAGTTACCCCCACTGAGTACCGGGCGTCCTGGTACCAGGCACCCCCACCGAGTACTGGGCATCCCTATACTGGGCACCTGCGCTGGGCTCCGGGCCTCTGGGCACGAGACGCTTGCACTGGGCAGCGGACGTGCCAGTACTGGGCGCGTGCACCAGGCACTGGGCAGCCCCATACCAAATACCGGGCACCGCACATCCCTGGGCCGGGCACCCTCCCCAGGCACCAGGTATCCCTGGAGCAAGTACCCCCAGCAGGTACTGGGCATCCTGGTACCAGGCACTGGGCATCCCAGTACTGGGCACTGGGCGTCCCGGCCATCGGGACCCGCACTGGCCAGCCCAGGCAGGGAGCACAGGCACCGTGGTACCTGCCAGCAGTGCGGCACAGTGCTGCGTCCCACGGGGGTGCTGCCGCCTCTGTACCGGCAGAGCGCGGGCAGGCAGCCAGCACCGCACACCAGTACTGGCACCACGCACCGGCTCGTGCACCACCAGGCACAAGTACCGTCCCCGGCGCAGTCACTGACCCTCACGCTCAGGGCCACGGTGGTGACACTGGTCCTGTCCCTGTCCCCAGACTGCAGCTTCACCTGCCACTACCGGTGCCGGGCCCTGGTGCGGCTGGACTGCAGTGGCCCCCCGGGCGCCGGTGACGAGGACGATGGCACCGAGCAGGCGCTGGAGAAGGACACCAATGTGGTAGGGCCTGGCCCGCGTCCGCAGGGGAGGGTGCGGGCGGGGGGTGGCCAACCTGGGGGCTGCCTGGGCTGGGGGTGGCTGTGCCAGTCTGTGCCGTGCCGTACCGTGTGAGGCCACGTCACGCCGCGCCAATCTGTGCTGTGCCACACTGTGCCGTGCCGTGCCGTGCCAGGCCATGCCGTGCTGGGTTGTGCCGAGCCACGCAGTGCTTTGCTGTGCCATGCTAGGCCGTGTCAGGCCAGGCTGTGTTGAGCCATGCTGGGCTGGGCAGTGCTGTGCCACATCAAGCTGTGCCAAGCCATGCCAGGCTTCCTTGTGTTTTACCATGCCAGCCTGTGCTGAACCGTGCTGGGCCGTGCTATGCCATGCTATGCCGCGCTGAGCCGAGCCGGGCTGGCCTGTGTTGGGCTGTGCCATGCCTGGCTGTGCCAAGCCACGCTGGGCTGGCCTGAGCCGTGCCACGCCGTGCTGGGCTGTGCTGTGCCACGCGCGCCAGGCTATGCCGCGCCAGGCTACGCCAAACCGGGCTGTGCCGGGCTGGGCTGTGCCGTGCAGACCATGCCGTGCTGTGCCCGCGCTGTGCTGCGCCGTGCCGTGCCCAGGCCGTGCGGTGCCCAGGCCGAGCCGTGCCCTGGTCGTGCCGTGCCGTGCCCAGGCCGTGCCGTGCTTGCCGGGCCGGGGCACAGGCGGCTCCGGGCGGGCGGGTCCGAGCGCGGGTGAAATCACCGCCGGAAACGGGGCCGCGCCGCGCCGCCCCCGGCCCGCGTCAGCCCCACGGCCTGGGCGGGGCTGGGGCCGGGAGCGGGGCAGCGGCGGGACCGAGCTGAGCCGGGACGGGGGCCGCGATAGGCACCGGGCTGAGCCGAGCCGGGACAGGACCGCGATAGGGACCGGGCCGAGCCGAGCCGCGACAAGGACCGGGACTGTGCTGAGCCGAGCCGGGATAGGGACCGAGACCGAGAGCGAGACGGGGCGGAGCCGCAGTGGGACCAGGCTGAGCCGAGCCGGGAGCGGGACCGGGACCGGGACTGTGCTGAGCCGAGCCGGGATAGGGACCGAGACCGGGCGGAGCCGGACCGGGACCGGGCTGAGCCGAGCCGGGATAGGGACCGGGACCGGGCAGAGCCGCACCGGGACCGGGCTGAGCCGAGCCGGGACCGGGACCGGGACCGGGCAGAGCCGCACCGGGACCGGGCTGAGCCGAGCCGGGAGCGGACTGAGCCGGGCCCCAGCCCGGGGGCCGGCCGGGCTGGCGCGGGGCCGGGTGTGCCCGTGTGCCCGCGGGGCCGCGGGTCGGGCGGTGGCGGCCGCCGCCGCGTCCGTGCCCGTGGCCGGGGCGGGTGGCGGCGGGGCCGGGGGCTGCGGGGCGGCGGCGGCGCTGGCGCTGCGGCGGGGCGGCGCGGGGGGCACGGGGGGCAGCACGGCCAGCAGCGGCTACTGCAGCCAGGAGGACTCCGACTCCGAGCCCGAGCTCTTCTACACCGCCCGCACCTCCCTCGGCCGCCGCCCGCGCCGCCGCCAGGTCGGTTCCCGGGCCGCCGGCCGTGACATCATGGGGGAACCGGGTGACGTCAGCCGGGGGAGCGCACCCCCGGGGCTGGGTGCTGGGGAGGGCAGGCGAGGGTGGGCTTGGTGCGGGGCCAGTTGTGGCCCTGCCGTGGGGCAGGTGTGGGGCGAGTGTGGTCTTGTGGGGGGGCAAGAGTGGGACTGAGCGTGGCCCTGCTGTGGGGTGAGCGCGGGGGCGAGCATGGCCCCGCCGTTGGGGCGAGCATGGCCGTGCCGTGGGGCAGGGTGGCTCTGTCCGGTTGGATGTGGCGCTGCGGGGCGAGTGAGGCACAGTGGGGTGAGCGGGGGTTTGCCCCCTGGCACAGCCACCCCATGGCCTCCCAGGGCTGGAGCTGGTCCCAGAGGGGGAGAAGGATAGTGCTTGGGGGGCCCTGGGGTTCACCCCCGTGGGGCAGCCTCACAGCTGTCCCCTTCCCGTGGGGACCCTCGCAGGGTCCGGCAGTGCCTGCGTGCCACGGTGTGGCTGTCGGGGCTAGGAGCCCCGGGTGCTCCCCAGCCCCATAGTGCCGTGGGGACACATGCAACACTGCACAGCGGCTCCCACGGCCCCATGTAAATACTAATTAGCGGGTGCCAGTGGTGGGGACGCCGAGCCAGAACTCCTGGGTCACCCCTGTGCAGGGCTGGCACTTTGAAGTGGAGTGCCGGCGGCACGGGCGGGCTGCACCCCCAGCCTGGCCCTGCCCTCCTGCCCTGAATCCCAGGGTGTCCCGGCAGGCACCCAGCCTGCCCCGCCACCCCGGTGCCGGGCTGTCGGCACTCTGCCTCAGGGACACCTCTCTGATCTGGGGTGCTTGGAGGGGACGCCTAGCCCCGGGGTGTCTTCGCAGTGGGTTCACCTATCCCTGTGGCCCGGGGATGGGGACGGGGGCTGGAGGAGGGGTGGCCGGTGGCGGTGGTATCCCCGGAGCAGGGCTGGGGCCATGGTGAGCTCAGCTGTGCTTCCCCGGCACGGCCCAGCTCAGCGTCAGCCGGGCTGATGCAACCCCGCGCAGCCGCCCGCACATGTGTCAGCCAGCGTTTCGGGGCGGGCTGGGGGGCGGCAGGACACCGGGGCAGGCGGAGGGGTCCCCCCCGCCACAGTGCCGCTCAGCCCAGCCGCTGTCACGCAGGATGAGCCCAGCGAGTGGGAGAAGGCAGAGCTGGACCAGGCGCAGGTGGAGCAGCGGATCAAGGAGTACAACAGCCAGATCAACAGCAACCTCTTCATGAGCCTGGTATGGGGCTGGCACCGGGCCGGGGGGGGGGAGCTCACAGCACCCTGCCCTGGCCCCGCTCACCCCCCCCCCACCGGTGTCTTCCAGAACAAGGACGGCTCCTACACCGGCTTCATCAAGGTGCAGCTGAAGCTGGTGCGCCCTGTCTCAGTGCCAGCCACCAAGCGGGCCCCCTCCCTGCGGTCGGGGCTGCGCAGCCAGGGGGTGAAGCGCCGCACGTCCTTCTACCTGCCCAAGGGGACCTTCAAGCACCTGCACATCCTCTCACACACCCGCGCCAGCGAGGTCATTGACGCGCTCCTTCACAAGTTCACCGTCATCGACAACCCCCGCAAGTTCGCCCTCTTCGAGAGGTCTGAGAAGGATGATCAAGGTAGCACCCTGGGGCGACCCTCTCCCCGTAGCGGTGACCGTGTCCCTGTGGTGGCAGCTTCCCCTGGGTAGGGGTAGCCCCGTGGTGGCAATGTCCCTGGGGAGGGGGTGTGTGTGTCCTCCATGGTGGCAGCATCCCCGTGGCAGTGGTGTCCCCCATGGCAGTAGTGTCCTCCCTGGCAGCAGTGTCCCCATAGTGGTGGTATCCCCCTTGGTGGCGGTGTCCCTGGTGGCTGTTGGGGGGTGTCCCCCGTGGTGGCAGTGTCCCCTGTGGCAGCGGTGTCCCCATAGTGGCAGCATCTCTGTAGCCGTGGTATCCTCCTTTGGTGGCATCTTCTGCTGTCACCGTGGGCACGTCCCCTGTGCCGGTGGTGTCTCCCATAGCGGTGATGTCCCCATAGTGGCAGCATCCCTGTGGCAGTGGTATGCCCCCTGTGGCAGCGTCCCCTGTCCCCCTGGCAGCAGTGTCCCCGTGGTGGTGATGTCCCCCCATGACACGTGGCTGCTGTTGCAGTGTACCTGCGGAAGCTGGCCGACGAGGAGCAGCCCTTGCGGCTGCGGCTGCTGGCCGGCCCCAGCGAGAAGGTGCTCAGCTTCGTCCTGAAGGAGAACGAGACCGGGGAGGTGAACGTGAGTGCGGGGACGGGGAGGGGACTGGCACCCGCAGCCCCCGGGGCACGCGGCCGTGGGGGAGGACGCCACGTCCCCGTTGCGATAGCAGCCCCTGTGCCCGTAGTGGGATGCCTTCACGCTGCCGGAGCTGCACAACTTCCTGCGCATCCTGCAGCGGGAGGAGGAGGAGCACGTGCGCCAGCTGCGGCACCGCTACGCCCGCTGCCGCCAGAAGATGCAGGAGGCACTGGCCACGCACGCGCCGGGGTGACCGCGCCGCCTGCACCCGCGGCCAGCCAGCGCGCCAGGACCCTTGCCTGCCGGCGGGCGGGGGCACCCAGGACGGGGGGGGTGGGGGGGGGGGTGGAAGGGGGCACCCCGGGACCCGCCGGGCCGTCGCAGCCCCCATGGGGCTGGCCTGGGGAGTGGGGGTCCCGGGGGGGGGGGGGGAGCGAGTGTCCCCGGAGGAGCGAGCGTCCCTGGGGTGAGCAGGGCGTCGGGCACCAATAAAGGCATCTTGGTGACGAGCCCTGGCCTGCGGCGTGTCCTTGGCGGGGAGGCCGGGGGGGGCTGGAGCGGGATGGGGAGGGGGGGAGGGACGCGAGGGCCCCCGGTGCCGTCGTGCCGTGGCTGCCCGCACGTGGTGCGCGGCGGCGGGACTCGAACCCGCGGTCCTCGGGTTCCCGGAGGCGCCAGGCGGGGGAGGAGGCCGCGCCACGCGCCGCTCTCACGTGACGCAGTTTCCCTCCTCCCGGATCACGTGCCGGAGGACTCGCGGGCGCCGGAAGTGTCGCAGCGCGGCGGCGGCGCACGCAGGGAGGCGCTCGGTCGGTGTCGCCGGGCGGCTCCGGGCCGCTCCCCGCCCCCCCCCCCCCAGGGCCGCTCCCGCCGCCCCCGCCGCCATGGGCACCAGCGGCTCCAAGTCGCGGGGACTGTGGCCCTTCGCCTCCCCGGCGGCGGGCGGCGGCGGTGCCGAGGGCCCCGGCGGGCAGCAGGCCCTGGCCCGGGCGCGGGCCGCGCGCGCCGCCACCCCCTTCGTCTTCACGCGCCGCGGGTGAGAGGCCAAGGGGGGGGGAGGGGGGAGGCGGTTGCCATGGCAGCCCGGGGCCGCCCCGCTGCTGGGTGGGCTCAGGCCTGGCCGGGGTCGCAGGCCTTGGCCTTCCGCAGGGTGTCCGGGCAGGAGAGGGCAGGGCCCGGCACGGGGTGGTCGCTGCAGCCCTGGTGGTGCCGGCCTGCCCCAGCTCCCTCCCCCGGTCGGGGCGCGGGAAGGCGGCAGGTGTCGGCAGGCGCTCACCTGCCTGCCTCTCCTCTCCTCTCAGCTCCATGTATTACGATGAGGATGGGGATCTCGCCCACGAGTTCTACGAGGAGACAATCGTTACCAAGAACGGGAGGAAGCGCGCCAAGCTGAAGAGGATCCACAAGAACCTGATACCTCAGGTAGCGAGTGGAGAAGGGCGGGGGAAAGTGAGTGCCAAAGTGCCACGGTGACGACGGGAGTCCGGCTTTGCAGGAGCTCCTGCGCATGGGCCTTCTCCCTCGGGGCATCTCCTTTCCAGGAAGGGCGTGCGTACGTTCCATTTGGCCGCTTGCTAGTGACAGTGGTGTTGACAGCGATGTGTTTTGCACCTCAGCGGCGCTCAGGATTTAGTCTCCTCCTAAAACAAGCAACTGAGGTGAAGCCAGACAGGGGCTGGGGCACTGATTGATGGTCTCGCTGCAGGAGGAGGATAGCCTGCATGTAGGGAAGCTTCTGGGAGCATAAATGGAGAAAAGGCAGGATCAAACCAGGGCTGGAGAGACACCCTGTGGGAATCTTTGCTAAGTAACCAGAAAGGCATGGCTCTAGTGAGCACCTGGGGCGAGCCGTTGGTGTGCTCTGAGAGGTGAGCAGCCCACCGGCAGGATGGGACCCCTCTGAGCGCTGCACAGGCAGTTATGGGGGCAAGGATTCAGCGCTGCTTCCGGGGCTGGTGTTCTCGCGGAGGCAGGCTTGGGCTGTAGGACTGACTCCTCGTCAACGTGGGTTGAAATTCACCCAGTTGGAAGGCTCGGCTGAGCCAGAGAGAGCATGCCCCGAGCCCCTCTCCCCCCTCCCCACCCCCAGCCCCCCACCTGCCAGTGGGTCCTCCCGGTGCTGTAACAGGAGAAGGCTTGGACGGAGCATGGGAAAGGCGCCTGTAGCTGGCGTGGAGGGAGCGTGCATTCAGCAGCCTCCCCTCTGGATAGAAAGCTGCTTTTCTTGTGCGCCAGCTGCCCTGGCTGCTTTCTCTCAGAGAGCTCTTTTCATTCTTTTAAATCCCGTGAATGAAAGGTGCCGGATGAAAAGCCCTGACGGCCAATATCTGCCAGTCACGCACCAGCTGCTGCACGGGCAGTGCCTGGCAGAGCAGCTCCCTCCTTTCTCGCCCTGCTGAGCTCCGGACCCGTCATGTGTGGCAGCCGGCTGCAACTCCCTCGGCTCTCCAGGGACGAGTTCGAAGGGCAAAGTGTTTTCGCTTTGTGCGCTGTTGTTCAGGCGTACCTGGTGTCACGGCAGCTTTATGGACTCGTGTTCCTCGAGGGCACGGTGTCCTCTGTCATACGGGGTGACTCGCAGGGCTTGGGGCTGTTGTTTAGTCATCTCCTCTGCTCACCACTGGCTCTTCTTTCAGGGCATAGTGAAACTAGAGCACCCTCGCATTCACGTGGATTTCCCGGTGATCATCTGCGAGGTGTGAGTGGCCAGACGTTGCTGCCCGTGGGCGGGAGGCCTTGCCTCACCGTCCCCGGCTTCACCAGGCGAGGCTGCGTCGTGTTCCTACCCGAGGAGGACTCTGGATGTGCGGCGGGGACGGCGGCTCTCCCCTCGCCCGGAGGTGAGGCGGGACGGAGCAGGCCGGGCTGGGCTTGGCTAGCACTCCTCGCAGGAGATGGGTGACCTTGTGCAACGACTGCTTCCAAACATCCTCGCTTGAGCCAGAAGACTAAAATACCTTTCGTAGCCTCTAGCCGACGTTTGATGGGTACCTGGAACTGCAAATGAGCTGCTGTGTTTGAGCTGTTAAAGGGAGAGTGAGCCAGCACTTCTCACCAGAGAAAAATCCCCTGCTTCTCAGGTATGCGGCCCAGGGAGAGCCAGGGCAAGGGAACGTGCTGCCCGGGGCACCGACATCCCTCAGGCCCGGTGGTTAGATGGCCGGTGTTGCGGCATGTCGCTTGACACGGATGTTGTGTGATGCTCCCCTGGATGGGTCCATTGATGGAGGATAAACGGGGCAAGCCGAGGGGGAACCCGTCTCGAAGCGCATCCGACTGGCTGCCGCGCTTCTCTTGGGAAGGGGACGGAGATCAGATGCCGCTATCTCGGACCTTGGTCTCTTCCCCCTGTGCGTTTCCCTGCTTACACCAGCTCCGGGGAGGTTGGCTTCGCTGCTGCCTGCAGTCCCTCTGCCCGCAGGAGAGCTCTGCGGTCCATGGCCGCTGCTGGTGGCAGTGAGGTCCCCGGCTCTGCAGCAGACTTGCCTCCCCCCGTTAGCAAGCTGGCTCCTGCCGAGCGCCATCCCTCACCCGCCGCAGGGCCGGCTGCTGGGCAAGGCCTCTCCTCATAACGTCCTCGCCCCCCGCCGCGTCTTGAACATACCTCCCGGTGGGGCGGGCCTTGACAGAGCCAAGCAGGGAGGAAATCATCTCTTCCCTCCTTGTCCCCCAAAACCAACCGATCAGTGTGCCTGCCCTGGCTTGGAAATCTCCCTGGCGATGTGAACTGCGGTTCCTCCCCCCTCCCAGCCGGCGGCAGGAGGAGAAACGCGATGCACTTTAAAGGGAGGCTTTCCGCTCCGTCTTGAAGGTCCTGCTCTTTTCTCCTCTTTCCTCCTGCTTGAGAAGGTCGGGGTCGCCTTGGCAGCACCAAAAAACCTCTCACCCCTGCGCGCGGGCCCCGGGGCGCCGAGCCAGCTGCCGCAGGGCCGGGGAAAGGCCTGACCCGTACCGCCCCTTGCCAGCACCGGGAGCCACTGCCTCCCTGCTCGGCTGCCCCTGGACCGGGTGGGCGGAGGAGGACCGGCCGTGGGGCAGCAGGCACAGCTTTAAACTGGGTCAGAGCCTGCTCCCCGCAGCAGCCGGCTCGACTTTCCTCCTCTTTCGTTCCAGAACTTATTTACTTTCTAAGCACTTCAGATGTTTGCTACCTCGATTTTTAATTTAAGCCGCTGGCACTTGGCCGCCAGCCCTGTCGGCGTCTACGTTGGATGTATCCGTTCCCGCGCCCACCGAGAGCCGCCCGGGCGCGGGGCCACATTCCCGGCTTCGGGGAGATAACAGCGGCGTGGCTGTTGCCGTCTTCCTGTCACCACCTCTTCCCTCCGCGTCCCCTCCCCTGCTGTTCCCATTGACAGGAGCGAGCACGGAGGGTGAAGCGTGGAGGGTGAAGCGAATGTGCTGGCTGCCACCGGGCAGGGAAGCAGGCAGGGCTGGGCAGGGCTCCGGCAGGGAGCTCGTCTACACTGTGATGCTGGGCGCTTCTTTCGACATCTTTTGTTCTCCTGCTTGCTTGAAGAGTCTTGTCTTAAAACAATCCCCCACTGAAGTGTTTCTTATTTGCACCACCTGCTCTCGAGTTTCTCCTGGGCTGGATCTCCCTGGGTAGGACATCCCTTGGGTTCCGCAGGAGAGCAGGAGCTGCTGTCCCTAGGAAGAGGAGAGAAAGCCGTGGCTGGGCTGCCTGTGCCACCTTGCCCCACTGCTGTCCGAGGGTGCGGGAAGCTCTACCGAACCCGCCTCGGGTACAGGGGGAAGGCGGAGGAGGAGAGGGGAGGGGGCTGGTGCCGTTTGCCTGCCCCAACTGGGAGCCCCTCGCCTGGCTGCTGGCCAAAAATCTGCTGACGAGGCAGGGCCCGAACCCCGGGGGGGGGGGGGGGGGGGGGCACAGACCCAGACTGGCTTAGCGAGGATGCTTTTGTCCTCCCTGACAGGCTGCCCACCCTTCCCCCAGGGTGTCGAGCGTGTTTTCCCTCAAAAAACATGCCTCCTCCCACCACCACAACCCCCCCTGCCGTGTCACCAGAGCAGCAGCGAACTTCTGCAGGCTGCCAACAAGCTGCGTCCTGCCCCGCTTCTTCCCGGGCTGGTCCCCTGAGCGACCGGCCCCCCCAGGCCCCCTCCCTTCCGCCTGCCCCCAGCCCTTCTGCGGCAGCAGGGCCTTGGGAGCACCTGGAGGTATCTTAAAAATGTGAAGGTGGCTGTAAATAGTATCTGTGTCCACTGTGGTGTTGGAGCAAGCAAAAAAAGGAAAGTTTTCCTTTCAATTATTTTTTTTTAAATGATTTCTGTGCGATGTTGTGCTTTCCCGTGTGGATGTGTAGCCGAATCGTACTCACCGACACTAGGCTCCTTGCTCCTCTAGCGTCTGGGTAGGACCCGTGGGTTTGGGACATGTACACTATTTATGGTCCTTCCTCCCAGCGCATCTGTCCACTTTTGTTAAATTTCAATAAAATTATTTGTAGAGCCCGCAAGTCCAAGAACTGTTTTACTGGGGAGTGAAGGTGGGCGAGCATCCATGCCCATGGGCAGAGGAAGATGATGGAGGAGGTGGCTTTGTCGTGCTGGTCTGTTTGCCGCTGGTGCTCCGGACCCCCTGGGTTTTTTTTTGGGGGGGGGGGGGTGTTTGCGCATACATGGTGGTGAAGGAGCCGTGAGTCACAGCTGTTTCCAGGTGCTTGAATTTGGCACATGGCGCTGGCCAGAGCCGATCGCTTTGTCGGACTGTGACTCCGCTCGTAGCTGTGGTGACATCCTTTAAATAGGTAAATAAAATGTATTTATATAAATATATGTAAATATAAGTTCCTTGTTCAGCTCAACGATGTTGGAGCCTGGGCCCCTTTCCCCTCTTGCGTGCGCAGGGAGGTCTGGAGGGGCCGGGGAGGCAGCAAGGCACCCGGGTGGGAGGATCCGCCTGTCCACTCCTCCATCACTTCTCCTGCCAAATCAGTGCCTTGTTAATCACCAGGGCCTGACGACTTTCTCAAACCCGGCGTGACCCTGTGCCGGGATGCTGCCTGTTCCCTGAGCGGTGCCGGGCTGTCCGTGGGGCGAGCGTGATCTCACTTTGTGCCCCACGTCCTGCTCCCGGCCGCCCTGCAAATGTTTTCCTGCAACCGCCGCCACCTCTCATCATTTCCTCCACGCAAGCCGGCTCGGAAACGAGCCACTGACGAAAGCTGTAATGAGAGTGAGTGGTGTGGTGTGTCCTGCCAGCGCTTCGCCTTGCAGGGGACGAGGCTCTGAGATGTTTGCCTGTTGATCCGTAGGGGCCCCAGCCCTGGGGGGACAGATTGTGGTGGCCTTGAGGGGGACCGGGTGGCTGCGTGGGGTGTTAAGAGCTCGGTCAGATTAAACAAGGTGGGGGCTGTGGCCACCGGGGCCACCCCTGTCCCCCTCCTGCCGTGCCCACAGCCCCAGGGCTGGGCGAGAGGCAGGTGCCGACCTCCTGTCCTGGCCCCGCAGCCGCTCCGTCCCCAGGCCGAGCTCCTCTCGCACCTTGCTGGGACCCGCCTGGCGTGGGTGGATGTGACCCACGCCCCGTTATCCGGTGTCCCGCAGGGATTCACAGCCGCTTGGCCGCCCGCGTGGGGCAGCTCAGCTCGCCCTGGCCGCTGCCCCGTGTCCCTCTGCTCTCGTGCACCAGCTGGGAACGGCTTACCGCCATCTCATGCTCAGCGGGCCGAGACGGGAGAGAGGAGGCTGGATGTATCTGGCTGCCCCCTCCCAAAATCCAGGGTCTTTCCAGTGGGAAGGGAGGAGGGAAACTGAGGCCCTCCCAGGGGGACAGCGGTGAGAGGCGTTGAGGACTTCCAGCCCTCCTGGCACTGGAGAGCTGTGACCCCTCCGGCCAGCCCGCTGCCGGTGGGACGGGTTACCTGTGGTGCACGAGGCTGCGGAGGATGGAAAATTTTAGGCATTGCTGCTGCCAGCCAAGGGAGCCTGTTTACTGCCCCGAGGGGAAGGGCAGTGCCCGCCAGCGCTGGGATTTCTTGGCTCCCCGCGATCTTCCCCGAGGGTTTCGGCAGCCAACGCCCAGCCAGTGGCCGACCTTCCCTGCCCCTCTGTCCCCCCCCAGCCCCGGTGCCTGGCGTCGGCTGCAGGCCAGGCCGAGCCATGGGGCGCAGCCCGGATTTCGAGTGGCCATCCCGGACGCTGTGCCTGTCCCCGGTGGTACTGTCACCTTCTCAGCGGGAGCTTCACCACGAAAGCTGTCACCCCAGCGGGTCCCGCTCACTGGAGCCATCTGTGGGTGCTCGTGGCCCTGGGCTCGGCACCGCTGGCACCGAACAATGCCGGGCTCGGCATTCCCGCTCGCTCCCTGGGGAGCAGGCGGGTGGCTGGGGAGCACTTCCGCAGATTCAGCCCCGTTTCCTTCCCTCGCCGGCCCGGCACACCCTCGCGCTCCGGCCCCGGTGCTTCCTCTGCAGGGGCACCCTCACGGCCCCCAGCCCGCGGGGCCAGCCCTGGCCAGCGCAGGCAGAGGACGAGCGTGACACGGGGACGGCCACGCTGCCAGCGCCCGAGCCCTGTCTGTCCCGCTGCCCGCCGGGGGGACCCGCCGGAGCCTCGGCGGCGCCCCGGGAAGGAAACCCCCTCGGCCCTGCTGCGCCTGCGGCCCCTCTTGTCCCCCCCGGGCAGGAAACCCGCGGGGCCGTGGCTGAGTCAGCAGCACCGACTGCCCCGGCCTCACGCAGGATGTCCTGCCTGGCGCGGCACCGCCCCGGGGACAGCACCACGCTGGGGTCACCGCTGTCCTGGGGTCACCGCCGTCCTGGGGCTACCACCGCGCTGGGGTCACTGCCGTCCTGGGGCTACCACCGCACTGGGGTCACTGCTGTCCTGGGGATACCACCGCACTGGGGTCACCGCTGTCCTGGGGTCACCGCCGTCCTGGGGCTACCACCGCGCTGGGATCACTGCCGTCCTGGGGATACCACTGCACTGGGGTCACCGCCGTCCTGGGGTCACCGCCGTCCTGGGGCTACCACCGCACTGGGGTCACCGCCGTCCTGGGGTCACCGCCGTCCTGGGGCTACCACCATCCTGGGGCTACCACCGCGCTGGGGTCACTGCCGTCCTGGGGTCACCGCCGTCCTGGGGCTACCACCATCCTGGGGCTACCACCGCACTGGGGTCACCGCCGTCCTGGGGTCACCACCTACCAGGGTCACCGCCATCCCAGGGGGGATGCTGCCACTCTGGGGGACACCACTGCCCGGGGTCACCACCATCCCGGGGACACCGTTTTTCTGGGGTCACCGCTGTTCTTGGGTTGTCACCGTTTCGGGGTGACCGTGACCCTGGGGTCACACCACCATTTCGGGGACACCCCCCCCGGCCCGCCGCGCGCCGCAGCCCCTGGCGCCCCTGGCGCCCCCTGCCGGCGCCCCCCGCGACCCCGCCCCGCCCCCTTCCGCCGCGAGGGGGGGGGCGTGGCCCTCCCAGGCCGTACCAAGCGCGGCGGGACGGGAGGGGGGTGACGCGCCTTCCCCGGTGCCGCGGCCCCGCGAAGGTGCGTGCGTGTGTGGGGGTCCGCCGACGGCCCGCGCCCCCGAGGCCCCGCGATGGTCCGCGCCGCCACCCCGGCGGGCCGCGGTCGGGGCGAGGCCGGTCGGGGCGGGGAGGCGGCGCCCCCGCGGGTGGTGCGGGCCGGGGAGGTTTAAAGCGGGCGGCGGGGGCGGGGGGGGGAAGCGGCGCCGGTGGGAGCCCGCGGCGGGGGACGGCGGGAGCCGCGGTGAGAGCCGGGCGGCGGAGCGGAGAAGCGGGACGGGCGGCGGAGCGGGGCCGCGCCCCGGCGCTTTGTGTGCCGGTCTCGGACAAAGGCGGGCGCCGCGCCGGCACCCGCGGGAGCGGCGGGGACCGGGAGGCGAGCGGGAGCGGGCGGAGCTGCTCGGGACCGGGATTCCCGGGGCGGGGGGGGGGTGTGTGCCAGAGCCGCCCCAGCGCCCCTCTGCCCCGGGCCGGGTTGTGGCGGGGGGGGCTCGGGGCCCGGCCCGCCTTGGAGGGGCTGGGGGGCGTGGGCCGAGCCGCCCCCCCCCCGCTCCTGACCCCCGCTCTCCCCGCTGCCCCCAGGTCCCCCTTGGGCAGGATGCGCGGGGGCTGCGCGGCGGCGGCGGTGGCCGTGCCCTGGCTGGCCCTGCTGGCCCTGGCCCGGCAGCCCCCCGAGAAGCCGGCGGCTGCCCCCCTGCTCACCCGCCGACCCTTCCTGGTGGCCTGGAACGTGCCCACCCAGGACTGCAAGCCACGCTTCCAGGTGTCCCTCGACTTCAGCCTCTTCGACCTGCAGGCCTCCCCCAACGAGGGCTTCGTGGGGCAGAACCTCACCATCTTCTACAAGGAGCGCCTGGGGCTCTACCCCTACTACAACAGCCAAGGCGTGGCCATCAACGGCGGGGTCCCCCAAAACAGCAGCCTCTCCGAGCACCTCGCCCGCCTCCACGAGGGCATCAGCAAGTACATCCGCTCGCCCGCCAAGGAGGGGTTGGCCGTCATCGACTGGGAGGAGTGGCGGCCCATCTGGGCTCGCAACTGGAAGCCCAAGGATATCTACCGGGAGGTGTCGCAGCAGCTGGTGTACCAGCAGCAGCCCACCTGGTCCCGTGAGAAGGTGAACAAGCAGGCGGTGTTCGAGTTTGAGTCGGCCGCCCGGCAGTTCATGGTGAGCACCCTGCGCGTGGCCAAGAGCTTCCGACCCAAGCAACTCTGGGGGTTCTACCTCTTCCCCGACTGCTACAACCACGACTACAGCAAGAACAAGGAGAGCTACACCGGCCAGTGCCCGGATGTGGAGAAGACGCGCAATGACCAGCTGGCGTGGCTCTGGAGGGAGAGCATGGCCCTCTACCCCTCCATCTACCTTGACCTGCTCCTGGCCTCCACCCCCAACAGCCGCAAGTTTGTGCGGGCACGGGTGATGGAGGCCATGCGTATCTCGCAGCAGCACCACGATGGCTATTCCCTGCCCGTTTTCGTCTACACCCGACCCACCTACATCCGCAAGCTGGACGTGCTCAGCCAGGTAGGGCTGCTCCACCAGGAGGTCCTTGTCCCAGGCCCTGAGCACCCGGGCTCTGGGGTCAGCCGAGGTGGTCCCCCTGCCTGTGTCCCATCCATGTCCAGAGTGGGATGGCTCTGGAGGCCAATGGGCGCTCTCATGGTGTCATCGGCACCCTGTGGTTTGGCTGTCCCCACGTGGAGTGGGCAGCAGCACCCTTTGGCATGGGGCTGGCCCTGGGGACCAGGAGCAGTGTCTAACCCTGCCTCCTTCCAAGGGAGGGGGGGGTCACGGTGTAGGGATCCCCAGTTCAGGCCCTCTGTGGGTGGATGGGGTGCCACAACCTGCCCCCCCCCTTACGGGCAAGGTGTGCAGCAGCAGGACTGGCACCAATGGTCACCATCGCCAGGGAAGTGCCTGGGACGTGCTGCAGCCGGGACGCTGGGGTGCGTGAGCCCGCAGCCCCTGTGCCGTGCTGGGCTTAGCCCCTGCGGAGGAGGCTGGTCATGATGAGCCTTGTCCCCCAAGGAGCTGGGACGGTCCCCTCTCCCCGTGACCTGGAGCAGGGATGAGTCTTGCCTCCCTGATGCCACAGCAGGCTCTTTGGGGCGCACTGCGCTGGGGCTGCGTGGAGTCTGTGGGCACTAACCAGGCTCTGCCCCTGCAGTCGGACCTGATCTCCACCATTGGAGAGAGTGCGGCGCTGGGAGCAGCTGGAGCCATTTTCTGGGGTGACGCTGACTACACTAAAAACCGGGTAGGTTTGGGGCCAGTGTGTCTCTGGGGAGGTAGACGATGGGGGGGGTTACCCGCCCCCAGAGGGAGACCAATGGTTTGAGGCTGGGGTGTCCCCTCCATCTGGGGTGCTTCTGTCTCTGGGGCACCCCAACATGCCCTGATGCCCCCCTTCCCCCAGGACTCGTGCCAGATCATCAAGAACTACCTGGAGGGGGACCTGGGCCGCTACATCGTGAATGTCACGACGGCAGCGCAGGTCTGCAGCACGGTGCTGTGCCAGGGCCGGGGCCGCTGCCTGCGCCAGGACAGCACTGCCGACGTCTTCCTCCACCTCAACTCCACCAGCTTCCAGCTGCGGCACCGGGATGGGGACCACCCCCAGCACCCCCTCTTCTGGGCTGAGGGCCAGCTGTCTTCGGCTGACACCCTCTTCCTACGGACCCACTTCCGCTGCCACTGCTACCAGGGCTGGCAGGGCAGCGGCTGCCAGGTGCCTGCTGGCCCCCGCAGTGATGCCCCTGACCTCCTGGCGCCCGTGGGACTTGGGGTGCTGGTGCTGCTTGCCAGCTGGTGCTACCTCCCCCTGGACTGAACTGCCCCCTCTAGCACCCCTTTTCTGGGGTGGTGGAGGGGACCTATTTAAGATATCCCTGCCCTGCCTGTGAGGCATCTTGTTACTGGGGGGCCGCCCCTTGCTTGGGGGGGGAGCGGAGCTGTGTGGTTACCCTACCTCTGCCCTCCCTGCTGCAGGGTGGGTGCCCCCCATGGGGATGGAGGGAGGTGGGGTGGGGGTGGCAGCCTCTCCTGTTGTAAGGAGAGGGATGGGGGCAAGGGGGTCATGGGGGCAGGGAGCGGGTGCTGCGTGGTGCTGAGCCCCTGTGCGCTGCCCCACACCAAAGTGCTTTACCTCGAATAAAGCTGGGTGGAGTGTGAGTGGGGTGTTTTTTTGGGGGGGGGGGGAGGTGGGAGCACAGGTCACTCTACTGGTGCCTAGCCCTGCTTCCCTGCCGGGGCTGGGGGGTGCGCAGCGGGGGGGGCGGCGCTGCAGCGGTCGGAGCTTCCCCCGTGGTGCCGCCGCGCCGGGTGGGAGCCGCGGGCCGCAGCCACGGCCGGGCCACCCACGTGGAGGCTGCGGTGGCCACGCCTCTTGCTGCGAGCCCCGCCCCCGGCAGGGCTCCGCCCCCCGAGCGCCTTGGCCACGCCCCCCGAGCGTGGTCCGTGGGCACAGCGGGATCCGGGGGGGGGGGGGGGGGGGGGGGAACGCACACACACACGCACCACCCGCCCCCCCCCCCCCCCGGGACCGGGGCAGCCGCGTGGGGACACCGGCCTGTGCGCCACGGCCGGGGGTGGGTCCAGCCCCGCGGGGCCCGGGGACAGCCCTGTGCCCGGAGCGTCCCTGAGCGCGGCCGCCGTGTGCCGCGAGCGTCCCCGCGCGGCGCCCTCGCGTGGCTCCTGTCCCCGTGCCACAGGGTCCCCGGCCCGGCCCGGCCCTGCCCGGTCCTTGGGGTGTCCGTGGGCCCGGCCCGGCCCGGCCCTGCGTGGGCACGGCCTGCACCCTCCGGCTGCCGCGCGTGGCCCCAGACCGTGCCCTCCTGCGTCTGCCCTCCCCACGCGTGAGTGTCCCCCGGCCGTGCCCTGCTGTGCCGCCGCCGTTCCCTGGGGCTGTGTCCCGCCAGGTCCTGCCCGATGCTGCGAGCTTCCTCCCGGCGGTGCCCTCCTCCTGCCGTGTAATGGCCGATGCTCTGCCCTTCCCCGGCCGCGCCTGCCCCGCGCAGCCCACGGCCGTGGTCGTGACCTTGCCTCCCCCCGCGCCGTCCGTGTCTGTTTGTCTTTCCAGGCCAGCTCAGTGCCGCCCGTCACCGGGTGTTGACTCTCTGCATTCCACCCCGGCCGGGCCTGCCACCACCGGTCATTAACCGGGGCTGGCACGCTGCCGTCCCCGCTTCGGGGCTACCGTGCTGGGCTCCGGCCGCTGATAACTGTGGAGACTTCACGTGAAGAGGTGGGAGAGGTGACCCTGGGTGACCGGCACCGCTTGGGGACGGGGGCGTGGATTAATGCCAGCCCCGGCTCGGGCTGGGGATAAAAGCGTCGAGGTCTGCCCAGGTCTCAGCCCATCTCGGCTCTCCCGAGGCAGCTCTGGGACCCATCCTGCGTCTGCCGGCACCATGGCGTCGGGGTGGTCTTGCCGGGTCCTCCTGCTGCTCCTACCCACCCTAGCCTGCGCCAGGGGGCCTGGCCCTGTCCTCGTCAACCGCCCCTTCGTCACCATCTGGAACATCCCAACCGAGCGCTGTGCCAAGAAGTACAATGTCAGCCTCAACCTGGAGGTCTTTGACGTGTTGGCCAATGACCAGCAGTCCTTCATCGGGCAGGACATCACCCTCTTCTACAGCGAGAAGCTGGGGCTCTTCCCCTACTACACATCCACAGGGGTGCCAGTGAACGGGGGGATCCCCCAAAATGCCAGCCTGAAGGCCCACCTCCATGAGGCCACTCAGGACATCAAGGTCACCCTGCCCAGCCCTGCCTATGGCGGGCTGGCTGTCATCGACTGGGAGAAGTGGCGTCCGCTGTGGATCCGCAACTGGGCCTCCATGGACATCTACCGGCAGAAGTCGGAGGAGCTGGTGCAGCAGCAGCACCCGCAGTGGCCCCCCAAGCTGGTGGAGGAGACGGCCAAGAAGGAGTTTGAGCAGAGTGCCCATGCCTTCATGGGGCAGACCCTGCAGCTGGGCGAGACCCTCCGTCCCGACGGCTACTGGGGTTTCTACGGCTTCCCCAACTGCTACAACAACGACTTCAACAGCGTGTCCTACACCGGGATGTGCCCGGCAGTGGAGCAGCAGAGAAACAAGGAGCTGCGGTGGCTCTGGGAGAGCAGCCAGGCGCTCTACCCCAGCATCTACCTGCCCACCTGCCTCAACGGCACCAACAAGGTGCTCGCCTACGTCCGGCACCGCGTCGCCGAGGCCTTTGCCGTCCAGCACAACATCAACAGCAGCGGCATCCCCGTCCTGCCCTACTCCCAGATTGCCTTTGACCGCACCGTTGACTTCCTCTCCCAGGTGACGGGCACAGTGGGCACCTCTCGGGCCGATGGGTGGGTGCTGGGGAGTCTTCAGCTCTGCTGGGGCAGCTTTGGGCACGATTGACTTCTCCTCTCCCCTTGGGTGCAGGAGGACCTGATGAACACCATCGGGGAGAGCGCAGCTCAGGGCGCTGCCGGCATCGTCCTCTGGGGCAGCCTCAACTACAGCACCTCCAAGGTGAGGGCGGTGGGTGGCACCGCGCCACCGCCCACAGGGACCCCCCCCCCCCCCCCCCCCCCCCCTTCCCTGGCCATGCAGGGCTGTCACACCACCATGTGCCATTGCAGGAGATGTGCCTGAAGTTGAAGGACTACGTGGAGGGGCCTCTGGGCCACTACATCGTCAACGTGACGGCCAGCGCCGATCTGTGCAGCCAGAGCCTGTGCTCCAGCCGGGGCCGCTGCGTGCGCCGGGAGACCAAGCAGGGCTTCCTCCACCTTGACCCCTTCCGCTTTGCCATTGACCTGCAAGCTGGCAAGCCCTGGCTGGTGGCCCAGAGCCTGGAGTCTGGTGACGACGTCGTCCGTCTGGCTGAGGAGTTCAGCTGCCAGTGCTATGAGAAGTGGCAGGGACCCCGCTGTGACACCCAGGGCTTCACCGGGTGAGCTCCCCCACCGTGCTGGGGACACCGGGGCGGCCAGGGTGACACCACCCATGCCTTGGGGTTGGGAACCCAACTGCGGGGCTGCTAATAAAACCAGTAGGCACCCGTGTGCGTCTCCTCATCTTCCGCCATGGCACATTTCGGAGCGGGAGGGCCCCCCAGCAACACCGGCGGTGCCTCGTGACACTGCCGAGGGCTGTGCATCGGGCCGGGGCGGTCTGGGACTGCAGTGCCTCAGACAAGCCAGAAAGAAAGAGGAAAATTCATGGGAAAAGACACAGGAAGCGGGGTAACGGGGGAAGAGGATGAGGAAAGGGGCAATGATGGGGGGGCGGCCAGTGAGCCGAGGTGACGGGGTGAAAAGCCATGCCTGTGCGGCTGCGGCTGGAGGTGTGCGTGACACACACACACACACACAGACAGACACACACCACACACACACGCCCCCACCCCCAGACATGCAGGGCTGCCATGTGAAACCAGCGTCCCCACTTTGATGCTTCTCCTGCCTGACTTTACACAAACCAGTTCAGCCCTGGAATGACAGGAAAGAGCGCTGACTTCTGTAACCAAGGCTGCTGACTCAGCAATACCTGGTTTAAAGTGATCAGGAGAAGGCATGAGATGACCTACTGCGTTTCCGGTCCAGCCTAGATGAAGATGTTGGCATTTTTCATCTGGATGTTCAACTTGGGGTGGGGGAATCTCATACTCAGTTCTCCAATCTTAGGCCCTAGTTTGGGCAATTGCTCTGTGATGGGACCGTGCTGCGCAGCACTGCATGTTTACTGGGGACTTGCACCCTTTTTTTTTTTTTTTTTTTGATGTTGGTTAACATAAACCACTGCAAAGCATGGAGCATCCTCCACTGCATAGGTGCCAAGCCAGCTCTCACCAGGAAATGACTCCACTGTTCGGTGGAAAGGAAGGGCAGCATAAAGCAACATCTAGTTTAGCTGCTTCAGTTAAATCCTCTTTGCTAAACTGGGCCTTGGGAAATGCTCTTATCAGAGGTTCCTCCTTCCGTTGCTGGGAAATGGTTGTCTCCTCCTGGTAAAAGCTGAGCTGTGGCTCTATGGCCCAGATGTGCCACCTGAAGAGTTCCAGGACTTGTGAGCTCCTGGTCTGCTGGCATGGCCTTGGGAGAACGTCTCTGCAGAAGAGAGGACCTCTCATTCATAGATGCGATGGGAAAGAGCATCCCCGGAGCATGCACCATGCGAAACAACTCCTGCCTTTTACCCTCCAGCGCTACAAAACCAGGCTGGGCTCTTCCCAGGAACGGTTCCGCTGGTGGCAAGGTGCTTCTGCTTGGTGGGTGGTGAAACAGGAACTCACCCTGGGGTTGTGCAGAGCAAAAAGGACAGGGCGCCTGGGAAAGGTTTATTGTTCCAACAGTTTATTTTCAACTCTACTAAGCTCTACTTCTTGGAACTCTACTGCTTCTAAGCTACTTCGCTTAGCTCTTAACAACGCTATGAATCGGCCAGTATTGCCTTGCTGCCACCTCCCCGTGCTCCCTCTAGGCTGTGCCGTGCTGGGGCCCGTCTGCAGGGCTGGGGCAGTGGGGGACTGTCAGCCTGAGGCCATGGGGTGGCCTTGGCCCCAGCAGAGCGGAGGCTGCTGCCAGCACGGGCACTGCAAGTGGTGGAGGAGCAGGACGCTGGAGGACACCCGGGGTTTGGCTGCTGGGTGGTGGCAGGAAGGCGGCGGCCAGCGGGGTGAAGCGGTTGCTGCCCACTGCTCCGGCAGGCTCCGGAAGCGTGGGAGCAACTGCTGGTGGAGATGGATGGGTGCTGCCGAGGCCGGGAGGTGCTTCAGCCCGTCACTTGGTGGGTGCATTCGTGCCGGGCGGGGATGCCTGCGTGTCCCCTGCAGGCTGAGCATCTGGGCTTCTGGAGAGGTGCCTCGCATCTGTCCCCGGTGTGTCTGGGGCCCTCCGTTTGAGGGCAACTCTCCTCTTGCACTTCTCCAGCAGCTGAGGATACTCCCTGTTAAAGCTGGGGTTGTAGTAGTAGAGTATCTAGGAAAAAGCAAAGGAAAAGGGTTAGTTGCCAGCATCCCAAGACTGGACAACCCCAAGCTAGGAGAACTGAGACTCAGCAATCGCTGTACCTGGCTGTGAGCAGCAGCTGCTGCTTCTTCTGCCAGGAATTCAGGCAGGGAGGCAGATCTTTGGCCATCCCACTGCCTTTTGGTGAAGCCATAGCGGTTCAGCTGCCGAATGAAACTCTTCATGCTCTGCGTGGTGAAAACCCGCAGAGCTCCTCCCCTGCCCAGCACCTCCTCTTTGAAAAGCTCTTCATCAATGGCCACACATTTCACACCCTCGCTCCACCAGATGGACCGAAACTGGTCGCTTTCCACCATTTTCCAAAGCTTTTGTGGAAAGCAGAGGGACGAGAACCCATGGGCTTCACCCACGCGCTTGCTGGAACCGGGAGGGACGCGTTTGGTCTCGTGCCCCTTGCTGCCAGGTTGGACAGCCCGCTCCTCCATTCGTGCTCGTCCGGCAGCGTCACAGGGGGCTCTTTGCCCCTGTCCTGGAGGGCCAGGAGAAGTTGTGTCTGCCACCTGCCCCAGCTCATCCCCAGCAGCACAGGATGGAGTTTCTGCGGGAAACACCTCCCTTTGCCTTTCGTTTGTCTCTGCTGGACCCAGGTTTCCCTCGCTGGCCATTGCTCTGGACAGCCAGGCCACGTCCTGCCAGTCAGCAAGCAAAGGCCAACTGGCGCCGGCGGACTGCAGGTACCGATGGGATATTCTGACACATCACTGTGACGCCCGTGCCTCACAGCGGTGACATCACAGTGGTGGCTGACCAGGTGGCACAAGGGAGCGGCCAGAGGAGGAATTGCTGTAGAGCACTTGTTGCTTCTCGCTCCCAGAGCCACCGGCGGTGGGACTCCAGAGCCCAGAAGTCAGTAAAGCCGTGTTTGTTGAAGGGCTGCAGGCAAGGAGAGGACCGTGCTGTGTCCGGCCGCACCCAGGAGCGGGTCCGTAGGGAGGAGCGGGGACGGCCGCAGCATTGGGCATCCCGGTGCCCCGTTTGGGAAGCTTTCCAGCTGGGCACCTCCGACACCTGCAGAAATGCCCTCACCGTCTTTGTTGTCTTGTCGCTGGACACTGACCCATCCGAGCTGTTAAAGCCGCCTAAAGTTTGCATTCAGCCAAATGTAAAGAGCAGCGGCCGGCGCGTAGGAAGGCGGCTCTGCCGGGCACAGGAGGAGGTAGCCAAAGGCACAGGGAAAGCCTCGGGGGAAAGGAGGAGCGTTCCCGCGATCCTCCGCTTTTTCTCGTGGCGTTGCAGCAGAGAGGCAGAGCAGGAGGACAGCTCTTGCTGAGGAGCAGAAAGAACGAAGGAAAGGAAACTGCTCGGCAGGGACTTGCTGTTTCTCTTCTCTCCTGGGGACGGGGGGACTCCTGCCTGCTCCCTGGGCTAGTGCAACGCAGAGCCATGGAGCGTGACAGGTAGGAGAGCTTGTATAGATGACGCACTTGCATCGTTTTTGGCAACAAAAATCCTATGCCCACAAAAATGTTTGCCAACATCTGTTCTCAAGATGCTCTCTCCAGGGCACAAATGTCTTTCAAAAAGCAGCTGCTAACACCCACAGTCTGGCCAGAACAACTTGGGGTTGTGAGCACCCCCAGCACTCGTACGGACCCCAGCGATAACCAGCGTTTGACTTCTGCAGCGTTACTACAGCTGACTTGTTCATTTCTTTTTTTTTTTTTTTTTTTTTTTTTTACATTGAATAAGGATGTGAGAAGGCACCAATGGAGACATGATTAGACCTTTGGATTCCCCAGTCATGGCTTTCAGCAACATCTACTGGGTTGTTACCAAGCTCTTTGCCAAGCTGGCAGCCCTTGATTAGTCATAATTGGATTTTGGCCCAGAACGAATGGTTGAATCTTATTCTCATAGAGATCGCTTGGTAAATGTTGGGCGTAAATGTTGAAACAATATTATCTTAGGGGTTTTTTTTGTACGTAGAATGTGATTTAACGAATGCTCAAACAAGCTCCTCCCAAGCTACAGAGACTCTGTTATTTGCCGTGTATTAAATGCTGGAATGAAAAGAAAAGTTTGCCGTGCTCTTCACACAAAGAAAATTACTACGTATTACGAGTCTTCTTTATGCCTGGAAGGTATCACAGCTGTGCGCTTGGAGCTTTTAGTAATTTAATATTCTTCAAGTGCTCAGCTTGTGCATAACCAGTGCATAGTTAGGGGTTGGGTTGGGGTTCTGGGCAAAGAAATTTGTGTTATCTCAATCCATTAACTGAACTAAGCATTGACAGGGGCGTCTGGAAAGAGATGCTTCCTCTGGAGTTGCAGAAGGGTCTAACACTGTCAGCAGCTGCATAAGCACCGCAAGAAACCCTGCCTCTAGGTGCTGGCTTGTGGCTGGTCTTCAGTCAAGGTGAGCCTGGAAGCCTGGACCAGCTCTTTTTCCTGTTGTTGAGATAATGCAAGCTTGGGCACAAATACAGTTTGTCACCTTCAACTAACGATTTTAAATGTGTAAGAGGATTTGTTTTATTCATCCTACTTATTGCAGCTTTTCCTCAATCCTTGCCTCTTACAGAATACTTAAGGACACCCGGGACGCTGGATTTCATGTAATCTAGCTCGTCTTACTCCAGACTCCGAGGAATTGAGACTAGAAAGACACCGCACATTGTGCCAACAGACAACTTAGAAGCACTGAACGTCTGCTGGGTGGTTTTTTTTCCAGGTCTGAAAACCACGCTACGCCTTGTAAACGCGTAGTGCTCTGCAAATCCATCTGCAGCGCCAGAGCGAGCCCACGCTGGGTGGGAGCGTGCTGGAGAGGAGCCAGCAGCCATCCGAGAGCGGCCCCGAGCCTTTCTGGGGTTTACATTTCTGGCTGCTCCACGTCTCTTGGGTGGAGTACGCTTATGGTGTCGTCACGCCAGGTCCTGTTCTCTGTGCTCAGGACGCATCGGAAATCTGCTGTGATCAAAACTCGCTTGGCCACGGCATTAGGGGGTTCACGCAGAATTGATTTCTAGGCTTTTGCCATGTGCTGCTTGAAGAAAAGAGGGCAGTCTGTCACTTAAAACTGTCCTCGCATGGCCTCGTCTTTCATTTCAACAATCAAGTATTTTTTGCCTAGGTAGCTTAAGCCACATGTTATCTCCAGAAAGAATTTATCATCAGTACTTACTAGGGTAAGTTCCTGTCGATTAATACCTTAAATAAAACTTGCACCTTTTTTCACATGCAATGTCGATGCTCATTTCTGATTACCATTTCAAAAGCGAAATACCAACCCCTGCAGAAGTCATTTCCAGAAGACTGATTACAAGACCCTGTACCCAAAACCCAGCTCAGTGGATCATCTTTTGCTCTCTCTGAGCTCGAGATTTTCCAGTTACCTTAAAATGAAAGCGGCTCTCCCTTCCTGTCTCTTTGGGTTTGGGGTTTGAAAATCACCCATTTCCTTCCGAGAAATACCGGAGCAAGAGAAAAGGTAAGATCTGAAAAGAGATCTAAGAAAGATCTAAAGTGGTGCTCAGGGGCCACAGACTCTGCTGTTGCCCTGGATTTGACATACACTGTCTGATAGCACTAGCAGGGATATCAGACATCATTCCTCTGACTCAACAGGCTGCAATTTTAAAAAGTTACATGGAAAAAAAATAATCATTTAAACCCTGAAGCATGGTTTGCGGGCTCTCGGCAAGTATTTAAACATCCAGCACAAACAGCAGACCCTGCTTCAGGTTATACAAACAAAAAAATGCCTCTGCACTTGGAAGCTCATCCTACTTTGTTGAATAATTTTTTAAATCTGCCAGCGATGGGGCTGGACGCCAGAACAGGACTTTTGCCAGAAAAATGGGGGTGCAGGAGCAGCTCCCTCCTTGCGAGCGTTTGAAGCCTTACGCGGGTCCCCCTGCTAGGGAAACGCATGGTTTGTGTTCTTCGCTGCAGTCGGGCCCGGCAGAGGCAGAGCACTCGTGCTATTTGCAGCATCTCTGCTGCTCTGATTTGGCAGTCGCTCCCCTCCTAGTTATTTTCCACCCCGGGATTTTAAAAACAGGCTAATCCGTGTTCTGTGCTGGCATTAGTAAGTCAGCAGGAGTGTGACCGAGAGCCTGAGGAGGGTCAGAGTAAGGCCTCGGGAATGGACTCGAGTGAAGCCGTTTGCTTGCGTTGTGTAAAGCGCCTTGCAAACTAATTTTCCTCCAACGACACGTTAAGCATAAAAGCATACGGTGCTCCCAACGCTGCTGCTGAAGACTTAAAGCAAACACTGAATATTATAGCAAAACATTTTGCATGACTTGTAACTCTCCTGGGGAGGAAAAATTTGATTTGACAGATGACTGGTCGTAATTCCCAATTAAGACCTAACCAGCTGTAATCCTCTGTGCTGTTGGGCAGAGTTTGGGGTTATTTTCAGCAAAACCAAACCAAGCTGGAATTGAAGTGGAAGAAAAAAAAAAACAACCAACCCCAAACAAAACCCAACAACCTTTGAGACCGAACCTGCCCTCAGCACAAAGCATATATTCTTTATTATCTTGTTTGTTTTTATACGCACCGACTGATACCTGCACACAGCAGATACCAGCTGAGATAACAGGGAGTGCAACAGTTGCAGCTCAGCGCTTTTCTCACCAGAACAACAAATCTGTAAAGAGAGTAAGAGGACACAGATAACTTGCAGCGTCCAGCACAGCAGGTCCAGCGTGGTTGGAAGACTTGACTTTTGCCAGAATATATCACATAGAGTCACGGTGCCCGATGCAGAACTCCAGCGGATGTCTGAACACAAATATCCTACGTGCTCTGGGCAGGGCGTGTTGTGCAAAGCACCAGCAGAATATACCCAGTGCCAGAGGCACACGTGTTTGCTTCCCTGTCTTCAAGGCAGCTGGGAAAAGGGGTGGTCTGTATTTAACCTTACTCTCCTTTTACAAAATAGCGGAGGTGGTGACCTTTGAGTACGGTCATCTGAAACCAGCCTGCTCTCCCTGACTGCATAAATCAGCCCTTGGGGCACAGGTGACTCTTCATATTCACTGGCCTGGCACAGAAAAGCCTCCCTAAAACCAGCTACTCCTTTCCCCCTGCAGCTCTGCCACGCTCTCAAAATGAGTTAGATGGGGCAGATTTCCTGTCAAAGATCCAGCGCTGCAGTTAGTCACATCATTGAAAAATACCTGTGAGGCTTTTCATTTCATGTCTTAACCCCTGTTCAGTTTGCTTTGACACTCTGCTTACAGAATTTGTTGAATGGGTAATTACATTCAAATGGAATGAATTCATTTGAAGAGCTGCATTCTCCCCATCAGTGCAGGAAACCAGGTGAGCCCAGGAAGAACCACCACCCAAATCTACTACAACTGCTCTTCCGGCTGTTGGTCAGAAGAGCCATGAAACCTTTTCCTCTTCAGTTATGGCTAGAAGGCATAATACGAGTGCTAGTTTTCTGTCAGCTACCGATATAACCCTTACCTTTCTTTTCTAAGCAAGAATAAACTATTTCTACATATGCAGGTTTATAGAGAAATACCTACCAATAACATAGAATAAGGGGATCTCACCTTTAGAATGCCTCAGTCTGGGTTCTTGCTAGATAAATCAATGTCAGAGTTAAAGTAACAAGGCAGTTAATTGATGAGGAATCCCCAAGTCAAAGAGAAGGAACGTACATCAGAGTATTCATCTCTATCGTGGTCCGAGTGTGCCATTTATTTCTTCTACTGCACAGACGCTAGTGGGAAAAAGTGCAACAGCATTGCAAGCAATTTGCCAAAAATGTGCTTCTTATAACATTTATATAATCTTCTTACGCGCTGCCTGTTGTGAAAGGGAGCGGCAATGAAAGATACTTTTTCTGCTTAGTCAAAGGTTATGGAAAATCTCAGTTGTCCGGGATCGAGAAGCAGCACTTGACTCCAGCTCCACATACAGAAAACAAGCAGTACAAAAATAGCCAGACAAACACTCCAGCAATGCACATAACAAGATTCCCCCCTGTTTCAAAGAGCCTGAGAAAGGCCAGGCAAGCTCTTGGGGTCTGACCAGACTTGAGATGAGAATTCCCACTCGCCAAGATAAGGCTTCCCAAACATACGAAGTCTCCCATCTCGGGGCACCTTAACACGTTCTTAGGCCTCAGGAAAAGAGTCCCCCTTGCTTTTTCAGATCTTATCGTCTAGACAGATAAAATAGTCCAGAGAAAGGAAAAATTAGGTACAGCATCATTACATGAATAATCATATTAATTTTTTGCTTGCCAGTTCACCAACCGATGCTTCAGCCTGTTCCTCTTCTCCTGCACAAGTAGAATTTATCTGGGTAAAGATTGCAAAAGATCTTTAAGAAAAATAGTTGTGTGACCTGGCTCAACTGAATGCCATACAGTCCTGCATCCGCCCAGTTCCCAAGAGATTTAACAAAGGACCCAACAGCTTAAACCTTGCAATGAGGCAGAGGAACTTGACCACAGCCCAGCTAAAATAGTTACAAAACCCTCATTGATTTACCCTTCTTTAAGTTATTGTCATCCCAGGATAAAAAAAAAAAAAAAAAAAAAAAAGAATATTGGCTCACACTAAAGCAGGAGAAAGTTAACCTGTGAAAATAACAGGTAATAGCATCAGTGTCCCCAGACAGTCGAGGCTTGTCACAGCAAAGATGTTCTGATAAGCCTGATCAGATGCTTTCCCTTGCCAAGAAGCTGGAGGCAAACTGTATTTTTGTGGCCTTTCCTTTAGTCTCAGGGTAGAAATACATGCCGGGCAGTAGATCTTGGAAGCCACTAAAGCACATTTAGAGCAAAAAATTTTCCCAGGTTCATAAGTGTGGAAATGTTTCCAATTTAACTGTTTTTGAGAAGGGCACAAGATGAAGTCAAACATTTTCCACATGGACGACCCTGCTCGCTCAGTCTCTCTCTGAGCACAAGCTGGGACCAAATATCTCAGGCAGAAACTTGGTGAGTACTTATCTTAAACTCTTCTCTCCTGCTGAGTCCTCCTAAATGCAAATAAATGATCAGGGTTTTTTTTTTTCCCCCATGAATCTGTTCTCAGTTCTGCTTGCCTAATTAACCACACCTCCTCCCTAACTTGGGCCAAAACTCAACCACCTCATCCATGGTTGGCTGCACAGATCTTGAGCAAACCCTAAGATTTCTAGCAATTCTTGCTATTAATACCTGTGCTGGTTTATCAGCTATTTAACGTGTTTTGCTTTTAAGAACACTTAAGTCTTCTGCAAACCCAGTATCCTGCAGTACAGCTTTTCTGGGAGTGCAGCTGGCTGCACAAGGCCAAACCGCCTGGGACAAGAAGGGACAAGTCTGATCGCCAGCAGACAACGGGAAGAGCGTCGTGGGGGCCGAGGGCTAAGGTTTGCCTTCCCACCTTGAGGAAAAGCTGTGGAGGAGGACACACACGGTTAAGCAGAAGATAAAAACCACCAAAAGAAAACACGAGAGCCTCGTTTGATCCGTGGCGAGGCTCTGTCCATCAGCCCGTGCCAGGTTACAGGCTGCCTTCGCAACTGGTACGCAGGACCTCATCTTCTGCTGACGCAGGAGATGAAGTTTCTGGCTGTTACTGAGCTGCTTCTCAGCGGCTGGAAGGGAGAGATGGGTCACTTTGAATTCTTTTAACAACATTAAGGAATCGTTGCAGTGGTGTGGTTTTGGTGGGGTTTCTTCATTTTCAAGGCCAAGGACAGAAGGATGAACTGCTGCAGTGCCCAGCGCTCTGAGCCAAGCACTTGCACTACGACACCTCAAGAAGCTGTTCAGCTCTCCAGGGGATGCACAGGGAGCTGGATCTTACTTTGATGGTTCCCCAACAGAAGAAAACCTCATTCCTTAACTTTACAGCAACAGTCAAAGTTTTTTCTCCCCTACTCACCTGCAGCTCCTAAAAAAACCAAAAACCAAACACCACCAAAACAAACAAAACAAACAAAAAAACCCTCCCCGTCAGATTTCCGGAGGGGTTTCTACATGGGTTACTGCTTTCTTTTGATACAGCCTAGGAGTGGAGGAGTGGTAGGGGTTTGGTCTCTCAGCCCAAAGTAACTCAACCCTCGCCCTGAGTCACCATACCCACACTTCAAGGAAGTGATACCGAGCAGCGTATTGACCTCGACTGCCCAGTTTCCTCATTACAGGAGGCATCATCATCTGGAGATAAGCACGTGATACTCCCTGCTTACAAAAGCCCCCCACCTTTCTGTCATAGAGCTTAATTTCTGCAAGTGAGGAACATTTCAGAATCCGTACTTAGTTAACTAAAGGTTTAAAGCATCAGACGATCCCCAGGTAAAGCCAGCATGGGTACAGTGCTTATGTTACCTGTGGGGGTCTGAAACCTGCTGCCCAAACAGCAAAATTAGACTCGACATCACTTGGAGAGAGCCCGGGAAGCAGAATGAAGATGTGTAGGTAGATGTGTACGTGAGAAGACATCCTGCCAAGGTAAAGAAAATGTGCATGTGAATTTGAAGCAAAACCAACCATCTTAATTCAGTTGCTTACATCAACCGTTTTCATCTTAAAGGGAAAATACTCTAATTTTTCACTATTAAGCAGTTTCAGACTGGTGCTTCCTTAAGCTTCCTATGTTTCTCTTTGGCCCCTCTTTCACTAACCACGGTGTTTTCCCCTCCCCAACCTTGCTTGCCTATCTCTGCAGGCCAAATGCTCAGAAAGACAGATAACAACTCTCTCCTCAGCACAAGGCTGCCTCTCCAGCTCCTTACCCCCAGTCCAGGACATGATTACAGTACGATGAGATAACCCAACTCCAAAGCTTTCGTACCTCGCCATTTATTTTGTACCTACCTCAAACGGGCAGCCTAATAAAATTACAAAGCAGTTAATGAAGCCAAGCCACAAAAATAATCAGTTCCTACTCGAACGAGGTAATACATGCACTTAAATTATCACCAGGAGAACAGCGTGAGGAACTAGAGGACTGTCGTCACCGAGCTCGAGCAGCCGAATTGTCCTCGGGGACTGCAAGGGCAGGGAAAAGCTCCAGCACAAAGCAGGTGGGGGGCTGTGCTGAGTGCACTTACAGGCTGTAATTGCCCTGATTTGCTTCAGCTGGGCCCCCCTCGGCTCACCGACGGGGGCATTGCAGCTCTAACTTCTTCCCTGTCCTTACCTTGCCCGGGGACATTTGGTGGGGTACATTGCTGCCTGGGCCGCTGGGGCTGTGCTGGGGTCACCTGCGGCTCCTGCTCGTCCAGCCCAGGGAGCAGCTGCTCCCGAGCTTGGCTAAAGGCTCGTCACTGATAAAACACCCTTTTCTCCAGAGGCTGTTGATCCCCATCTGCTACTAGGCTGCAAAATGGCTACAGTTGCTCCACCTTCCTCTCTGTTCAGTTATTTATTTTTTTAAAAAATTGGCTCATTTTTAAACAAACAAGCAAACGTTAAACCCTGAGTAGAAAGCGACCGACCGACCGAAGTGCCCGGCGGGAGCTAGCAGCGGTGCTACCGAGGGAAGGGCGGCAGGGCCCGCCCCGGCAGCTGCTTCACCTCCGGAGCCGCCGGTGCCCGCGCTGCCCTGCGGAGGGGCCGGCCGAGCTGCTGAGCCCCGGTGCGGGGCCGAGCGGAGCGGAGGGGAGCTGCGCTGCACGGCTCCGTGCTCGGGTCCGCCCCGGAGGAGCTGCTGGAGCAGCTGCTGCTGCTGCGGGCAGGGGCGGGCGGGCAGGAGCGGCGCTGCCCGGCGGGGCGGGGGCTGCCCGGGGCCGGTCTCCGCCGCTCCGCTCCGCCCCGCCCCACGCGGGGCGCGCACACCCGCGGGCAGCTCCGCGGGGTGCCGCGGCTAGGACCCGCCGCCTCCGCCGCGTCGAGCGGTTGCCGGCGGGCTCCCCGCGGCCGCGGTACCGCCGGGCCGGAGCCGGGCCGGGCCGTCGTCCGCCGGAGCCGAGGCGCCGCCGCAGATGTGGGGCTGCCGTCGCTGCCGCGGCTGCCCGCAGGGCCGGCGCTGCCGAGGTAGGAGCCCCGGCTGCCGGGGCCTCCCGCGGCCTCCCCGCCCGGAGCGGGGCTGCCCGGCTGGGGCTGGGTGCCCTCCGGGGCGCTTCTTGCCTCCCCTCCCCTCCCCTTCCCACCCCGGGCTGCAAAGCTGGGGGTGCCCACGGGGCATCTCCCTGCGCCGGAGAGTCCCACGCGTGTCGGGGTGCGTCGGGGCAAGGCTGGAGGGGAAAGGTCGTGTTTTCTGGGACGCCTCGGTCTGACTTTTCCCTTCCAGCTCCAGCAAGGAGTAAGGGTGACCTGCCGGCAGCTCAGAGGCTCGGGAGGTGGGAAGTGGGAATCAGGATTTCTGCTGGGAACAGCCCAAGGCAGGGGAAGGTTTGGGAGATGTGCCGTGGACAGAGGGAATTGTAGTGTACCAGTGGCTGTTTGCTTTCTGAGTTATTTTTGGAAATTGCTGTGAGGGATTTTTTCTTTTTTTTTTTTTTTTAACAGTCTGTGGGAAGGTGTATTTACACTGTGCTCCTCCAAGTGTTGATGCTTTTCATTGGCTGAGGAAGGCTGTAAAATCGGGGTTTTGGCAAATGCTAATCCAACCGGTTGGTTGTTCTTCTCTTCCTGCTGGCAGTACCGTAAACCCACGTAATCTGCATCTTTTTGTCTTGCCCTGCGAGATTTGGCTGCTGGCTTGTCGGAGCCCTTCCTCAGAAAGGGCTGACCCTCCCTGAGCGCTGAGGGGCCTGGCGTGTTGGTTTGGCACTTTCTGTAATGCCAGATGACAGCTGTGACACAAGTGCACCGAGGCTTTTGAACGTAGGCTCAGTCTTGGGTATGTTTGGGTGTTGTTCCCCCCCCGCCCCTTTCCAAGGAAAATTGTATTACATAGGCTGGAAGATAAGCCTGGCGCCTTCCCGGGCTCTCCTGCAGCCGCAGGGCACGGACGGGGAAGCAGAGACGGAGGCAGAAGCAGAGTGGTGTTGTACGCAGGTGTGCTAGCGGGACAGGGGAGCCTTGGCCTGGCACCCTGAGCTGCCTGGTGCCATAGAAAATTGGGTGTCACTGGGTGTAGAGTGGCCATGGCTCCTGCCCGGTGACTCAGAGGATTGCTCTTGTTTACAGCCATCGCTTTGCTTCTGCCTGCATTAGAGTAGGCAGCTGCCTGCTTCTTCTGTGCCCGACCCCGTCCCAGGGCGTGGAAATGGATGTCAGCAAGGCTGGTGGTTTCCAAACCTCGTGGTCTACGGGGACCTCAGTTCAGCTGTTGAAATGCAGTGATGGGCCACGCTTACCTCTGGCTGAACTGAAACCCCTTCGTTGTTCCTCGGGTCACTCGTGCGCCGCTTGCGTCGGTGTCCTTGATGGGCTGCGATGTGCTGGCTGTGCCAGGGGAGCTGCCGAAATGGATACAGCTCTTGCTCCGTGTTCTCAGCACCTCGTAGCCTGGCTCAGTGTGGCAGCTTCCGCGTGGCTCCCGTGGTGCTCGTGTGGGGAGGAGAAAAATACATTAATGTTGAAGAAATTCAAAGGCTCTAAGGTTTTTACGTCTTTAAAAACATTAATTCTGAATTAAAGATTTTATGTTGCTAAGTGTCGAAGCGAAACTAGTTAACGTGGGGCAAAACCATACTAAGCCAAGAACGACGTGGAGCGATCCCGTGTAGAGTCAATTGATTTTGTAGCGCTCTGCAGAGAGCTGAAGATGGGACTGAATAAATACCGGTTGTGGGACTCCAGGTGCTCATCCAATATGTTGTGGAGCAGTTTGCAAAGTTTCCAGTAAGTTTGCTTAATGTGGCCTTACTCAGTTGCGAGGCACTCCCATAATTACGGCTGCAATTAAAAGCAGGAACAGCCATTTACATGAGGTCCTGGTCCTCTGAAATCAGCGCATCATCTGATGAGAGCATTCGTGTAGGGATAGTTATGCAGGACGAGGGCCCAAAGCTGAGAGCGTTTCGGGGAGGATTTTGTCTGAGAACTTTTTGGAGGTCATTTGAAGGAAGGACATTTTGTGATGAAAAGCTACTACATTATAAATATAACCCTTACCAGTAGTAGGATGTTGTCAGTGCTTTTAGCACTTCATGTTTTCTTAGGTATTGTCCATCTAGTTTAAAAAAAAAAAATCATCTTGGTTATACCAGTATTTTTCTCAATTTGATTGCGTCAGTGTTCCTTCTGCTCTTATGAGTAAGAGATTTGGGAAATCCAACTTGTGGATGATACGTAATTGCTGACGAAGCACTACAGATGCGTACTAAATTGCTCACTGAAGTTGCATGGTTTCCTTGGGGCTTAAACTGTGCACAGAATGTCCACAGATTTTTCTTTGAGATTAATGTAAACATTAGACTTGAAATGCTGGAAAACATCGTACATTTGGGGAGCGTTTCAGGTTTCTTCCGAAGGAAATGACCTGGTGTAGTATGGTATTGCTCTGTATGGTTGGTTTTGGGGGGGGGTTTGGTTGTGGTTTTGTTTTTTCTTTTTCTTTAATTCATTGAATTTGCTGAATTTGCTGTAAGCTTGTGTCCCCACACCCTGGCTGGGGCAGGTTCTTGGGAAGGGTCACCAGGCGAATATAGTAAAAAGGGTAAAAATTCTCAAAATACAACTGAGGAAGCACCAGCCATGGGTCTGAGAAGTGCTGGGTTCCTTGGGTATGCTCTGTTTTTCCCCAGAAGCTTTTCTTCCCATTTTCAGTCAAATAATTAGTCTGTTAACCTTGTGTCACAGACCTAGCACTTGCCTTGTGGTCTCGGAGAGTGTAAGAGGTTCAGTAATTAAATTGTATAAGGGAGTAAAAGAGAATAATGAACTCCAAACTCACTAGTCTGTCTAGCTGGGCTCTCCAACAGCTAAAATTGATTCCTGGTTTTACTCAATTTTGATCAGGCACCCGAAGTGAGGATGTGGGAAAGAGTCCCATGCTGCTTCACACAGATTGTTATTTTCAGAGGTGGTGGATTTATTTCAGGTGTGATTTGCTTGTGCAGAGGGGAGCACTGGCTTGGCTGACTCCAACACGATACCATGTGGGGCCAGATTGGCTAATAACCAGGCTTGTTCTTGGGTGCCTGCCAGAACCTGGCCCTAAATATTGTAATCACACGCTAATTATGAATGCAAATCTCCAGAGGTACTTAACGTATATCCAGGTGAAGCACTGACTCTAGCTGTCGGGTGGTGCTGTGTGCAATGCGGCTGTTTTAAGTGAAATCACTGTAGTGTGGCAGGGCTGTGAATTTGTGTCCATGCAAAGAGGAGCGATATTTGTGGTTTTGCATGAAATGTGTTTAAATTTACCCATGCAGTACAGTTTGTAAGTGCCTTTGAGATTGCGTTTTGATTATGTTAAACAAACTCATCTCTCGCTTGAGAAGCTGGTGAATGGGGGGGATGACTTTTCTGGATGTAACATTTAAGGATCTGAAGCAACGCACAGGAATTAATCCTGAAGACTTTAAGCGTGTAGCTGCCATGCTAGGTCCTGAATGCAAATGATGAGTCTCCTAATTGCAACTGACTTTATCCATGTGATGGATAAAAGGGATGTTTTGTCATGTTTTATTAATAAAATGGGATGGATTTGTCATGAGTGCCCTTGTGGAAATAATGTGCCTGTTACAGCTTTAAATTTGTATGTGTCGGTATAATTTCAGCACAACTGGTTACTTAGATATCTGAAATGACTGTGTGGCATTTGTTTCCAGATGATTCAGTACATTACTATCTTGTTTACAGGCCGTGCACAAGCAGAAAAGGGTAGCAAAGGGTAAATCAGAATGGGGTTTAAGTTCTTATCTCCCTTTTTCACTCTAAAGTTGTTCCACCTAACTTGTTCCTGAATAATTCTTCTTCCAAATATAATTTTTTTTACTCTTTCTGCATAGTGTCAAGTCTTTGTGTCATGGTCTAGGAGCTGGCTTCATGCGTGTTGTGCCTTGGCACCGGGAATCTCCAGGCTGCCGGGAGAGCTGCGTGGTCCAGGCTCCCTGACAGCTGTTCTCTTCTAAACTAGAGTTACAACATGCCCCTGCCAGCCACAAATCTGTTGTGGGGTTGGTAGTGATACCTCAAAGTGACTTAGACGTGCTATTTCTGCTTTGCTCGGAAAAGCCACTTGTGGTGTTGCATCTTTTGAAATGGATTCACACGTGAATGGTTTCTCTATCTGCAGACAGCAATGTATTTTGTTAGCTGGGTTAGTGAAACTGCAGAGGTTTGATTTGGTTCTGCGTATGTTTTAGGTGCATAAATGGGAAGGTTTCCTTAAGCAGCAAGAAATCCTCATGACTCGATTATATACATTTTGCCAGTGAGTAGTTTAAATCAAATGATGCAAGGGACAAAATATTTGTGGTCATTTATTTATAGTTAAAAGCTTCCATATGATATTACATGCCCCTTTTGACATAAACTAATCAAGGAGCACAACAAACACGAGTTATTTTAATGCATCTGAACCTGCTTCTGACCAATTATCACTGCCACAACGATATTTGGGTTTAGGGCTGGCTTTTTCTTCCTTTTAAGTTTTCTTTTATGATCATATATCTCTAGAAATCTAATTGTTGTTGGTTAATAACGAGCAACATTTGTTGTTCATGGGAACCCTGTGCATATTCTTAAGCATGGAGCTCAGCCACATTCACCTTCTGCATTAAAGGAGGGGAAAAAATAGAAGAGCTTTGTAGTTTTTCTACTACCAATGTGACACTGGCTTCCCCAAAACAATGAGGAGATTTGAGGGGTTCATGACCTCTTGCAATTAAAAAATTTCAGATGGCTTGTGAGAGGCAGACTGATGGGGTGAAGGAGGAGGGGGGAAAAAAGCAGCAGGACAGCCCTTGCCATGGAGGAAACAAGCACTCCTGTTACAGCTGAAGTCATGACTCATTTTTGGTAGGAGATCAATCTAGCTGCCTTTTTTTGTTTTGTTTTTTTCTTCCCTGAGAAATGCTTTGTTTGGGGATTAGAATACGGGAGCTTAAAATTCAGGCGGTTCTGGAAGAGATGTCTCCTGTGGATTTATGTCTTGGGGTTGCAGTTGCTTTTTCTTCCCCAGGTTGGGTCAGTTCCAAGGACTTGGGCTCATCTGGTGTCAATCTCGTGTCTGAGGGGACAGGTGGAAGCGTTTTGTGTAGTGGGAGCACTGGCAGGGCAGCTCTTCTCTCTTGGTAGCTGGTTTACACTAAAATGTAGGAAACTAATGTTTTTGAGACATTGTCCTGGGTCAAATAAAGTTCAAATCAGTCAATGACTTCAGATGTCCTTGGTCATGAGGAGACCCAAGGAGGACACGGACCAACCCACCGTGCTGCAGCCAGCAAACCTGGGCAGCTGGTGTTTCACTGGAGGTGGCGAGTGTATGAGGGCTGGTGTGCTTATTTGCTTTTGATTCTGTTTGTTTGTTTTCTGGTTTTATATCCCCTTTATGTTTTGCTTTCAATTTATATTTATTTTTAAGTGTTTGAATGTGTATTTACACATTCTGGTTCCAAAGGCTCTCACGTGCTGTATGTGATGGAGTACAGCCTTCTGTACACCTGAATCATTTTTTTATAATTTATTTTCTCTAGGGAGACTTGTGCTGAAACAAAGTTATTTTAAAGAATATAAAGAGAATTCAAGAGTTTTGTATTTTAAAAAATATATAGAAGGTTTCTTTGCTAATATCATGCTGGCAACTCTCACTTGGTAAATGTTTCCCCTTTACAAGAGCTTTTTCTTGTAGCATTTGTGGTGTTGACCCTGTCTGCACTCCATAAATTAGATTATTTTGGCTGTTGTAATTTTATTATCCTTATTAAGCTGCCTCATCTACATATTGATCCTGTTAGTCTCAGGAAGCTGATAAGCCATCTAGCTGTACTTGCAAAATACACAGAAAATGACAAATCTGCCCTGGAGGCTACGAAGACTGAGATTCACCAGTGATTTGGATCTCTGTATGTCTGGCCTGTATTTTTTTTTCCCCTTCAATGGTAGGTTTTAGACTGCGTAACAGCATTGCAGTTTGCCAAATTAAGATTAATTTTGCTTTTATTAGAAATTCTGTCATCAATAGCTTCTGAGAAGCTTTGCTCTAGTTTGCTTGTATTTTTATTCGGATTAGCACACTCCTTTTTCTTAAAGCTTAAGAATATTTCCAAAGGCAGCTGGCATCACATATGCTGTGAGGTTTTTTCTTCCTTGTGTCAGTTGTCAGTTTTCCATGCTGGCTTTCCAGAGGGATTATTCTTTACTTTCAAAAACCTGCTTTTCTGTCTCTGTTACCTACGCGACACGCGTGAAACAAAGTATAACTGTAGGTGCATGTAGAGGACTTAAGGCCCAATCACAGCCCCATTAACTCGTTTGCTCTTGCTTCCGTTGCCATTGGCTTTTTCCTTAATGACCTACTTATCCCATACAGTAATATATGCTGGAGTACTACACTGTCTTGGACCTTTAACTCTTACCCTCTCATTTTTTTGTTTGTTCTAGCCGTCAGCCAAGTCTTAGTCCCTGTTACAATGTGAGGTTGTATCATCTCTGCCTCTCCTGTGCCGAGTCCATTTTGGGTCCTTCTGTTGATTTACATGTTGTATGTCACTGAAATGTTTGAAGACCCTTGTTCTCCGTGACTTCTCTGCACAGTCGCTGCTGCTTCTAACATCTCGTTTTTTCTCTCGAGATACTCTTCCCCCCTCCCCATCCCACATTTCCTCCTCTTCCCACAGTTTGACCTTGTCTTGCTCTTGTCTCCCTGTGCCCTATTTCAGGAATTCACATGGCTTCAACTTCTATTATGTGCTGATGACTCAGAGACGCACTCGACACCCCTGACGGTTGGTCACCCAGTCCAGCGGCTGTCTTTCTCCTCCCCTTTTTCTCTTTGATTTCTCCATCAGGAGTCATTCAGTATTTCAAGCCCCAGACCCCGGATGGTGCTTCCTATGTTCTCTTTATCTCTTGTCTTTTAAAACGCTGCCACCTGATAGGTAGCTTCATCCCGAAGCCTTCATGATTTTTTTTAAATTAATTTGTTTTACTTCATGCATTTGGATCACATGCAAATCCTATGTAGTCTTTAATGTCAATATTTTTCTCCTTTTCTAGCTCATCAGACAACTGTCCTAATGCACGTAATAAGGTTTTAAAGATACTTTTCTTTAAAGTGGCTGTCCTGAGAAACTCTACGGCTGAAGTCAGTTGATAGTGCTGGGTTTTAAAGATAGCATTAAATATTTCAGTTCCACTCTGAGAAGGCAGCTGCCCTTGTTTTGCTGTTTTTTATATTTAGCAGCCCAGATCTAGCTGTTGTAAACAAGGAGGATTCATGGCATCCTAGCTGAATGAAAGGACAAAGGATACATGTACATCATAAATGTTAAAATATCTAATATAAAACTAGCTGTTAGTGAGCATAATTCATAAGCCTTTCAGCCTAGAGAAGGATTGCCTGTTTTATTTAAAATTACTAATCCTTTCCTTGTGCTCCTTTAACCATACTCTTAGTTGTAACAGCAAACCCAAATTCAGAATTGGGAAGATTTTTCTAATGTGCTTATGTGACTGGAAAGGAATAGAGAGCTTTAAAGTGATAGAAACACTTTCAGACTGCTTAGTAGAGATTGGTTTCATGTAGGTTCAAGAGGCACAAACATCCGAGTGGATGCAAATATGTTTTTCTTTTTCCTTCTCTTTCAAATATGATAAACTTATCAATCCTTGATTTTCCTGGGTTGTATCAGGGATTCCAGGTAGCTGATCCAGCAGTGGACTCACTGCTGTATCTCCTTCCAAGGAAGAGGAGAGTGTATCAGGGTACGCCCACCGGCTGTCCAGAGGTTGTGCAAGGCTGTACGTGCTGTTGCTGTAGTAACAACATCAGATACTACCAGAACAATGTGTAGGAACGATTGTCCTCAGTAGACTTGCCATCTTGGAAACTCAGTATTTGCAATTTGTGCAAATGCCAAGTATTTTAATGTCCTCTTTCTGTGCTTCTCGGAAGCATGTGCCTCCCCCCTCATGTAAATAGTTTGAAATCCCTGGTATACAGTAAGCTACAAAGGGTTTTTTAACACTGGGTTGCGCTCAGAAAACATGAATAATGGATGCCATCTTTCCTTTATGTTGCTTCATAACAGGAGGATTTAAAATGTTGCTTAATGTTGTGAGGATGGAAATAGTTTAAGCAATACCTGGAAGCACCACTTGAGGATCAGTCCTGTTTTTCAAGGAAATAATTTCAATGTTCTCTCAGAGGTTAAGGTGGGAGGTGGCTGCTTGGACCGGAGGTGTAATGAATTAGTAATTTATCCTTCAGATGTAAAGAATACAGTTAATGCAGACCAGCCTAAATCTATGCCTCATGTTAGACTTAACACGGGAAACTTCTTTGCATGAGAACAATGGCATCTCATTGATAGGGTTTATCTCCAGACGTTTGGCTTCTCCTATGTTTAAAATAGAGCAATTATTTCTTCTGAAATGCGATAAACATCTAAACTAACATGTTTATATATTTAGAAATAATAAAAATACTCTGAATGGCCACGTTTTCAAGAATGGTTCACATAAAGATAATGAAAGAACAGAGTGACAGTGTAGCAAGGTGCATTTATTTTTTTTCTTTTTTTAGTTAATAATATTGTGTATGTGAATCTCAGTGTATGCTCTGGGATTCTCATGCAATCCATGTGTTGGTGAGATGATGTTCTGCTGATAACCTGTATCTCCCCAAGTAGTCTTAGATTGCCTGATAGGTTTTATTTGCATACAATGTGTGGGTTCTGTAGAAAGCTACTCAAGACTTTATTGGTACAATTCTTACAATAAAACCCCTTGTATAGTTAGCATTTGTTTCCTGATCATTAGGTCGTCATGGTTTTGAAAACACATAACCATGCTGGAATCAAGCCACACATAAACGCTGCTGTAAGGGATACATCATTGTTTCACATGCATGATGAATAACTGTCATGATGTTTCAGTAGGTGATGAAGAAAATATAATGAATGCAAATCAGCGTGGGAATTATCCCTCTCTCCAGCCAAAGAAGTGTGGTGTGAGGCTCTTGAGTGCCGGAACCCTGTCAGATCTTCCCTTGTATCAGACGTGTCGATGATTGTTAGACTGGATGGGAACTTGTTTTCTCACTGATTTACTTTATACCAACATCATCTGTTTGGATGAGTTATTTTCCCTATCTATGCTAAGGAATATTATTTTGTTTCAGCTTAAGGAATCTCTCTAGTATCTGTATTTATACAGCTTTGTCTGTGGAGGATCTTGGATGTTGTTTAAATCTATTCCCCAGTCAGGGCTGAAGAGATCTCTTGTTCTCAGTTCATTGTCATATAAAGCATGGTTACGTATGGTGGTTTGTTTTTTTTTTTTAAAGTCTCTTTGGTAGATTGATCTGTAGCCAGTAAGTCTAATAGTAAAATGAACTCTTATAAAATAACCTCTAAAGGTGTGTATTGTTGAGGGCAGATTCTTTTTTAGTTCTGAATCCTTAATGGCTTTGCTTGTCTTTGAGGTAGCAGTATACTTCAAGACAACTGGAACTTTTTCCCCTTTAGGCAGTGATAGGAAATAGGATATGGAGTGGATGGTGCCAGTAATGAACTTATTTGTTGCTCAGAAGAAATGGAGTAAGTGCTAGGGCCATGTATCACAAGGCCTGGTCCTCATAATTTCAGTTGGTTTGGAGTCAAGTCCTAAATGGAGGCACGTGCGAAGATGGTATGGGGAACCTGCTGAACTTGTCATGTGGGATGCTTGAAATTTTGGGGGACTTAGTGTGGGCTATTTGTAATTTTTTGTTGGGTTGACTCCTGGGATATTAGACTGAGTGGGAAAACAAAGAGGATGATACTTTTGGTTGAGGAGAAAACCATAGGCAATCTTGAGACTGGAGATTGTCAGTTAAGAAGCTGACGTAACAAAAAGTCCTGAGAAACTAAACTGAGATGGTATGAATCAATGTATGTCATTTTGCTAATATAATATTACATCTCTCTTGCCCGGTTGCTCATTGTGCTTGCTAAGCTCTTCACGGGAGGGAACGTATTCTATTCTCTGTGGGAAGTTGTGTGAGAAGTTTTTTAACTCGTGAGGGATCACTTCTGCAGGATGGCTGTTCCCAAGGCATCATCTTTGTCATCACCCACTGGAGCGCAGGAATGGCCCAGGAGGAAGAGATCCACCTTTTTGGTTGCTGGTGCAGCTTCCTTTACCTCTAGGTTTCCTTGGCAATTGAGGAACAAAGTTGAGTTAGTACTTGCCTTACAAAGGTGACAGCATAGCTAGCAGACAGGCATTGTGTTTTAAACAGGTTGTTAAGGTCTCCTCTTCCACAGTGAGGAAAAACCTGCCAGGCTTGATCTGTATTTCAGGAATATGGGAATGACCTGGGGGAGGAAGCAGTCTGTCTCCTCCTGAAGTGCTAGTGTAATAAGGGATGTGATCGAACAGGCCAAGTATCCCATCTGCTCTACAGTAGTTTTGGTCATTATAGCGGAAACTCAGTGCAGTTGCAAGTTTGGATGTAATTCCCCAGAAGCTGCAGCTTTTCACCATGTAAGAGCACTGTAACAAATACTTGGTCAAAACAAAAATGTAGCCTATAAGGTGTACATGGAAAAGTTTCTCCTGTTCCACCTGAAATCCAGTTTTGAAATGTTGGAGTGTTGTTGCTTGTGAACAAAAAGGGTGAAGCATAGTTGTGTGTTTGGTCACCATCTCTTCTAATTGGCTCGCAGTGTTGTAACTGCCTCATATATTAGATAGCTGTTGCTGGCTGTCCTTCGGTGATGCTTCCAGCTGCATAGATTTTGGCCAATGAAGGACTGCCACGAGCCTGCTGAAGGTATATTTCACATATTATTTTTTCATTAAAAGAGAAAATGAGTTATAACTTCAATAGGAATTATCGTGTATACTTTATACAAATATTGTGATGCAATGTAGCAGGCTGCTAGTTAGCTGGTCAGATCTTTGCAAATTCTGTGCTCCTCTGTGCCTCCTTAAACTGCGGAAAGTAAGCAGGTAGTGTGCTATGTGGGTGAAATCTTTTTGCGTAGTTGTAAGCTGGGGGGGCATACAACCCTCTTCTTAAAGGGGGAATAGGGACTCTTAAGTCTGATCTCTCCTCCTCTCATCATTGCACTACGTAGGAAATATAGATACCTATTTTAAGATGGGATCATTTAAACTAATTCCTGCTTTTTACTTCTAGCTAGAACAGTAGCCTGCCAGTTGCAATAGAGAACACCTGGATATAGGTTTTTGCCAGCTATTTATTGCCAGTTATGTGTGTAGAGGTCAGACACTATTGATTTTCTCAAAGTGACAAGTAAATAGCTGATAATGCAGGGATAAAAAAAATCTGACATTGTGGAAAGAGAATTGGTTAAGAGAAATGGAAGTATTAGGTTAATGATGGAATATATTTTTTTGGTGTTTAATATCTAGAAAGAAATGGGGATATTTAGTTCTGAGTGTGGACTCCCCCCTTCCCCAATAATTTATGGGTTTTTTAATTTGGTTGAGAAAATAACTTAAGATTAGTAGATAGACTCTTCTTCCCTGTAGCTTTCTGTAACCTCTGACTCTACCTTGTGTGCTTAAAAGCCAAGAGTTGGTGTATTTTAATACTAGCATTCTGTGAAGCTTTGATATCTCCTGGCATAGTGTTTACAGTGTGACTTAGCTGTTAGTTTCTGAAATGTAAAAGTGAATTACTTAATTTTTCCAGGGGACTGCAAGCTCGGCCTGCTTAAACGAACTTGCATCTCGCAGCGACTGAAGCATCTGCTGCCCTGGCGCGGGGGCGGGGGGGGGCCCTGCAGACCGACGCTCCGGTGCCCGGTGCTGCCGGCCTGGCCGGGGCCGCGGGGAGCGGCGCGTTGTACCGCTGGCGGGTGCCCGTGCCTGCGGCCAGCCGCTGGGGGGCGCCTGCAGCCTGCGCGCCCGCGGATTGACCGCGGCCGGTACCATGGCGCCCCCTGGCGGGCGCGGGAGGGAACCGGCCCGAGGGCCCGTAGCCCGGGCGTGCTGCTGCCCAGGCAGAGCGGAGGAGTGTGTGTGGGGGCTTTCAGCGGTACCCGATGAAGTGCGTAGCGAAGGAGAACTGCCATATCGCTGTTTCTGTAGAAATCTCCAGTTTGTGTGGCATTTTGTAAATCACAGAATGCTTTGGGTTGGAAGGGACCTCAAAGCCCATCTAGTTCCAACCCCCCGCCATGGGCAGGGACACCCTCCACTAGCCCAGGTTGCCCAAAGCCCCATCCAACCTGGCCTTGAACACTGCCAGGGAGCCAGGGGCAGCCACAGCTTCTCTGGGCAACCTGTGCCAGTGCCTCACCACCCTCACAGGGAAGAATTTCTTCCCAATATCTAACCTAAATCTCCTCTCCTTCAGCTTGAGGCCATTCCCCCTTGTCCTGTCACTCCCTGCCCTTGTAAACAGCCCCTCTCCAGCTTTCCTGTAGCCCCTTCAGGTACTGGAAGGCTGCTCTAAGGTCTCCCCAGAGCCTTCTCTTCTCCAGGCTGAAATAAATACCAAGATAACATCACACGTGCTTTGTCGCAGGGCCTGGCACAGCGTGTGAGGGGGACTCCTTTGCAGCCATCCTGCTTATGTAAACTGCACGTTGCGACCTCTGGCTGCGTATCCTTTAGTCATTGTACAGATACCTCTTGAACCTTCTGCACTGTGGGTTTGTGAGCTGTACCTGCTTGGTATGGTGAGGGTGTGGGCACCTGGAGGACTGGAAAGTCTTCTTTGCTTATTCCAACTAGTGAGCTGGTGCTGCTGAGCGATGGTGGAACAACAGGAGGCAGAGATGTTGGATGTTTTATGGTCGTTTTATAGGCTGTCAGACTATAAAGCAGTATCTTTACTAGGGAAATGAGATACGTGAAAGTGACTGGCAGATATTGTGGAACCTGTGTTGTACGGTTACCGTATGATACAGCTTATTTACAGATACAAAGTAGGGCTTCTGTATGATCAAGCAGAAGCCTTGGTTCAACCTCCTCTTTTATATTTCCCTGTCTCAGAAATAACTACCACTTGCTATATGCATTAAAGCATAAGAGTTTCCTGGCTTCTAAGTCAGTTGTTTGAAGAGAATAAGTATAACTCGGTTACTTGGCTCAGGCATGTTCTGCTTCTGTGCAGCAGTTTGTTTGCCAGGACTGCCTTTCCCCTTGACGTTTTGCCTCTGTAGAGAGGTGCTTTTTCAGGTAAACTTTCAGCTCAGCATGGCCCTGAGAGCAAAAGCTTTGTGTAAAAGCCTTCCAAGGAGTAAAGTGGTTTCCCTGTAGCAAAGCTGAGTGCCCAACACTTCACTCTGCTTCTTTCTCAAGCCTTTGTATTAGGGTAGAGGTTAATGACAATGTGATCGTGCAGCCGGTGATTTCTGTCACTTATTGGGAATCTAATGAGTGAGGTTTATTTGTTCTTTTCCTAGGAATTGAATATAGTGCCTTTGAAAACCATGTCCTGAAATGAGACCTCAGGAGCAACACAGTATTTCTGTATTCACTTTCTCTGTGTCCTCAAATAACCCATTACTGCTTGGAGGTTAAAAACCAAACAAACCCTTAAACAAGTTTAATCAACAACGAAACCCCACAAGTTTGTCATCAGTCAAGCTGCAATCTTTACCTCACACAAATAAAGGCTAGCAGGTGTCCATGCACACCTCTAATGTCATTATAAACACCTGGACAGCCCTTATTTATGTGTTTGGAGTTTTTTTAACCCGTATTTAAGAAGAGTTCACTGATGGTGTGCCCTGTGCTTGGGGGACAAGACTTAGGTATGTGGTAGTTCACCCTGCAGGCCTCTGAAAAACACTATTCTTGTATGAATAGCATTGGGGCAGTGTTTTCAACTGCAAGGCAGGTGCGTGAGTGGAATTTCAGATCTTGTGCACTGTGTGGATTTGCAGAAAGGAGATACAAACTTTGTTACTAGAGACTGGAAGGATTTCTACTTAATGTATGTAAAACAAGCCTGAGAAGTGTATTTTTCTAAGTTGGCATTCCTGTTAATCTCTTATTTCTGTTAATATTACATCTACTGTGGACTTGCCTGGCCTTACTGGAGGCACTGTTGAGAAGGCTGCTGCAGCATCCCAGTGGCGGTATGCCTGGCTGTGATCAGAGGGCGAGGTGAGCACGTCCCAGTGCTGGACTCTAAAGTCAGTCATCTGTTCGTTGCAATGCTTTGTGCGCGCACAGGAGACAGGCTTCCGGGAATAACCTGGAACACAGATTAAACTGTTCCTGCTCATGACTCTTTTGGCAACTGTGGGAAGTAAATAGGAGAAACCAAGAAGCTTTTAAGTATTCAAAACCTCCCTCTTTCTGCTCCTAGTTTTCTGACCCTTGTAACTCCTATAAACCCTCTGCCCCTCCCCACATCGGCTAGCAACTCGGAACAAAATGAGGAAAAACACGCTAGCACAAAAATATAGTGCAGGCGTCTACGGTTGAAAATTGTTATCAGCCTTGAAGAGAAGGAAATCAACTTTGAAAAGAGGGAAGGGCAGGTCAAGCAAATACGTTTTTGCAAAAACAGTGATAACTTACCCAGGGAGGTCTCACCAAATGTCTCTGAGAACTGATTTTGTGTTGTTTAAAAAGCTACCTTTTAGCTTGTAATGGAATAGTAAAACTAAAAACGATCCTCAAATGCTCAGAGTCTGATCAGTATAAAACCAGATATATTTACTGACCCTCATTTCTATTTAGGCCAGTGTCATAATGTCTGAATGCCAGAGAGTGAATAATAATGAAAATGTGTATTGTACTTCATTACCATATCTTCAGTGTGTTGCATTTATCTTCTGCAAAATCTATAGGTGTATGTAATAGTGAAATATTCAGCTTTTTTAGGACTTTGCTCAGCCCAGTTAATGGACTTAGTCGTGGGGTTTCTCTCAGTTGTAAAGCTGATGAAGTTGATGTGGAAATGTGACAGCTTGATGTTATATTTAGCCACATCACTGCTCTTACTGCAGCACAGGATTTTTCCAGTGTAACTTATGAGTAGGTTTTTAGGTGGGGGTTTTTTGTTAGCTAATATTGTTTATTTATGGTTTTCTGCATCAATACCCATTTAGCCTTCAGGTCAATGTAGAGTTTCATTGGAAAAAGATATCATTCAGTGCACAACTTCTTTTTACACACTGCATGCTCCCTGGACATGCTATTTTTAGGGCTTTAAAAAAAGGCCCTTCTGAGGCAGTGTGTGGTGTTCTCTGTAGCTGCAGAAAATGAGATCACCTGCTTGTCAGTGCACACCACCAGCTGCACCTCACCTCTCGTTCTTATTGCCTGCAGAACGGCCCTGCTTCCCGACTCCGGTCTTGTCCTCCCGGTGCCTGCCGTGCTCGGGTCGGTGCGAAGACCCGATGTCAAAAATGAACTGTGCGACACGGCCTCAGCCTGCCCGGCCGCTTCCCTCAGGGCTTGGGGACTAGGGGGGCTGCGGGAAGCCTCTCCCGTGAGGAAGCAGGGGCACCACCCCGGGCCTCGGTCCTCCCGCTGCGGCAGGGGAGCCCCGTGAAGGGCAGATCCGGCCTGAGGGCTTCGATGGGGCCAAGGCAGCCACCGCAGCGCGGTCCTGCGGGCGGTGTGGGGCCGCCGTTTCCCTCAGGGCGGCCGCGAGGCTGCTGCTGCTGCTTCCCGCGCCCGGCCTCGCCTCAGGGGCGGTGCGGCCTCGCCTCCGCCGCGCTGAGAGGCGGTGCCGCCCCGCCCGCCGTCACTGCAGTGGGATCCGGGAGGCGGGCGAGGATGGCGGCGGCGTCGCCGGCGCGGGAGCTCACGCAGAACCCGCTGCAGAAGACGTGGGAGCCCTACGACAACGGGCTGCCGGCGGGGCACAGCGCCCAGCGCGGCGGTGAGCGGGCTGGCGGCGGGAGGGAGGGAGGGTCTGCCCGGGCCGCGCTGTCGGAGCCCCGGATGGCGGCAGCTGTCAGCGGGACCCCCGGGCGGCCGCTCCTTCTCCTCGTAGGTTGGGCCGCAGCGGGTGAGCCGGGTTCTGCGGAGCCCTTCCCGGCGGGCGATTCGTCCTCTCCGGGGTCGAGGTGCGAGGAAAGCGGCGTGAGGGGCCGGAGCTGGGAGGGCCCCGCCGCCACTGTCCCCCCTGAGCGCCAAGCTCTTTGCCTGGGCTTTAACGTGCCTCTTGCCTCTGGTGCGAAAGGCTGGTTTAATGGTTCACCCGGCCCGGGGGTGATGGGTCTGCTGGGTGAGGCGGCCGCGGTCCCCGTGGAGGATCGCCTGAAACGCCGGGGAAGGCAGAAAACCCCGAAGATGCTGGATCTGAGCCCAACAGAAGGCAGCAAAGCTGGGCTGGGAAGAGTATCTTTTCTAGTTGCTTTTGTTATTGTTTGGTTGGGATTTTTTTTGTGTTTTTTGTTTGGGGTTTTCTGTGGGTTTTTTTTTTTTTTTTAACGCTCTGGTTCCAAGAAGCGTTTATATCCAGTATATTCTTGAAGAGAGGCCTAAAAATGTCACTGTATTTTTTTGTTGTTGTTTTTTCTTTTAAGGCCAGTGCTGTATCAGGCCATCTGTTGTATGAGTTAATGGCTTTCCTTATTTTGAGGTGCAGCCAACCAAGTCATCAGCCTCTAAAGACTTCAGCTGTGGCGTTTGTAAACCATAGTTTATTAACAAACTTTGCCTCGCAGAGGTTTTTCTTTTCTTTTTTTTTTCTCTTTTCTTCCCTTACTTAAATATCTGAGGTTCAGTACGCGGCAGTTTTGCAGACAAAAGGGGCTTTGTCGTGTGGAATTGTTTTTATTTGTCATGCAAAGAGGCTGCGCTGACAGAATGAGCTGCGGGCTCTGCTGGGATGGCAGGCGTCCATGGGCTGCTGCCTCGGCTCTGGTCTTGCTTTGGTCCAGCCCTTGCTGAAAAATAAGCCCAAACTTTCTTGATTTCTGCTAGGCAAGCAGACGCGTGTTTCTATGGGAAATGAATTACTCCAACATCTGAAAAATAGTAAGTGTTAAGAGAAGGAGAATGCTGAAGTAGAAGAGGGTCAGAAAGTGTGTATAATTGCTTTTGTAAACACGCTAAAGAGAATGCTTCATTTTGGCTTTAATGTGGCATCTTCTTTCCAAACAAAGTAACGTTTGTTATAGCTTTGACACAGACGCTGTTTTACAGAACAACCACAAGAACAAAATTGCATGTTGGTCCCATGTAATCTGGTGAACATAGGGAGTCTTGGCAGAATTATTTAGCTTCTCTCATTCTGTAATGTCAAAAAAAAATCACATATTTGGTTTTTTGTAGAATTCTATGATTTTTGGTGCCCAAGACCCCTTATAGTTGATCCTTTTTGCTAGAAAACCAGATTTGGAAATATTTTTTTAATCCTTTTGCACGCATTTGCTCTTGCAGTATACCCATAATATGTCTACAGTCATTTGTGTTACATAAGAGTTACAAACAGCGTAGAGAGGAGCAGGACTTACTCTTCCTTCATAAAAATGTCTATCTTGTTTCAGCAAACTGAGAATGCTTTGTAATTTTTCTCGTGCAAGGGGGCTGCAGAGTCCTTTATCCTCAGATTCCCATGTATCATGCATCATCCCACAGTGTGATCTTGCAGGCTGTGTAGCTACAGGATGGACTGCCCAGGCTGGGTCATTTGGGGCAATACTGGGTTGACTAGTTCCAGTTCTCTGCTGCTACAGGTTTAACTCTGTTAAATGTTACTGTCAAAAAATTCACGCTCAAGTTGGAAGTGGATTTCTTGTCCTCAAGAGCAGCTTTCCAGTGGAAGCAGTGAAGCTAGTTGCTCTGATGTCCTCTGAATTTCTAGGCTAAGCGAGGTGAACTCTCTCAGTCTCTTTTGGTTCTTTTTTTTTTTTTTTTTTATTTCCTCATTCATGCTGATGACCTTTATCTGCACTACTTTTTAGTCTTCCTTTATTTTTCTAGAAGGTGGGTGAGCAAAATCATGTGCACTTCTAGCTGAGGACTTGGCAGATCCATCTTCAAAGGGACTTACCTGTGTTCCATGTTTTTAGTGTGATTTTTCTAAAAGTTGTAGCAACTGTAATTAGCTAGGGAAGAAAAAATCTGGTTAGCTGTGGCAGGGTTTAGCTGTCACAGCGCTTTGAAGAGCTAGTTCTTCTAGTCTCTGCACTGCAAGGTCTTTAAGGAGAAGTTGTGGCTGTGTGCGGCCTACTGAGCTTTTACAGCTGGTGAGACCAGTAAAATGAAGGTAACTGTTCTAAATGACCTTCCAAAGACTTGAAGGCAGTAGAAATCCACGTTTTTGTTAATAACTGCCACTTACCTTTTGTTGGCCTTCTGTGAAAGGTTTTGTTCTATAGACAGGTTGCAGTAAAACTACTTTTGGCATTGGATGTCACATTGCTTCAAGCTCGATGAATCAAGCAATGGGTTACAAACATGGACATAAAAAAATAAATAAAAAAGTGGGCTATAGTGAAAGTTGTTTTGAGAGCCTAGCAGAGGATGTTTATAGAGTGAGAGATAAATAGTGAACTTCCTGTGGTTAAACATTATATTTCCCCCAATACAGTTAATGGCTTTGTTTTCCTAAAGCTACTTGAATTTGGTCATTCGGATGATTTTTGTTTGCTGTTAGTACAGCAGTGTGAATATACGTCTGGTCAAAAAAAAAAAAAGGCAAATTAAGATTATCTTTGCTCTAAAGAACTCTACCCTTTGAGCTCATGCTGCTTATGTGTATTTGTACTCCCAACCCTAGGAACCGAACGTGGAGAAAGCGAACGAGGTAACGGGTAACGACAACACCCAGCTGTAGCCTGAGAATCAGGATGTGTATGATGGGACTGTTGCTGTGGCTATCAGAGCTATGGGAAGCAAATGATAACCCCGAGCAACCTCCCAGCGGAGCTGCTAGGAGCAGGCGGTGGCACGAGGCTGGCTAGGGGACAGATGAATTCTGCATCCCTTATGCCAAGGTGATGTTACAAACTGGTGATCTGGACAAAAAGAAGAGAGACAAATCCCTGCGGGATGCGAAGAAGAGTGACTGATTGTTACCATCGATAGACGGGGAAAAAATGGATTAGCAAGTTACATTGGATAAGTAATAGGGGAAAACATGTAGGGCTAACCTTATTTGGAAGAATGGTTGTGTTGACTTAAAGATATTTGCGTATAAGCCTCTAAATAATACAGTGATTTCAGAGAGCAGGCCTTGAGTCAAAGGCCATAGAAACAGCAAGAATCCTTCTGTAAACTTCAGATGGCTTACTGTAGCAGCTTGATACAAAAAACACCTGACCTTAAAAGTTGACTTAAAAATTTAACGCAAATAAGGAAGAACCAAAATCTCATTTTGGGTGAAAGGAAGAGACAGTTGATAATATGTTAGTTATGTAGGTGAACTTGAAAAATACCAACTCTGATTTCACAAGATCATGTGAATTTTGAGGGCTGATGAAATGTTGCGCAGCTGATCGAGGTTGTTCAGTGTCCCAGTTTGGTTTCAAAACTTCTGTATCTTGCACTATTTCACAATAGAGTCTAAGTGGCAAGAAACGAGCATGTAGTTTCTTCTTTCCTTGACTGTTAAGTCTTAAACTTTAGAAGGGTAGGAAGTCGTAATTTTATTCTGAGGTGCAACTTGCTGTGTTGTTCAGTAGTATATAAAAAAAATTGTAACTGGGATAATGACTTTGCTTACAGTATTTGATTTTAATGCGCTTCATCACTTGGCCATTTCCCTTCACTGACTGGTATTTCGTGCGTGTTTTTAACGTGTTCCCTCTAAGTGAGGGGATACAACATACATTTCTTTTTGATGCTGCTGTTTATAAACATGCAATCTTACATGCATATATTATAAACATGTATTTTAAAGAAAAACTCTGAGTAAAGTCATAGAGCATCTTTAACAAATGATGACATACAACCCTATGCGTTTTGTTTTGCTGTTCTGAATGTGTATGTTCTTCTAGCAAAATTAGTGTTGATAGCACATCCACATGTTGAGACTGTTGGATACTCTTAGGGGTTACATATGTGAAGCAGTATCAAAACATGAGTTGAGACTAGATTGCGTAGAGAGATTTCTGGAGGTAAACCAGACAATCCTGCCATAAGGAGTTGAGAGAAAGCTGTGCTTAGGAGTCTGCCGTGGCTCTGCAACTTGCACCTGTGTAACTAGTTTTGTGCTGCAAGTTGTTTTTCATATCAACTGACTGATGGTGAGGTGCTGTGAAAAGGGAATTGAGCGTTGTGCCCTTGGGAAAATAGTTAACTGAAGAGGCTTTTTTTTTTATTCCAGGAGTTAGATATGTGTAACTGGTGGTTTGTTTGGGTTTTTTGTCAGTCCACATCCTCATGTCAAAATTGCTTCAGATGTAAGTCTTGAGACAAATTTTAAATACTGTCATTGGAATGAATGTTCCTCCCCACTTGTAGTGAGTGTTGGCAACATTTTGTTGAGAAATTTGTGGTTCAGATAAAGTGAGAGAAAATTAAATTATTTTTAACTTTTGAGTATTTGATATGTCCTCAGAACTTTTAGTCTCGACTTTTTTACTGAGCTAAGGAGCAAAGTTAAGCCTTGTTAATGACAGAAAATCGTAAGGAAGAAAACAAAAACCTTTGCTGTGCTGAGTCTTATACGTGTTGTTGAGAACACTACACTGAAGTACATAAGAAATAAAATAGTTACTTTGCGTGCTTTTATTTTCAGTCCTCTCTTTTAGTTGTTAACATCTGCTGTTTTGGCCAGGAAACGTGCCTTTGACTTCTGCCTCCAAATGCGTAGGTGCGCTTGTCGCAAAGTGCCACCTGTGTGAGTGGTATTGGACTGCAACCACTGTAAACCATCTAAACCAAAACACCAAACATTTTTTAGTGCCCCGAATTTTGGATTGCGAACTGGCATCCTCTTGTTGAAGACAGAACTGCTTTCAGACCAGCTCAGTGCTAATGGGTGGTATACGCCGTAGCACCATGTACTGTGCAGTGGTGTTTGATCCACTGTGCAGTGTGAGATCATTGGAGTTGGTGGTATTCCACCTTGTGGTGTGCAGGACACCTGTCTTACTGGTATCTGCCTTCAAAGAGGAAAAGCACTCTTGCTCAGCCTGGCACCTAATCAGAACAGGATTGCAATTTGTCAGATTGGGATCAGTAGATAATTCCCTTGGTTCCTGCTATATGGTCACACGCTAAATAGCGGTGCACAGAATGATCAGAATAACAGATTAGGTGTGCATGTTAAACTGTACGCATAGGACTAATAAAGGCAATTCTGCTAGTTTTTGTACTTTGAGGAAATTTGTGTGAAAATGCAAGAGATGCTGGACTTGCACACTGACTGCTTGGCAATCGGGAGAAAGGTCCCTCTTGCATGTTGTTGTAGTTGCGTACCTCTGGTTTGCTGTTCAGTCAGAAGATTACAAACTGACGTTGGCAATAGGACTGAGCTTTCAGAGCAGTTGTTGGTGTAATTTGAAAAAGAAGAGGTGATCTTGGTATAATGTTAGTTGGTAAATTCTGCCCAGAATGGGTGCAAGAGCCTGTTTCAGTTGGCATAGTTCCTTGCAGAACAGGTGGACCTGAGGCTGTGTACAGAGCCTTTCTGTGCATATCTTGGTTTGTCTTTTACAACTTTTATTTCACTGCTTATACTGGAAAATTGTTTAAAACTTGAGCTAGGTATTTCAGGTGAAGAACCTTTTAAGAGAAGACATTGTTCTTCAAAGCCAGTTTAATATTTCTAGGGGCTCAGGGATTTCTCTCATCTCAATATTTTATTGTCCTTAAAACTAGAAGCAAAGCTGTTAAGCTTAGTAAGCGCTGTACTCTTTGCACTTTGTAAACTTTGTTTCCCCAGAGCCTACCTTCCTCCTCTTGAAGAGGGGGTTTGCAGGCCTGAACTTCAGACAAGTAGGAAGAGGGACAAGAAAACTTGTTTAGAGGCTTCTCCACAGCGGAGCTTACTCTGAGGGCGTTTATCAGTGTCCTTCTGGAGACATGGACATGTTTGGATGGATCTGTTTTGGTTTGCATTCAGTTCCCTGTAACTTCCATTACATAGAGTAGTAGACTGTTTCATGGATTTGAGGTTAGGTGTGGGTTTGCCTCCTCTCATGAAAGGTGGTGTATTTTTAATGGGTTTGGGTGTTGGTTTTTTTCATTTCAATGTGTGTTTTAAGAAAGTCTATCTGTCTTTGCTAATTTGTTTGTTCTCTTTCGATGGGTTTACTATGCGGAGTAGCTGTGCCAGATTCATGCAAGTGACTGTGGGATGGGATTTTGTTAATCCAAGATTTGGGAATCTCGGGCAATCATAGTGCTTTGTACAACAGCTTAGTTATGCCTTATGAGGTAACACTGAGCTTTAGTTGTTTGGAGCAAACTGACTCCTCCTCTATGAAGACACTAAGGAAATTGATGCATGTGCGGATTGTATACAAATGAATTCCCTTTGAAATAAGAGGATGGAGGGAGCTGGTGGTACCTTTGCGTCACTTTAATATCTTCTTTCTTTTTAGGCAGTTCCTTGTAGCTGTGATAGATTCATGCAAGGTATCCATAGCTTCATGCCATTAAAATGTTTGAAAACTTGTCACTTGAAAGGAAATGCCCTCAAGGTTTTCAGTTTATACATATAACTCCTTTAACTTCCTACAGTGTTGTTTTTGTTTTAATTAAACACTCTGTCTTTGATTAAGAGTATTTCTGTATGTACATCTGTATATCAGATTATTGTACTTGACTGCATAGCATACTTATTCTTTATTCCTAGTAACCATTGAAGAACTGTCAAAATGAGCTTTGTTTCAAGAGAGATTTTTGTGTTAATGGAGAAATAATGGGAAATTGTGTTTCGTGTTAAAGGAGAAATAATAATTAATGAGTACCATGTCATACTATAATGTATTAAGCTGCGTCTGTCATGCTTGTTTCGCTCAAAACCAAGAAAAGGTTGAGCAGTGTTGAGGTCTTAAGGATTTAAAAAATATCTACAAATTGTGTACACCTTGCTGTTTCCTTTCAATGCAAGCACTGAACTGAGGTCCATAGGGGTGTAAGATGTCAGTGTCCTTTTTTGGGTACTGTTTTTGTATGTCTTAAAACGTGTCTGCAAATACATGAGTTACTTGTCTTCTGCCTGTATACAACTCACGTGTCCAGTGTTGCACTGCCACTGACTCGCCCTTCCAAAATTCAACACCGCATAAGAAACCTGCTTAGCTCCACTATAGTCCCAAAGAAACCCCCTGAAATAGTGAGACACGGTGCATGAGCTGCTTGAACGGTCACTTCCTCAGAGAGCACACAGATTGTGATTTTTCCACCGCAATATAATCCCTTTGCTTTGTGGGAACATTAATGGTAAATCCTAGTTTTCTGTTTTTCTGTTCCAGTATGTATGACCAATTGCCCTACTCTGATTGTCATGGTGGGTCTCCCAGCAAGAGGAAAAACCTACATCTCGAAGAAGCTGACACGCTATTTAAATTGGATTGGAGTGCCTACAAAAGGTGATGGATTTACTTTTGTTTTATGTCAGAAGGACAGGGCTGATGTTAGGTGTTTTATAAATTTAATTCCCAGTAATTTTGTTGCCCAGTTTAACTACTAAAAATCCTTCTGCTTTGTTAACTTATTTTTAAGCAATAGCATACACAGGCTCTCTGTTCCATAATAAATCAAATTCTGGTGACTTCATTTACCTCCTTATTCTGCCAGATGCCTCAATCAACTTTTTGCCCTTGTGCCTTAACACTTTGGTTCTTCAGCTGTCGTTTTTTTTCTTTTTTCCTTCCCCTTTCTTTATGTGGGTGAAAGGGAATCTTGTTTACAAGCAGACCAGCAGTCAGCACTTCTGGGTTAAAGTTCTGGCTTCTCAATCTTCTTTTCTCTTTGAACTTTGTGCAACGGTGTAACTCTTTGTTTAAATACATTTGTGGAATGAGTCACAGCTCTTTGAATATTTAGAGCCCAAGGAGCTCAAGCAAACTTGTTATCACTCTCTTAAGAACTTTATATGCGTGTTTTGAGTGGGAAACGATGGCTCAGATAGGTTATGCTGGGGAGCTGGCTGTCCTGCCTCATTCCCGAGCCCCTGTGGTATCTTGTGGGCCCAGACCAACAAGTAAATGAGACCCAAGTCCATGTGAGGTTCTGAGCAGCCATCTCCGTGCCTTCTCCTCTATCTCTGTAGAAGAAAAAAAGTAGTTTTAGTGTTCTGTGGTTCTGTGTCTGGTGCAGTAATGGTAGCTTTATAGTTATGAGTAGTTAATCATTTAAATAACATGAAACGTATTAGATCATACTGAAGTGTAGACTTTTGGCTGGATATTCAGAGATGTATTTCCTAGTAGCTCTAAGAAGTCAAGACAAAGACTTCTGGCCTATATTTTAACTGCCTTTCAATTCTAGGGTATAGCTTTTTGAGCTGGTGTTTTCTTAAGGTCTTAGAAACTTGTCTAATATTGTTTATTTAGATGAGACATGATGGGGGATACATTATATTGTTTGAGTATGAGAGTTTAAAGGATTTAAATTATCACTTGAATTTTGACTGTTTTCACACAGGATTGCCCTTTTGATAAGCAGTATCAGATATTTAGAGTCTTCACTTTTATCTATAAGGCTGAAACGGAGTAACAATCTAAATAGGTTAGCCTATAGCCAAGCTGATAAAATGTGTGTGATATAACTATGCTTCTATGTTAGATACACATCTAACATACATTGTAGATGCGTATATATGTCATTGTGTTGAGCATTTTACCATGTGAACTTTGAAAGGCAGAAATCTGGTATTGGACAACAGACAAGATACTGTCCACATCTGGCTCATGCTTGCTTGAATATATCCCAAATACAGTAAAATAGGTAGGGGTGATCTGCTTCAGTTACAGGAAAAGTTCCATGGGCTCCTGCGAGCAGCACATCAGAAAAGATACGCACTTGTGGTTAATAAAAACTAGTTTGAGCATTGCTGACTAATTTTACAAAAATACACAACATAAAGTTACCATATGAGCTTCGATCCTAGGTTGCTGGTTATGGTTTGCCTTTGTTAGAAAGGGTGACTTGGGAATTTCCTGGAAAACCACAGACTTTTCCTGTTGTTTGTGTCAGTGATGCTATTTTACTGAAACTGAAATCAATTTGAAATACCTCACTGACTAAGAGAATAGATGACGTTGCCTAATGCTTCCACGTGATTGGGACTGAATCAATACATGCCAAGTATTGAGTAGCCCTAACATCTGTTACCCTTTGGCTCTTTATGTCTTAAAATTAGTGTGTGCTTAATATATTAAGTGTTCTTATTCTCTGAGACAGATGGTTGAAATGATGAGGTTATGTAAACCAGAGAAAAGGTAAATGCCATCTTTTCATGTCACATACATTGAGCAAGCAGGAAAATTCAAGAACAGAAGGTGGAGGTAAATAGCCCAAGGTTGATGTTAGTTGAATCATTTCAGCCATCAGTTCTGTGTTTTGTTTTACTCCTTCCAAAATCCTCTGTTGTCTAGAATGTGAAATGACTAAAAATACAAAGGACTTTTGTCTGGGCTTTTTGAAGGAAATGAGGTCAATTAGATGCCTGAATAGAATTGTGTTGCAATGTGGTTTTTAGATACTAAACTTTGGAACCTTTTTTGAATAGTTCTGCCTGTGTGGTAATTGCGATACCAGTTATCTTTGTGAAACTTTTCCACAGGGGTGGATGCTAATAATAAGGGCTAAAGATAGTCCCACTAAATAGCACTTTTTCCTTTGCTGTGCATGACCCTCTTGCGGTAACTATTCTTTCTTATGAAATTAATGATTTTTTATTTTTAAAGGGCTGTTGCCTGACAACACTGGCCATCTGAACTTCTTGCATCTTCTGTTTTTTTTAAAAGGAACCACCTTTTCATGTGCCCAGTATGACTCATGCTCATTAAACCTGTCACAGAATAACCTGGATTGTACTGTAATCCATGTCATATAGTCATACAAAAAAATTACATCAACATTGTTGAATAAAACCTTGACTTTTGAGGGGATAAACAATATTGATTTCTTTATCCTCTGCCCCCAATCCCAACAACAATCTATATACAGCAACTGATGGTTGAGCTCTTTTCTCCTATGTCTTTTTTTTTCTTAAATACTACTCGGTGATTGTGTATATTACTTCGTTTCCTATTTCCAGAAATTAAGTCTGGCAAGTAGTTATACCATGGCAGCTTCTCAAATAGAATACTTCAGTTTGATCTAATGTTTTAAAAAAAAAAAAAAAAAAAAAAAAAAAGCTTTGCAGTTATGCAGAGAAAAACCTATAGGTCAGAAACAAGTTAAACATTAATTGCACTTCAGAGACCTACTTTCAGAGCTGTCGAATGAAGTTAATTAGGGTACAGTGTCATTGCCTGCTGTGTGGCAAAACAGAACTGCCTTCCTCTAATCCCATATTTGATATTATGACACACATATGACCATAGACCTTTGCAGACATAAGGAATAGTTTTCTTTGACGACTGTTAAAAGATCACAGTAAGATTATGTTCAGTACTTATGCTGATTTTTTTTTCCAGCTTAAGCATATTTTAAAATAAATGGAACAAGGGTTGTGAAATAGTATGTACTAATCCTTAAGGAATAGAAATATTTGAGGAGGGTTCTGAAAAACTGTTTCCACAACTTGAATTTTAAAGTTTCATTTATCAAAAGCAAGATTGGTTAGTTCTGTTTAGAACTCTTCCTTGCTTAATTAAGAGCTCAAAGTTTTGGGAGGTGCTATCAGAATATTGTTATACTGCACATATACACAGAAGAAAAAGCTAGACTATAGGTAGTCCTTTGTAGACTACTGAAATAGATGTCCAACCATACCTGCAAAGGAGGAGAAGAGTTTCTGTTTGTTGCTCAGGCAAACGGGCAGAGGCACAGCAATATCGTCAAGTGACTCCATTGAAGCTACCTAGAGCCCAAATGTTCTTTTGCCATTTCCATGATTTATTTTTGTCTTTGTACTTAAGAACAAACACACACCACCCCCACCCCAAACACAAGAAAGGAGTATGATATGTTGACTTCGTGCATGCAAATTATTTTAGCCTTGCAGGTAGTTTGGTTTCAAAGCTGTCATTACATTTGTCCTTTTTATGTGAATACTGTTAGTTCCCACTAATACTGGTTTCTTCTTGGCAGAATTTAACGTTGGTCAGTATCGTCGAGATTTGGTGAAAAAGTATAAATCTTTTGAATTCTTCCTGCCTGACAATGAAGAAGGCTTGAAAATCAGGAAGTAAGTTTTGAAGGTGTTTGGCTACACAATGCTAATTGTATTAAAATCGTACCCAGTGTAACTTGCTCTTAGAGACTGCTTTAAGTTGCATTTTTGTATGCTCAGGAAGACCCTTAAGAGACTGCAGTATGAAATGACAGGAAAAAGAAATTCTAGAGGAGGTGGAAAAGTGATTTGTTTAGGCTGCTTAAAATTTGGGGTATTTTTTTCTTAATTGCTTCATCTCAAGCATGAAAAATGCAGACAAGATAAATACTTCATTCCTTTTCACTTTTCAGTAGGAAAGGATCATGAAGAAAAAAACCCCACATAACTGAATTTCTTTTTGTTTGTACACTGGAATTTTTCGCCTGGAGTATTTTGAACGTATTTGTCATCATCCGTTCACATGAGCGGGAATGAAACACTATTATTCTGTCACTGAAATTGTTTTTTTGGCCACCACGCAGATGCTTCGTGCAGTCAGTCAGTGCACTGCCTCAAAAACTGCTGTATTTTGCTAATGCTGTGCAAAGAGGTGAGCACCAGTGTGAACATCTGTGCCCAGATGAAGCACTTGAGACTCCCCTCTTGCCTGGAAAGAGTCTGTAATGTAGAGGAAAGACCTTCTGAAGAAAGAGAAGGTCAGAGCAAGAGGGAGCTGCCTCTCTTACAGAAGATCAAATAGGAAGGTCTTTTGAGTTTTCTTGACCATTCATTGTCTTTTTTTTGTATGTTCAGGAAAATGTTGAAGAGGATGCAGTATGAAATCATAAGGAACAAATTCTAGAGGAATGGAAATGCGATTTGTTTAGGCTACTTAAAATACAGAGTATTTTGTTCTTAATTGCTTCAACTCAAGAATAAAAAATGTCTGGACTTTCTTTTGTCCCCTTCAGCAGCAGCAGTTGAGTATTGTTAGTGTCAAAGAACAACAACTTGCCCAAGAGCCTCCTAATCCTTTGGGACCAAAGAGTAGACTTGAGCTGCATTAGCCTTGCAAGCCACTACCTTTTGCTTAGAGGTAGAGCCAAACCTTTTAACGTGCCTCTATGTCACCTATTAGACTAAGTGGTGGGCAATATAACATAAAATGGGTTGTGTGAGCTAATCTGTCTAGTTAGCAATGAGTAAAGAGGGTTTATATTTATTTAGTGAAGACCTGACTGATGAATCTCAGTTCCTGACATCTATTAACCATGCTAATGTGGAAATACTGTTAGGATTGAAAAGCCTTCATTTTTCTCTTAAGATAAAGCTGTGCATGCAGAATATGGTAAATGTAAGAGAAGAGTTATGCGTTTCACTCTGGAAGTCAAAATAGAGTAGTAATGCATAGAAGGGCTGTTGAAATGGACAGGTTTTTATGTTGATACTGCAAAAAGACTGTAGTTATTGGAAATAAATGAGGCTTTGTTCTACTAATGAGTAAATCTTGTATAATGTTAATGTTGCCCTCCACTATTATTAATGTGTTAGAAAACATAATGGACTTTGAAGATAATACTAATGCTGGGGACACAGGAAGGTTGCAAATGAATTTATTCTTGTCCAGATTTAACACAAGTGTGAAGTATTTAGGGGTGGGTTTTTTTGGTATTTGTGTCCTCAGCGGTCTCCAGTACTAATTACATTGGGTTGGTGACTACGGTGGGATATTATTTTCACCTCTAATACTTGGTGCTAACTTTGTTTTCCTCTCTCTTTTAACAGATTTTTTTGACCTAAGCAATTTTTACAGAATAGTTTAAAAGAGAAGTAGTACATTACTGAAAAATAGTGGTCTGTCCACTTTAACTTAGGGTCACAAGATAAAAGCCTTAAGTTGATTTTTTTTTTTTTTTCCTCTTTGAGAATCAAATTAAGAAGCAAATATCTATGAATAGGTAATTGGGAAAAGAATACAGTTGCAGGGATGATTCACTGATGTAACTTTAGATCAGTGAAAGTTTATCCTGGTCAGCAAAGTTGATGGGTATTCTGTGGTGATGTGTAGTTGTATCAGTTGCACAGAGGAGCACTAGACTAGTCTTTTTTCAGGCAGATAGCCATGACCACATTTCCTTAGTATAGCTTGCTTGACCTCTGTTGGTTTTTCCCATGTTTTTGGGAGGTGGTGATTAAAAATATATGTTTTTGAGAGAGATTATCTCACATTTGCAGGGCACTTTGATCAAAGTGCACAAGTGCATTAATAAAATGACCTTAACTAGCATTTGAGTTTTACTCTCTTTCATTTTTAAGACAGTGTGCCTTAGCAGCGCTGAATGACGTCCGACAGTACCTCAGTGAAGAAAACGGGCATGTGGCTGTAAGTTTCTTGTTGAAGACACGTTCTTGAGATGTTTCCCTGCAAAACAGCCTGTGTCTACTGGATAATATATAGCTAGAGCCATCCTAATATCTCTTCAGTATATCAGATTTTTTTTTCTTTTGGAGTTGTATTTTAGATCTGCCTTGTTGCTGCAGTGAAAGAAGCACCTACATTCAGGGTGATGATGCTATATTGAGCACCCATTTTTGCGATTTGAGGGGTTAACTGAGGAGAGGGTAACACTAAGAAAAATGTTCCCCTTCTCTCCACATTATATAATGAACTGTTAAACACATCTGTTGTTTTGGTTGAACTTGTGTTTCTATTTGATAGTCTAGTGTTTCAAGTGAAAGGTAAAGATTTACTGAACAAAAAGCATCCTGGGTGTTGCGTGGCAGTTGTGTTACTGACGTGAGAAATCTCTGAAGAGAGCAGGAGAAACTTGAAGTAAATTGCTGCATATCGGAGTATTTAATAATGGGATGCAAAACATCAGCTGTTCAACTATTAACAGTGCATATTCACCTTAATAATATTTTGTGCATAATGTTGTTTTTCTTAAGACTACTGACACAACTTCGTGGTGTTTTCATTAACTATCAGGGAAATCCATTAACTATAATTACAAATTCTGCTGGCGACACGAGGTAAACTTTATACTTTGCCAAACTCCATACTTTGGTAAAACACTGGTGTGTTCAGAGCTAAATGTAAATCCTTAGAAAAATGTATCATACACAGGATTTACAAGTCTTGCAGATCTTTTGCCCTTTAAAAGTTTTACACTTGCATTTTGAATAGCATATTGATTGCAGCATCTTTTTTTTGTGTTGTATAAGTTCACTAAAAAACTATACGTTAGTATTTAATGCTGATATGGGCCAGGAGGAAGATTCTGTCCTGTATGTGTTAGGCTTAAACTCTGGCTGCTTCTTCCAAATACAGTGTTCTGCTAGTAGTGCTTTCAAAATATTGCTCTTTTTTATTATTTAGAAAATAATGTGTGTAAAGTAGGAATGTCTTTTGTTTTTCCTTTGAGCATGTTGAGGTAGTGGGGTAGAGGGAAGGGGAATTGTTTTCATTGCTTTCCTTTACATTGAGGGACTTTGAACCTGTATTTTTGTTGTTACTAACACAGTGCTTTTCACAGGCTATGATGCTTTTTTAATTCCTCTCTCTCTTTCTTCATAATTATTCCTAGGTCTTTGATGCTACAAACACAACTCGAGAACGTAGAGAAACTATTTATAAATTTGGTGAAGAAAATGGATATAAGGTGAGTCAGAAGCAGAGGAGTTCTGAGCTAATGCCTGAACAAGTAGGGCAGTGATAGTTTTGCCCTGATCTATACTCCAAGTTAAGTGCACCAGGATAAGTGACATACATCCTTCCTAAATGATTAGTCAGTGGACCATTTTGTGTTCTCAAGCATTGTTTGTGATTAAGTCACCCCACTCTCATTTTTCTCCTCTTTAATGTTTGTACTGTTTGGAGCTGATCTCTTTTATGCCATGGCTTCAATTCTGTCATCCTGGACCTGTAGTTCTGAGTGTACTGTCAGCAAGAACTGCTTAAAATATTGTTCTCAGTGCAGTTCAGATTTTTGCTGCAGAAACATATAGTGAATTCTGTGTTAGTTCTGTACAAACCAAAAACTTTCCGTGGCTTTCTGCCTTCTGTCCAGGATTGTTTTGCACTTAGTTATTCTCCAGTAAGCTTCCATTTCCTCTAAACTTGCATCTCCAGAAACCTTTAAGACAGCAAAACACAAACCTCTTCTTAAGTGAAGCTCCTGTGTTAGTTGAAAAGCTTCTAAATTATTATTTCAGAAGCATTAGTTACTGTTTGCATGGCTGACCTTGCATCCTCCTCATTTATTTCTTCCATCCTAAATTTTTCTCACAGCAAAATTATTCTACTTAAAAGCATTGGTGGGGAAAGTAGTAAAGAGCATGATGCTTCAGGGAATGGTAAGCCAGCAATTTCTGATGAGAGGGTCTGGAGAACCTTCTGATTACATGGAGGAAAGTTTTAAGGCATGTTTCTGTTAAAAAGGGGTTAGCAGGGAAGCGAGCAACATGCTGTTCATGTGTGTTAGTCTCCAGAGGCGTTATAATGCGTCTGCTTTCTTCCTTCCTTCTGTATGCGTGACTTCTGTTTGGACTGAAGACTTTTTTCGTTGAGTCAGTATGCGTTGATCCAGAGGTTATCGCTGCAAACATTGTGGTGAGTACAGGAAAGTTTGCTTTAACTGCTTTAAGTCCAGAGGTTTAAAGTAGCTCACTATTTTTAGAAGTACATTGTAAGAACTTCCAATAACAAAAAAAGCCATTAGTTTCCATTAATGGAACACTTTTCATTTATTTTCCTGTTCATAGAATCATAGAGTGGCTTAGGTTGGAAGGGACCTCAAAGATTGTCTAGTTCCAACCCCCTGCCATGGGCAGGGACACCCTCCACTAGCCCAGGTTGCCCAAAGCCCCATCCAACCTGGCTTTGAACACTGCCAGGGAGCCAGGGGCAGCCACAGCTTCTCTGGGCAACCTGTGCCAGTGCCTCACGAGCCTCACAGGGAAGAATTTCTTCCCAATATCTAACCTAAATCTCCCCTCCTTCAGCTTGAGGCCATTCCCCCTTGTCCTGTCACTCCCTGCCCTTGTAAACAGCCCCTCTCCAGCTTTCCTGTAGCCCCTTCAGGTACTGGAAGGCTGCAATAAGGTGTCCCCTTCTCTTCTCCTGGCTGAACAATCTCAACTCTCTCAGCCTGTCTCCATAGCAGAGGTGCTCCAGCCCTCTGAGCATCTTTGTGGCCTCCCCTGGACTCGCTCCAGCAGCTCCATGTCTGTCTTTTACTGGGGCCCCCAGAGCTGGACGCAGTACTCCAGGTGGGGTCTCATCAGAGCAGAATAGAGGGGCAGAATCACCTCCCTTGACCTGCTGGTCACGCTGTTTTTGATGCAGCCCAGGACATGGTTGACTTTCTGGGCTGCAAGCGCACACTGCCAGCTCATGTTGAGCTTCTCATCCACCAGTACCCCCAAGTCATCCTCCTCAGGGCTTCTCTTAATGCATTCTCTGCCCAGTCTGTGTTTGTGCTTGGGATTGTCCCGACCCATGTACAGGACCTTGCACCTGGCGTTGTTAAACTTCGTGAGGTTCGCGCAGGCCCACCTCTCCAGCCTGTCAAGGTCCCTCTGGATGGCATCCCTTCCCTCCAGCGTGTCAACCACACCACGCAGCTTGGTGTCGTCAGCAAACTTGCTGAGGGTGCACTTGATCCCACTGCCCTTGTCACTGACAAAGATGTTAAACAGTCCCGGTCCCAGTGCTGACCCTTGAAGAATGGCACTTGTCCATGTGCGTACTAACTCAGAAGTTTAATTCTATGAAGAATAGCTCTTTTTTGCTTTACATGCATTTTAATTAACTTGCAGAAAATAAGTTTGTGTTGTGTTCTCCCCCTTCCTATTTCTTGAAACTTTGTTAAAAAGGGAAAGAAACTTAGGTACTACTCTCCTGTTTTTATTTTAACAGCAAGTGAAACTGGGTAGTCCTGACTATGTTGATTGTAGTAATGATGAAGCAACAGAAGATTTCATGAAAAGAATAGAGTGCTACAAGAACTCGTATGAGACGTTAGATGAAACTCTTGACAAGTAAGTGATAACATAATATTGTGATCACAACTGAGTTATTTTAAGATGTTTCCTTAGGGGATGGAGCATCCCATATCTGGGATTAGGGCTTTCTCATCATGATTTTTAATGGCTTGAGCTCTCTTTCCTTTGGCAAATTAGGGGGAGTTGACTCTGGGGGTGGAAAATTGCTTGCTTGAGGAAAATTGGCTAATGAGCCTACTCTGGGACAATATTCTTTTTTATTTTCCCACTTGGAGAATGGTATGATTCTTCTGGAATCAAACCAGCAGTTTCTGTTTTAGAAGTACAGACTTGCCATAGTGGTTGGTTGTTATTTGGGTTTTTCTAGTATATAGAGGAGAGTTGAATGATTTGTAAGCTTAAGTTCATTTATTTATTTGTGCTTGCAAATTATCCTTCAGTTGCAGGGCTCTGAGAAACTTTCATAGCTAGATTATTTGCTCTCATGCTAAAGCATTCACCTGTTTTTCATTCACTTTCAACACTTGAAAGTAAGGTAAGGATGAATGTGAGGAGGAGCCCTGTTTCTCTTGCTGTAGTCCAGGATTTCAGTGTGGGATTTTGAGCTGTGCTCAGACCAGGTGCTCCTGGTTTCTTTCAGGACCAGTGCTATTGAGAAGGCTGAGCTGCATTTTACTGTAATTAAGTGTAAGCAGGGTGATGCTGGTTCAGTCAGGTCAATTCATGCGTGTAACTTTTGTGACGGACCTAACAGTTGTGCCTGGTTGAAATAGTGGGTGAAATAGTAATGATTAACTCCAAAGAACACTATCAGAGATGAGGTGCTGATGCTTGCTTCTCATCACCTCCATTTGGATTTATTATAAGTTTTCTTGGTTTTGGTGGTCTGGTGTCTCCAATGCATCTCTAGAAACCTATAGTGGTTATTTTCAGCTTATTTAGACTTTTTTCCTCCTTTAAACTAGATGCTACTCTGAAATTATAGCTCAGATGAGAAAGGATAAGCAGTGAAAATTGAAATTACAACCTGTCTGATGCTGAGAGAAGGTAGTGATGGGGTAAATTACAGTACTGTTTGTTAATAGTTGTTGATAGAATGATTGAGAAAATGTCTTGCTTCAGGCTAGTCCCTGCTCCCTCTGATGCTGTAGTTTTTCTGGAAGGGTTAACTGAGACGAGTAAATAGTGACCTCGATGTTTGGCCCCAGGGTGCAGTCAGACAAATACTTTCTGTGGGAGAAGTGTTTGTAACCTGCAGAAAAATACGTAGTATTGTAAAATATCTGGATACCTTATTGAAGCTACCACAGTTGAATGACTCCACTGAATCTTCCTTTTGGTGTGAGGAATGTGTTTTTCCAAGAGTAGGCTCTAGATTTGTGAGATGGAGTGCAAGTAAAGGGAACAGAAAAGAAAATGATGAGAGCAGCTTATGTGTGAAGGGAAGAGAGTCCATCCTGTAGCTTTGGAGTATTGCATTATTTCTTAGGACTAATGCATGGTCCATGGGTAATTAAGGGTTTGTTTATTGCTTTGGCTTGTTCCCCCTTTGTTTTATAATGAGAGAGAGTGGGAAGATTGTGCTACATGCTAATAGAAACTATGTGGAATCTTGCTTTTTTGTTTGTTTGTTTGCTCATGAAAGGGATCTTTCTTATATTAAAATTATGGATGTCGGAAGGAGTTACCTTGTGAACAGAGTTATGGATCACATCCAGAGCCGGATTGTCTACTACCTCATGAATATCCATGTGACTCCCCGGTCAATCTACCTCTGTCGACATGGAGAAAGTGAACTCAATCTGAAAGGGAGAATAGGAGGAGATCCTGGACTGTCTGTCAGGGGGAAAGAAGTACGTACCTCCTGAAAAAGTGTGACTGGGTTTTGTGTATATTTGTGCAGTTCATGCTGTGTAATTACAGCTTTCTTCCTCTACACCCTTTTCTTCTTAGCATGTTTAAGAAGGATTTTTTTAGTTGTGTGTGGGTAGTGGAAACTGGATGGACATGCTTTGTGTGTCACGATTTGGTTTTCATCTGTCTGTCATTCTGTGGGTTAAAATTCCTTCTTATCCTACAGCACAAAGCAGTGGTCAGGAGGGCTTTATTTTTTAACTGTATTTTTGTAAAATCCTGACTTGTTGGGTAATTAGGATGGTTAACAAGTTAAAGCTGAAAGGAAAATTCCTGGAGGTAAAGATGGGAACTGCAGAAAACTTGAATCTTCCTTGTACTCCTTTCCTTCCCTCCCCTGTCCCTCTTGGTGTAACGGAACGTGTTGTATTTCTTAGCAAAAACTTTTGTCAGAGCCTTTTGAAAAGTTACAATGAGTTTACAGAGGCTAGAGCCTGCGTGTTCTGAACTGAACACAGTGTGTTGGCTCTGAGCTCTCATCCAGCGTCTCATGGTTTTTCTTTCAGTTTGCCAAAAGCTTGGCACAATTTATTAATGAGCAAAATATCAAAGATCTGAAAGTTTGGACCAGCCAGATGAAAAGGACAATTCAGACTGCTGAAGCCTTGGGAGTGCCTTACGAGCAGTGGAAGGTTTTGAATGAGATAGATGCAGTAAGTTTTTATTTTCTAAATGTCTAATAAGTTGCTTTGTTTGCTAGGGATAAAGGAAGAACTTAATTTTGTAAGGATATGCCTTTTATGGGATAGAAAGTCATTTAAGCTGGTTCTACAGGCTGGAAAAATGTCATTAATTCCTGTGAACAAAGCTAAATGTCTTATTAAAATTTGTCATGATTAATTTAGTCTTGGCTTGTCTTTCCCAGTAAAATATTCCCCTGTAGAAGCCATGATGCTGTGAAATTCCAGCTGCACCTGTAAGATATATAAGCAGGTGCAACAGATAAAATGTGACCTTGCTTGCCCATATATGTATTTCACTTATATAGGAATTTAATGATTCCTTTTCAGCACATCTGAATTCAGCTGAGTGCCCTGTTCATCCCGTGTGACAATTTTGTCTTTAAGTGTCAGAGTAACAAAATACAATTGTTAAAGGTTATTTTTATATGTTTTTATTTAAGAGTGATACCTGGTTTTTGCACTACTGGAAATGCATGCTTTTAAATTATTTTTATTACCTGTAGGGAGTGTGTGAAGAAATGACGTATGAAGAAATACAGGAAAATTATCCGCTTGAATTTGCACTGAGAGACCAAGACAAATACAGATACAGATACCCTAAAGGAGAGGTATGCTATTTTTTCTCCCTTAAGGTGAAGGGCTTCCTCGTCTTCTTGAATACATGCATGCTGGCTTTAGGAAGGAAAAAAAAAGTTGTTCCTCTCTCCAGGGGAAAGCACATAGGAGCTAACAGGGATTGAGCCCAGACCATTTAATTTGATTCAGGGCTTGAAAAATAAAACAATAGATTTAGGAAAAAAAAATAGAGAGCTGGGCATCGTTTCTGTGCTGGTCCTGTAGTGATAAAGCAGGAATAACGATTACAAGGCTTCAAACTATTGCATATGCAAACATACTGCCAAGATCGCCTTTTCTTATTCATCCTTGCTGTAGAGAACGGCTGTTTTGCATGCAGTCCTGGCGGAAACGTTAGGGAAATCTGTAGCCACATTGGTCTTTCACTTTAATAAACTCCTTGCCTCTGGGAAAATAACTTGCTGACAGCTTTTCTAAAGCAAAGCCATTACAGCGCAGCAAGTACCAGATGGTCACACGGCGGGTCTGTGGGTGCTGAGGGCTTAGGACTCGGGGCAGCAGGGTGGAGGAGTAATTGGACCAGCTGCTCCACTGTTTGTGTCAGAGGAAGCAGAGCTCTGAGGTCTTCTTTCCTCAACAGTCAAGAGTAATCACTCTGCTAAGAGCAGCTTGTGATAAGAGCAGTGTTCTTGTGGGTGTGACCCCTGTCTCGCTAATGAGGTGGTCATTAAGATGCAAAGTTCTCCTAATCTTTTTGAACAAGAAGGGTTTGTTTTTCAAATTGATGCCATCCTCTAGGATGGTGACAGACATTTCAAACTGCCTCATCTCATCGCCTTGGGGTGATTAGTTGACCTCGGTCGCTGGTCGAAGGCAGTTTCTCTGTGGACAGTGACGGTCGCAGGGTTTTGCACAGCCTGGCTGGAGACCTCTGGGTTTCTCTTGCCAAGGTCTGCACCAGCAGAGCGGCTTTCCAAGCCCCCACGCCTGCCTTGGGACCAGGGTGAAGGCTTTCTGCTCTGGTCATTCCCTGTCCAGCTGGGCGATGTGCTGTGGTCTGTGCGTGTGCAATGCATGACACATGTTTTGAAGTATGGTCTTTACTGTGCATGTGAAAGTTAAGTACGCACATGCGGAAATCCCACAGATCGCAGGAGAAATCTGGCCGCCTTGCTTTGTGATTTTTGATGGGATGGTGGCTGCCATCACCAGGCCGGTTCATCAAGCCCATGGTTTGATTTCAAAGGGCAGCCTGAACAAGTCAGGCTTTGTGAACTGTTTGTATGCTGACTGTAGGCTGGGCCTCCTGGAATTTTGCTTGGAAGAGAGATGTTTTTGAAGATGAGTTATGGAAAATAATGTGCAAGACTTAACCTGTACATTTGCAGATCCTGTGAATTAAATTCTAGGGATTTTGTGGAAATTCTTGATCATAGTAACTAATTTAATAAAGTTTTTCCATGAGAGAGATTTATTTTGTTATATGTGTGCTCTTTGATAGTCTGGAAGACCTGGACTGTGTTCTTAATTTAAGGAAAATTATTACTACAATATTTGTGTCTGCACTAATATAACATTTAGAACATGACTAATATGAAAGTAAGATCCACTGTATATACATACACTGTTGAAAGAGTTTTCCCTTTTTAATGTGCTGTGTATTTCTCCTCCCCGCCCAGTCCTATGAAGATCTTGTTCAGAGACTGGAGCCGGTGATTATGGAACTTGAAAGGCAGGAAAATGTGCTTGTCATATGTCACCAAGCTGTCATGCGCTGTTTGCTTGCATATTTTCTTGACAAGCCTGCAGGTAAGTCTTCCTTGATACATTACAAATGGTGTGTTTTTTTGAAAAATTACTGATTAAGGTTCCAAACAGTAAATTCTAACGATTTCCTTTATCATCAGAGAGTGGTTGTGCTAGGCAAGTATGCAAGTGTGATTTTTTTTTTTTTTAATTTGACCCACATGTGTTACCTGGTAGTTGATTTTGATTGAGCTGCTCCTCACCTGAAATACTGTAACGTTTGTTTTTTGCTCTGTTTGAATAGCATCTCTGTTGCATGCGAGGGAAGAAAACAGATACACTGTCAGATAAAAAGACATTTAAGTGGTTGAACTGTAACATAATAGAAAAGTTAGTGTTACTGTAATCTGTTTTTTTGTATGTAACTTGTTGTTTGATTTCTCAGAACAACTGCCTTACCTGAAGTGCCCGCTGCATACTGTCTTAAAGCTAACCCCCGTGGCTTACGGTAAGTAGTGTTAGGTATATATAAGTCTAACTATACTGTGTCATCAGTAAAGTTTGTGAAGCATTTAAATTAAAACACATTTTAAATTTATTTTGCTTTAAAATAGAATTGAACAATTAGGTTTGACCTTGCATGTATTGCCTGTACAATTTTGTTAGAATCAATGATTCTTTTGTTTACATTTGCTTTGCCTTATGCCAGAAGATATGTATGTGTTAATGAAGGCCTGAAACTACCAGTGGCTCTAACTGCCAGTGGACAATTTTCTTTTGTACTTGGTTTGTATGCTATTTCACAAATTCTTCTGGCAAACCCGTGCCATTTACACATGGCTGGTACAATAAGATCTCAGTTTTTATTATGTGTTTGAGGGTATTGCTTTTTAGAAGACAGGAAAATTTACATTTATGTAGGTTTATCATCTTACAGAGGGTGTTCCCCTTACCCTTAAATAATTTTGTTCTCTTTTCCTGAAGTATTTTTTCATGGACCCTCGCACTACCACATGAACTCACCTTGTTTGTTGTTGGCTTTTGTTTGTCAGCAGGCATTACCAGTGCTTAGCTCAGGAGCTTTAACTGAGATTTGCTGCTAACTTGAGTGGGTATGGGTGGTAACATGTACTACGTGGGGTTTAGGCTGATTGCTAATAAAGTTTTGTGTGTGTTTCAACCTCAGCTTAACACGTGCCCGCTATTAATTTTCTTTAAGTGATGACTTAATTATATCTTCTGATACCTAGTCATGCTTCAGAAGATTGCTTATAGACAGAGAGCTATCTGCACAGCTTACCAGGAAATGGATTGCCAAAAAATGCTAGTCATTAATTGCACATGGAAAGCTGTTTTTGATTATCAGCTTTGAAAAATAGCAGTCTAGACCTGTACTTAGATTTTTATTAAGTTTCAAATAAAGTTGACACAAAAGTAAATAGCTGTTAGACTGCGAAATCTATCTGAAGAGATTTTTGTCATTTAATTGCAGTGATGTCCTACAGTAAGTACTAACTGTCTATGCTTTGGTGACATCTGGTGTTCCTAGCGTTGCATGACAAGCTAGAGTTTTGAAAAGCGGCATGTAGAACAGCTAAAACTCTTTTGGTTTTGTTTTTTAAAAGGTCAGTTTTTGGAAACTGGATTCTCTTGACTTGCTACTCTCAGCCTGTTTCCACAGAGATGTTTTTGTTTTGGGGTGTGGGTTTTTTTTGTTTTTTTTTTTAAGTGGGAAGCTAAGGGACTGTTCATAAATTTTAAAAGGGCCTGAATGTTTGCAGTGTTTACTCACCCACGAAATGAGGAGAGAAAAAAAGCGGTATGAAATACTGTCCTTGTCCTTTTGACTTCAGTGAAAGAAATGCTATTGTGTTTTTTTTAAAGTGTTCGATATGTATGGCTGATTAGCAAATTTCAGTCGACCTACTTTTTGGAATTTGACCATCTGAAAAAACAAGGGCTGTGTAAGCTATTTATACAGTAATGATCTATAGCATTATTTCAAGCTGATGTGTCACTTGGCTCCAGTGAGACAGGATGCGGGATCAAACGTGGTGTGTTTAATACCTTCCAGCTAATCCTGTTCTGGGGTAACACCTCCCTTAGGGGTTTGCTCTTCCTGGTGTTTGAAGCTAGCATCTAGCGTTGTTCCCACCCTATGCGTCTGATCTTTAGTAGGGGAACATCTGTTACAGGCTGACAGTTGCATTTGGGTAAATTAGACTTTGACCCAACAATCCTGTGTAGCGGTGGTCTGTGTGGGAGCGCACAGGAAAGAGAAACTGCATCTTGCTGTAGCTATGGACTTGCACATCAGTGATTAAAAATGAGTTGGTAACACGCACGTCATAATTACTGTGGAGTAACTCATATCTCTTTAGTTTGTATTTAAAGCTTTCCATACGATACTTTTTTCAGGTCTTAAACTCAGCTAGTGGTGAGAACTGAGCGCTCTCTGTGGAAGTGTCTGCTGTGTAACCGGTACTCAGTAATAGCCAGCGTGAGGGATCAGGGCTTGCTTTGGCTTGATCTCGGGGATCATGAAGGATCTGTGAACAGAAGGATGGCTAGAGTACTCTTCCAGCGGGAGATGTGCACTTTTTCCCCTTAAAATCTGTTTTCTTGTTGACTGTTTCTGTGAGTGCTGGCCCTTCTGCAGTGTTTGTCCAGTGCTCATGGAAAATGGGGTTTCTCAGAATAGGCTGCCCTAAGGGAAGGCAAATATTTGCCTTACTAATTTATATTGGTTGGGTTTTTTTGGTTTTTTAAAGTGCAGTGACTTTCTAAGAAAAGGTGAAAATCACCTTTTTCTGTCATACAGTAATTCTATGGAGTGTGTTATGACTTTAGGAAATAAGTGAACAGAAAAATCTGAAAACTTTTTGTGATAGAAGATGGACTCTCCGGTATGTCAGAGGAATTTGACTATTAATGGATGTTGTGCACGGTAGTGGTAGCTTATAAAAGTCATGTTCGTGTGAGATAAGACAGTGTTTGCCAATCTGTTACTGCTTAAAAAGGTGTGACCGCGGTGTATTAATTATAAACTGACCCACTTAGACAGTCATACTACCTGAGTAATAGTTGTCTCTCCTGACTGTTTAAATTGCTTCTCTGGAGTTTTCCATTTTTGGGTGAAAAGAAGTTCCTTTTCAGAGGTCAACTTTAAAGTTCCATTGAGCTGGGGGATAAATTCTGTTTTGCATGTGGAGAGGAATGATGGTTGCTGAAAACACAGAATGTACCTTCTCGTAATCATTTTTGTGTTTTAAAAAATGAGAGCAGCATTTATCTTCTGTATTACAATGAAATTCTTAGAAGTCTAGGATGTTTAAAAACCAGAAAAGTTAAATAAATTTCTGACTGAGTGTTGTTCATGTATGTTTAACAATGAGGATTTGTTTCAAAGAAAATAATGATAAAGCTAAGGTGGGAATAGGAGATGGATTATCAGATTAATAGCATTCGTCCTGGTGGAACAGATTGATTTCAATAGTTTAGCTATTCAGAATTTGGGAAATTTTAGTATAAATCATAGGGGGAAAGTGATTAACCTTCGCCAACTCAAAATTAGATTGCATCTTTACTAGAACTTCATTTTTAAAGCAGTCCAATTCTAAAAATGTGTTTTCTATCAACAGGATGTAAAGTAGAATCTATATTTCTGAATGTTGAAGCTGTAAACACACACAGAGATAAACCCGAGGTAAGAATATTTTTTAAATCGGAGAACTTGACGTAATGTACTGAGCTGATTTTCATTGTCCTTGTGGTTAGAAATGATTTGATAACTCAGCTGAGCGTATTTAATTTTACATATCAAGCTTCACTGCTGGTTGGCTGTTGGGGGGGAAATCCTTTTTATTGAGCAAATTTATCTTGCATATGAGCTCTAGCTGGAGTAGTTTATTTTCAAAAAATGTATGAGGAGTTGAAGATACAGTATCTATCTAAAAACTGTATAAAGTTCTTCTAGGCTTTGTCATTCATCAGAAGTAGCGTGTAGTCAAAAAGTACTCTGATATGAACGCTTATTTTGGAGAGAGTAAATAATGGAGTTATCGGCTTTTTCATCACGGTGATCATTGCTGTATAAAAAAGAGGAATTGATGATGCCATCTGTGTTTTAAGCCAAAGCTGGGGAGGAAGACTAGATCTTGGGATACAGGAGAACAACCGGGGAAAAGGAAATTGAGTGTATTTGTAAAAGGTAAACAGAGATAAGATGTCAAACCACAGCAGCTTCGTGCTCTGCCTCTGTCAGGCACGCAGTTCTGTGCGCTCCTAAGTGTTGACGTGAGGTTAGGTTGATTCTGCTGCTCACGCAAAACTCTTCCTTTGCTGCATCATGAAAGTTATGTAAAATGTGTCACGAGAAAAAATTTCTGGTTCCCTTGCAGAGCCTCACACTAACGCTATGAGGTATGGCACTGATGCCTTGCTGAGGTTATGAGCCACACCCACTGGTGAACTAAAAGTCAGTTTGGTAATGTGAGAAAAAAAGGCACTTCGTTCGTGGCGGTTTTCAGAACAATGGTTTAGGTGAAAAGGAATATAGTGATAAATGTGTTTTTCTGTATGTATTCAATAGGGTATATGACACAGAATGCCTTACATGAGGGTATGGTTTTGTTGCAGTTGTGCAGAATTCATGCTGGAGGGGTCTGCAAATAAGTTTGGTTTTAATGACTTGGGTATTCAGAGTTCTGAAAATACTGATTTTTGGTCTTGTAGCCAAGACATTTTCTATTAGATAGTAGTATTGCGTATTTCCTCTCTCTTTCCCTTTCTCCTTTGTCGTTCTGCTTTACCACTTTTGTATCTTGGTTTGGTTTGTTAGGTTTAGGAAATCCGTTCTGTTTTCACAGTGCCTCAAAGGTGTTGGAGAAGCACAGGGAAAATAGACAAGGGTGTCTTAGAGCAGGTGTCAGGTAATCTGTGTTAAATGATGTAGATCAACTGAACATCTTTAGTTTGGCTGTTTGCTGAATTTACAGCTTGCTAAAGTGTCTTGGGAATTGCTGTTGGAAATACAGCTTCTCTAACCAAAGGTGTTTATTTTGAGGGGGAAAAGCTCTTCCTGAATCACCAAGTGACACCATGTCTCGCAAGTGATGCGTCCATACTGACGTTGGTGTTGGGTGGTTGCATTTCAGGTGCGTGTAGAGGATCGTGCAGATAGTTGCATTGGAGTGGACGCAAAGACACAAAGCTGTTTGTTTAGACCAGAAATAAATTGAGTTAATGAATTTTAAAAAAGGAGCAGAGGCATTTTTATTAAAAAACCCCAAACACTCTTCTCCCTCTGCCCCCCAAAGAAACCCCAGACCAGTGAGGTATGGGTGATGATATGCTGTCCATAGTAGGGCTGAATGAAGGACTAATTTGATCCTGTCTGCATTTAGATGCTGCTCAGAGGACTATGAAAATTTCAAAAGATTTCATTTGCGTCACCTACAAAAAAAATGTTAATTACTTCTGTAAAATTAAATTTTCGAATAGTCTATTGAAGTCAAAGCATTTAATTAAATACAGCATCGCAGATAACAACATTGTTAAACAATGAAACTATTTGATTAAGAATTGCCCAGTGTGCTGTTCTGTGCCCCCACAAGTAATTTGTGTTTCAGAACAGTGCAGTCCTTTTTGGCTTCAGCTGAAAGCATCTGTTTTCACATTGCAGAAATACAGGGAAAGCACTGGAGTATTTGTTTATAGTATGTGTAAACCTCAGTGTATGATGATGATTTGTCTGAAGTGGAGTCTTGTGTTTGTCAGCATTGTAGTGGCTTAAGTTCCTGACCTTCTCAAATGAAGGACTCTGTAGTCTTTTCTACTCAAAATCATTCAGAGGATTACTTCAGCTCTTGCTTGGGCCCCCTCTTTGGGCCAGAAAGCAAGCACCAAGGTAAAATGTCTATTTTGCACCTCTGTCTTAGTGAATGACAGATAGGAGGGGTGCTCGTAGCAAGAAACCCAGATCTGCTTTTTGATTTTGTGGGGAGGAAAGGGAGAGAGAGATGTTACCAAAGGCTGAGTTTGCTTACCACAGTGTAACACAAGTAATACTTACGAAGCCCATCAGCACAAAGTTTGAAGAACTGGCAATGATTTGGCCTAAAACAGGCCAAACCTTAGATCAAGATCTTAGAAGGAACTTCAGCAGAACAGTTTATCAGTCTGCTTTCTTGGTAGAAGGGAGAATACGAATTGCACAGTCTTTGGGACTTGCATGACATGGTACCGTGGCCGGCGTGATTCCCGATTCTGGTTCCGCAGAGCAGCACTCAAAGCTGTGCTTCCTAGCGCAAGGGTTTGGCAGTGCTGGTGGTTTGGTTTTGGATGATTTGCTGCATTGAATGTAACTTTTTTTCTACAGCCTCTGCAAAATGAGGTGAGATCTAGTTGGTGTGAGCAGTCTTGAATGGTTCAGGTGTCTGGTAGGAGATTTTTCTGTTCTGTCCGGTGTAGCACATCACCTATAACACAAACAAATGTTAAAGTCTTCCCTTGGGAAAGAAGTATATGGCATCGTTCAGCAAAGACTGGAAGTTGCATAATGGATATGTATATGTAGAAGCGTGTGTTTAAGTGTGTTCCTGCTTAGGCCTGTAAAAGACGTCCTCCTAAACGTGAGTGACTTGAGCTTTTGGTGATGTTAGCAGCATGGTGTCTGTGATTACTGTAAATATGTTTTCCAGCTGTCTACTTCTGGGACACCAACCAGCTGTCAGTCTGCCGCATTCCTGGGCTGTGGGGGGTTTAAAAAAATCTCTGCTTTTAAATAAATGCAGCTGTGTACTTGTGAAGGAATCTGATTGGTATTTTTGTTGCTCTTACTGCTGCATGATAAATATTCTCCTCTGTATTTTTATTATTATACAGAATGTAGACATTTCCCGACCTCCCGAGGACGCTCTTGTAACAGTCCCTGCTCATCAGTGAATCCTGTGTGCTGATCAACTATCGAACTTGGGGTGCTGTTTTCATCCTACTACTTCAAAATAAATTGAAAAACTAATCATTCCAATCACTTTGAAATAAAAAAGCCCCACCCAAACCCAACAACTCAAAACCCAAATCAAATGTTTGTACAGCGCATGACTTGAAAAAAAATTATTATCAAATCACAATAAAACTGTATTGCACTGGTTAATTTATTGTGGATGAAACATTGATCGGCTGTCACTGGAATGCTGTTTTTGTAAATTTTGATGATTTAAAGATCCTGCAGCATTAAGTGTTATTGTAACAGCCAGCAATCATTTAATGTTAGCTGCAGCGTGTTTATAAAAGCCTTGAAACACAGCATCCTGTGTGCAATGAGAACAAGTTGAAGTTTGTTTTCTAGGCACCAGTATTATCTATTTCAGTGCCCTTGGGAGTGATTGGACTGCTATGTAGTATAAAATAACAATCCATAGTTACTGTAAAATCTTAATCCCACTGATCCATAGCACTAGTGCTTTAGATGTGCTAATTAATGATGTGCTCTTTGAAGAGGGTAGCAAGTTTTCATTTAGTTCCAGAGCAATTATTCAAGGTACAGGAATGTGTATAAATGTTTTTAATATATGACTTTTTTAACAGCTGTTCTGCATTAACTAGGCTTCTGCCCACCGGCAGAAGTGATTTTAGATTTCCTCTTTTCCTGCTTCTCGTATGGACATGGGTGATTGACGAGCTTTTACAGCTCTGCTCCGTATGTTTTGTACCCAGATTTTATCTAGGCTACAGTAAGCAGTGTTGACCATTTCAGAATGTGGAAGCAGAGTTGGCCTGATGATTTTGTAGCTGGGTTGTGACTTGCCTTGTAGGGGATGGGAGGGTTTTCCTCCTGTCAGTAGGCACGGGATCTCAAACCAGCAGGGAATGCATCCTAAACTGAACTACAGCAAAACCTTTCGCAGGCTGGAGGAGACTGTGGCTTGTTTGAGACGTGGTGCTGTGCCTTGGCTCCCTTCTCTGCACTGTTACGGTGGGCAGAACCAGGCAGCGGGAAGCATCTGTGCCATCAAAGCAGCTTGGGTTAGGTAGCATTGAGTCTGGGAAAGGCAGAAAATCATTGAGTCCTGGGACTGTTTTCTGAGGGGGTCTTATAGTATTGACAGTAAGCAGGAGTGGCGCGTTGTGGAAAGCTTTATCTGCTAGCTTTCTCAGGTGGTACGTTTTTCCAAAACCGGGATTTTGGGAAAGAAAGGGTTACATATGTGCACTTCTAAAATTACACTAAAGTTTTCAGAGGTTTATAGCAATTGGGAATGTCTGATAGAACCAAATAAGTCCTGGCCAGAGAGCCTCCCGCTGTACTGCTGCTTGGTATTTAGTTAAACCAGTGTCCCAGGATGGGCTGCAACTGGGGGGAACCCGGATTATTTTCCCCTCTCTGTTGTGAACGTGATGTGGGAGTGTTTTGTCAATTTTCTGTGTTTAATTGCCCCTTAGCAAGTGCTTTGCCATGAAACATGCCACAGAGGAGGAGATCTGAGCCTGCCGTACCCACTTGCACACATTAATTAGTCAGTCGGGTTGCTTTGACCTGACGGTTGAGGTGATGTCCCCGAGAGGGCACGGGGACACTGGCCATAGTCGGGTACTGAGAAACAGCACCGAGATGGCTCGGAGTGCTGTCACCTCCGTGGGCCGTGACTAGGAAATACTGTGCCAATTTAAACTAAACGCATTACATTTTTAATGGAGCCAAAATCTGCGCAGGCGTCTGCTGTGGAAAAACTGAGTTTTGCTGCTTGAAAAAGAATGCCTGGGGCTGTCGGGGGAAACGGAGCGGGAAGGTGGAAGGGGTAGGAACTTAGCCAGGGAGGAAAGCTGGGCTTGCATGCTCTGCTGCCAAACTGGAGGTTGCGGAGGGAGGGGAAGGGGCAGAAGTGCTCAGGCCCCTCCATCCCTGCCGGCTGCCACTAGCCCATTTCCTGGGGCTGAGGCTGCGTGCTGTTCTCTTTGCTGAGCATAATGCTCATTGTGCTGATGTATGCAATGGACTGAAGTGGATATTTAAAAGCAGTTTTGCACTCTAAGGTGTCTCCTATTACAGCAGGATTGCTTAATAGCCATCTCTGGCTTATTTTCTTAGGAAAAGAAAGGCCCAATGCTGGGTGGGAAGCGGCAGTGACAGTTTGTGGCACAGCTCGCAGAGGGAAAGCTGGCTGGTAGAGTACTGGGTTATTCATATTGTGCTGTTTGTTTCTCTGTGTATGCCTGTGCTGGTTCTTTGTCCTTGAGGCTACTCCTTTCCGGTGGAAGAGCCTTCCTGCAAAATCTTCCTGGTTTGCTGTGAAGGTGGTGTGTAGCTAATCAAAATAAAACTGAAAAGGCAGTTCTGTCCTGTTCGGAAACCTATAGCACTTTGTTTCTGGGAAGCGGGTACAATCCCAAGTGCCATCATCTAATGTCATTCCTATGAGTAGGAATCCATTACCATTAATGAGGATATTAGTCCCTCTCTAAGCCTTGGTTCATCTGGTCTTGCGGTTAGGTATTCTATTTGTCTAAAAGCCCTAGGATGTGTTTATGAGGGTTTGTCCCAGACAGAGTTTTCTTTCTTTAGTGTGCTTTACTTCTACAGCCTGTTCTCCTGCACATTTACTCAAAATGAAGCACTTTTTGCTTTCAACTTTCTTGACTGCCTGTCGGTATTCCTACTTGGGTCTGTCTCAGTTGCTAAGATGCTGCTTTCACCTGATACCTCTCATTGACTTGAATAAGCTGTGTCTTCTGCCTTTTCTTGACCACCTTGTTTCCTGTTAGTTTCATGTTATAGCTGTCTAGTTCTTGCTGCTCGTGAAGTAATTTCCAGTACCTCTGGATTCCTGCATATTGATGCTCCACTTCATGCTCCATTTAATTGTCTTTGAATCAATATCAGATGTTCAGCTTAAAAGATTTCAGCCAATACTCCTGGAGTGCCTGTGGAGGCATCTCCGCAGTCCCAAGGAATTTCTGGGTATGTTGCATCAGTTGCTAAGAAAAATACAAAGAAATGCAACAAATGCCATCATGGTTTGGTTTGGTTTTTTCCTTGTAGTCATGCGGAATGTGACACGTTTTGCCACCTTCTCATGTTCTTGGGCAGATGTCATGTCCGTCAGTGTCTTAGTGTGTCCTTTGCTGCAGGAGAGATGCTACCTGTAGGAACTTCTTCCTGAAACAGCGTTGTTGCTTTTCTTTCCTTCAAAGAGAGAAGTCAGGGAGCGGGTTGGGCAGTGTGCTCGTGGGTGCAGAGATTTCCAGGACTCGGACGACTGTCCGTTCGTGTGCGTGTTCTCAGAAACCTTGTGTGGTGTGGTCATGGTGGAAAACGGGGTGATTTACCCACGGGCTTGAAGGCTGATGAGAAGGGAGAATTGGTACGGGTAGGAGTGATGTTGGCACACTTCAACCCCCAAATCAAATCTGGTGCTGGTTGTTTATCTCCTGTTTTCATAAGAAATGGCTGAAAATCCTAGAAACTGGGATTGGGGAGGGGAATGACTTGCTTTTTAAGTCGATGCATTTTGACTGGTGGACTTGTGTGAATGCTGTTTGGAGTGTGGGGGCTGAGGGTCCCCCTCGCAATGTGCTAGTGGGGCTCTCCTTTTCCTTGAGTTGGACTGGAGAGACTTGTTTGGAAAGTAAACTCTAATAAATGTGGTTATAAAACCACTGAAACATTATCTGATGTCATTGTGACATCTGCCACATGCCTGTGTATCCTGAAGTGCATTTAATCTTTATGTTACCAGCTCTTTAGGGAAAACTTTGTTACAGCTTTTCAGGGAGTTATTCAGAGTCCTTCCAGTGACTTAGCTGCTCACAGACAGGATCAGGATTAGTTTTATAGCTGTTGGTGTAAAGGAGTCATTTCCTGGAGCGTGCTTGAAACAAGGATAGATGGGCTTCCCTCCCTCCAGATTGGATCAGTCCTTGTGTGGTTTATGACCTCTGCTGCATGGTTTTGTTTTTTCTTATACTATATGCAGAAAGACTAGGAGAGAGAGTGGATTAGAAAAAGGTGGCTAAAAACAGTGATTAAAGGAAAAAAGTCTTAAAAACCCATAACATTGTGACCTGCATATGGTGTACAGAGACTGGTTGTCCTACCAGAGCTGGTGTAATACAAGTCTTAGACGCTTTTTCCCTGGCAGCAGAGCGCCTGCGTTTGGGTAGCTGAGGGAGTTGGGCTCTGCAAAGCACGTAGCGTCTGGGATGAGGTCTAAGCCTGGCTTCCGACTTCTACTCACGGCTGGGACCGTGTGTTTTGCACTTTGAGGAAATACGCATTAAAACTTGCTCATTTTTTGCCTTGCACAATAGCCATGTGTTAAGCGAAACTACGTCTGACCGTTGAGTCCCTTGCTTTAAAATCTTTTTTTTTTTTTCCTTTCAATTTGCAGAATGTAGGTGTGGATCGGTCAAGAGAAGAAGCGTTGAGGACAGTACCTAACCACCTATAGCTCCAGTTCCCGGGGCGGCAGCCCTTCCTCCAGCGCAAGAGCATTAAGTAGCAGCTCAGGTCCAGGAGAATGGAGAAGGCGTTGCTGAGCGCCGAGCGAGTTGGAACGGACGCGCCTCCCCTTCACTTTAAGACATTTCGAATGTGATTCAGCTTCTCTGGAGAAAACTTGTAGTTCTGGATAACTCCCAGTGCTGAGAGGTATCGGTAACAAGATTTATGGGAAGCAGAATAGAGTTGGCTTTAGATTTTTCGTATGTAAATTTGTGCAGTTTAAGTGGATTTTATTGTTCATCTGTGGATACTGCGAGATGGTTAATTGCCCATGTCAATTTTACTGTCAGATTTTAACTAGATTTTACTTTCTTTTTTTAAGTGTTTTTTCTAAGAGCTCCTCTTATTTTTACTGTGAATGATTGCATTAGAATTACATGGAGATTTTTTTGATGGCGTATTTAACACAGGTGAAATTCTACATTTTCAGCATTGGAGGCTTCACGTTGCAAAATTACTTTAAGTGGAAAAGCCTATCAGCTCTGATAGCTTTTCTGTGTTTTAAATTGTGCTTTGGTTTGCCAACCGCAACTTAACATTCTTCTGAAACGGGGAGACTTTGTGTCCCTGCCCATGGCAGGGGGGTTGGAACTAGATGATCTGGAAGGTCCCTTCCAACCCAAACTGTTCTGTGATCCTATGACTTTCTCCTTGGAAAATAAAAGCATTAAAGCTAGATTTGCTACCTGAAAATTTTTTCTGTTTTAGCAAGATTTTAACATTTTCCAGGGGCTGTATTTTGGAGGGTCCTGGAGGACCTGATATTAAGTGGGGGACATGAGTGTGAGTGTAGCTAGCAGTCTGGGCCCTGAATCGGGAGAGCCATGTCCTTTCTGCTGCCGTTACAGGAGGGATGAGCAGCTCTCAGACTGGAAGGGAGGGGAAAGGGATTTGGACTGTCAGGGGCTGGAGACGCTGCTTGTCTTTAGTGCTGTGATTTTTTTTATTTTTAGGCACTTTTTGGAATGAATTTCAACATAAGAGTGTATGTTTCTGTCTTATAGCCACTTTAATACGTACATCAGGAAACAGTACAGAAAGGTTAGGTGGAGTTTAACCCTTCTAACAGCTCTTGCAAGAAAAATACCAGGTAAATTCTGAAACTATTTTTAACACGTCACACCTGCCTTGGGGTTTTCGTGTTGTTTTTAAGCACCTTCCCCCATCCCAATCCTTCGCTGCATTTTTATACTTTGTGAAACTCCAGTGCTAAAAATGGAATTTTCTATGTCCGAGGCCACGACCTTTTAACTGTACTGAATCAACGTGTGTTCTGTGTGTGTTACCAGACAACTGAAGCGAGCTGCCAGCGCTGCTGCTGGCTCTTAGTTCTTGAAATGAGAACTGTTCTTTGGTAGTTGGGCTGTGTTTTTTCTAAGGATTTCTCTTCAGTTTGTTGAGCTTTTACCATGTATGTCATTGGGGTTTTGTTTTGTTGTTTGTTTTTGTGTTTGGTTTTTTTCTTTTTTCTTAACTCCTGTGTGAAATACTGGGCCCTCATAATGTAGTTTTTGCAGGCAAGGGCTAAATTGTCTTTTGTGCAGGGTTTATAAAATAACATGCTGCTGTTGTGATTTGTTTCAATAAGCTAATTTCAGCAATATATTCAGCTCTGGAAGTAAGCCATACCGTATCGCTGGGTTCCATTTCAGAAGAGGAATGCATAGGGTACGGGACGACCAGAAACACTTGCTTCGAGCGCTGCTGTCTAAAGCTTTGTGTGTGCAATCCACGTGTTCGGTAATGCCCATTTCAGATCTTTATTAAGTAGTTAATTGTGTGAGGAGAGAGACCACGCAGCGCTGCTCGGCGAAGTTAATTTATTGGTGTGTAGTTAACAAGGCCACCTTGGTGGCAAAAATATAGAAGTAATTTCCCCTCCTGATTTGCCATGTGCTCAATGTGGGAAAGCCGGGCTGTGCTCCAGGCAGCCCTTGCTCCTCCAGACCTCCACCGTCCAGCCGCGACCAGGAGTTGTTAAACAGCTTTTAAATGAAGAAAGTCAGAGTTTATCTGTAGGTAGGGCAAATCCCAGGACACTCTATTGGAAAAGCGGGGTTTTACGGGCAGACTGCGGTACTCCTCGAGCTCAGACCTGGTTAAAGCGGTGTGGTGGAAGGAAAGGTGAGAGCTGAGCCCAAGGGCTGCTTCTCTTCACTGGCCGGCACGGCTCCGGGTGTCTCCCCTCTCTCCCTTTCTGTTTTACCCCTCTCAACTTTCAGAGGTGCTGTAAAATTCCTTGAGGCTAAATGTTTTATGTATGGTAGGTATTTTTATAGCCTGCTTTTGAATATACTGTGATGAGTGTTACACTAAGTGGGTGTTCAGTAAAAAGAATTATATACAAGTGTAAATAAACTGTTATGCTGATACTTGAAGAGGAAAGAAAAAAAAAAAAAAGAAGTTGTCTCTGTACTTTAGGAAGGTACTAAATCACTGACTGCATCTGGCCCTTTCTAGCTGGAGAGACCAAGTGTAGACAACGACTGTAGATTTGGAGTGAGTGATTAGATTTGGAGTGAGTGACCGGTTCTCCCCGGGGCATAACCACCTTTCTGGAAAGGCACTGTCAGGAATTGCAGATTATTGTCACAATCTAAAAGCTGCGTTCACCCCCTCCCTCCTGACAGAACCGTCACTGACGGGAGAGGTGGAAACCCTTGTCCTGACCTTGTATATTTGTACCCACGTTTATTTTTCTGCCTTCTGACTGTTAAGGCACTTGCTCGCTCAGATGCAGTCTCTCAAATGGGATTAAACTGTCTTTTCTTACATTGTTGGCCTTCGTCATAGTCTTTCAGACAAATGTAATCATTTGACTGTTGGTCCAAGTAATAAAGATCAAATGCCACAGCATGTGCCAATGTGTGTTTCTTTCCGTGCCCATTTTCAGCACCTGAAGTGCCAGGTGAGTGTTCCACAGCTTTCGGAAGAAAGATAGGCAGAAGAATTAAGTTAATTGTTTGCTTTACTCTGACAATTAATTATAATTTAAGTAACAAACTCAGTAACTGAGGAAGATGGTGGAAGATCTGATTAAATACAAGTCAAGATTTGCATGCAGTGGAGAAGAAAGGTAAGACTTTATTAATTTTACCTCATTGTTGGTAGTTTAAGAATTGATGCACGCTCTCACAGCTACACTCTTCTTACACTGTCTTCCCAATGCTGCTGCTGCATTTTTGAGAAAGCTGAAAACCAACAGCAAAACGCTGCTTTCTAGTACAAACTTACAAATAGAGGTCAGGTAGATGGCATTACATTTGCAGGGGTACTTGTCATTCTGAAGGATAAGGACAAAATTAATTACCACTTTGTGGTTTAGAATTACGTACTCAAATTTGCCTGTCTTGTTGATCACTCTGTACTCTTGGGTGGTAACCTCTTGTATCTTCTCTGCTAGGAAGAAGGAATATTTTCTTCATTTTTAACTCTACTGTGTATTTATGTCTGTGTGGGAGGTAATTTTTTTGTTGTTTTTTTTTTTTCTTCTAAAGCTTTTAGGCTGCTTTCCTTCAAAAACCTCCGTCTCCCAGTAGCACGAGGCTGGCCCAGACCATGATGGTTGAGGAAACCCAGCCATTTGTCTGCCGGGCGTCCCTCGGGCACTGCAGTTCGGCGGAGGTGGCCCTGGAGCTGTATGACCTGCGGAGCTTTCACGGTGGGTTCTGTAACCTGAGCAGGGCAGCTTCTGTTCAGGTGGCGCAGTTAATGCTCCACAGTGCAGGGGGGTACAGTAACTGCTTGGTGGAGGAGAGGTGTCTTTGCCCAGGTGTCGTGAGCGTGGTCAGGCGTGTGATGGGATGCTTCAGGTAAGTTGGTCAAATACCAGAAGAGCAGCAAGGTCCCTCCTGAGTAGGTCTGGCACCCGTTACTCCAGAGTGAAGCAGGTAAGGACAGTAAGCAAATGTTCCTACAAGCGACAATTGCTACTTCTTGTAGTTTATTACAGCTTCTTGGACAGCAAATACTCCATGCTGCTGGCAGCTACATTTGTACCTTCTTACGTAGAAAAGTGTTTCTGCTTGGGTAGGAGGATCCAGCACTCGCCTTCGAAAGCAGAATAACGTTGTAGGGAAAAATGGCAAACCAGAAATGACTTGGCAGGTTACTGGAAGGGGAAAACCACAAGTTTGCTGCTCTCCCTGGCAGCAATGCAGTGTTTGTTCCCTCTGACAGGGCTGTGTAAGTGCCTGTGATGGCACCAAGGCAAAGCCAGGCTGTTGGGAAACACCGGCTGTGTTCGGACTATTCCACCCTGCATCTACTGCATGCTTAGCTGACAGCCAGGTCTTACTGGTGATAGTGCTAAGCTAGAGCTGTGCTTCAGCAGGAAAACAAAGGCTGCACTGTGTTTTTTTGTCTATAGGAGGTCTTACTGAGGGGGCAGGCAATGGCTTTCTCCTGCTCTTCCAGCAGGATTAACAGTCTGAAACTGCCCAGAAACTCCAGGGTGCACTAAGAGCACGGCACTGTCCTGTAACTGCGTTGGACAAACTGATACCAATATGTCAAGGGTTTTTTTTGGCCTGCTCAATGGTTGAGAAAATGAAAATAATTTGCACTAGTGTGAGAAGCTACAGAAAACTTTTGAGAAGTCTGAGGGACCTTGGTTCATTCTGTATTTTACAAGCTGATTGCAAGGAGAAGAGTTTTGGAAAAAGCTTTGCAGCAATTACATTAGTTTTTCTTTCTTGTTAGTGGTTAACAATCAAAATTCAGAGGTAGGTATTGCAACAAAGCAGGCTCTAGTTCTGTGCCCTTTTTACAGCAAGTAGGAGCAGCCACAGCTGCTGGAAGAAGGATTTTGTGCTTGGCAGTTAAGCAAGCTGCTTCCTCTCTGCCAGCTCAGGCCAGCGGTACTAACGCTCTGCTGCGATCGTATGGCGTGTTTCTGTTCATGGGAAGGGGCGTTGAAGGGCAGGGACGCCTCTTCCCAGGCAGCGTCGCCGGCTGTGGCCAGGTACTTGCCCCAGAATAAACACGTAGCGCGGTCGCTGAAGCCAGACGCTTGCTTGGCACCGAGCCGTTCCCACAGCAGCTGGTGTTAGACTGAATATCTGCTTTTGTCTAAGTCTTCAGTTTGGTTAATTCTCCTAAAATATTTGTGTTGTTTTTGTAAGTGATCAGGGCTTAAAAATTGTTATTTTTTTACTGTAGTTTAAAGACAACATGAGTCTAATTGCGTATTTCTAGAAAAAAAATCCTAAAGCCGTGAATGAAAGTTTAACGTAACTTTTGTTTAATTGAGGACAAGTAAAAGAACCAAGGGCTCAAACACTTTTTAAAAAGACATCTTCTGTTCCCCAATGTCTTCTCTCGAGCAAAATATACAGCACATACATATATATAACTACATTCAAGTACCAAACAATTTACATTTTCCCAAATAGAGAAAATAATACACATGATTCACATACCTTAAACCCAACCATGCATAAAAGAACACTGCCAATAACTCAGCAGTTGGACATAATTAATCACACGACTGTATTATTCTGAAGTATCCATGACATCGTTGGAATGCAAAACACTTGGGAGTTTTCGGTTTATGACGTTTAACCCTGCTTTAAAGTCCGACTCTGTTTGGAGACTTACTTGTCCAAGATCTGTTCAAATTTAGGGTTAATAAAAGAAAATCCATCAAATGCAGATTGATCCATGGACTCAATCAGGTTTTTGTCACTGTAGGACAATTTTGGCTTCTCACTCAGAAATTCTCTGTCGAAGTTGTTGTAGTCACTTGCTGACTTCTGTGTTAAACGGAGAGGGAAGATAGTTTGAGACAAACTGTCATTTCTTCCAGAACAGATTACTTAAATACAAAAGGTTAGGAGTCCTTGAGCTCCATCCCTCCCTCTTCCCTCTGATTTAGAGAAAAAAAATCTCCTTTTTGCCTATTTCAACAACACTGTAAGATTATAACTAACTGGGCAATTGCTTATTGTTGACAACAAATAGCACCAGGTTGCTTTGGAGAAGAACCACCTTGGACTGGTGATCCGTTTCATACAATTACCCAAAGACTCTCTACTGACAAAAACAATGCAGCATTTACATTTAAGCCCAACATTTCTTGCCGTTAACAAAAACTTTTAAATTCCTGAAAGCATTTTACAGTCTGTACTTGTTCAGAGAAGAAAAAAGCACTGCTTTCTGTCTGGATAAAATATTTGTGCATGTTTCATAAGAGTTCACGTTACTAAAGACCACGTTTTACACTCTGTACCTCTGAAGGTTAACTGTTTGTAGGATCCTTACGTTGCCAGAGTCCCCTTTCCTCTGGGAACATGAATCTGCCTGTTGTTGAACAGGACAGTTCTCCTCCATCGAGTAGGTAAGTACATTTTAAAGAGCCTGCACTACCTCCAGATCGTTTTACCTGTACCAGTAACAGGCTGGAGGAAAACTGGTTTGAGTTTCTAACCAGGTGAGATGATGCAGCAGCAGCCCACGGTGATACCGACTATGAGTAACAGCCGGGCTGTTCTTCAGGTCTTTTTTGAGGTAACATTAGACATATACGTTACACATAGTTCTAAGTTCAGTAGTAGAGAGCATGTATCTTTTTGCTCACTTGGAGCCTGTCAATGAGTTTGGAACAGCACATTCTTAATGCTTGTACTGAATGCCTGCAGGCAGTTACCAAGTGAGTAGCCCCAAGTTATTGGTCCTTCTCCCATGTGGCATTAGAGAAGAGAAAAATGCAAGAAACTATCAGCATTTCTAAGATCGAGGCACATAAAACATTGTATTTTTCTAATGATCCAAAGATTTAAGAAGAATGAGTATGGAGCTATTAATTGATTTCCTGAAGAGTCTGTTAGTAAAGAAGCTCCCTGAGAGAGCATGGGAAGGCAGTCTTGATTGATAGGAAAGATTTCAGGGCAGTCCAAGGAATCTAGTGCACCTCTTTAACTGAACCATCTGTATGTTTGAGGTACATAACAATCTCATTTATAACCTTGCAGTAGGATAGTCTGAACTTAGAGAAATCACCCCTTGGCCAGCACTTGCTGTACTGCTCCAGAATGCAGAATAACCCACATACCACTTTGGGCCTGAAAGGAGGATCCACCTCCCTCTTCTCCAGCGCCGTCCAGTTGATGGTTTTGAAGAAAGGATGGTCTCTGATATTCCCAGTCACCCCAAGTCGTCGTGTTGGATCCCTTTCAAATAGCTGCAAGAGAAGACAAAACCCGGTAAAGCCTTACTCTGCTCACAGGTAGGTGGCACTGGAAGAATAATGAGTATGCTGCTAAGAGAACAAGAGTTGCTAACAGCAAACAGACCATTAGTAATTAAGCTGGCCTGGCTTTCCATGTGTAGAAGTAATTTGCTTGCTGATAAACAAGCCCCTCCCTGGACAAATACAGTACTGTGACCCACTTGTTGATCATTAGTCCTACCTTTTCTAATATGTCTTTTGATTCCTTGGTAATCCAGCGTGGGTAGTGAGGGGTGTCCACTCGGATCGACTCAAACAGCTCATCTTCATCGTCCCCATGGAAGGGCGATTGTCCAATAAGCATCTCGTACAGCAGGACCCCAAATGACCACCAGTCCACAGAGAATGTGTACCGCAAACCTTGCAGGATCTTGTTCCACAGAAGAAGTACAATTAGTAAAAGGCAGCAACATACAATTTTTAAGAGAGAATCTTTAATAACTGGGGGTTTTGCCCGCTAAATACCCTAGTTATCTGAAAAATTGTTGACAGAGATACGCATTTGTAGTTTTATCCTTGGCTGCCATTTGCAGAAACGGGGAGAACTCGGTGTCTTTGCTCTCATTCAGAAATTTTCTCCATTAATGTTAAATAACACCATACTTGGAAAACATCCTCTTTAGTTTCTTCACAAGATGAAGGGAGAAGCAAGTAGCAATGAAAAGTAGATTACTACCAGACAGACTTTGACATCATGTATAGCTTTAAAAGCTAACTACCTTAATTGGACTACTTTGCAAATCAGATAAAAACCCAGCTATAACCCAGGGAATTTAACTTAGATTCCCCTGGGAAGCTGCTTTTGCACTGAATTGTGGCCATTTGCATGGGCACAAGTCTGTTCACCATCTGCAGGGCACAAACATTCAGTTGCAGGAGCCCCGTGTGTATGCTAGCTGTAAGGGCAGAAGGGAAAAACTAGTTGTTCAAAACCTGAACATCTTAACATTTCAAAAACGTTGTTTTTTTTAAACTTGCAGCTATAGATATTTACAAGTGTCAAGTACCTTCTACAGAGAACTGAGATTTAATGTTTTTTTTTCTCCTGTGCTAATTAGACTCTTACATTTCTGAACTATTAGTCTGCAAAAGGATGATTAATCACAACAGCCGTTGTAACACCGGTGTACGTGGCAGTGCCATACTGACCTCGGGAGCAATGTAGTCTGGGGTCCCGCAGAAAGTGCTTGCCTTGTTCTCACCAACAACATTTTCTTTGCACATTCCAAAATCAGCTATTTTGATGTGGCCTTCTTTATCAAGCATCACATTGTCCAGTTTTAGGTCCCTGCAAAAAGTATTTTAAAAAAAAGTTATGTTTTAAGGGCAAGTGAGTCATTTTTGTATTCAGATGCATACAGTTTCTTCACTGATAGAACACCTACCCTGCACCATACAAAGAGACTTTTCAAGAAAATAATCATCCATCAACACAATACATACAACATAGTACTTTTGTACTTTGAAGGTGGTGGGGAGAAGGGAAGAATTCTCTTGTCAGAGTAAGAAAGAGGCTGGGGGGTGTGTGTGTGTGTATATATATAGTGTGTGACCTTATAATCCTCAACACTCGCTTTCAGCTCTGTGCTGAAACATTTGGTGCTCCTGTTGCTTCTGGGCAAGTTCGTGCCCCACTAGCCAGCACAGCGCTGCACCAGCTTCATAGCTCAAAAGGAGGATTGTTGGATTCTCAGAGCCTCTGGCAGGAGCGTGACTGTGGGAAGCTTGCCCAACCTTTAGTGCCACCTGTGACTTGGTCCTGGTTACAGCACAAGAGGGTTCATGTGTTGTGGGCGCAGCCTGGAAAGTGTCCTTTTCCTGTCTTTTTTCAGAACAACACTATTCAATCAAATAAGAGCTTTTTAACAGCAGTTTCCAAAAGCTACGTTCCCTCCCTTTTGACTATAATGCAGTTTTTGTCCATCTGGCTGCAAAAGCACATACCAAGGAGGGCAGGCTGAAGAGAAACTGAGCAGCCCTGCTGCTTACTGAGATAGATAGACTTGACTACAGCAGATAATTTGACATGAGAACAGGGCAGTCTTTTCCCATCAGTAACTTAAGTTCCCAGTATCAGCTACTTACACTGCTCACACTGAGCTGCAGCTCGAACCAAGAGTCCCTGATCTAATGCAACGCACCATAAATCCTTCCATGTTTGGACATCAGCTGCTGTTCACCTCAGTAAACTCAATATAGTTGAGATGGGGAAAACTCATGGTAACTTAGGGCACTGCACTTACCTAGCTACAAGAAGTTCTAAAATCTTTTATATGGATGTGCGCTCACATGCGACGCCTACCTAAACTGGTCCAGTCAGGTTCTGTGATTATACTGGTAAACATCCTGCATAAGACTGGGGGGGGGTGGGGGGTGCGTGGAGTACCTTTGTTTTTGCTGGTGTCTTGTTGGAAAATTGTACTGTTCCTCTGAGAATACTTCATACTCTGAAATCTCCCTCCAGGAACATTCTAACTTACTACAGGGAAGTTTAACAGCAAGCCTAAAAATGCTCTAGAAACTCTGGGAAGGAAGGATTTTGTGCTGATGACAACGTATCCTGGAGTTTGATCCTTTCCTGTATAAAAGGCTGCAGGAGGCCGTGGGAATACAGTTGGGTACATTAGGTACCTGCCTGCATTATGGCTGTCTTCTCTGAGGCTGGAAGGCCTTTAAGCATCGTCCTCCTTCACCAAGGAGGATTCCTGTAATGTTCATCCTCTTTACAAACACTTTTTGTGAAATACTAGTCTCTAACTTCAGAAAATTGCTTAATTTGGATGGAGGCTCCAAATTAATATTGCTTAATGGAGGATGGATCCTCCATTTCCTGTTTCTATAAAGGGGGATGGACAATACCAGATGTTTTGGGGCACGTTTACCTAAATTACCTTGTGTAACTTGCTCTTAAGCACGCAGCCCTTACCATTCATGCCTGTTTGTTGTTCCAGAGGTAAGAGCTACCTGAGCAAGTAGTTACCAAACAGTGTTTTAGAGCTGGGGGTGGGGTGAAAAGGCTGGAGAAAGGAAATTGAGAGAAAAAATTACATTTAAAAACCCCCAAACTTCTGATCTCTTGTAGCACGGGTATTTACAGTAAGCAGCAGCTGATCAGGATCTGGCCCCTGGTGAGGCAGAAGCATCATGGTTTGATATGGAAGGCAAAAGCAGACGACTTTCACAAGGCTGGTAGGAACTCATAGCCCCAAGGACCCTCTCCCTTCCCTCCAAACCAAATAGACTCAAAGGCAGTGCTTAAAAATAACTGAAACAAAACCGCTTTTGTGTAACATAAATAACACTCCATCATTCTGGTTGCCAAGGCAGAGACACAGAGATACAGATTCATCTCAGGCATGTTAATGCCCTTGGAATAACATCAGATCTCTTGACAGACAGCTTTTACTTGCCACATCAATCAGTAATTCAAAGATGCATGGAGCGCTAAGACAACTCACAGGTCCCACGCTGGTACTTACCTATAAATAATGCCTTTGCTGTGAAGAAACTGTAGCCCACATAAAATTTCAGCTCCATAAAACCTGAAAAGACCAAAACATCTTTTAATCTGTCTTGCTTAGTTAACACACGGTCAATGCAGCCGGCCAAAAGGGCTGCTGTAAGCATCTCTTCATGGAGTGAGAAGTACCGTACGCTTCTTTACATACCAATATGCCTGTCTTTGTATAGGTAGATGCTGTAACCTGCAAGTTAACCCCTTCACCACACAGCTGTGGTATCTAATGCCAAACAGCAGAGGAGACATGACAGCAACTTGCTGTAATGCTTCATTCCACTGCTGTTAGGGAACACTGACCCTCTTCTGCTTTTTGTATGGATTCAGTGGTACGCACATGCCTTTTGAAGGCCAGCTACTGGAAGCTCAGTACAGAGGATATGAAGGAAAATGCTAAAATAAAGCTTCCCCCTACTCCCAACATGTATTAAAAGCTTTTTTTTTTTAGCTGAACAAATACAAAACTTATTTCCATTTGTGTATAGCAGAATGAACTTTGACCCAAAACGTCAGAAATAGGTACAGAGGATGCCAGGAGAGGCTGCCAGATGCACAGATGTTTGCTGGAACGCAGGTAAGCTGGGAGGGCTTTGTCCAGATTTTTGCTAAGGGGAGTAGGAAGGGAGCTTGCCCTGGCCTGTAAAGCTGGCTGCTGCCAGCCACTACTTATGCCAGAGCCCTTGATGTGATCCCATCCAGTCCCTGCTCCTTAGTACAGCACACGGTAACACACGCAGCTCTCCGGTCTGGCTATGCAATAGCACTGGTGCTTACATGTAGATCCACTACCCTGCGCTGTTGCTTTTAATGCCTTGCATGCACCCATTCAGTGATACAATTAAAACTCTCATGCTTTCAGGTGAAAGGTAGAAACTGACCTCAAACTAAAAAATTATGATAGGTAGAGTAACAATACTACAATTATTTTTGCATCTTAAGTCTTCGGCGCCAGTGACCTTTCAGCCATGTGTAACTGATGCAATTGCACTTGCTAAACAAAGCGCTTACCCATTTCATCAGTATCTTGTGGAATGTGCAGGTTATCTTTCTGTACTAGTCATGTCAACTTAGCAATACTAGTAAGTAATATAAGTACTGGGGTTTATTTCTCATTCTGTTTTCCAGTTTTTTCCCCATCCAAATACTGTCCTAAGGGACACCGAAGCCATACCTTTTGCTTTTCATTGCTGGCTCATGGTGCAGTTTATGTAGCATCTCTAGGTACAAGCACCCCATAAAGTAAAACATCACACTGCTACGTAAATTAAGAAAATCTAACTCCACACATCATTAAGTGAGCTTCTTCACTGTGTTAAACCAGTGCCTAGAAATACCTTTTCAATCATCAGCCACTGAAAACTTGAGTGTGGGTCAGTGGTGCAGAACTAGAAGCAGTAAAACCAGAGACTAAAATCATTCACGGAGATGGGGACTGAAGGGTTGTGGACTTACGTTGCTCTGTAGAGATCAAACCGCCCCTTGTCTTGTATGTGGAACATCAGATCTCCCCCATTCAGGAACTCCATAACAAAGAACAGGTGATCCTGTTTGTAAATAACCAGAGAATTATTATTTTTATTAATTTTTATTATATTACTTAAATTACTGATGCCATTTCAAGCACACATGAAGTAGCGGTGTGTCTGCTGGGGACCAAGCAGCCACGTTCCTCTTCTCCTGAATATATCTCTATTTCATGAACTCCTAAGAGTGTATGAGGCTTCTACAGATTTGAGTAGCCTGGTCTTGTACTGCAAAGGTAAACAGCTGATCTTATGTTCTATCTGTTTCTAGACGTAATAAAAATATACATTTAAACAGACTTACTGACTTCTATCTGTGACAGTCATCTTTTTTCCCCTCAGTGAGGGTAAAGCTAAGATCAAGGATTTAAATTAAACTGCATCTCATTCCAGATGGCACAGATGTTATTCTGATCTCATTCTGTTCTCATCGGTGTATGTGGGGTCATTTAATTCTTGCATCACTAAGTTACTTTCACTTGACTGCTAGTAACAGCATCTATTAAAAAGGTAAATCTGTTGCGTTGCTGTTGCCGTTGGGCTTTTTCTCACCTTTGTCTGAAACGTGCAGTAAAGATGTGTGAGAAATGGATTTTCCCATGCAAGCGCAAGGACCCGCTTTTCCACCATGGTACATTCCACATCATCATCAATTAGCACCACATCTTTTTTCAGAGCTTTGATAGCAAAGAATTCATTCTTCCCTTTCAGCTCAGCAAGCAGAACCTACAAAAAATGAAAGATGAGATTACAGCACATGTAGGAAAGACTGTTGCCGATGGTATCGGTAAGGGTAAGTCGAAGGTGTTTATAGCAAGTGCAATGACAATTAAAAAGCACCTAGATGGGAAACATGAGCGAGATTTGGAAAGGTGAAGTTGCCGGGCATAGAGATGAGGAGACAGGGCTCAAGGCCCACATGACACAGGCACAGCAGCTTCTGGAGCAATTTTTCTGTCAAGGTCTTGTGATTATATAAAGAGAAGACACGTAAAGCCTGTTCCTTCATTAGAGCTATAACGTCACAGACAACAGCGGACAGAATCTGTGGAGGTCATGCTGCTCTCCCGCATCTCCCTGTCACTGTACTGGAGCATGATGAGGCTGTTTCTATACAGAGTGTACAAACATGAAATAACCCTTTTGCAGTGTGGTGCATAAAGGGCAATTCCTCTGCCTCGATACTAAATAACTGAAAAAACCTGTTGTGCATTATGAATCACTTTTGAGTTTAGATAAGATTCAAGCGATGAATTTCTAGTCTCTTTGACAAAGACGGCTATATTAATTCTGTTACAAGATTATCCACCCAAGCGGCTCTAACAGAAAGACCTTGCTGGTTAATGACAACAGCCCATCACGTTGCAGAGATCAAGCAAAGCAATCACCTTAAGTTCTATAAGTTTGTTACGTACCTTTCCAAAACTTCCTTTCCCTAGTACTTTATGGAAGACAAAGCTGTCTATGTTGAATTTTCTCCTGCTTGCAATTCGTGACGCTGTTTTGGCTGTGCTTCCCTCCCAGAGTTTATCGTACTCGCCGCTATCTGCTAATTGAAACAGGGAGTTCAATATATGCAGAAATACTGCGTGACTCCGATGCCCTGCTAAAAATTAAGCACTGACATGCTACTTCAATGCATCTGCTGCTGGAATACTGGCAAATCTAAACATAAGGGTCAGCTTCGGTGGTATATAACAAAGTTTAAATTATGCGAACATACTTGATAGTGTTGGATTGGAATTGAAAGCTGATTGTTTCTGAAGCTGGGTTTAAGCAATACTTAGGCATTATAAAAATCAAAGGCCCTAACTTTCCCCTGTGGCTAAGACATAGAGCATAATTTGGAGAAAAAGATACTTTACAAAGACTGCTTGGAAACAAATTATTTTCTTCTCTGAAGAGAACAGGCTAGGCCCTCGGCCTAAGCAGAGAGGCCATAAAAAGAACTGATTTATGCCTGATGCTGGCAAAGAAGCATCATTGTACAGGTTAATACTGATTATATCCTAAAATTCATAACTGTACTTTGTTTTTTGACCTCCACTCCATAGATCTGCTGGGTCACTAACAAGACACAGCTGATAACCATGACATGACACCGTGTATGCCCCCTAAGCTGCGATAACCCAGGGAGGAATCACAGTGGCTACACCCTCATTTCGTATTAAACCAAACCACCTCTGCAAGAGGCTGGTTTTTTTCTTTCTCTGTTCTGGCAAACCAGAACAAGTATGATAAGTAATAACAAAATAATTTTCTTACTGGGCATTTCAACAGAATGAGTTCAATGTATGGATGAATATATCAACTCCTGTACCATTCCAAACCCACCCAATTACCTCTTACCGAGCCTGGTGATTTCAATCTGGTAAAGTTACTTCTACTGTTACATTTATTTTTGCACAAATTATCATAAGTTAGCAGTTAAAAAAAAAAAAAAAAAAAAGGCTTATACAGTGCTAGAATTCTTTAGCAATAGTAAAAAAAATACAAAACCTTACTCTGAACCTGTAAATAGGACTCCAGGTACTACTTAAACTGTTTCAGCCATTCAATCTCAAGTAGTGTTTTTGCTACTTACATCCTAAAACAGATAGCACTTGTCATTAGTTTCTAATGCCTTGTGAACAAATTGAGATAATTAACAAAGCACATGACGCTTCTGTTGCAGGAGGGAGGGAAAGGTGTTGTACGTGCGTGTCTGGTTAGCGAGGCATCCTCCAGTTCTGTGCTAGGAACTGCGCTGCAGTGAGTACAGCAAGCATTTCGCAGGAAAGTGCGTATGGGGACTAAAAACTACAGGTATTTGTCAAAAGTTATGCAAGCATTTTGTGTGGCCAGGAAAAAGTAAAAAGAAATATGCACCTTTTTTTTTTTTCTTGTCAGTGCTTATTAAAAAAATTGCCTAACTAATTCTAAGGCAAGAATGAATAACTACTTAAATTGTTAGTTTGTGTAGTCTGGTAGGTAAATGGCTAAATCAAAACGTAGCTTTTCTCACCTGTTGTGTCTCCTGGAGCTCTAGGTTTCTTATCAAAATCTTGATAAATACCAACGCTTTCTACAGATCCAGAATCGGACCTTCGTGTAGATTTCTGAGGAGGAGTGGAACATTTGAAATTATATTTGCACTATTACTTCAGGAACACTTATAACAATAGCTGTTAAATGTAACATGATGGCAGTATAAACTTTTCTTTTTAATTATTAACTCCTAGTACATATCTTTTCTCAAGAAGTCTGGTTCATAGACTAGCCACATTCTTTACAGCTTCAGATCAGCCAATTGCTCTACTTCTTTCACTGCAAGAAAATCATTGAAATTCTTGTATTGTCTATGTTGTATTGTTCATTGCAAGATTAGCAAAGGTTTAATGATTTGAATCCAGTGGGAAGAATTTAAACTGTGTGAAAACGTCCCCTTGGACATATGTTCATTTGAAAGAAGAGATGGCAATCACTGTCATACTGGACATGCTGAAGTCATATCCGTGTGTGACATCCAGCTTTAGCACGAGAACAAATTGTACGCACGGAAGATAGATTCCCCAAGATCAAATTTTCCTAATGAAAAGATCGAGCTTTTCTGTGTTGTGAAAGAGCTGGCGCAACAGCTCTCACTGTTTTCAAAGTAAATATCCTGTGAAAGCTTAGGAACACTCAGCTCAGAGGAAATACTGTTGGGTTTTGTGATATATTTTTCCTGCTTTATTTCAGAGCTTGTATCGAATCTTTATTTGCAAGTCAGAAGTTGACCACAAGAGACAGCCATGCTGCACCAGGAGATGAACAATGTAAACTACGGGGCCAGTGTTAATGCCAGAGGAGTTTTCTGTGTGTATATATCAGATTAAGAAAAGTTGAGAATATCTGGTATATTTCTCTTTATTGATTTAATTTAGCATTCAAGTGGAATTCTGAACTTGAAGTATGGAAAAAACAGACTTCAGCATTATGATACCACTGTTTAAACAATTAAATAGAAAGGGAGAGAATAAGCTTGGCACCACAGAAGAACAAAATTTGATCTCAGGAAACCACGTGCCTGAGAATTTAGAAATTCTTTGCTAGGTGGGATTCCCCCTGGGCCCCCCCAGTTTCAACTTTGGGCTACTGACACTTTTATAATTTGAACCATAAAGAGATTAAGAAAGAGAAGGCTGTTTGCATTTCCTCTGGTTCCAAACTTGGTTCCCCATAAAAATTATATGAAAAGATGAAGTAAAAACCCCCAAATGCTCTGAAAACAGCTAATTATCTGACAAATGGCAATAAAGCATACCTGGCTAACTTGATTCAAAGCTTCAGCTAGCAGCTTCTGGTTTATCCCACATAAGTTTGCCACCTTCTTCTGGCATTTATGGTGCACATTCATTCCACATTCTGAAAGAAATGTAAGGATGTTTATACAAGCATCAGAAAAATACTGTCTGACATTAAAATAAAAAGATTGTTTCTCTGTGAAGTTCAGAAACCTTGTTATAAGACCAGAGTGGGCACGGATCTATCATTGTTAATCAAACTGCAGTTTTAATCTTTAACTCAACGAAGGCTACAAAAATTGTTCAAAAGGAAAAAACCTCTAATCATCATTACTTTAGTCTCAAAATCTGCTACAATAAAGATTATCTTGCCTTTTTGTGGGAGAACTATAAAAGTGGTATTTACAGCAAACACTTTTAAGACACTTTTAGGTGCTACCACATTTCAGCGATTCCCAAAGCAGTAATTTTGATTAACCCCCAAGATCACACCTCCGCAGCACGCTGACTGTGTTAGAAGCTCACCGTGGCTGAGCTGTCACACGAACCAAGCAGCTGTTTGTCTCTCTCTAGTACAAAACCTTTTTCAACTGCACACGGGTGAGATGAATCCTGCTCTACATAACCCACATATAAAAATGCACAGTGTGTAGCAATAGCTAATCTCTAGCAGGGCGGGAGACTGCACTGGAAGAGCATGGAGAGGTCCCAGCTGCCCTCCCTCCTCCTCCGTACCTTCACATTTGAGTCCCTGTTTGACCAGCCCCCAGAGCAGGCTGCCGCAGTGGTCGCAGAAGGTGGGGCTCATGTAGTTGTAAACTTTGAAGCGATGAGGCATGTCAATGTTGAAACGTTCCTTTTGAAACTGAGGACAGGGAGAGGGGTGAGGCACTTTACCCAAAACAGGACCTGGTTCTTACAGAAAACAGCTTGGATATTACAAAGCTATGACAATTTTATCTTGAGTACCCCAGTCTTAACAGCCCTCACCTAGCAAGGAAAGAATCTGCCCACCAAAGACCACCCATCCCCTTTTAACTACTTTTCTTGCTTGAAAGTTTCATCCGCTACATGTTACGTACAATCTTCAAGGGAAGACAGTAACTTGGTTGTACAGCCAAGCAGCTCCCAAACGGACCTGCCCATTTCTATATGAGGTTTTGTTAGTTCAGGAGGGTTTAATTACGTAACTACACTCTAAAGGTATTGTTCTGGCTCTTACCATTGTGTCCCTGCTGTTGGCTGCTGTACCAGTACACCTCCCAATGATTTTATCAATACATTTCTTATGAATAGCAGCATTGCATTCTTCAAGACATGTGCAAGAAAAAAAAGGATTCCTTCAGATAATAAATACATGGGATGAGGCGTTTGCATTTCATAGCACAATGTGAAAAAACACACTCCTTTCCATCATACTATATATACCAACCCCTTTCTTTTCTATCAAGAGGACGATCTTTTTAAAGCAGCTTCCCCCCATTTTCTTTTTATATAACCTCTATTTCTAAACTAAATCTGCCTCCATTGGGAAATGCCACCAGCATTTGATAACGGACAATATTTTGCTTTTGAGTTTTACCCTTTGATATCTCTCCTACTGCTTGGAGGAACGCACAGAGATCTATGCTCAGTCAAAAGTGCTTTTCAATTCAGCTGTAAAACCCATCGATAATTGAAATTCATTTTAGAAAAGGTTTAAAACTGCTCTGATAAATAAGTACAACTTTTCAATTGCATTACACACTTAGGAGAAGAATAGCCAAGTCTAAATCTTGATACTAAAAACTCAGGTAGGCATCATAATTAGACAGCCTTAGGTTATCGTGCAAAACTGATGCTCAACATCTACTTACTACCTATGGTAATGCTGCATGGTGCCGTGCATATTTACAGAAGATTTTTTCAACAGTAACTATTTGATCTACAGGTTAACGTGGAAAATAGCAGAAGAAAAAAGTAAAATCAACTTACGCCTACATTTGTATCCCTGCTTGTTGAGTCCCCTGAAAAACAAATGATAAAGAAAGAAATCATACAAGCAGATGCTTGCTGGAATAAACAGTGGGGGTTTTTATTTTTACCATGTTAACCAATCTTTTTCCTATGGGAATATTTACTCCAATTAATACACTGGTCTAAATTCTGCTATTCATAATCTCTTAGAAAGGCAAGATTTAGAAGATAAGGTAGTGTGTTTTGATAGACCAGCAAATTAGGAAGGAAACCCAGAAAATACTAGGTTTCAGTTGTACAGGAAATCCTCCTTCTTGCTCTTGATGGGTCTTTACTCTGCTTTAGCCACTTCACATCTCAAAGTTTGAGCATTATTTTCTCAGACCCACTCATCTCACCCTCTTCTGAAAGAGTGCTGTTGATTACAGGCTAGATCTCACTTTTGATGCTGATGGAATTTTTGCCAATTATTTCAGTGGCAAAAATGTTAAAGTTCTACTTTTTAATGTGAAAGAGACAACTATAGTACTTAGATATAACAATAATCTTAGTAAATATATTATTTCCATTTCCCAACACGAGTTTACATGTCATTTTGTGTCTCAATATACTCAAAGTGGATTTTGCAATTATTTAGCCTTTTTGGGTGGGGGAAGCTTCACATTTCCTTCTTACCATACAAAGTCTTTGCAGACAGAGCAAAACGTAGGTTGTCCAAAGAAAGTAGCAATAAATTCATGATTTTTGATGTAGTGGATTTTAGCTTGCTTGATAGCTCCTCTCCTGTTCATAGTTACTGTCCCCTCTTCCTCCCTCATTGATTGTTTGCAATCTAAGGGGGGAGACAAGAAGACATACTTTTAATACTTTAAGGTATTATAAAGATTAATATTTGGTTCTCCAAAAACTTCAGTATTTCTGTTTCACATTTGTGTTTCTATTTTATTTTACACCTGCATTCTGTGGATTTTCAGACCAACAAGGGTGGAATACACGCACGCACTGCTTCCTAAGGTGTCCCTCCATGTCCTCGTTTGCAAGCGCATCCCTCTCCTGCTCATTCAGAAGACTTCAGCAAGTGAGCTAAGAGGAAGAAGCAGGAATGGAGTACAGTCTTGCTAGAGAAATGACAACCACAGTTGTTTCTTGAAAAAAATGTAAATTCCTATACATTATGTGATTTATGTGCAAGAGAAATAAATATTTTATTGGAAGCTGGAGAGTTCCTGCTTCCATATTCCTTCAGCAGAAGCCATTTCATGCTGCTGCTCCACATGCCCTCCTGACCCAGGACTAAGCAGAAATGCCCGTGAAGCCCTACAGGGCCATCCTGCTGTAAGATGGGTTTCTTCCAGCCTCCAGGATCATTAGGCAGCAAGGACAAATGACATTTTCAACTGCCATTTCCATTACGCTATCTCATAAAAACTTTGATTTTATGTCTGTCAACATGTCCCAGCTTCATTCCTCTCCCCTCCTAGTCCCCACAGGGTTACAGTATATAGTACTATAAAACACTATAGCAATAACAGTACATACTATATGTTGTTGCATCTCATACTATATACATAGTAATTACATATAGTATTAGCGAAGAAATAAAACAACAAAGCAAACAAACAAAACATTCTCAGGCTCTGAGTCCACCTGGCTCATACAGGTCCTTCATTACAGATTATAGTTATTTCCACTCTTTTCCAAGGAAGCTTCTGAATTTCTCTTACAAAAATGAGTAATTTGTGTCTCAATCTTTCAGCCACAACTCAGACTATATAGTCTTACTTACACATTTTGAAAATAATAGGCGGAGTGTGTAACAGAGGTAACCCCATGAAGGTGTATCAATAGAGATTGGGTAATTTAACCCTAGGACACATTTCTTGTCAATAGAGAGGAGCTGTTGAGAGACAATCCCATCCAGCAGGAAAAGATAAAGGCTTGAAATGGCAGCAAGGAGCTGATCAACTGCTAACCGCATCAGCTCTGGCCAGCAGCTTGCGCATCCCAATCTGGAAGAAACGTGGACATGGTTCACGTTGAAAGTGCTGCGAAGTTTAGGGTAACAGAAAATTGCCATTTGCAGGGTGGGAGTTTCCACAACAATGGAGTAAGGAAAAAGCCAGAAAAGCATTTTTCCCATTGTCAAGACTTCGTTTTTTATTCGCTCCATTGCAAAAATGGAGCTGCCTTTTATCAACACCAGCAGGAGCTTTGCTTTTCAAACTGATAGGAACAGATTTGTTTCCTTTGGCAAGTCATGCTAACTGCAGCGTCTGAGCTTATTGCAAAGTTACCCAGAAGCCCTGTTTTTCTTGTTGCTAGCTGCGCTTGGTTTTTGTCATTTTATTAGCTGGCTGCCACCACTGCTATTCCAACAGACCACTGAACCTGGAATACAATCCACCATTCAATACCATTTTGAGTGTCCTGAACTAATTTATCAGTCACAGCCAACTGCAGCAGCATGTACTGTCTTAGAAAAGAAAGGACGTCAGCTCAGAGATTAAGGAAAGATTAAGCATATTAGTGAAAAGAAAGACCAAAAACCATCCCCGGATTTTGCCACTAGGTATTAATGCACTTTTCTGAGAAACTGGCCATCTGGTTCAAAGAAAAACCCATCCTGCCTCCCCTGAAAAGAGCTCACAACACACACTATGACACCTTGACATTACATATGCCACTGAGTTACGTCTTCCCCTCCAGAAACAGGATTCATTTCTGCTGTTCAAACAGGCTATTAAGTTCACCCAACAAAAACTCCCATCAGCTGCTGCACTTCAGCTTGTCCAAGTCTGCAAACAGTACTATCTCTTTGTTTAATCCTGCTGAGCAAATATACAGACCTCACCCACTGTTCCTCAAATGCTTCAGGGAAACCACACGCTGAAATGTGCGTGCAAGGAACACACTTCATATTGTTTGCTGCATGGAAAGGATGTCTTCATAAGGGTGATTTAATCAGTAGCAGCAACAAAACAGAGAAAGGCATGTTGCTTTATAGCATGTATTCTGAGGAGATAACCTGTGAAGGAGCAGATTAAGGGACAAAATCCTCTAATGTGTGTAACACAAGCAAAACAAGTGTTTAGGATTCACCAGGTAAACATGACGCAGCTTCTCCTCACGCTGAAATACTTGTAGCAATTTAGCATTGCTGATATTACGTGCAAAAGCCTCTCGCAAAACTTGATGAGGATATGGGAAACTGTGGTGTTTCCTCCCTGTCTAGAATACTGATCTCAATAGAAATATGTGAGACTAGCATCTATTTTTTGAGAGAGTAATTAATAAACTAATCAGTTTGTACAAGGAATGAAAAAACCAACCCCCACACACTTTCCTTAACCATACTTTAACTGTGAAGAATCCTTGAGACAGCAAAACTTCAAAATCTGCATGTGAGAACACAAAGCCTTCACAACTAGCTGCCTTATTTAATACTTTTGCCAAAACCAACCAATATATCAAAGTATAGCTGAAAACATATTTGTATGCTTCAGACCAAACTGAGAAGTTTGGACAGCAACTGTAAGTCAAGTGCACCCGAAGCTGAGATGGCTCTCAAATACTAGCATGCTTAACAAGTTATCTTTAATCTGTAAAATATCTTTAATGTGTATAGCTCCAGAAAAGTTTTAAGTTCAGCCAAACACAGGCTTAACTGGGGAACAGAGGCTTTAGTTCAAAGATGCAGAGAGAATTAACAGTTGCAAGGCAGTAATTTCCCAACAACTATGTGGATGCAGGGTGGAGATGGAGGGGAGGAAGAAACACAAAAGGAAAGCCTTTGCTTCCACCTCCAAGCCAGCCAGGATTTCCACAGATGAAACACTTGTTCTGGGGCAGCACACGGTCAGAAACAGTCATGTACAAAACAGCTGAATCAGCAACTAGAAACCAAGTGACCTCTGCGGCCTGGACCTGAAATTAATCATTTTGGACCCAGCACACACCATTAAACATAATCTATTTCCTCTACTGAGAACTGTGGTTAATATTTATCACTGACACACTGTTCATGTATTTCAAGGTCCCTTCTTAAAACTTGCAGCTGACCTGACAAAAGCACCCAGAACTCCACCGTGCCATACACTCATTAAGAAACCATTAAGCACGCCTGTGAATCGACAGTGCAGTTCTCCACAAGTGCTGAAGACATACCATTGTATACGCCATTTAACTGCGGTGCCAGCCCTTCTGAATATTGCAGAGTCCTTACAACCACTAACATAACACACATACCCTTAGCCTGGACAACGTTTGCTAGAACACTATTGCTAGGACTCTGCTGAACTGTAATAAACCTCAAGGTGAGATGTCAAATTCTCTCAACTGAACCTCAAAAGTTCAAGGACAAAAGAAAACAACCTCCAGAATAACCCTACTAGATTTTTTCAAAGAAAGAATAGAAAAAAATATTTACCATCTTCAGAGTCTGTTTTTTATTTTAACTTGCCCATTTCTCTGTTCTGTTGGTAAACAGACAAAAGGTAACAGTGCTACTGTCAGAGACTGAGAACCAGGAATTCACTTCAAACAGGGACAGGCAAAACATTTTCTCAGCTAACTGGCTGCTCAAGTTGAGATTTGCGCAAAACTTTATTATAAATTGCAAAACCCACTAACATTTCTGTTCAGTGTCCCTTCTGCTGTTCTCCTCCCTTGCACTTGGCTTTGAAAGTTAAGTGCGCCTTCAGGTCAAGAAAAATATTAATCTCACACAGCAATCATTAAAAAGGAAAGCTTATTCCCCAACAAAGGAGACTTCCCTGGCATGAATTGTCTCAGAGGAAAACTGCTCTTTAACCTGGTCCTGGAGAGGATTGCTTTACAGATCATCTGTATAAAAAACCACCCCAACAAACCATTTACAGAAATACATTTCCCAAAAGTCTACATTTCTGTGACGAACTTGCCATGTTAAATCATTTTGGCTTTTGTGATCATCACAACGTTTCATTTACAGGGAAAGTATTAATACTGTCATGTATTTCTAGTATTAATATTGTCATGTATTTCTCTCTTTTTCTTTTTTTTTAAGCTATCTCCTCCATTCCCAGTACTTGTGGATTTTACACTGCTGACACTGAAGTAGCAATACCAGTAACTTCCTATTGTACAAGCCAATCCTATTTGCTCTCAAAGCTGGCACATAATCTCAAATCACCTATCTCAGCCCCAAGCAGTTATACTACAACCTCTAGCATGAATGGTCAAAACCAGCGTTACAAACTCTTAGTAGCACCTTTATAAGAAGTTATGTATACTGCATGTAATAGTGTATGCATTTCTACTGTAAGAAAAATGACAAGTATGTTATGCTCTGTTCTGCACAGAGACTGGGACACCCACGGATTTCTTGCCTGCTCCTCTAAATAAATGAATGAAGTCCTGCCTCGGCCGCTGAGCCAGCACCTACTGCTGCTCTGAATCTTGGCAGAGCACCGAGGTGGACTGCTCTGCAGCTACTTTTAGCACATTTCTACTGAACTAGTCTTTCATAGGCATTAATGAAGTCAATGGTCTTTTAGAAAAGTGTTAAAACAAAACATCAGCGTTTTAACAAGCCCTACCTTTCAATCCAGGAGAAAAAAAAAAAATCCCACGTCCACACTACAGTCTTTGTAGCGACTCGCACCATCTGCAGGGGTTCTGTGCTAACACAGTCTGTGCTCAGCTGTACACAGTACTTTTAAAAAAAATTTCACTCAATGTTTTGGTTAACACTTCTGCACAGATACCCAATGTCTCATTCATTGCAGTAAAACAGGGAATAAACTGGAAAATGGGTTTTCTCTTTTCTTTTATAAACTACAAAGGCACAGTAAAACCAACCTTTAAAAATACAATGTTAAGTCAAATTTCTTGTGAATATGTAAACTATATCAAATTTTCTCTGCTCTACACACGTTAGCTACCTTACCAAACACACTGTCAACTTTGAAATGACATGTTTATGAAATGACAACATCTGCAAATGTTTGATTTTCTTTAAGAAAATCAAGTTGGAAAATGTTTTTATTAAATTCATGCAATCATACTTCTAGATGCAGATTAAAGCAGATGATAGGTGCCACTGAATAACTACCACATTTGCCAAATTTCTAGAAATAGTATTTTCTCAGCTAAATGATTAAATCATACTGGCCTCCACATTTACAATTACAAGGTCCAGATCTGGCTTTTCAGCCTCACCATTTTTATTTACTAATAACGTGACAATCCTTCCCCAACACACCTCACCCACAGAGAAACTTGCTTCAAATCTTAGTTTAGACCCATACAACATGCAGACTGTGACAGCAAATCTGTTATTTACCGTATTATTTTCCATGGATACCGCGGAAAAATTCTGAAATCTCATGCTTCCCCAACACTCATCTCAACACATAGAAAGAAAAAACATACTCAAAATACATCCAGCGCTCTGGTTCCATGTTCCTCTCCCAGAAGTCAGATACTTGAGATATCAAAAATTCACATGTGAATTACTCACCTTCTGATACATCTAATAGTATTTTAAGGAAAGAATTCACTAACCCTTTCTCCAGGAAGCTGAAGCCAGCAAAACAGCAATTCAGAATTCAAAAACAAGACACAAACATATTTCCAAAGCTGCTACCACTGTGCAAGACACTCAGCGGTACAGCAAGCCACCTCTGTGATCCGGGGTTTTCTTACTCGATAAGGTCATTAACTACATTTGAATAAACAAAGATCAAGCAAAGCATTAAACATATTGCAACTCCAACCTATTAAAAGTAAAGCTGCTTTACAGAATTATAACCTAGTTTCAATACTACAACAGGAGAAGGAGGGGCAGAAGGAAAACAATATTCTGAAATGGAAATGGGGGTCAACACCCTCATGTTTCACACACCAGAAGAAAAACTTCTAATTTCCAGCACAAACTTATTATCAAATCACAGGACAGAAGACAAAAAAAGTTCTCCGACAGCTCTAAATCAAGGGTCTGCAATCCCCATTTTACAGGGTCTAGAAAGAAAAAAAACCACCCTGTAAGACTGGGAAAACTTTTCATACGTAGCCATAAATTAGCTGCCCAGGCCCCAATCTGCAAAAAGAATATAAAAATGAAACATCTCAGTGTAGCCTACCATGGAACAAATTTTAATATTAGTTAATTTATGAAAATTTTTCTCTGATAATAAATCTGATAATGGAGCAATAAAAACACTTACTTCTCAATACTGCTCCCTACCATTGAAGCAGACAAAAGCAGTTCTCTCTAAAGATGGCAGAATGTTTGCTACTTAGAAGGAAGGGTTGAAAACCAACAGCTTTAGTTTGTAAAACAAGCCACAGAAAGAATTAGTCGCTTTTGCAAAGTGCTTGTAGAATTTCAAACAAAATGTAGCACCTATAAGTCAAAGATGCTAATGGTGGCAATACCTTCAAATAAATTAGGGAACAACTGAAATACCAGTTTCAGAACAAGCCTTTTTTAGTATTTTAGAAACACAGCTACCATACAGTTCTGTATGGATAGGCGTGCCAGAGAGAAAGCAAAATGGTATGTGCACAGGAAGGAATGTGAACTGTCTCTGAGCTTTCAACTATTAACTAAGGGTTTTAGCAATGTGAAGAATGGAAGTTAATACAAACATCCTTGTAATGCACTAACAAACTTCTCTGCTCTAACACTGGTAACTGCTAATTTAACTAGAGGAAACATTTACAGGAGTGCAATGATGAGCCAAAAAAACATTCAATGTATGCCTATTCAGCGATATTCAGAGAGTGACGTGGGGAGCCTCTATAATTTTGAGGAGGATTAGTATTTTAAAATGTATTGATGTTTGATGCGAACACCGCAAGTATCAGATTGATACTTCCCAAAATGTAGATGTGAAATGTCCTCGAAAGGGAGTTTCCACTACCTCTGAGGTTTGGTTACCAAAAAGGTATCGTTGAGTAATTTTCTATAAAGCAGAAGGTAAATAGGAAGTTGTTGCAAAGTAGAAGGTCTAACAAGAGCATTAACACGCAAATCTTAACTTGCCAATTAAAGTATGATTGCATGACTTAATGATCTGTTTGGTATTTAGACTTCATCCACTACCATCTGCAATCCCTAATAAAGGCAATAAAAAGAATTGCAAGAACATTGTATCTATTTAAAAATTATTCTGATCCATAACTAAGTACAATTATTTTAGTACTTAGCACACACAGGTATATTACCTTCCTATTAAGAGCTAATAGCAAATTATGGAAGGGTTTCACTTATGCCATCTTTACTGTTTCTCATGTCTGTGTGGAGAGGAGGAAATAAGGTTTTCCAATATAATGGCTCACAACAGTTTGAATGCAAATCCGAATATTACTGGTGCATAAACAGAGAGCTTTTGATCTTCAGAGAAACGCTCTCACTTACAGGCTCTTTAGAGTCACACAATTTTTTGAAATTTTGCTTTAAAGAGTTAACTTTTCATAAAGGAGACCAAAATAACGAGCATATAAGGCTGGGGTTTTTGCCATTGCAAAGATAAAATGTCAACTCTGAAATGTCACGTACTGCATATCACATTCTAACTTTAGTATTTTTTTCCAGTAACTGCTACACGGATTGCACATATGGTATAAAAATGTATGGTACCTTCACAATTAACTTGTTCTATGAGAGCAGAACTATGTTCCCTGTGTACAGATGGGGAAAAAATTCCACCAATGCTTTAAAATTTACTGCTTACTCTTTCCACTTATTATTTACAAACACATAGTATTAAACCATATAAGATCGATAAGCTAATATGGCAGACTAGTTCAATTCCCAAGAAATGATAGTTTCGTGACTTCTAGTATGGGAAAGTTTTAACCACTAGCTAAGCAAGTTGTGAGGTTTACATCATTTCCTTTAGCAAAGAATTCCACAGATACACAAATCCCTGCCAAAATATTTGTTTTTATTACTGTACTTAAAGCTTCCCCTCTCGTAATTAACTGTCTTTTCTTACCTCCTAGTTTCTTCTCCAAGAAGTGTGTGTATATTTCTGACATACATAGATTGTTCACTTTTTAAACTGCTACGGCAGAACATTGACTAGATTTGCATTTTAACACTTAACCATTCACTCGTTGCTACAATCAGTTTCCGTGATTAGTGAATGTGACATCTGAATCCCAGGAAACTCAGACCCAGTTCCCCAATCCACAAAAAACAGTTTCCCGCATAAGCTAGAACAAGAGATTTAACTTCTTCGTACCAAAAAGGAGCTGATAGCATCTTTTCTATCACATCAAAACATGAGGACAGACACACTAAAGAGCCGAAAGTGGCTAAAGGCATTTAGAAATTAACAAATGCAGCCATGACTCCACATAACAAAACCCCCCTAAAAACCAAATTAATAAAAATCAGAAAATTCTACTCAGTACACCAGGTGATTTATTTTTGTGAGCTACATCCTGTGTTCCACAAAAAGAACGTGAAAAAAAAGTTTTACTTTTACATAACTGACTGAAAATAAAGAGTTGTCATTACCTGCATCTTCCAAAAAATACTGCACAGCCATCAGCACCTTCCCCTGAGGTTGTAGGTCAAGCTATGGAAAGAAAGATACCAACAGTGAAGTATGTGGCTGGTTGAAACTCTCAGGAATTTAAGCAGCTCTTTCTAGGGAATCAAAGTATATCATTCGATACCTATTGGATCACAACCCTCTTCCATATCTCACTGCTGCAGCTGAACCAGGAGCTTTTATTCTATTGCTTTTACTAGCACACTGCATGGCTTTGATGTCTACCCAAAAGTTCAGCACAGTCAAAGTTCACAGAGTTTTTACATGTCCCTTTCCCGTTTCTGCAAAGAGGTTTGCTGGCTTCTGTTTTTACTATTAGTAAACTCATTTGCACAGGAGCCCAGTTTTAAAAGTCTGTACAATCCGGTATATGTTTATTGACAGTACAAACCATAGAGATACCAAATACTGTTGCCTGTAATCAGAAAAATAGTGGTATCATCAAAATTTATTTTATTTTCCACCTCAAGCCATTACACATGGTTTCTGTGAGCACATTCTACAGCCAAGTAAAAACAAATGCTTTTTAATCCAATAGCTGAGGTCAGTTCCTGCACTCAGAAAGTAGCTGCTAATTCTTAAACTGCTGCCTTCATAAAACCTAAGAAGCTATTACACATGGAAGAATCTGATTCAGTCTTCACTTCAGCACAGAGCAAAGTATCCCTGAGTTAACGGTAAATACACCTGGGGGGCAGGGGGAAGAAGAAAAAATCCAATTACATTAGATACACCCATGAACATATCCCCACAAATCCTATTACCCTACTGGGATAATGACTTAAGTTTTCATCTTTAAGGCAATGTCTGACACTCAAAACATGTGCCCAACAAAGCTTGCAGAAGGCAAAGACATCAGTTATGGCGACTACTGACAGGCCGTCTCTCCATACACAAAAATAGGCTATGGTAAGTGAACTAACGTCTCTTTGCTGGGCATGATGGTCTGTCCAAGTCATGACTGAGGTCATAGAGAGGAAGTTTAGATGACATCTATGTGGTACCTGCTCTATGGATAATAAGCAGAGGATTTCAGACCATTGAATTGGCTAAAACTGATCACTAAAACTGACAGGATTTTATGACATCGTTAAACCCTTAACACATTAAAAATTCTTTGCAACACATCAATTAAGTGAATGAAACATAGTTGGCATTTCAGAAAACTGGGCTCATGGTTTTGATCCTCCCTGTCTCTGTCACTTTCCCCTCTCTCTAGATGTACAAAATAAAACATATTTTGTATTTTTAACTTTCTGTTTATTTGAGCTTTACATGTCCCTTAATTAATTCACATACAATTTTTTAAATGTTGTTGTTTGGGTTTATGTAGTTTGACAACTAATAATAACTACTGGCATTTAGACTAAATGTATATTTCTAAGTTTAAAAATACATTAAACCCTAACTGTACCTCCCCTGTTACATTTCTGAGATTGATACTTAGAATTGTACTCAGTATGATGCAGAAGCAAATGACACTCAGCACAAGACGCCATTACCCTTTGCCTTCACATACAAACAATTGTTCAGGGGACAGAGGCAAGAAAAGATACCAGGATAACAAAAAATGGGAATTAAAGGATCACCATTATAACAGCATCAAGCCAACTAAAATTTATTGTAAAAATAAATAAATACGATTAGAAATTCTAACTGGAAATACCTTGGAATAAGCTTCACCTTTCTTTTTCTCTGGATGAATTGCAATGATCAGATACAATTTAAACATCTGCTATTTGCTACAAAAACTGCTAGGCTTTATGAAATAGGCACTCAATGTGATATATGCCATTATTTAAAACACTAATGCCATGGATTCTATTGTCAATTTCTTGACCTTTGATTATACATTATCTGCTTCAAAAATGCTGCTAAAATAATTGTCTTACAAGCCCTGTCACACATGTTAAAGGGATCAAATACTCATAGCTTAAAATACTCATAGCGTTCAGCTTGAAAGAAACATAACCAGGTCAGCAAGTTTAAGGAATTAATCTTCTTCCTTACCCAGAATTCTGCTTTGCCATTGCCTTTCTTGCACCGCTCCGCCAGGACTGACACGCCTACAGTCACTTCAGATAATGGCTCTTCTGCTGCTTTCATGAGAACAATCTGAATCACCCGTCCTTCGTAAATGTGGGCGTCAAAAGTTGATTTCCATTCTGGATACATGGTAGGTTTCTTCTGAACTAGAGTTTTTCCTCTCTCTGAAAGCCACAAAAAAAAAAAAAAGAAAAAAAAAAGAGCAGAAACTGTAAAATCAAGTAATATAGATCTAGTACTTAAACTCAACAAAATAAAACAAGAGAGAGAATCCTTGTACTGAAAACAAAACCAGACTTACTACTTCTTGTACTGTGGTTGCGACAAAATTTAAATATTCAGTTCTAACAGTCATGACTTGGAAGGCAAAGCTCGCCCTGACAAACAGGCCATGCAAAGGCAGTGAAGGTGTTATCATGCAGCCAGAGAAAACAGGAGGGACAAATCCCATTCTGGAATTCAGAACCTGGTTTAGTTAGTCACAACTTGACAGGGAATATTTGCATGGCTGCTTTCTGGTATCAATCTCCACGACATGTCTGATCACAGTGAAAAACAGCTGCTATAAGATAAATTAAGATACATCTTACACTGACCTAGTTTAAATTGAAACCAGCGGCTGAAGAAATGAAAAGCTCCATATTTCATTAATCTACTTCCAAATTATCCCCACATTTCACTTCTTTTCATACGTCATTCTTTCCTTGGCATTGTACTCTCTTCTCTGCTACGATTGCTACTTTTTAAAGGATATTACAAGGCCTTGTCTGTCCTCTCTAGCATGTGCAGACCTGGGGTAGTTAAATAATAAGAAAAAGGTTGAAAGGGCCTCCATAAACATCTTTATTTTTGGTAACATTTACTCAGCCTTCCACAAGAGCATCTCTGCAGACTCCTTCCTTAGCAGTTTTACAGTGCTTCACTATTCCTATTAGATGGATTTCTTCCTAATAGAGTTTCAGTGTCTCTTGCTAACAATTAAGCTAATTTCTTCCTGTCCTTACCTCAGGCACAGAAAACAGCTGGTGGCTGCACCATCTATAACAAGCTTTAGCATATTTCTAGATCTGGCTCTCTTAGTAGTCTCATCAACACATCCAAAATGATACTGCCTCCTAAGCAACCACATCCAGTTCTTCACTGTGACTCTGGCACACGATGCCACCTCCCCAGTTTTTCCCTGTGATTTGCTGCCAATCCAATTATTCCCCACTTGTGCTCAGGTAACTGAATATAATTTTGTACATTCTGCACAATTTCTGCTACTTATCAAGATCGTTTGCTGCAATAAAAGTGCTTTCTAAGTGCCTCTCCAGCTCTGAATGATCAATTTTTCCCTTGTGTAATTTGTTCTTATGATATCAAGGCAGCAGGCAAAGGAGATGAAATAGTTGGACCCTTCTTCAAGAAGCTGCAGTGTGGTTTGTCTCTTAAAATTAGCAACAGAATTTACATTCACTTGGATGAAAGAAGAATTAGACACTTATTATTTAAAAATCTTCCTGGAAACTCAAGGCAAAGTTTGTGTTCATTCATTAATAGCTTGCTTGATGCACTCCACTCAATTGTGCTGAGCTATCCAAACAAGAGTAGTAAATACCGTCCTTGTACTTCTTTATTAGGGAATGCCTGCCAACAACAGCATTACAAATTACAACTTTGACACGCAGACTCAAGCCTGCTTGCCAAAGGGCATTCTGAAATGTTCAGGAACAGCCACCTGAGGACCTCCTCCATTTCAACGCAAACTTGAGCATTCCTCAATTCTACTCAGTCAAAAGCTTTTATCCTGAACTTGGGGAACTCTGCAGAAAGAAAAACTCAAATTCTTAGCAGTGCAAACCTACTTCCAGAGGTATTCCTAACTATGGAAGAATTTGGAAATATTATGGTGAAAATATATAGGGAAAGCTCAAACAAAACATAATTTAGAGATTATTAGGATGAACAATAAAGGCATGGGGGAATTCAACGCAGGCTGTGTCCACAGCAAGGCTTTTACACTTGGCTATTTTTCGGATTGCTAAAGCCGGACCCCTTCATCAAAAAGGCATATCTCAGGAGGCATCCTGGGAATATGAGAAATTGCACCTACTTGCAGAACCTTTGACAATAATTCAGGGTTTGCAGAAGCAGCAGCAGTTCACAGAAGAGTTGGTAATACTCTTTGTAGGATTACTTAGAGGAGAGAACTATTTCAGTCCATTCACAGGACTGTCCCTATTCCCATGTCCCAACTAATATCTGCTTTGATCAGTTACTATATACATTTTTACCCTATGTAAAACTGAAAGAAGTAATCTGAATTACTGACAACAACTTCCACCCTGGCCATGCTGCTTTTGTAATTAAATTCATACTAATCAAGATTTGTCGCGGATCACAGTGTCTGCCTGTGAATGAACACTTTAGTGCCAGCAAAGATCAGCATTTAACACACCACTGTTCTTACCCCTCCTGTATTCAGGCCTCCTTTGTTTCTCTGCTAACTCTAATGGCTTCAAAACATTTTACATGTTTGTGAATTGGCTTAATGCCTAACCATTAGGCAAATTATTTTCTTCTTCCTATACAAGAAGGTTTTCCTTGATCATGTTTCAGCATGCAAATCCAAGAAAAGTTATTCCAGATCTTGTCAAACCGATAATGGGAGCATCAGTTTCTTTTCCTGATTACCCCAATCAGTGACTGCTCCAAGGTTCAGTGCACTCTCCTCTCACATTTTTCAGTCCTTCAAAGACACGCGCAAGCAAAGAGGAGAAATGTTGGAACGATTCTACTTTTCAAAAGGAGACAGCTGGGGAAAAAAAAAGTGGATTTATTTAGGCTACTCCCACCTCTCCACATATTCTGGCAGCTGCAACACTTTCAACACCATTTCTTCAGAGGTTATCCCAACAGCCTAGGAAACTGCTTCTTTAGAGCTTCCTGCATTCTTTGATGTTTTGTGAAGTCCTAGAGCCACAGCACAGGATTGCACAGCTGCAGTCTAACCCAATACAGCAATTCCCTCTCATCCTGTTTGGCTACACTGATGTATTCTAGCTAAATGCCACAAAATATTATAAACTTTCAGTCCAGTTTCTGTAAAGAAGCGGTCTTTGAAGGCTGAGGGCCTGCTGAACAGGGAGGTGCAAACAAGACCTTGGGTGCAAGTCGCTCTAAGGAAATAATTACAGCAAAATGCCTCAGTTTCCACAGCAACAACAAACTACACTTCTCATTAATACCTATCCTCCATCCTCCAAGCCTATAGAGATCATTTACTATACTATGCTTGAGGATGGTGTCCTCAAACCTGCTGCAGTTCAGATCCCTCCTCATGGCACTCCATTACACCACTCTCTCCCCTGCAGAGCTGCTGCAAGTGCAGTCTGTCACTTGCGGAACTGGAGAGAACAATGTTTGATTTAACATTTGCAAACCTCTGTCATGCAAAATTAATGACTCACCTTAACTCCTGCACTAGTGACATTTCAGTGGCTTCACCACATCTTTTGTGAATAGTTGTGTGTTGGTGGTGAAGTAACAAATTAGAGATCTTAGACTTCACCTACCAAGTGCTGAGCACTCTGGTCGCGGTACAAGAAAGTGCTGATAAAGAAGTCTTGTTTTAAGGTGGGGATAGAGACAAAAGTCATTGTTATTGCTCCCATTCTGAAAGAAAAGCTCATGTTGAAGTGCATAGTGTGACAGGAACAGCAGGACTCATTACCATTCACAGACTAAGAAGGATTGCAGTATTTCTCAAAAACTTACTTATATTCAGAAAAGCATCACCATTTGTAACCTCACCTGTAGTCAATGCTTCCTTCATCTTGATAGCACAGAAAGGTTGTAGTTGTTCCCCTTGATTCTGTACAGGTCCCAGCTCAAATGAGTTGAAAGATATCCGTAAGAAGGGGGCCATTGCTCACAATGATACACAACCTAAGCGGAAAGAAGGAAATAAAAATCATAGAATAAAAGACTTGGTCTGAGACTTGTAAGAAAACAATACACATTTCCCAGCAACCATCATAGCTGATAGAACCTATCCTCTAAAGTTCGCAAATCCTGAATGGGGCTTTGAGATCATGAGCCTGAAATAAAACTGGGACGTATTGAAACAAAAAAGGTAACATGTACAAATAAAGACTGAATTCAAGATACCCCTTTAACAATATCCTGTTATAAGTACGTAGCAGTTATGACTTTGACTTAGACCTGGCTCAATTTTTAAACACAGAGACCCTATTCATTAACACACAAGTATATAAACATTCTTATCAGATAGGTAGTTCACAAACTAACAGACAGACTGTTTGGTTTTGTTTTTTTTTTTTAAACATTTATTTTCCTCACACCTGGAACGAAGGGTGGGTTGGGGAAAAAAAAGGGAGGAAGAAGAGTTTTGTCTGTTCCACACATTCCTTTCCCATTCTCATGAAGCAAGGAGGCAGAACTAGAAGCAAAATTAATCATCTAATGCTCACATTATTTTGTTGCTCTTTAGGTACACATTATTTTCTTTTGTAATTGATACACAGCCTCAAAAATTCCCAGATAGAATTCTAGGCACTCATAGGCAATCAAATGATAAAAGGAATGCCTTTGGTTAATTTTTAAAGATTATCTGAGAAACTACTGAACCTACATACAATTTCTGGACACTGCAGCAAAAACCATTACCAGATGTACAGTAAGGGTAACACGTTCTTAAGCACGATCAAGTAATTGCACTGCACATGAGCACTTGATCAATATTAACAACCTAACTGGTCCATACACATGAGTTCACACTTACTTTCTCACTTAGATAAATGCAGTTACAGAAATTTCTGAAACCTAGCTGTTTCACTGGGTAAGTGCACATTTGATTTTTCATACTTAATGTGGAAAAAATGTACACTCCAAATACCACCAAACTGAAGCAAGTATAACATCACATGACTTCTATTCAACATTGCTTTCAACATGGTACTGTACAAACCCTAGGAAACATCACAGAGCTAGTGATTCAAACTCTGAGCCTCCATACCTGGACATACCAGGCAAAGGGAAGAGGGAGAGATAGAAAAACCTCCAGCACTACTGCATCACCTGGTTTAAACTGTCAGGAATTGCAAAAAAAACACCTGTAATTTCTAATTTGGCAAACTGGTGTTTCACAACAGTCTTCCCTCATTCTTAAGGGCTCCTGAACTTAGAGCAGATTTCACTTTACAATTCACAGCACCTTCAGCAATGAGTTAGCCCTGTAGCTTGTATGTCAGTATTGTTTTGTGAAGCAAAAATTACTCATTTAAAGGGTAAGAGAAAAAAAGCCATTTGATAGCAAGGGAATGCTAGTGTGATCAGAGAATGAGGGATGCAGAGAAGGAGGAACTGGGAGAAAAGAGTTAACAAGGTAACAGGAAGAGATCATGAAAAAAAATAAAATAAAAGAACTGAAACTGGGCTGAGGTGGCCTTTTGACTGTAGATTGTTAACCAGCTCGGTCAAGCAGCACTAGGAAGAACATTTCAAGCAATCCTGCATGTGCTTGCATTTTTTTAATGTAAAGATATCAACCTGAGAAGCAATTAACATTCCTCTCATATCTTTTAAGGCCCAGAACAGTCATTTAGATAAAAGACTGTGAAATCAGAGCCTTTGCAGAAAGACAGCGTATAGCTCCTGACACCATTATTTGCACATCACGCAATCTCCCTATGCAGAGACCATTCTCAATAAATGGAAAAATTTTATGACTTTCTAACATTTATTGAGCTAGTTTTTATTAACTGTTTCCCTACTTTCTTTTCTATAGAGTAAGACAAAGTTAGAACACAGGTTTAGGATTACTTGGCACCATTATCTCGCTGAAAAACTGAAAGCCACCACTGTAATTCACATTCATGCAGACTGTCATCCAGACTCGCAATAAAATAACAAACCTTCCCTGCTAATCCACTGGTTATTGCAGCTTGGGGCATCATTTGATGAGACTGGGGATTGAGATAACCTCACAAAGAAAGAAAAATAGACAGCTTTTGTAAAAATTAACAAATATCATCTTGATACCTCACTTTCACAAATGCAATGTGAACACAATGCTCATCAAGAGTTTTAATGAGGAACACACATTAGCTGCGCAAGAGACCTTGTGCTCACTGTGTTCGGAACTACCCTCAAGTGACTACATGACTTGCCAACACCGGATCACATATAGTTACTACTCAACATGGATGTAAAAGAAACCAGATTTCATCATCATTCACCTCTGGGGAAACCAGTTTAAGACTCACTTAGGCCATAGGTAGAAACAAGCTGGGTAGGTCAGTGTGTAGCTCCCACTGGGAAGTTTATTTGACAGAATCATAGGATTGCAGGGTAATTCTGGCTGGAAGGGACAGCCCAGCTAGAAGTCACAATTTCCAGTAAGTCTGGGACTACACTAACAAAAAATTGGAAAGCACTGACAGAGCTAAACTAACAATTGCATGATTTCATTCAGACCATCTGACTCAAGCCAATGTTAGTCCTGAAACAGAATACGAGGCTTTAACATTTACTACTTTAACTCCAAATTAACAAATATAATAGAAACAGGTACAACGCATACGCTTTTCAAATAATCCCACAATCTTCCTCAATTCTGATAGCTAAATCATTTGAAAGCCGTACTTTCAGCTCTGCTTCTTGGTTTTGAATATGGTTGGTTGTTTTAGTTTCATTGTACTTGGCTTCACAGTGCAATCTCAAACGCTCACGCAGAAATACTACACACAAGAGATTCAGCAGTTAGGAGAAAATACCAATATACCAGAATTTCCGATGATGTTCAGATGCACTTGGTCCAAGGTCACTGTGAAACTATAAGATACCTTGTTGCTTTTCCATTTAACAACAACTTAAAAAATCCAAAATATCTCAACAGCTTATTTTCACACAACAAACTGCCTGTTCCTGCCAAGTTTCTGTATCCTTATACATTATGCTTTTTTCACAAAAGTAGAGGTTTTTAAGTGACTTCACGCAAAATCTCACTATATGTGATAGACTATACTGTGAGGCAGGGAGGTTAAGTGAGAAAGGAGGGTTTGGATTTGCTCCTTATGTACATTTTCCAATCCTTCTCTATGCTAAGATATTGCAGTGAGATAGTTGACAAGTATCAGCCGTACTGCTGTAAACAAAAACATATCCCTCTAAAACTGTTTTTGGCAGCAAAACTCAGTGAAAGGGATTCATTTTACTACAACAAAGTTTCTCAAAATCCCTCCCAAATACACTCATCCAAAGTTTTGTCACATTTGAAAAGCAAAAACATTGAGAGCAATACATATGTTTCGCTTGTTGCATTTTAGACAAGAGTCCCTCTCTAGTCTCTGTAACTATTTCAGAAGTGACAGAACAAGCGTTCACTCTAGTTTTAAGAGCTGTATCTGTCAAGAACTGAAATTGCTATAAAACACCAGCTATGTTTGAGGGAGATTTTACAATCTACTCATACAATCTGCATTACTGCTATGAAGTATTAAAGCCAAAGCGTATTCCCTAAAGGGTGTGATTTTATCCAAACCAAATGGTGGGAAAACTGAGATGCGAACTCCAAAAATACTGCAAGTCTAAATCACAGGTTTGATATCTCAAACAGTTTCAAAGACATACGCAACCTGAAAAAAAGCTAGGAGAAAAAAATATCTTCTAGTAACATTGTTCTATACGAAGTACATGGTGATAGCCACACTGATTCAGAGTACACCACCAGATGCTGTCCAGCACAACATTCATCTGCCCTGTTGCAAGTTAAAACCACATTCCACATGATCTGGGATAGATTCTGCAAAATCCACAGTAATTTCCATGAAGCTTTAAAATAGAGAGCATTTGACTATTTAATATGGTAAGAAAATCAACTATGTTACTATCAACTATAATATGCATGACGCAAGGGGGGGAAATTAAAGCATCTTCGCATCAATGTCAACATCTACTGGATGAACAAATACTCAGTTTTCACATGGATGTGCTTGTAACACACAGTTTTAAAGACATCTTCAAAATAAATTAAAATCTCAAATATTCCAAGGAGAATTTTCGCAAGATTTGCTAGCACAAAATTCACGCTAGATTAAAAATCTTCTGCACACAGACACAAGGGATAGAGGATAAATTCTGTAGTTTCTCCCCTTCCAACAGTGCACAGCAGTTACTTGTCAGGGTTCCTTTGTTGCTGTAATTCTGCCTTGTTATAAACAGTGAGGGCAAGCCACCCCTAACACAATCCAGAAACAAAGACACAGTCGTGACTTTTACAGAAAGCGGGAAGTAACATCAAAGCAGTGCATCATCTGGAGGAAACGCTGACACTGGCCAACAACAGAGCACCGAAGGGTCTAAAGAACTAATGGGCCCAAACAGAGCACAGACTGTTCCGTCACTGATATGGGACTATACATCCAAGAGAAATACAAATGAGAAAACTCCCCTGCTGATTTGAGCCTCTGATTTCCTTGTAGCAGTCTGTAAAACATTTTGCAAACGGATGTAAAGCTGCATGCACAGGCCATGGCTTTTCCATGCCGTCTCACAGAAATGCGCTGGATGGCACGAAATTACTGCTTTCTGCTTAGCTTCTTGCTGAGGCTGCTTCCAAGGCCACACAAATGCTTTGGGAAGCACCAACACTGGTCGCCAGCACTGCATGTAGCTGATCAGTTGGTGTTCTTCCCTGAAATGATGCAGCAATAACTTTTTTCTGCTTTAAGATGCAAAGATACAGATTATTTCCATCTTACAGGTATCTTTTTCTTACACAAGGGATTCCTGTCCTCCATTCGGGCAATGGACAAGGCATTCAAGAGAAAGATAACAACAAACTATTGCCCAACTTATTGCCCCCACAGCACTTTCAAAAACATGAACAAGGACCTCCTTCCTCTTTGTGTACAGCCCACAAAGGTGATTATGCTACTTTCATGGCGATAACACAAGAAAGCCTGCAAGTAGAGATGCTGGTAGTGTGATTAGCATCCCTCATCTGCGCACACCGTTAATCTGCACATTGTGTTTTTATTGTTCCCGTGTATGCTGCTTTATGCTCACATTACAGAAAAACCTCACACGAAGCAGACAGGTTGGTTATGGTTCTTAAATAACTCCCTTAACAGGTATTGTTTCAGCTGATGATCAAAATAATCCCATCTGCAAGAGAGAAGAAACAGTACCTGTGCTGTAGGACATTTCACTGAACCAAAGCAACGATGATGCTAACCACTACGTTGCACACCTACAGTTAGTCTATAGAGAATTTTGGCAGGTTTCACTGTAAACCCTGGCCTCTATTTGATGTTCTGTGGGAAGAAGTCAGTCTAAAAATGAAGTCTGTTTAAGAGAGGCATATTATAATTGTTCTTACCAACCTTGTCAAGAAGATACAGTGCAGCATTCTTTATCAGCTGGACTTCCCTAGGCACTACCAACTATTGTACTACTGCTACTAAACTAGAGCCTGAGAAACATAACCAACACAAAATCACTGTATATCATAATGCTGAATACTCACACCTGCCAGAGATGGCAAAAAACATTATCTGCAGGTGCTGCTTTGAAAGCTTAAAATCCCCAGAAGGGGAAAAATTGTTCTCCAAAAAACATGGCTAAACTCACACATTGCATGTAGGCCCCTGCAGGAAAAGGACAATTCTCCAAAAGTACAGGCCCTGCATCAGCATCACTCTTGCTGTTATTTAGGCTTAGCCATTTGTCATTTAGGTTTAGCCACCTCCTATCTCCTATGAATGGCTTAATTTACTCCAGTTATTAATTTGATTCTTCCAAGAATGGAATCCAAGAACGGTAATTAGAAACATGAAGCTTCTCAGCAACTATTTTGATAAACTATCTGTGGTGGGTTGACCCTGGCTGAGGGCCAGGTGCCCACCAGAGCCGCTCTATCACTCCCCTGTTTCATTAGACAGGGGAGAAAAGGTACAATGAAAAAAACCACAAAACTTACGGGTCGAGATAAGGACAGGGAGAGATCATTCCCTAATTATCATCACGAGCAAAACAGACCGAACTTAGAGAGGGAATTCATCTAATTTATTACTAAGCAAAACAGAGTAGAGGAATGAGAAATAAAACCAAATCTTAAAACACCTCCCCCCACCCCTCCCATCTTCCCGGGCTCAACTTCACTCCCGGCTTCAACCTCCGCCCCCCTCAGCGGCACAGGGGGACGGGGAGTGGGGGTTACGGTCAGTTCATCACGCGGTGTTTCTGCCGGTTCTTCATCCTCAGGGGAAGGACTCCTCTCATCGTTCCCCTGCTCCAGCGTGGGGTCCCTCTCACGGGAGACAGTCCTTCACGACCTTCTCCAACGTGAGTCTCCTCCACGGGGTACAGACCTTCAGGAACAGACTGCTCCAGCGTGGGTCCCCCACAGGGTCACAAGTCCTGTCAGCAAACCTGCTCCGGCGTGGGCTCCTCTCTCCACGGATCCACAGGTCCTGCCAGGAGCTTGCTCCAGCCCGGGCTTCCCATGGGTCACAGCCTCCTTCGGGTGCCTCCACCTGCTCCGGCGTGGGGTCCTCCACGGGCTGCAGGTGGAATCTCTACACCCCCTCATCCTTCCTCCATGGGCTGCAGGGGGACAGCCTGCTTCACCCATGGTCTTCACCACGGGCTGCAGGGGGATCTCTGCTCCGGCGCCTGGAGCACCTCCCGCCCCTCCTTCTGCACTGACCTTGGTGTCTGCAGATGTTCTTACATCTTCTCACTCCTCTCTCTGGCTGCAAAAGCGCTCTCTAACTGTTTTTTTGTCTTTCTTAAATATGTTATCACAGAGGCGCTGATTGGCTTGGCCTTGGCCAGCGGCGGGTCCGTCTTGGAGCCGGCTGGCATTGGCTCTGTCAGACACAGGGGAAGCTTCTGGCAGCTTCTCACAGAAGCCACCCCTGTAGCCCCCCCGCTACCAAAACCTTGCCACGCAAAACCAACACACTATCTTATGGAGAAGATTTTACAAACAAAATTAAAAGAAACCTTAAAATTAGAACTGCCTGACTATACACTTATGAAAGCAAAATATATCCATTAGGTAATATTCAACAAAATGCAGTTATCTTCAGGAAGTCAAGCGTGAAAAGAGCATCTTTAAAACAGCCCTTCAGCCAAATCACCTACAACTTGGGCAGCAGTATTTCTAAAACAGTGTATCTTCATAAAATGTTTTTAAATAATTATACAACAGGACTATGAAAAGTGAGAAAAGATGACAAGAAATTTAACACCACAATTGAATTTACTTGCTGTTAAATTTAAATTCTAGTATAAATGATGTAAGTTTTGGGGTTTGCTTTGTCTTTTTTTTTAAACAGTACATGTAGAATGGTTCACAGAGTCCTATAAACCTAGCTTGGAAAAAACATTGTTACCATTTTCTTCTTTCCTCCCCAGTATTTTCTTTCAGATACTTCTGCTTTTGTTGGGTTAGGTCAAGGCTAGAAACAGAAACAATGACATAATAAAATCTGTCACTGTTTGTGTTGCAATAGTCTGGAGAAAATCCATCCAGATAAGCCATGTAGCAAGAGATGCTCCTGGGTTTCATTCCACTTGGCCAGAAGCACAGATAATTCCAAGTTTCCACACCTTTTTTCGCACGCTCAGCAGTCCCCAAATGCCTGAATTTATGGCTGCTGGATAAATTGTTGATATTTCCCCAACACTCTCAAGGCCAAAAAAAATTACTGATGCTTTCCCTATCATTATGACGAGAAACTTTTCAAAATACGAGCATCAGAAACCTTTTCCTGAACAGGCCAACTCTTCCAATCTTGGCACTGCAAACTCCAGAGAAGCTTGAGAATGCAGATAGCAGGCAGGCAAGAGCTAAAGCAGACTTGATTTTATGGTTTTTTTGCAAGACATGCAGCTCAATTTATTTGAGCATATGATAACATATGATTACTCAGTAAAAACAGTTGACTGTTCTTAAAGTGGTCTCAAGTGCGTTGAGGAAGACAAATCTGGGTTTTGCACTAAAAGATTAGTAAATTGAGGAAATTTTGGACTCTGAAATAGACAGCAGGACAGGCTGTTACACAGCATATGCTGTAAGATTAAAAAAGCATTTTACACTGAATGTCCTTTTTTGGAAAGGGAAAACAACATTTGGAACAGCAGAGTTGGCTTTTTCAATATTCCACAACTACTACTTGGGGCGGGGGGAGGGAAGTACTGTCAGCTGCTTTTTCTTTAGAAGTGCGTAAGAAATAGCTATTTATTTTTTTTAAACTCCAAGTTCTCCTTCCTTTTTGAACACACAGGGCTAAACAGTAGATGAAAGCTCTGTAGGCATGCTGGTTTTCACCATTATCAAAATCAAGTCTGAAACAAAAGTGCAAATGAATCTTCTTCATTAACTTCAAACCCAAATGTCAGGCATTAAAAACATGCAAGAGGAGAAACACTGCCTGAAGCCCAAAGGCTTTGTTCATTATTTCCGATAGCACAAGCTGGTATTATTTGATAGGTAGCAACTGGAACAACATGGAACGATTAACACAAGGAGGCTGGCTAGGTGAAGCTCTGAGTGAACAATTCATTAATATCAAATCACATTACAAAATGGGAGCATGTCCACAATATTAGATAGGAGACAAACCATGTTTTTTCTCTATGCATGCATGATTCAGGAGTAGTTAGGAGTAAGTAGAGGGGTTTATTTCCTGTAATTAAATAACACAATCCCCTCCGTGTGAGAGGAAAAAAATTATTAGGTGAAAGGGATGAAGCTACACCTCTTCCTCCCTACAGTAATACACCCTGGAGCCAAGCTATACACCAGTTCTGGCTGTATGTCACTATACAGAGCCCTGGATGCCTTCAGTGAGTCCAAGCCCCTGACTAGCTCTCAGCTCCCACTTCCTCAACAACGTTCAAGGAATTTGCCAGTATTTAGTCAGCACGACTAAATTGCAAAACTGTACATCAAGCTTATCATGTGAATATGAGTTCTCCAAAGGAAGCATGCCATTCTGCAGGAGGGTTCATAGACATTTTTGTAACAACCAGCACACTGGGAAAGCCAAGCTACTCATACAGCTTTCAGAAGTACCAAAGGAAAATAGCCAAAGGAAATCCAGTATTTTGTACAGTATCTCTTTAGGTATCACCATAATCAAATGGGCAGGGATCCACTTTCAGGCATACTCCATTAGCATCCTTTAACGGAGGAATTACACACCAAGCCCATCTTCAGTGCCATCCTCTCACTCTTGCTGAGTATTTTGATCTAGGATTCAGTATATCATTCGAGATTTTCCTTCTGATGTATAATTACACACACAACGCTTTTTATTTTCTGCACGGTTTTAAGTTTCCTGGAAATTGAGATATATTTTCCAGGGAGAATAAAACAAAATGCCAACAACATGTTTTCAAACAAACAAAAGAATCCCCCGACATGACAACACTTCAGCTAAACTTTTACAACCCATTATAAATTGCCTTTATCTCTAAAACACTGGAAGTTTTTTGGTTTTGGTTTGTTTGTGGGTTGGTTTGGTTTTTTACTTTACACTGAAGAGGAAAAGCTCTTTCCCCTCAACACTGAAACAGCCAAGTACTGTAAAGACACTAAGTCAATTACAGTTTAAAAAAAAATATATATTGGAAATTTGTCTTATTTCAAATGTAATGAGTTAATGCCTCTGTATGAACAATGAAGAAGCAAAAAATGGAAATAGAGAAACTGGGCATTCAACAGAAATACAAAACATGCCTTCTAAAGCATTCCAATTAGAGAACAACTTTACTTTGCACTTTTGAAAACATGATCAGATTATGCAGTCTAAGTGCCTCTCACAAAGAGCAAGCCACTAAGCCAGGAATTTATACTACCACCAGCACTATGACCTAATCCTCCAAGTATCTGGAAAGCTAGAATATTCATTAGCCGAGAGAACTGTATCATCATTCATACGTGCTGGAAATCTGCTGCTCAGTTATCCTCGTTAGAGGAAATACAATTCAATTCGTGGATGCATGATTTTGATCAAGGCTTTTAAAGAAAGAGGACACAAAATTTGTGAACCAAAATTTTGCTCATTAACCGTGTACCGAGTTGTAGGAATAGATCCAGTCCTCCCTCCTGATTGCATCTGGCATTACTGGGATTGTTTTGTTTGGGTTTTTTGAGAAGCCATTCTTTCACCAAAAGTCACAAACATATAGTCACTTCAGTCAGACATTAGACAGCCAGATGGGCCAAATCTGCCTTGCTGAACACGATGCTCCTCCTCCTCCCTATTTCCTGGTACATAAAGGCTGCTCAGGGTCTGTAGGTAGGAATCATCCTTTTATCCTGTGTGTTTTGGTTTTGTTTTTTAATTACCTAGAATGTGAAGGCAAAAAACCACAAAAGAAATATAAATAACCAAAAAAAGTCAACTCAATCAAGACTTTTTTCTATTGTTTAATAACTGAAAATAAACAGTGAAGCCATACATGGATACACACATCGCTATCTGTGAAAGAGCCTCTCACTTTTGCAACGAAGAGATGAAATAAGCACAACCAAGTGATGCTGAGGGAGGTATAGGATGATGCTAAATAATGAATAGCCACAGGAATCAAAAAGGAGAAATTAGAAAGAAGCAAATGTAACCAAAATTTATTTGTAATTAAAAGCATTTCCTTCTGATGTAATTTCAAAGTTCAGGCTTAAATTTCCAAAAACAGATAAGAAAAAGGAACCACAAGTGATTTTTAACTGTCCCCTCCCCTCTGAATCACTTTCTAGAGGAAATGAACATTTAAAGCTCTATAGTAGACTTGGCATTCCCAAAAATACAGAAGAAACACACACAGCTCACTAGTAATGAGTTGAATTAAACCATAAAGGGATCTTAAGAGAGATTTGGGTTATTTAAAGGTAGCACAGAGTTTACAGTACAAGTTGTAATGTAAAATTAGGGTGAGATGTACTATTTAATACCATTTTCAATTCCTTCCTCTTTTAATCTTCCAGCTAAGTTAATAGCAAACCTTTATTTTTTTACCTTTTCCTGAATTTTGTGGTTTAAACATATAAACTCCACACTGTGATGACACGGATGTCGTCTTTATCTAAACACTATGATGTGTGTCTGCTAATAGTCATATTAAGTGATTTTCCACTAAATGAATAAAATCATATCATTGTAGTACCCTTATTGGGGAAAAGAAAAACCCCAACCTTTAAGCATTGACACATCTGGGACGCAACACAGTAAACAAGAAAGAAAAAGCTAAACAAAAATCCCTGGAGCTTTAGATGAGCCAGAATCTTGTTTGTAGAGATAACCATGGCAGGACATGCTCAACTATTTTCAGTTTTGAGAGAGTAAGAAGTCCTGTGGACTGGGCACTGTCAGGAACACCCTCTGGCCAGCTTCCAGAAATGCTATTCCTACTACTTGAAAGACCCAAATTTCTGAAGGATGACTGCAGATCAAATTATTAGATGCGTATTTTCTGTCATGGCTTCTTCCAGCTCCCACTCCAGTGCTCATCCTACTAAGAAATGGGGAGTCATTTAAAAATGAGATGTTTGGTTTGCATATGCAAAACACTAGACACAGAGAGAAATATAAAATATACACCCAAGAACTTCAGTTAACAACACTGCAAGTCAGCATCTGTTTTGTTACTTTATTGGGTCATTGCACTAATGAACATAATGATAAAGAAGACACAATCTTCGTTACTTGTCTAAAAAAATACCTTCAGGAAGAAAAGACATATGCAACTGATTCTATGACTTGCAAGGGTACCCACAGATTACCCAAAAAAATAACTGAACACAAACTTTTTGATTACAGTTGTGCTCTCATGTCCCAGCTAGCCCATGGAAGCAACAGAGTATTCAATGATTTTCCTGACAAGCTTTCCTGGCTCATTATGGCCTATCATTTCCTCCATCACTAAATGGATAAATGAGTTAAAGTCTTGGTTACTTTCCCTGCACCTTCCAATTATTTCTGACTTTTTGCTGTACATGTTCTTTTACCATAAAAGTGCTTCTTTATGATAATTTTTATAGCAGTCTTTTGACAGAAGAATCTGAAACTGCTATCACTAAATAGTACCTCCTGTACCATGTCATGATTGGGAAGCATGCCATTAGGACATGTCATTTCTGTTAGATCATTAGGTTAAAAAGGATGGTGTATGGCTGCTACTGGCATGGAAAAACGCATGAGGAAAACCAAACAGCTATTAACCACAATGCTCCTAAGGCAATAACACACAGCGTGTACAACGCTCTTCCCAATCTTCACAGGGCAACCGTACTTTTAAAAAAGGACAGGCAAGTAACAGACAGTAAGGGAGTGAAGCACACAGGAACCAAAATGCTCCTAGTAGTTCCAAATGCAAATATTCCCACTTGCAATTAGAGAAGATCCCTTTCTTAACTATCAGCATGGAAAGACTGCATGTCCCCAGGCAGCCGAGTGGGAAATTCTCTTTCCTCATAGTGTAATTTGAGCAGATCTACCCTTAATGGTCTGCCCAGTCCTGCCTCCAAATCTTTCCTCTGTGCATTAGCTGTCCACACTGCCTTGATTCTTTCCCTCCTTGAATGCCAAGCAGCTCTTTCATACTGTTTATTATGCAGCTTACTTAATCCCAGCTTACTGAATTACCCTAGCATTTTGTATAGCTGAAATACCTTTCACTTCCATGCAGCAGTGGCCATATCCTCTGTCTCACACATCAAATGAGCGAGCAGTGGGTGCTGGCAAGCAGCTCTCCTGTTATTTACAACAAGCCACATCCCCAGCACAAGTTAACCCAAAAAGACTCCTTTCTGCCTTACGGTTTATAGCACTCAGCACTCTGCAGCCCACAGGATGCTGGCTTTTCCCCACAGGTCTGGATATTTGCTTCCACTACAGCACTTTAAGTACATAAATCCTGTTCTAATACTGCTTTTTCTGTGTTAGCAATTACTGCCGAACCCACAGACACGTTATGTGACCAGGACTGAGAGGCAATTCATACAACTAAAAAGAGGTAAGTAGATGCCCGTAACCCACTTCTTACAAAAAGTTAGTCCCCATCCCAGATAATTTGAGAGTCCCTTGTATTGAGCAAACAAAAGTTAAATCAACTTTGGCCCAATGGATTTCAGCTCTGTGGGGAAAAAAGCTGCAGACAGCTACATTTCCAGCCTTTAACAGACAACCCCATTCTGCCTGTGTGGGACTATTAAAAAAAATAAATTTACTCGGACCTGAAACACAGCTATGTTGAAAAATGTATCTGCTTGTAATGTGAAAAGCCTTAAATAAAAAGTAGTTTTGTAAATATAATTTTTATGCTCCTGTAATGTATCTTCTTGTCCAAGATACAGTTTTCCAATTACAGCATTAGGGTTTTCTTAACTGTTCTAAAACTAAATCCACCTCTAAGAATAAAGCTACGAAACCTATTTCTGACAGAAAATGTCAGAATTATAAAAAACATCACTTAAAATTCATCTGAGGAAATGTGAAGGGAGAAAAGAACCTCACATGATTGTCAGTGCCCTCTGCTCATCTAAGATGTGTACTGAGAAATACTGGTTATTGGTAATATATGCAAATGTATATCAAAGACCAGATATCCTGAGAAAGAAAAATCATTTTCATAATTATCTCCCCACACTAACATTTTGTTGCACTGAAGGTCTAGGGCTTTTTCCAGCTTAAAAGTTATTATAAATATATTAGCATAAAGCAATCATGATATTAAACATATATCATTGACTATATAAAAAAATTTGATATAATCCTGACTGCCAAACATATACAAATATGGATAACAGCTCCCTGGACAAAAGGCAAAATTGAACATTCATGTCTACTTGTATAAGTGAAACTGAGAAAAATGTTTCCAGTATTACTGATGGAAATACTGTATATCATGCAGTATTTGCTCAGTGGTTTTACAGAAATATTGCCCTTATTTTCTTTGGATTATGGATTATAGTCATGTATGAAAAAATTACACGCAATAACAATTTACACATCTCAAGCAAATGATACAGACCAGTCAAGCTGCTTTCATTTCCTTTTCCAGAGGAACAGTGAAAAAAGGAAAATGGAGAATAAACCCTTCAGACATCACCCACAAAAACTACGCAGAAACCTCTAGAACAACAAAGCCTGCATCTGCCCTACCATTCTTTATAGGACAAAAGGATACTTAGAAAATAAAACAAGTGCTTCTCAAGGAAGAAACAGAAAAAAATGGTGACTATAGATTCTTTCCTACCATTGCAAATAATCTTAACACATTTTTTCTAGCAACAGCATTCATTTACAACAGAAGACAGATACAAGACACTCAACTAGCATAAGCAAATTAAGAGAAATGGAAAATAGTTAATTTAAAAAAACCAAACACCAACAGTACTAATCAGATTCTTAGGAGTTACAAGACTTTAAATCCCCAGTTATTCCAAATTTTTTTAAAGTTTCCCAAGGCCGTTACCTCTGAAAGAGGCAGATACTACAAGTAACGAATACCCCAAGTATTTAGTACTGTTATGGAGCGATGATGCGTAGTGTAGGTACTGCCCAAGAAATAGATTCTTCACCCAGTTTGAAAGTAAATCTGAGCAGTTCTAGAGTTTTACTTTGAGTCTTTGAACAAAAAATGAACGTAGAAGCATTTTAAGCATTAATCTGTACTGTTGCAGGATACAAAAACAGTTTAGGAGCCTCAACTGGTACTGGGGTAGAGTTGTTTCCACAGACACTGTTTATAACTTCCAACACCATGTTGAAATTTAGGGCAAGTACAATAAACTCTGCCTACAGAAGAGAAAACACTGTTCAGTTTGTTTTTTCTTGTCAGTAAATATTTTTCGGCTCTTGCTTAATTCAAAATAAACTTTCAGTATGCTATACAATGGAAACATTAATTTCTGCTCTCCAAACAGAAAATGGTGAGATTCTCTAAGCAATTTGCAGTAGCAAGTTTAAAAGATACAGTTAAAATTCTTCTAGCATCATCTAGTGAAATTACGACAGCTACACAAAGAAATGGTTATTCCAGATACTTGTGCAGACTCAGAGCTCAGTGCAACACAGTATTACATTTACAATCTTGGCATGAGAGAGTCAAAAGAACAAGGTTTAGGCTTGTGATCCATTTACTTCTGATCTCCATTCCCGTTCACCATTGTGGTGGGTTGACCCTGGCTGAGGGCCAGGTGCCCACCAGAGCCGCTCTATCACTCCCCTCTTTCATTAGACAGGGGAGAAAAGGTAAAACTTACGGGTCGAGATAAGGACAGGGAGAGATCATTCTCTAATTATCATCACGAGCAAACCAGACCGAACTTAGAGAGGGAATTCATCTTATTTATTACTAAGCAAAACAGAGCAGAGGAATGAGAAATAAAACCAAAATCTTAAAACACCTCCCCCCACCCCTCCCATCTTCCCGGGCTCAACTTCACTCCCGGCTTCAACCTCCGCCCCCCTCAGCGGCACAGGGGGACGGGAAGTGGGGGTTACGGTCAGTTCCTCACGCGGTGTTTCTGCCGCTTCTTCATCCTCAGGGGGAGGACTCATTGTTCCCCTGCTCCAGCGTGGGGTCCCTCTCACGGGAGACAGTCCTTCACGGCCTTCTCCAACGTGAGTCTCCTCCACGGGGTGCAGACCTTCAGGAGCAAACTGCTCCAGCGTGGGTCCCCCACGGGGTCACAAGTCCTGTCAGCAAACCTGCTCTGGCGTGGGCTCCTCTCTCCACGGATCCACAGGTCCTGCCAGGAGCTTGCTCCAGCGCGGGCTTCCCACGGGGCCACAGCCTCCTTCAGGTGTCTCCACCTGCTCCGGCGTGGGGTCCTCCACGGGCTGCAGGTGGAATCTCTACACCCCCTCATCCTCCCTCCATGGGCTGCAGGGGGACAGCCTGCTTCACCATGGTCTTCACCACGGGCTGCAGGGGGATCTCTGCTCCGGCGCCTGGAGCACCTCCCGCCCCTCCTTCTTCACTGACCTTGGTGTCTGCAGATGTTCTTACATCTTCTCCCTCCTCTCTCTGGCTGCAAAAGCTCTCTCTAACTGTTTTTGTCTTTCTTAAATATGTTATCACAGAGGCGCTGATTGGCTTGGCCTTGGCCAGCGGCGGGTCCGTCTTGGAGCCGGCTGGCATTGGCTCTGTCAGACACAGGGGAAGCTTCTAGCAGCTTCTCACAGAAGCCACCCCTGTAGCCCCCCCGCTACCAAAACCTTGCCACGCAAAACCAACACAACCATTCACCGTCTAACTACTAGAAAAGGAAGCTGACCAAATGGATAGAGAAAGGCTTGTCTAGTAGTAGCAAGATGTCATCATATCTAAGGATTATACTCTAAAGTCTTAAAGTCAGAATTTTACTATTTCTTTCAAAAACAAACAGGAAGAGTCAATATTATAGTTAAGCAAGGTGTCAGGATGGCCAGTTACAGGTTCCTAACAGCAATTCTACCCGCTTTTGAGGCAATGCACTACTGAACTTATATTCAGAATTTTTCATCCTGTCTCCTACAGGAAGTGGAATCAACAGTCTTTCTGTAATTTTGGGAAGATGCATTATATACGCAGGTTAATTAATTTGCTCCCATGGTCAGACAGGGGAGAAAAGTATTAAGATTCCTCCTTGATATGAGTCACTCTTGTGGAAACTCCCAACTTCCTCGCTTACTCATAAACCAAGGACCAAGAGTGCTGAGTAAGTATATAGCTCAGAATTGCAGGGACAGGTAATCTGCCATTACATATACTTATTAAAAGTTCCAAAGTCCTCTTTCAAAGCCCTTTTTCAGCTCTGAAACAAAATCAGCAAACATAATATCCAAAGGGCATGTCAAGAGTTTGTAGACTGTCTACTCACCTTTGAGACAGTAATTTATAAAATTATAAACAAGAATAACAACTTTTTTTTTTTTCAAAAGCTATTCAAGGGCCCTGCAACAAGTTTATTCCAAATGGCCTGAAAAACAAAAGTAATTTTATGATTATGGCAAAAGTAAAAAAATCTTCATACCAAGTCAAGAGCTATTTAGAGCTCAGTATGTCCCATACTGTAAGGATTATTTAAAACACTATAGCAGCGAGCAAAATATAGCACAAATGACTGTAATATTATTTTTACTATGGTGTCATACCAAATGCACATACTAGGTCCGCTTCAATTTCTTTCACAGATTTTAAATGCACATCCATGAAAAGCACTTTGTAATAATGTTGTTGGGAACTACTGTGGCTCCAAATGTTTCCTAAGATCGTGAACAATGTCCTGTGAAGCCTAGAGCAATGGTAAGGAGCTGGACATGGTCTTGGTGGGTGGCTAGATGTTTGAACCAACCAAAAGAACAATCTGTTGAAGAGCTGAAGGACAGATGAACGTAACTGCATGTTAGTTTTGGATGCAAAGACTATCGGCCAGGCTTGATGTAGATATTGATAGCACCTTAATTGACAAGTTCTCAGTTTATATCTCATCTTAATGTTAAGTAGAACCTATTTATCCTACAAAACTACTACCTTGCAAAACCCCAAGCTTCCCCTACCAGTATCTTCACAATAAATAATGCTAAGTAAAACCAGCTAAATACAAGGAATGACAGAGTATGGAAATACCCAGGGAAGTAGAAAAAGAGAACCTTAAAGATAAATTTATTTTCTGATATTCCCTTCCTAGTGTATTAACCAGCATTAGCAAACTACATTTTAGCAAGAGTTTCTTATGTTAACTACTCAACTATCTGGCTAGAAGGTATCTGAAGACAGTTGTAATTCAGAACAGACAAATGGCAAGACTAGGTTTAAAACATGCTCTTTCTTTTATCCATTTCCTTACGCACACAGAGAGGAATTATTTTGATAGAAGTTTCACAACACTTTATCCAAATCCTTTATTTTGAGGATCACTACAGCTAAGGTCCTCCTTTTTTCGTCCTGGTACAAACGCCTAGCTCACCTTAGTTTCAGCAGGCATCTCTCAAATAGGAAACAAACAAGAGTAGCATTCTTTCAAGTTTCAACATTCGTTGGACTCACTACAAACAATGACTGAAACCTCATTTTCACATTCGAAAATAAACAAGAACAAGGAGAGATTACATAGCAGCAATCAGTGACTTCTGCTACTACAGGGAGGGAGGTTAGTGTCCATAAACGTAGATAAGGTCCTAAGTTGAACTGTACTGTTTTCCTTTGAGTTTGACCTTGAGAAACCCTTTAACGTCTTTGTTCCTTAGTTTGCTCTAATAAAACAAGATCTATATACATGCCAAAGTGCTTTAATCATGAAAACTGGCAACAAAGTGTAATATTAAAAATAGAATTTGTTAACAGCAACGCTCAGCTCAACTTGGAACAAAGAGCTGAATTTATGGATTCCGTATTTAGAGATGAAAGCAAAATTACCTGGGCTGAACCAATCTCACAAACAGTCACAATTTTACAATCCAGATTGTCAATCACAGCCATGTCTGCAGAACAACTATCACAAGTCATTTAACTGGTGGAGGAATCGTAGCTAGAGAGCAGTAGCCACTGGAGGTTTTGTGGCACTAACCAGCTGTCAAAATACAGTTCAGCTCTATGGGAACGCACCAAACATTCCCAGACGTTCTGCCTGTAAGTTTACAAACACTGCATAAATAATGTTTAAGTACGTAACAGGAAAGAGATGCTCAAACATTACATTGAGGGCCAACAGTATATACAATGCAAAATACAACTTAAGATCACCTAACAGAGGTAACCAGAGCTCCTTAAGAACTCGAGATTGTTTCTCATTGGTATCCAGTAGGTGAAATAAATGTTCTGGACCACACGGTAGGTAGAGAGACATTAGTAACAGCCAACCCACAGAGCAAAGAGGAGAGACGTAGATATGTAACATATGACTCAAACATGTTCGAAAGCCAAAAGCGTTAAGACAGTTTAGAGAACTGCATGACTACTGTATCTGGGGGGGGGGGGCAGGAAGCAACAGGAGGGAGAGAAAGGTTATTAGTCAAGGCCTTTTTTTTTCTTTTCTTATTCTTTTCATTTTCTCCCCCCCCCCATCTTTTTGTGAGGGCAGCCAGAGGCTTTTTGTTTCAGAAGAAACAAAAAATTAAAAGAGACAAACCAGATATTTAAAGTATTTTTTTAATCTTCTATTGGGTGCTGATCATTATTCCAGCTATGGAATTTCATTAGATGGACAACTGGCTCATTTCCAAGCAGTAGGTCCTTTTTTGCCAAGAAGCTGAAGGATGGTGCCTTCTGAGAAAACACTGAGCAACTTTTCTGGAAGCTGACTGACACTTGTGTGTTTATTCCACATGCATTATTTGAATACCATATAAATATTTCTGTGTGGCATCAAAAAGATCAAGAACCTATATAAGCACATACTTCTTTCAGATTGCTCCTCTTCCTTTGAAAATACATTTTTGAGTGATGAGACAGTGAAAAGATACTATAATGCAGAAGTAGTTAATAGGTAGCTCCTGTATTCTGTGTACTTATGTATACAATTACAAATTAAGTTATGACCTCTGTTACCCAAATGATTCATTCAAAATAGCAGTAATAGCCTCTGACATGCATTACAGGCATGACTGCTGGCAAACTCCATTGAAGTTGCTTAATATCTCTGATTAGTAGATGTGTTCTCAGTTACTTCAATGTGGCAATTAAAATTAGACATAGTTGTAAGTTCCACAGACCTGGCAGGTTTTCTCCCTCAAAGGGACAGAGGAGTTCTCAAAGTTTCACACAAAATATTTCACCTCCTTATTAGGATATGGCTAGAAATCACTTAGGAATGTATTCTGGAGACATAGGTGTATGTAGTTAAAAAACAAAATATGAGATTAGCATCTTAAATAGCTGAGAATCTTCTGCTTTTCCTGTAACAATCTCCCTCCTTTAAAATGAGGATAATCCCATCTCTCAATAACACTGTGAACACTCTGAAAAAGCTTGAGTTACTCTAATCACAAACACAACATAAAGGACAAGAAAATTACTGATGATATCTTCAGAGCAGTTTAAGCAAACAAACTGAAAATCAGAAATAAGATACAATTCCCACAGAACTAAAGGACACCAAAAAACCCCCACCTTCCTCCAGCCTTCATACATTTAAGGAAGCTACCACAACTACAGACTGGCCCAGTTGTAGTTTGCATATTAATCTTCATTTGGGCATTTTTAACATTTCATAAACCCATTTTTCCGGCAAGCAGCAGGAAAAGCAAGGACACATGATATACATAGTGTCTGGAACTGGCGTGGTTTTGGCCTAGTGGGTCTTTCCAGCATGTCTGGGAAATAAAAGGACCTGTTCTACTAAAGAACAGAGAAGGACGTAATTTCTATCCCCCTGTATTCCTTGTTCCCAGTGACCTTGTTAGGCAATTATCTTCCTTTATAAGTGGAAAGCTGGAAGCTTGCCACTTCAAATAGCTGCATAATAAATTGAATTGTCTTCCAAGAGTACTCACCTGTCATACCTGTCTTTCATAGTTGGCTAGAATTTTATTCTGTCTTCAAAAACTCTTGGATATGGTCCGCATCTAACTACGCTTAGGCAATACAGAAACAGTCACATCATCAGAAGAGTATCTGGGATTTTTCCTTGAATACACAAGGTATAGATGAGTAATGTGCTAACCCAACAACTCACCAGGTTTGTCTTTCTCAGGAAGCCCAGTGCAACAATCTAAATTTCCTACCTGTTTCTAGTACAGCCTACCCACAAAAATTTAACTCTATTGAGGTAAACTCTTAACTCTGTTTAACTCAAATAATAAAGAACGAAATATTTTGCAGACTGACTGTTTACCTCTTTTTGATTTTTCTTTGGTAGTATCTTCCCAGATATATGAGTTTTCTTTTAGATAGCCTACAACTTTTAAGACCAAGGCTATGGCAAATCTAAGTCACAGTGCCAGAGTTCTTCAGGGAGCAGACACAGCAGTTGCACCTGCCAGGAAATAACAGCCGACAACTGAGCGAAATTGAGAAGAATCCATCCAAATCAGCCTTGTAGCTTGAAAACTTTTCCTGCTTTTCCAGATAAACTGGGCAGAGCCGCAGGAGACAAGCTTTCCACATTGTAAATGGAGCATCAATCAAACTGAACTGCATGATCCTCATTCTCTTGAACACTCACACTGAAGTCAATAATAATTATTTGAAATAGTACATGTAGCTCTTGACAAGGAGGCACAAGCTTCTTCCAACTCCTATAACTTTATTGCGCTTAAATATCCTGAAATTGGACAATACCTACAATGTGAATGACAGAAAACAAGTTGGAAGGCAGACGAGAGGAACCCTTCTATTTCATACAAGCACCACCAAGAATCTTTTCCTTGTTCACAGAAAAAGGGCCCACTCGGAGACAGAAAGCAAAATTATTAAAGCTGTGCCTTCATAGAGAAGAGTTAGGATTTCACAATAAATACAACTGCAAAATGAAGTAAAGCATGTGTATGCTTGCACTAATCTAACAGAGACCTTTTTAAATTTGATTCCATAAAAAGTTATATTAGCCCCTGAGAATAATCAGGGCTTTGTATGTTTCCACAGGCACTGGGGAAAAAAACCCTAACACAAAAAAATGTAGATCAAAGTGTATAGTAAAGTTTCAGCCATCAAGCTCTGGAGCCATAACAAGGGCTTTATAATCTAAAAAAGATTAAATGGTTGCCATTTTAGAGTAGTTTCTGTGAGTGAGAGATAAATGAGAACATGGTAAAGGTCCAAAATATACCAGCTGAATAAAACTCAAGCTGCTACATTTTCCAAGATGACACTCTGCTCTATGAGCATTATTAGAAAAAGCATGGTGAGTCTAGGCAATTTTTCCCTAAACAGGAAAGCATCAGCCCTGTATATCAACGGCAAGAAGAGCCAAAGAGTGTAACAAAGACCCTTTCAAACATGGGAAAAATCTAACTAAGCAGGACAAAACAGCTACTGTGAAAGAACCAAAACTTCTATACCCTAATGTGTTTCCAAAGGTGGGGTTTTATGGGAATACATGACTTTATTTGTATACCTTTATACTTGACACTAATGTCATGTCACTTCTTTTAAAGTATTTCACTAAATAAGAGGAAACTGTGACAGACTCAAAGAACTGTACACACTTGCAGAACTGTTTGATCACAGTACAGTCGCTCTGAATTTTACACCGAGTACCCAGAGCTCTGTTGACTTTACAAAGCATTTTGAAAGGGAAAAACCTTTAGCTGTAAGCAACTTCTGAATGTCTGCTACCTCTTATATTGCTAGCTAATGAACACACATCCATTGGGAAGGTTAATGCAAAACTTCAGCAATTAAAATAAAAATCTTTTAAGTTGCTCCTTTGAAGAGACTCAAACAAACTAATTATTGTGACAGATCCTGGAAACGTCTGATTGCAAGCTGCAGAGGACTTGACAACAGCACAATGGATTTTGTTCAGAAGGAAAAAAAAGTGGGAAAAACCCCAAACACTCCCATTCTTTTAGGATGGCTGAGAGACTTAATTTTGGACAAAATGCATTTTACCACATCACATTTTTTTCTCTGGAGTTTTACCATTCATTTCTAAACTAAAGTTGTACACATTATCAGAGACCATAAATTTTTCTCCAAAATTGGGACACCTGTAAAATCAGCAGCTTCCATGTAACAAATTAAGGAAAGATGACTTAATAACTGATCTCAGAAATTCATTAAGTTGCAGTATGCTGCTTCCTGCTAGTATTACCATTGGAATTGGTTATTTGTTTTAACACTGGACTCTCTGTGGAAATGTTAAGTTTCCTAGGAGCACAAGCAAATTGCCATCAGTCTCTGGAAGGAATAAAATAAGAGAGAGAATCAAAGTAAACCAGTGAAGTTTCTTAATATCAGTTTTTGACTGTTTGCTACTGATATATCCTATGTATCACAGAAACCAAAGGTCAAGGAAGAGAGCGAGCTAGACAACAGAAAAACAAAGCTTTTCAGAGTTTTGTGATTTAAAAGGTTTCACCGCAGACCTTCTCTGTAAAAAAATGTCTTTCAAAGACAGAAGTATCAAACTGCAGTTGGCTTTTCAGCAAAGCACAGAAATAAAAGGCATAGGATAAGGAAGTGGAGCACAGGAATACATAGTATAAAAGTGAAAGATGAGTTTAAAACAGTTCTGTGAAATATGCTCTATTAATAATGTCATGTGAAAATGTGCTTTAAAGTACAGAATTTGAAGTTTCATATTAATTTATCTTGCTTAAAGCAATATCAAAATTCTGTTTTGCTATTTTCAGACCTTAACAACAAAAGCTTTTATTTCAGGGGGGCGGAGGGGGGAGTGGAGGTGAGGGGGAGGGTGGGGACACACATCCCTTAACAGGTGCAATGGTACTGGTTAAAACAATTGTAGAAGAAGGAAAAAAATATTGCCTTCAATAACATTTAAATCAAATAGGCTGCCTGGCTAAAGTAAGGGAAAATTCATTCTTGAAACACAAGCTTGCAGAATGAAGTATGAATGTGAGAGTTTACTTATTTCTATGTCAATGATGGTGCTACTATGCCAGCTAAACTATGACCATACTGAGTTCTTTGTGAGCACATCTACAGCAATGGAAAAAAATGGATTAAATGCTTTCAATCTGTTTGTACTCAAATATCGTTCAAAGTCTGGTGAGCCCAAGTAATGCAAGTCACTATCTAATTCCTTCCTGATATGATGGGCTAGACAGTATTTGAGTACGTGTAGGCAAACCAAAGTCTAACAGCAACTGATAAACCTTGTTGTCTTTGAAATAGGAAAAGGCTCTGGGCAGAGTGAAGGGCAGAGGTTTCTGGCTCTTGGTTGCGCTATGAAGTAAAACAGCATTTTGCTTTCCCTGCTGGGTTACTTCTAGCACTGTTAGCACTGGATGTAGCTCACAGGATAAAGTTCATCTGCGATCCCCTCTCGGGCCCCTCAACATCTCTCATTGGTGCAGCTGCAAACCCCTTTATGCTGCTGCGAGATCCCTTAAGTAACATGCCGGTCACATCACTGCTACTGGTTCAGCCCTTTCTACTGACCTATAAAGAATGCTATGTTTTGATTTGCACAGTTGGAACACACAACCAAACAGCTTTAAAAACTATTTCAAAGTCAAAGCTTATTTTTTTTTTTTTTTTTTTTTTTAGTATTTAGCAGCACCTGAAAACTCAGAGCATGCCCAGAGCACTAGCACGGTGCTCCAAAAGGCCGATGCACAACTTGGACATCTACAGCACAAAAATGATGTGGGAACCAGCTTAGAAATACATGTATCAAGCACATAGTCAGAGTCAACCAGCCTCTGGATTCCAGGATCCACATTAAAGGAACAAAAGCAACCAGCCGACTCCCTTTTACTATGTTGCTTGCTAGGGACACTATTACTTACTTGTAGCTGTTATTATCGTTCAGCTGGAAGAACATTTTCACCACAGGTTATTTATGAATGTCATATGCATGTGATGTCATATGGCGCTATACATTTGCAAAGACAAAAAGCAATTGTACTGTTTGAGTTTGTAAGGAGATGCAACTAATGGACACATGGTACAAAGGTTCTTCAGCCAACCCCCTCCACCTCCAGCTACCCAACTCAAGATGAACACAAATTACAAGAGTGCTAGTTCTATATAGCATGGGAATATTGAGAAAAGTTTAAGAAAAAATGCTGCATCAACTGAAATCATTGCATTGCATATAAAGACTCAGAGGCTGAGAGGACAGGCTTACATCTCCCATCTTTGATTTACAACTTGTGACTCCAACTTGCAGCTGCACCAAACACAATCCGGGGATTCCCTATAGTTTCCACCTTCCCTGTTACTATGTTCCATCTTCAACGGGAAATGGTTCTGCTCACTGATAACCAGAAGATGCCTTTCTTGCAGTTTATCAGAGCAAGCATTCAGAACATTCAAAAAGAGAAATGCTGTTCAGTTGAGTGTGAAGATTTGCAATCTCAGTCAACCATAATCTCAGGTAAATATGAGGATGATAAGATGTTGCTATTCTGTTCTTCTGCAATTGCTTCCAGAGAGGAGCCGTCAGTATCAGAACACGGCTTCAAGCAATACTGAGCAAAAGTTTAACTAGAACTTGTGAAAAGGTGAAATGACCCAAAAAAGCTTTTCCAGCTTCTTTTCCAAGATGACAAAACCCTCTCTCAGTTACTTCACTCATTTTCTCCCCATCTTATTAACATACCTGCAGGGGCACAAGAGATGTGAAAATCGTGTAAAATCCAACTTCAAGGGAAAAAAAAAATCTCTCAGAAACTTTATAATACATCATAAAGTCCCAAAGAATGCACAAGAAAACTCAAAGTCTCACAACTATTTGCTTTTCCCCAATATGTTGGCAGAAACATTTACCTCATCTTTGTTCCAGCCTTGATGCAATATTGTACACTGTCAATTACGTGGAAATTTCTCCAGTTTCTGACAAAGAAGGGCTCAGGCTGTGCAAAGCTAGAAGCGAGTGTTGCTTTGCAGCACACACGGCTGAGCTCAGCATGGTCGGCCTTACAATGATGGATGAGAGCTAAGGGAAGTAACCCTGCCAGAAGGCTCAGCACTTGCACTGCATGAGATGGGGATGGCAGCAAGGCACGTAAGATGACAGCCTACAGGGAGTCCCCCAACCAGGCACCCACAATTGCAACAGGAAAAACAAGCAAACAACTGAAGAAAACATGATGCATTACCCATGTTGTTCTGGGCAAGCAACAAGCAAGCAATTTACGCAAACTACACAACGCATTAGGGGACAAGCAGAAGCAGATCAATTCTGCCATCTAGTATAAAAGTGCTCTTGCTCTTATATCTCTTCAGAGTCCCACATCCAGCTCCAATCATTCCCCCCTCGCTTCACTCCATTGCTTCATGCATCGAGCACAGATGGTAGACAGAGCTACGCTATGGTATTTATACACAGGCTTTAAAAGACTTACAAAGTATAGAAACTTATGTACTTCAAAGTATATCTTTTTCATAACTTTGCAAATTTCCTAATAAATTACTTTGTGAGATTTAATGGTTAAGCAATTCAGTAGGGGTATTAAGCGTACTTTCGAAAGACCCTGAGCAGAAGACCATAAGTATGCTCTTCTTCATTTACTTACTGCAACTGGAACTCCAAATAAGAGCTAAAGGACCACAGAAATAATACCAAAAGCACAAAGACACAAACAGGCATATTTTTAAGTTGTCTTTAACTTGTACTTACTATGCAGCAGGGTGCTCTTAGTAACTAAAGCAAAACTAAATGCAGCGGAACAAGAATATATTCTTCCATTTTGGTCTGCCTGGGACACCTTGCCCACAGCAAATGTTTTCAATTTCATGAGTCTGGTATCTTTTTTTGTCCTTTTAAGAAGATAAAGCCTCTAGATATAGCTGTCTTTCCTTTGAAGTATTTGAATGCTCATACTAGTGCCTCACCACAGCGCCTGAGAAGCCTTAAGCATACAGCCTGGCTTGGAGAGCTGTTAATTCAAAACAGAGCTGTAGAACTCTCATGGCTTGTTTAAAGCAAACAAAGAAAACATCCCTCCGTTGAGACTCACTCAAAAATTTTTTTAGTATTAGGATCAGGTTACTCACTGGAAAGCAGCATGAAGTAGAAGTAGTAAGAAAACCAGATTTATGGGGGGGTGGGAGAAGAAAAAAAAAAAAGACCAAAACCATAATTTTTTTCCCTAGACTAGAAATAATGCAAAAATCCTTCCACAGCCCCCACAATAAGATTTGTTTGCCAATGAGATGAAGTCTTCAAGAAAGTAAAAAAAAATCAAGAATTCAAGCATACCATCACTACTTGTGTGTGTGTATCAAAATGTTTTAAAAGAACTCAGAGCCTTTTCCTCACCATCTATAGAGGTGTACAGCAATTTTTCCAGCAAATGACAATCCAGTAATTGACAATTAAATTAAACTGACAATTAAATTAAAGGAACTGAAATTAATTTTTTTTTCTACTGACTTACATTACAGCATTACAGTCATCACAGATGTTATTATAAAGTCTTATAACAAAAAAGAAAAAGAAAAAAAAAGAGTAATTTTCTGTTTGACTGTGTCTCTGACAAAACTGATTATGTGCTATGTCATGGCTTTCATAGTATTTTTAGCTTAAAAAAAGATTTCCATTTTTGGTCATTACAGCCAAAGAATACTGCTGATAAGTAAAATCAGTTTTGTTATCAACCAGACAAAGCTCATCTCCTTGCTTCTCTGGTCATTAATTTCTCATCATCTGTTTCATGTGGCTGGAAGGGGTAGAAAGGTTTCTTCCTGGATTTTTTTTTCCATTTAGAGTCCTAAATCATTTTACAAGTTTCATCTGTCAACCAAGTTGAACTTTGCTCTAACAGCAGCAGAACTGGTATCCACACCAAGTGGCAAACCAGTTTATAAGTGTTCAGAATGACTGCGTTTGCATAAGCTTTTTTATTTAACTGCATCAACATAAGAACAGATTTAAAGTGGAACACCACATATGCTTAGACAAGGCTTAGCTATGATAAGCTGACTCAATTTGGACACAGCAAAGCTACTGAAATACATTTATAATAATGTTATCCAATTTAACAAAATATATTTTGCCCTAGCTACATTAAATACCAAAGACCTCATCTTCTTCAGGGAGAAGATGAGGATTAATTGGTAAATTAGCTATAATCACATATTATAGAAGATGAACTGCTAGTTCATCCCTAGAAAAAGAAAAAATCATTAAAATAAAAGACTTCAGCTTTTTATGCAGCATTAAGTATGTACCCACAATGTAAAGCACTGGAAAGGGCTGGAAAAGCCCTATCATTGTTTTAACAGCTTGGAAAGAAAGGAGGGGGGGAAAAGTGAAATTCAGTTCTTCTTAGAGTACATCAAATTGCACTCCATGATGCAAGAACAATTCTCAATTCAACTTCTGGTTTCAGCACTGATATACATACTTCTTACAATTTTAAAAAATAGATTTAACCTGATCTCTACTACATTTAGAAATGCAGTAATTTATACATTAAAATTATATTTGTATTCTCATAAATACATATTTCACTTATTTTTTACTTATATATTCACTAAATGCACTAATGTGTACTTTAGGCAAGCAGTAATTGGAATCCAGTATGATATTTTAATAATATATACTTGAAACTCAGATGTGATTAAGACATACACTAACTTCACGTAAGACATGTGCATGAAAGTACTTTTCAGTCAAAATCTGGCCCTTCAAGGAAATAATGTTAGGGTTATAATATATATTAAATTTCTAAGAATCAGTATTGAAGACTTCTTGTCAAGATTTGCTTTTCAAAAGGAGAAAGGAATACTCCTACATGGTACATTGAAAATCAAAATACAAATCTGAAGCTGAACACATTGCTGTAAGTTTGCAGCTCCCTGCTTCAAAGTTTTGAAATTAGGCTTACACAATGCAAAGCTCTAGTGACGGAAAGATTGGGCTCACAGTTACTAACTGGTAAGAGAATAAGGAAACAAGCAACAGAACAAGACACAAAAAGTAGAGGAGATTGAAACTATAAGCGGATTTTTGGTCACAAGAGGTCCTTTGATTTGCCCTTTTTTCCAGCTAGGAGATGCAATAAAAAAAGAAAAGAGCTCAACATAAGGAGAGACAATAAAGATCTGGTCTGTTGTGGCTTCTCTTCCCATTCCTTAAATACATATATATATATAAACTTCCAAGCAAATAAACATTTATCTTTGCTTCAACTGCCACCCACTGGAAAAGAAAAGCAACATTAATTCCAAATTGCAATACCCTAAATAGGTCAGAAAACCAATCTGACAGATACTAGTACAGATTATATTAAAACTCTGGAATGGCCTTGAAAATCTTAGCAGCAGTGCTAGAAATAACCAAGCTTGCAAATTAAATTGAAACAGAAAACAGAATTCAGCAACAAACCAGAGCTCCACTTCCTTTCCCCGGCCCAGCCCTGGCTGGTGGGCATTTGCATTGCATTGCGAAAGTTTTGGAGAGGAGCCGGAGTTTGTGGGGATGAAGTGAGAGTAACAGGGCTGGCAGCACCCCTCTGACAAACATGGCACAACACGGATAAGCAGCATCGCACAGCCTGGCAGTTATTGCCCTGTGCTGTGCTGCTCCTGCTGCACTCCAGGTCTATCTCTATACTCGTATTGCTGCTCCCTCTCCCACTTGCTTATCTTACAATAGTAATCCATCAACTTCTGTGCCTAAATTGCAGCTTCGGCGTTCCAGCTTTCCCTCATTGGCAACCCCCATATTCCCTTCAATGGACACATGGGTGCCTGTGGTGCAGGAAGTTGGTGGTGCAGATCCAGTAATTTAAGTAATAGAGCAACATGGAAAGCCTTGTTGAAAAAACAGTATAGGCTGCAACAGAGCATTATCATCCACTTCAGATGAAACCTGTTCTAACTTCAGATAAAACAGATGTATACGTACACCAAAAGTGCTTACCTAGGATAGCAATATGAGGTATTTGCACGCAAAAGCATGCATGTTGGATGCAACGACAGCAGTACAACAGCCTGTTGCACAAATGAAACAAAACTCACCCTTAACTGGAACAGATTGTCTTGGAGACTTACAGTTCTGGTGAACCGGCACTGAGGTTGTGATGGCTCAGCCAGGGAAGTCAGCAATCACAGCTGAGACCTTCGGGCAAGCAAACCTGAATGATACAGACATGCCCTGACTTCCTGGAGAAAAAAACCCAACCTCTATAAAAATGAGACCAAATAAATGTGGAGAATTAGATTCCAGAGAACCTTCCATATTAAAGATATTCTCAAGTGTATATGCGACGAAGCAAGTTTTGCCAACAGAATAGCTACTCAGCGATTATGGATGAGCGGAGAGGTATAAATTGATTGCAGATTCCCTTGCTGTAAGGGTCTAAGGAAACTGGAGGAAAGGAAAAAAAAAAAAGCCTAAGAACGTACTACAAGCCTAATACAATAAACTGGGGATTAACAGACAGCCCTATAAATCCCCTGGTCCAAATCACATGTTTCTTCAAAAAGGCCTGTACAAAAAAAAAAATCTACCAGGAGAAAATATCTGGCAATATCCCCTCATGAAATTTCTCTTCTGCTGTTGTAAGGTGAGGAGTCCCTGTCCTGGTTCTGGCTAGGATAGAGTTAATTTTCACAAGGAGCCAGGACAGGTGACCCAAGCTGGCTGGGGGGCTACTGCATACCATGTGACATCATGCTCACCATAAAAGGGGGCTAAGTCGGGCATGGGCGGGTTCAGGGTGGCTCCTGGATGGGCTGTCATGGGTTCGGTAAATTGCTTTCTGTTATCAGCCATTGTGAACATCTGTTATCAGTACTGTTGCTGATTGTTTCCCTCTCCCTTGCTGTCCCAGTAAACTGTCCTTACCCCAACCCACGAGGCTTTGCCGTTGTTTTTCCGCTCTCCTCCCCATCCCGCCACGGGAGGGGTGAGTGAGCGGCTGCGTAGTGCTCAGCTGCCAGCTGGGGCTAAACTGCGTCAGTCCCACAGTAGAACAACTTCACTGGACTTGCACAAAAAGAGATGCTGCTTTCATGGGACAGAGTCAGGGCCAAGATACCTGCCAAAGTTGTAATACTGCTTCAAGCTGTATCTTCCTGCTCTCTAGTTCCCCGACAGGATTTTTTCTAGGCAGGACACAACCGCTGTCTACTGACCCCTGGTTTTACCAGTCCTTCTCTAACCCTTGTGCTAGGTTTGAAGGAACTAGGTAACTGGGGATGCTGGAATCTCCTTTCTACCTGAGACAACAGGAGAAATGTTCAAGTGCAACGTCTCACTGCATTCGGGTCAAAGCAAAACTGGAGGCATTTTAGCTCTTAAGTTACCTGAAAGAGTTTAGGTCCATATTAATAAACTCTTGCCCGTGGTATGCTGCTTCTGAGATGAACTTGTCAAACAGAAATCATGTCAGCTCCTGTCAGTTATCGAGGAACACAAGCAAACGTAATATGAGAGAGCTCACGTGATTCCCTGACAGACAAATCTGCTCTGGATATTTGGTAATCGGCATCCCCAAGTCATTAGTAAGACTATTTGAGTTCAGTGAAGGCCATGGTCATTGGCCAACACACACATAAGGAAGTAGCTAAACTCTTGTTGAGCAATTCACAGCTCAGCACAAATGCAGCATTAACAGACCAGCACACTGGACGTGAAGAAATGTAATCATCATCGCTCAGTGAGTGCAAGAACCAGGCTACTAAAAAAAAAAAAAGTTTCTTTAAAAAAACCAAAAGCAGAGATCTATCAGTACTGAAAGCATCTATAATCAAATCTACTCCTTCACATGCAGAGATACTTATATGACTGAGGGTTTCAGATCCAGTTTTTTATTTAATCTATAAAAGGAACAGAGTTCGTTATCAAAATGAAAGATTCTGGCAGCACCTACTTGATGTAAGTCAGCCATCTGTGCTCCCTCTTACAGGAATATACATTAAATACATTTTTTTAAAATAAGCAAGAATAAATCTTACTTTCACAAGAGTTTTCCAGTAAAATGTTCTGACACACGATTGTATTCTTTAGCAAGTGAAGTATTTTCTCCAGTTCAACAGGCACTAACAAAATCAGTAAGGTACAAAATACTCATTTTGGTTACATAGTCATGCCAGCAAAATGCAGTCACCCAGAGGCATTACAAAATTTATCATAAAAATCTTGAGATAAAATGTACAGGCAGTCAGTGTCATATTTCAAACATGACAGTCTTTCAAAGTTATTGCACTATGTCTATTCATCTTAATTTTACTTGAGAACACAAGTTAAGAGCCTATAATGGGCCCTACTTGCTACTGGCTGGACTGTATCTTCCTACCAAATTCTCACACAGAGGGCTTTTCAAAAAGGAGGGACTGCTTCTTTTAAGAAATACAAGATTCCTCTTTTGTTCAAACAAGAATCAAATACATTCTCCTGCTAGAAAAGCATAGTTCAGCCATCGAACAATGTGTTAGCAATAGCTTAGCTACACTGCCTTTGTACTCACTGGGGAATTTCCCAGAAAAAGGCAGACTACAGAAGCCAAGCTTAACCTTGAGTTTGGCTGCTAGACATTTTTGATCATCTTTTCAAGTGTCTATCTACATGTTCAAGCGTCTAAATCTTAAAAAAAGAAAAAAAAAAGGGGTATAAGTTTAAAAAAAAAAAAGTTTTACTATCAGAAAGACAAATCTGGTATTGCTACCAAAAATCCATCTTCCCTTTTAATGTTTGCCATACTGAATATTGATAGATTTTATGCACTTAAGTAAATTAGGTATCATTGGTATGATGAGGAACAAAGTAGTACTGACTAAACACTCAGATTTCATGAGTTCCTTAGGCAGAAAAAACATGGCAAAGCTTAAACTCAAGAAACAAGAGAATATGATAAAGAATAAAATATATAAACAAGGATTTTATTAGATTGCTAATAAATAGGCATTGATGGGGAAAAAAAAATTCAAACACTCAAAAAGTAACTTGACATTTGAGTGCTAAAAAACCATGCAGTTTTCTTTCTTTGTCATCTCATCATCACAAATTTGTCCCACAACAAACAACTAGGCTAAACCAACACAGGTTTAGGCCTTCAGCTCCAAATCAGTAGCATGAATGACTTCATGGGGTGGCGAACAAAGCTGGGACTCAAGATTTACTGCATATGTTTCAAGATACGCTGTATTTATAGCAGGTAGCCAGGATTAAACTAAGTCTATACATAAATAATTTGTGAAACTGCAAAAGACTAAACATAATGCAACTCAAAACCACTTATACACAAACATACATCCCATTTTAGAGGCTTTCAGCCATCCAGGAGACAAGAAACAGGATGCTAATTCAGACAACTCCTCTGAGCCCAGTGAGGTAGAAAGGAATTCAGCCCACGTGCACCTCCTCAGAAAAGAGGGGCACCCTTACTAAGCTTGTTTTAGCAGGGTCTCTTTGCTACAGACACGTACAATGCCTAGTGCAACGATACCTGAACCTATTAACCACTTTCCTAGGAGCTATCCCAACTCCACTTTCACTACCGATGGGTAAAAAGTGAAACCCTTCGGTTACACTTCAACCAAACAAGACCACAGTTTGCTCACAGTTCTAAGGAAAAGTATTAGGAATAGCAGGATACAAATATATGTTGCAGATGCGTTTTGTTCTCAAAAGCAGGGAGGACCTTGGAATTCCAAATACTCCTGTTACGGGGCATACAGAGAGGTGCTGCTTTTTATTTTTTTGATAAATTTGATGGTTGGCTGATCAAATGGGAGGAGATGGCAAGTACACACCCTCCTCCCTTAGCTGTCAAGCAAGTATCATACAAGGTTTAAAAGCTTAGTGTGCATCAGTTTCATGAAGCTATCTGTGATGTTCACTCCAAGACTTTATGAAACATGATTATTATCATATGAGTACCAACTATGCTTAAGTATCCTTAAATAAACTTCCAGATAGAGCATTGCACTCAGTGGCAAATAAATTATTAGGAAACACATTTCAGTAAGAGGATACCATTAAAAAGTATTCTGCAGTTTTATGCACTTTCTTAGCCTGAGAAATATTTTTAAAGAATTGATTTTATGGCTGCCTCTTTGATCTGCAGCTATTGATATACATCTGTACCGCATCACTTCACATTTTAGTCAGAAACTGTCAAATCTATCGTCAATCAGAAAACAGCAACAGCTAATTTAATAGGTTCAAGACACAGCATACTTCATGGATGTCAGGGCACCTTCCTGTCACTGAAAGGTAGACACAATGTTCCACTTGCATAAATTTTCATTAAAAAAGAAAATAATCTGAAACACACAGATATGCACATCAGATTTCCATTCTCCATATCAGTGTTACTTCTAATAACAGAGTCTGGTCTAGGTCAGACCAGAAATTAATCTCACACGACTCCTGCCAAGGACAGATTAGTGATGTTCCTGGTACTCCTGTGCCAGATCTCTTTCTCTACCTTTCCTGGTGTCTCTGGTAACAGGAGCAGCACACTGGTGCAGTTTACAGTCATAAAGGCAGTATGTATAATCTAGGTGGCCCTATAAAGCTAGAGGCAGCATGCCACTTCCTACAGAGCACACCTTTGCAAAAATACTCAAATGTCATAAAAAGCTAACAGGGTAGCCTCTTTAAGAAAAAAATCTTACAGGTAGAAATAACTGCCTTTTAAATGAGAACATAACACAAGCCAGTTCAGCATTATTTTACCAAGGCTGTAAAGAGCTCTCCCAGGCTCATCTCTGTTAATTGCATCTTTGCAAAGCACAGTCAAGTGGATGTGGATTACTTTTAATGTCCTACCCAAATAGCTCTGGAGACAGGTAATTTTCCCCCTTTCCCTATTCCTGCTTTTTGTCCTTTGGCTCCACATAGAGCTCTACAGAACCAAATTCTACACTCAGATTATGCAGGTAAAGGAAGATGACAAGTTTTGTCACAGAGCAAGGAAAACAGTTAAAAATCCTACTGGAACACAAACTGTTTTGGTGGTTTTTAGGTGACTTTTGGATAGAACCTGATAACCAGGATGGAGAAGCTGCATTTCATGCAAGGATAATTCTAGAGTAAAAGAAAAATAAATCACATTACCTTTCTCAGCAGTGGATGATTAACAGGATTTCGGTTCCTAATTAAGTCAGCCAGCCCCCAGACTCCACTGGTAAATCCCTCCTTGTCATCTTTCACATTCAGCTCTGACTCATCTGCAAGAAACATTTCAATCCCTAGCCCAATCCTTCCCCCCCCACCCCCCATTATTTTTACAGTAGGTTAAGTATATACTTCATAAAAGTAATGAAAGGGATGGCGGACTACAGGCACATAACACATTTGGACCGCAGCATTAAGAGACACACCTGAGTTAGCTTAGGGAACCTAAATACCTGTGTCAATGAACCCAATACAGGCACATACCTCAGTGCTGGCCAACACCTGTAAAGTATTTACACTGTACAGTCCACACTGGAGCTTGTGCCACTGCAGCTTCACTGTAATTACTTTGACTGAAGTGAACTTTGATACATCCACACATGCTACAGTCCCAGCTGCAACGCAGCTGCGGAGCGAGAGGTGGTGAAGGAGCTCCTCTTTTTGGGAGCAGCAGCCAGAGCTGAGCTCCAGCTACAGATGGGCAACAATTCCACAGGGCAGAGGATTTGCTCCTCTGCACAGAGGCAGGGTGACAGCAAAGTCCTTCAAGCGGAAACAAGGATGGATGGCTAATTTAAACTATTAGGCCCTGAAGTACTCAATCTGACATGAACTTTAATTGTAATGACTGTGGCTTTTAGACCACATCAAAATAGACTCAAAGGTCTGAAAGCTTCTATGCTTTTCCCAGGAAATCACTTATTTTAATAAAAGATGTCCTCTTTCTAGGCTTTATTGTTAGTTCCTTGATCTATATAGCATCAAATAGCCAAGTTTTCTTTGAAAGATTTTTCTAAAGATTTCTCTATAACAGAAGTACCTGTTAGAAGAATATTTCAGGAGTTGTCTAGTTTAGAAATAGTTTCTAGTTTAAAAATAATTCCTTCTTTACCGAGTACCTTTTCAACTATGCTGTGCAGTCAGAAAGCCAAATTTATTATATAACACTATTTCACTATTCCATTCAATAGGAAAATTATGACCCTATAGTATAATTACACCTAATGAAGAGATGGGTTATAATTAATGAACTACAAAATGGAAAAAAGTTTGAGAATGAGCTCTTCTCTGGTCAGAACAATAGGAGTATCTTCCTGATCAATGATCTCACACACATTCACCAAAAAAATTACCTTACATACTCATTAACCACACATACATCATGGCTGCGTAACAGAGTATAGTTATCTATACTTTTGTATCAGCCACTGAGTGGCAGCAATTCCTTCATATCTAAATTTGAATTACGAGATGTAGGATGAAAATTTCAAAGTATTGCTAACTCTTAATTCTTTCATGCTACATTTTTTTTATGTTTAGCATTACATACAACCATAAAATAATGCCTAGTGAAATACCTTGTTATGTGTTTCAATTTTTAAATTGTCAAAGCTTCAAAAATTATGTACTTTATTCTGATAATCGTACTTAGAAGTTTGCTATATTCAATTTTACAAAGAGATAACTTTGAATAAAACTATGTGGATCAAGGAAATTGGAAAGGCCAGCATTTAATAATTTCTTTAACTAAAGGACAGACCTGCATTTTATCGTGAAACTCAAGGTGAGGGAGACAAGTTTTGAAAAAAAAAAAAACAAACCAAAAAAGAAAACCAAAACCTACTCAAATCTGTTTTGCAGCCTGAGGTTTGCTTTTTCCTCAGTATTTGCAAGTTCCTGTAGTAGTATCTTGGGGTGACTGAAATCTATCAGTCCAAAGACAAATATCTAATTTTTAATACAGCCATTTTCAGAAACTAAAATAAACATGAAATGCTGCATAGATGCTTTTTTAAAAATATATTTATGAATTATTGCTTAACCACTTAAGAAGCACTTCATAGTCTCTTGTTCAGAACACTATATTGCTTATATTTGTTTATAGCTTTCTATTTGAGCAGTACAATGCTGCACGGCATTATTTGATAGATGGAAAGCTGAAGAAGTTATTTGCTGGCTTATTAGATTGTTAATGGACTAATGACTGTAAGAGGCCAAGACCCAAACAAGGTTTAAAAGAAACTAAACACACAAGTGCATCCAGGATTTTGACAGAGACTATTTGTAGAGAAGTTAAATGTTGTAATTCGGGCTTTAAACGAGCATCTAAAACTAAAAAGAGATCTAGCATGAGAACCGATTATCCCACGCCTATCTTCTCTGCAGATTCAGTTCTGTCCTTGGAAGCATCCAACTGTCAAGAGACGGGATGCACAGCAATATCATCCTTGCACATAAATCTCCTGCAAGAGCTCCTAGATCCAGATTAACGCTCTGCTCCACGCTACTTGAATAGTCTAGAAGTGAAGTGGCGCAATAGAGCCCACAAGTAAACAGATGTCAGATGTAACCACGGAATACCATAATTCAATTATTTTAATATTTCATACCCTAATGCAAACAGGGAATTCTCTAGTGATGAACTGAAAATTGTTTTTTAAGAGATGCACGCCTGGCATGTACACAAAAGCAACAGGCATTCCTGCTCCTTCATTTCCCATTGTCTGTCGCCATTCAGCTGGAAACCTGACCATTTAAAAGACCATGCATTTTATCTGCTTCAAACTCGCTGTCATACAGGAAAGAGAAAGAGTATCAATGCGGCCGGGTGGGGGAACAAAAAAGTTGGTATTATCAAACTTGGCATTTCTGCTATGAGGAAACGCCAGGTTTCTGTCAAGGACCAGAGGGATCCCGTTCCTCCTCACACGGGGCACAAACCTCTCCCTCCCGCCAACGCTGCCCGTCCCTCCGGCCAGAGGCTGACAGACTTTCCCCACTCAAGGTCGCGCTTCCCCGCGGACCGAACGGGCCGGCCCCATCCCGAGCATCACCGAGCTCGGCGACAGGGAGGTTTCTGTGGAGAAAGTCCGCGGCGGGGCCGGCCCCAGGGCTCAGCCGACTCCCGGGGCTCCCGCCGCAGCCCCTCGCCCCGGGGCGCGGAGCCCAACATGGAGGCGCGCCTGAGGAGGAAGCCCCGCAGCAGCCGGTGCCGGAGGCAGCCCCGCCGACTCTCACCCCGCAGCCCCGCCAAGAGGCGCTGCCCGGTCCGCCCGCCCCTCACGCCCGATCCGCCGGGGCACACGCCGGAGCAGCGAGCTGAGCCCGGCGGCGGCCGGAGCCGAGCGCCCCTCTCCCTGTCGGGAGCCCCACGGAAGCCGGCTGAGCCAGAGGGAGCCGGAGCCCGTGTCGCTTCCTCATTCACCCCACGCCAGGCGGGGCAGGAACTGCCGGGCGGAGGGAGCCCCCGCGCCGGGGGCAGGTACCAGCACTCACCCGCTTCCAGGGAGCCCTCAGGAGCCACGGTCCGCTGCCGAGTTTCGGTCGCTGTCCCGAGAGAGAGCGAGAAAGTGACTGAGAGAGCGAGTGGGACCCCGCCACGGCCCGGCCCGGCCCGGCCCAGCGCTCCCCGCCCCACGCTCCGCCCACAGGGTGCAGCTGCGGGCCGCGCGCTCACCTGCAGCCTCCGCCGCAGCTGCCCCCGCGCGGGCCTCGCCCCGGAGGTGCTGAGGGAGGTTGGCAGCGCCGCCCGCTCGCCTTGAGGAGAGGTGGTGGTTGCGGCGCCCTGTCCCGCAGCTCCCCGGCGCGGCCCCTTCCCTTTCCCCTTCCCCCCCCCCTTCTCTTCGCCCCCCTCTCCCGTCAGCGGCTGCCGCGTGTGGAAACGGCTCAGCCTTCGCCTCCGTGGCAGCCTCGGGAGCCCTGGGGTGGCCGGGTGCCAGCACCGAGGTGGGAAAGCTGTGGCCGGGGCAGTGTTGGTGCTGCGGGTGCTGGGCCGCGTTTCAGATGAGGAAATTATTTTTTAGGGTTTGGGGTTTTTTTTGGTTGGGTTTTTTTTTTTTTTTTTTGGTCCAGTGGTCGCTGAGGCCGAAGAGCACCTGGGTTTGAGGAGCTGGAGCTCAGCTGGTGAGCGCTCAGAGGGTTCCTCTGCCTGGCGGGGAGCAGCACTTGGGTTTCCTCACCTTTTTGCCACGCTGTCCCTTCTAGGCTTTTGTTTAAAATGTTCTTTGGTGGCTTAAAAGCTGTGAATGTTGTTTTAGTAACGGGGCTAAAGCTGGGTAGGCTGTAGCTTTGTCAGCACTGCTGTCACCTCAGCGACTTTACCGCGGAGGTGGCCTCTGCTGATGTGCCTGAAGCTAGAGGCATCCATAGGGCATTCAGGGTCCGAGTCAGGGCTTTCCCCGAGTTTGTATTATGCTCTGAGCAACGAGGCTTGGTTTTTCTTGACACCTTTGGTGCTGCAATCGTCAGTGTTAAAATGAGATGTTTTAGGGATGGGTTGCAGCACAGGAATGTGTGAAATGTAAGAACCAGAGAAAACACCACCATACTCCTACTGTAGGACTCTAAGGCAGACCTTTGTCATATTTTTTTAACTCATGCAGGTCAGGTGTAATTATTGTCATGTTTTCATCTTAAATGATCTCATTCTGCCCTAGCTGAAAACAGTGCTGAAACTCCCAGTGTGTTTTCGTGCCTCTGTGATGCTGTGGTAACCGCGGGTGTTTCTCTAGGCAGGTGCCAGGCCACAGTGTGCAGCTGAGGGTGTCAGAACATTGCTGGGGCCTGTGACCCAGCTGTTAAATGGCTGCAGAGTCATCTCTAAAAAGCCCAATTCCACCTGTTTGGTGTCCAGCATCTTTCCAGAGCATTTCACTTGATATTCATAAGGTAACGAGGAAGTTCCTCAGTTGTGACATCAAATCTGAAAGGCTATAATGTGTTTATAAATCAGCCTTGTCAATAGTTTATTTATGTAGGGAGAATTTAATTTGAAGTGACTTATTTTAAAACAAAATGACCGTCAGCTGAGAGGTCTAGTGGATAGGATGGTAGTCACAGTTTGGGTGAAGGCAATGGAGCAGAGTTGTCTTGGGTCATTTCTTTTTTACTTCTGCTGCAAATTAAATGACGTAGCATTTTGTACAGATACATGTTCTTGTGCATGTTTAAGTGTGGGTTTTTTTTTTTAATTGGAACATACAAACAATATTTTCCTGCTTTGGGACAGAATATCATCTGATTAACTGTAAATTGCATGAGGTCCCTCATTTAAAATTATGTAGATTGCTATTATGCTGTAATCTGAGGAACTTTATATGCATGAGCAATTCGTGACTGTTGTGTTATAAAAGCAAAACTAAAACTAGTTTGAATGAGGGGGAAAAGCAGAAGCTAGCTGTGGCCAAGCAGTTTTCCTCATTTTGGTACTTTCAGTGAAGTTTGGCAAAACAAAGTGCTTTAAAATGCATTTCATTTAATTTCATGTTCTTTGAGTATTTAATGGAGTGTAAGTGGTCAGAGACAGTCCATTTTGGTTTTTGAACTTACCATATAATGTTGCAGCAAACCATTTGTTAACTACTGTTGCATTTCAATTATTTAGAGCATCACTTTAGACCAAGTCTTTCTGAAAGAAATATTCTTTTCTCATTTGGGTTGTGAAAATTTTGCAAGACCTTAAGAGACTTCCTTCTTGTGTCTTTGTTCAGTCAGTCAATGGGCTCAAGTTGAACCTGAGGACTGAGTAAAGATGTAAAAATTTGATCCACCGGAAATAAAATGGAGGATCTTCTCAACTAATACAGAAACGTGGCTTTAGAAATTTGAGGTGTTTCCTGGTACTGAGACTTTCTTGCTGACTGATTATTTTCTGTAATTTTGCTTTTAAAACTCAGCAGTGCAAAATGCATGGTAATGCTCTTACAGTTGGAGATTGTCTTTCATCAGAATAGATTCTAATGCAGCTCAGAAGGCTTTACTAACACTTTTACAGGCAGTGGAGTTGAGAAGGGGATGACAGTCGGTTCTTATTGAACAGCCTTTAGCAGTGCTCTGTGTCAGCTTCTAGGTAAATGGTAAGGCAGGCTGGATTTCATTGAGATTGCAGGGTAACTATTGGAAAATAAAAGGTCAATCACAAAACCAGGGATGTGGAGAGGGACCGGGGCACAGGGATGTGGACATTACTGTCTGTCATCCATTCTTCTGAAAAGTGCCTTTAGATATTTTGTTTTAAACCAACTTGAGACCATTTTCTTGTTATATTTCATCTCTTGGGTAGCTGGATAGACAGCCCAATACCTCCCAAATCCATGGTAAGGCACTGCTTTGGTCCAGGAAAACTTTTGGGAGGAGATAAACTACCAGGACCTCCTGCAGCTGGCTTTTTCTTTTGAATTTTCCCATCCAGAAAACCTGCTTTGCCTGGGGCCGCTTAATTTTTGCCATACGACAAGACAACAGTAAGGGGTGATGTGACTCCGAGCCCTTTCACATGCATATATTTTTAAAAAAAAAGAGAACTTTCTGCAGCAAATAAAAGTGAAAAATTTGTAATGGAAGTTAAGAATTTGTTCCCTGAAGATTTCAGAGCTAGACTGGTACAAAACAATTTTGCAAAAGTGTGTAATCACATTTTGTGACCTGAACCACAGTATCTACAGTACCTGTTGCCTTGAGCAAACAAACCTGATTTTAATTCTGATGGCAGATACTTGATTTGTGCAAAGATGATTACTTATGCAGAACTGTCATTTCAGAACAGAAAACAATCATGGCAGTTATTACAGAGTTCTTTTTCACAGCCCTGCTTTGTAACAGGACTTCATTGGTCTCTCTTTCCCAAGCCTAACCACCAAATGCCTGCTCTCATTTCCTCTTTTCTGATAGTAGTGGGGGTGTGAAAAGAAGAGTCTGGTGGTGATGGGAGTTTCCACCCATTACCTTCTACATGGGTTTACTGTGTAGATTTACTTTTTGAAGTGTTTTGAACATTATGTATTGTCATTTATTCAGCTGCTTCTTAAGGTTGAGGTCAATGTCTTGTGTTCTCTGTCTTGTGTTCTCTGTAACGCTTTTCCTCCAGTTTTTCAAATCTTTCTCGTGAAGGACATGAGCTCTTTATGGATTAGCAATGACATAGATACCAAAGTTGGTCATATGAATGTCTGGCTGCCATATACTTGGACTGAAGTCCAAGTGAAACAGAAATTAGCCTTCCTTTCCTGAGGTCTTGCAACTTTAGAGATTCTTTTGATAATAATATAAATTGATTTCTGCTGCTTATCTTTGTAGTTTGTCTATTAACTAAGGAAGGGTTTATGCTTTGTATTAGTCAGCATGCCATTTATTGTGACTTGCAGCTGAGTCGATCTTTCATGCTTTTTAAGGGTTTCCTTCCGTGCATGTTGCATGTGAGCAAGCTGCTGTGCCTGTGTAGAGCTGTAATTGGGTCAGGAAGACTTATCAGCAGGTGAGACACTGTGGTTAGGCATCTAGGAGGAGCTATCATCTCTCTATTTAAATGTATTGTTTAGAACTTGCAGTTGCATAATGTTCTGTGCTTAGTAGAGTTTAAATAAAATGATGGATTTTTTTGTTTGTTTTTCCTGAAGGATGAGATGTATAAGTTAGTCAACAGTTCTGGGGAAGATTCTGAATTCAGATGCAAGCATGCGAATTTCTACATATTTGTATATGCAACTTATTGCAGAGTGCATTTGTTATCAGATGTGAGTCTTAAGAATTTGAGATTAAAACTGAGAAATGTCTTATGTCCCAACCACGCTGCAGTTTTACTCATTTGAAGGAACTTTTATATATGATTCACTTGTAAACCAGGCAAGAAAATAGTTTCCTGACAATTTTGCTGAGACTCCTGCCTAGACCATTGCCAATTCTTGTGATGTTTGATGTTTTTAAAGCTCTACTCCCTTGAGAAATTAATTACATTAAAATCTTGGACACTTTTGCCTCTTAAATAAAATCTACTTTATGTGTTTGTATAGATTATTTGCAAATGTCATCTAGGAGTTCCTAAAAGATTGAAAATCTGGGCTACATACAAAAGGCACCCCAAAATCTGTCAAGGTCTTATGAATACTCCTCTGCTGCCTTTTTTTGTTGAGGGTAGGAGATTGATTCCCACATTTTGAACATTTGAGACTGTAGTAGTAGACTTAATCTATGTTTTTCAGTAAAAAAAATACTCGATGGTATTTACTGCACACACACCCTTACATGAGCTATATGCCAGCTGCCAATGCTGATTTTGAGCAATTTAAGTGTTCTACTTCCCCTTATAGCTTTGCTAAGTTAATATGATGGTAGAATAAGGAAGTGTGGATTGATGCAATTTTCTCGCTTGCTACAGTCCTATTCATGGTTGGTTTTACATTTCTGTGACTATTGAAGAAAGAATTGTACTGTGAAAGAACACAAGCATTATTTTTTTTATTTCTTGGTTTGTTTTTTAAGCTCTCTTGAAACAATTCCATTTTTCCATTTGGTTTTTTTGGTGTTCATTTAAGCTTCAGGAGATTAAGATCCTGTTTGTGTACAGAACAGAGGGACTAGAGAGACAATTCACTTCTGTGCACTGGCTTGGGCAAGGGAGAGTAATGGTTAGGTTGTTTTCCCAAATTCCTTTTGATTTGCAGCTGAAGCTGTCTCATCAATCAACAACAATAAGCTGGAGACCGTCAAGTCAATGAATTTAGGCCTAGTGACTTCAGCTGGTGGTACCTTATGCTGTTGCTGCTCACCTGAGAGGAATGAAGAGTCTCGGCAACTACCATGCAATCACCTGAGGCACATAAATCTGCTGAATATGGCTTTTTCTTTAAAGGTGATGTTTCAAGGGTGTCAGGTATCAAGAGCTCCAATGTTGAAGACATTCTGTCAAATGGTATTATCTGATGAAATGGTAAGATATTAGGATAATGCACATAGGGTTAAAATCAAAACAAAACCTCTGTCATTTATGGATATTTCCAGGGGTTACAGTTGTGTTCATTGTGAATCTTCAAGGATTAGAACAGAAGGTTAAGGCCTGCTGGTCAGGCTGCTGGTCGGTCACTCACAATGGCAGCAAGGGATGGCTGTTAGGGGAACTGTGTATGCGAGTGTGGCTGCTCTCTGCTCCTGTCCTGCTCTACCCCCACCTCCCCTGCTCTTGGCAGTGGGCAGCAGGGAGGGGAAGGTCTGCTCTGGCCTGCTCCCTCTTCAGTGAATGAGCAGGGCATGCAAGGCACAGTGATGAGAGCTGTAGTACCTGGACCACCCCACCCCTGGGACAAAGGGCTAGTGTTATTTTTCAGATTACTGTCAGATGGTCAGACGTTACTAACTAAAGTTTTTTTATTTTTATTAGTGTAAATGCTTATCTAAAAATGCAAACCACAATGGTGTTAGCATGTGGGGGTTTTTGTCTACTTAAAATGCTTTAGCTATACTATCACACTGTGCAAACAATAACATGGATCAGTGCTGCGTCATGACTGGAACAAGGCTTTGTTCGCAGAAAGAAAAATATGTCCTATTGTGACTTGGTGTGAGGATATGGGACTACCTGAATCCTCATTTCATTGGTCAGGTGTGTAATTTTAAAGTATAGTTTGACCACTGCAAATGAACAGCTTACTTTTGGCAGGTAGTGCTACCAACTAACATATAATTCTCAAATATTAATTCTTTTCTACTTGGGCTGTAGGCTTGGGTATTTTTCCTTGTTAAAGTTATGATTAATAATGTTGTTTTCATGTCTTCCAGGCTGTCTATCTTAATCTATTTGCCTGTAGTCAGGCATATACTATTTAGAACGTTATTGTATTATGATAGTAATTCAGTAGGATTTATTTTTATTGGTACAGCAAATGCTGCTATCAAGGACCAAGTGTAGTATCGGTGAAACAAGATAGTATGCAAAATAAACCCTAGTAAACCTTTAAAATGAAAACAAACATCAATAATGAAACTATAGATTATGTGTGTTTGCACAGGAGGAGAGTGGACGATTAAAGTCACCTGCCCTAGGTCTGTCACAGTTTTCTTTTAACTGCACTAAATTCTCTGTGTGGTTCATGTATGTGTTCATGGCATAGATGTTGAGTCACCCAACTTCAGAGAGAGATGTCAACACACCTCTCTTCCCCCCACTGCATGGTGGTTAGAGAGATAGTGTTTGGTGGAAATAATAGTTCTGCATTGAGCTTGCCAAATAATGAGTGAACCAAATTCCTAGTACTAGTGCTTGTTTACTGCTATTGGTAGCAGGGTGAAGGGCAGGATTTGATGTTGCTGTTTAAAATCTGGTAAAATAATGACACTGAGAATATTTACTCTAGTTTTTAGTAATAGGCTAAAAATGGATTCTTTCCCTGAGGACTTAACTGTATAAAAATAAATTGAGGCTGCTAGCAGGAGAATTGAAGAGGAAAACCTCATCTGCAGCAAACGTGTCTGAAGATAGATCATGTTGTTAGAGGCAATAGAGCCAGTATTGCAGACATATTTCCTGAATAAATTCTGCTGTGTATCTGACCTCTCTGCAGCTGGGGTGTTGGTGTAACTCAGCAGTCTGTTATGTTTCTTGTAAAAAAAAAAACAAACCAAAAAAGTTAATTTGAAGGGCATTAAAATTCTTTTATTTGAAAGAGGCTGTGGAATTGCTGCTTTTTGATGCAAGTATGTTGTCTTGTGTCTGCTGAATTCTAATGTGTGGCCTTGCTCTTCCACACTTAGAAAGTGTTTATGGGGTCACACCCATATTTCTGGTTAGTGTTGATCTGCCCCTGTATGTGTTTGAAGGTAATGCCACTTGGAAACATTTTTAAGTGTATGTAATTTAAGTCAGTTCACAGATTTGAGATCCCTTTTGTTTTTGTAAACTAATTATTTTATGCATAATTACATATTTTATTATTTATATGTTCTACAGCATACCTGAATATATATGATAATTCATGCCTGGATGATCCACACGCACACCTGAATATGTAGGATATTTTAGTAGGCTTAGTGTCTTAGACCGCCACAGATGCTTTTTTTTCTGGTCTGATATTAAATATGATTCACTACCTGTCATTCTCATGATTAAAAAGGTGCCTGTGTTTTTTCATGACAGAAAGGTAAAAGGAAGAACAATTCAGATGTTCAAATATTAACTAGCCACCTTCTCATGCTGTCAATACAGTAAACTTTATTGCTAAGGACAAATGGGTGCTATTTTTATTAGTCATACTCCTCCAATGGTTTTGATTTGCTTGAAGACAAGAAAGAACTTTTAGAGGGATAGGTTTGCCATATTTCCAACTATTTTTACTCTGCAAAAGTTTCAAGAATGTGTTTGGAGGCAATTTTTTTTTAACATTTCTTTACTTTTTGCTGTAGGATAGGAAATATTCTACATGCAGATTTAGAGTGGTAGGGAAGTTTTTATTAGCTGGTTCTACAGAGGATGCCAGTGATATAAAATCATTTGGAGGAGAAAGGTGAGAGAAGAGGTGATAGTTCCCTTATTTATCCAAACTTTCCATTTTCAGGTGGGTCCAGAGTAGAAGAGAGGAAGTCATTCCTGGTTTAGTTAAATATGTTTTCTTCCTGCTCACACTTTTAGCAAAAAGTATAGGTTCAGAACAACTCTAGAGCAATTTAAGGATTTCAGAACCATTGTTTATTCTCTGTTAATGTTTTTATATCTTCCTTCTCGGTGGATATCTTAAGGCATTAGGGCGAATTCAGGTTGACTGAAGGATTTATATCCTTTTTTTAAATGTAGATAAACGCACTCTGCAGAAGCAGCAATAAGTGTCACTATTTGTGCAAAAGAACAAATTAAGTTAGTGGTGTGCCTGAGTCAAATCCATGTATTTACAGCTGTCCTTTAGGGAAGTGCAGATGAAAATCAAGATATACTGTTTTAGTCTATATATATCTGGGGAAAAAGTCCCACTGAATTTCAAAGAGATAATGTAATTTAGTGATTTCCTTTTTGGATTTTGTGGGATCACACTTCCTAAACATGCAGATATTGGATGGTCAATCTGTAATTTTATTGTGTAGCTTATTTTGGTTTTTTAAAGTTGATTATAAAGTAGGATTATTTAAAAACTTGTCTTGTTCACTCACGAGGTTATAGCTTGTTTATAGTAGGACTAGAAGCAAAAGTTCTAAAAAGTTGCTTGTAGGTAGCTGTGGTGAGGTTCCCATTTCAGTTGGCCTTCTGAGGATAATTGGGTAAATGTGACGTTCAGGAGTACTTCCCTGAACTTGACCTGCCCTCGTAACTGTTTCATTTGCCTTTTTACTGAGAAAAAAATTTACAGACTCAACGTAAACAGAAAGAAAAGGAAATTTATTATTTTTTTTATTATTATTTTAACAGTTGAATTCTTCTGGATAAAATCTATATTCTCTTTATGAGGTTTCATTTCTTCTGTTATCTAGGAAGTAGGAGAGCAAACATGCACATATTTTTAATGTCTTTTGTGATGTAAATTTATCTTGCATTTTTTAGTTATAAATTATAGACTTTGGTTTTGTTTTTTATAGGAGCAGGAGAGAAATGGTTGTCTTTTTTGAATGGTTTTTATGATGACTAAAAAAACTTCATCTGTTTATGCGACTTAAAGCATGCAAGTGCACAGCTAAAAGGTGATTGCTTTATACTAGAGGTATAATAGCACTCCTAGACTGCACTGCATTTATGCTTGTAAGAAATACAAAGTTGTTAATGTGTTTTTAGGCACCCTGAGGAATTATGATGATAGCAGCACTGGAATTCCCTAGGAGTTCTGGAAAAAAAATCATTAAAATTATTTGTGATGGTTTTAGATAATTATATATAGTATTCTATTTTTTCATTTTGGGAATGGATAGGAATGATTGAATTCTTGGACTTTCATGTTGGAAAGTTGTAGGGATATATTCAATTTCAGGTTCTTTTTTTTTTAAATAGTTCTTTCTTAGGCCTCTTTAGAAAGTGAGGTTCCTCTACCAGCAATTGAGAGCACCTGACCCAGATTCCTGTTCTGAGTTGCCCTATGGAGGACCCTGTTTCTTTGCATTAACTAGAAGGATAGTATGTTGCTTAAAGCAAATGGTCGGAATGCCTCCTTAAGTCTCCCCTGAAAAAAGAAATCTCTACTACTTTCTCGAAGTACAGTATTGACTTGAATTGTTTGATAACAAATATGTGTAAAATCAGTTTCATTCAAATTATTTGAGAATAGGCAGGAGGTCTGAGCAGACCTATTTCTGTGTACACACGTACTTTGTACACAGAACTTACAAAGGTGAAGGTGAGGTGATTCTTGTGTAGGTGCTGGTTTCTGTTGTAGGTACTTAAGTATCTTGAGTGTGACTTAACTGGTTGGATGCTCCTGTGAAGTAAAAAAAAAAAAAAAAACCCAAACCTGTTAAATATCTGCCTGCTTTCTGCAGTTTTTAACACAGGGTGAACAGACTTAACAGCTCACTGCTGCTGAAACAAGGAGTCGTATCATCCCTCATCTTCTTGTTCCTGTCTTCCTGCTTACTTGTTCTAAGTACCTTGTGCCAGCTTTGATGCTTGCTGGAATACTCCATGCTTTGATTTAACTCATTAATATGTCAGCAAACTGTCCCAGCAAAAAAACCTCCTCAAAACCTGAAACAAACCTGGTCAATTTTCTGCCTCTTTATTGAATAACACAGGGTCAGTGAAGGGTTTCTGTGCTTGAGAGAGATGTAGGGTAAGTGGAAAACGCAATAGAAGGAAGGCAGCAAAATTTCTCCCTTTTGTCTGCTGGAGCTGTTGTGATTCTAGCATGTATCAAAGAGCCTAACCTTTGAATTTATGGAATTAGTTTTCAGTCCTACATGGAGTTCAGGTGGTTAAATTGCATTTGATTCATGTCTTTTTGGGCATGTGCAAATAAATGTGAATTTTAAGTATGATGTCTGTGTCTACTGAAGTAGAGCCATGCACGTAGTCACATACACTGCAATTGCTTCTTTGAAGTTAAATGCGTTTGTGTGTCCCTACTGTGGATCTTCAGGCTGATCAGACTGCTGCGTTTCATTGATTCAGCTGTAAATACCAAACTTATTCTAAATAGTAAATATTTTCAGGATCCAGCTTGCTTTTCTCATGAATTGAGTTCTGACTCCAGATATGTGGGGGTAGGAGGAAGAAAGAATTTCAAAGTGCTGTTTCCATTCAGAAACATTTAAATCTTGAATTTAAAAATACTAATTCTGAAGATGGTCACAGCCACCTTGTATCTCATATTGAAAAGATGTCATTCATCTGTCAGGTGTACCAAGAATTCACCTCTTGAAACTGAGGACTTGTTTGATAGGCTTGTGATATTGCAGCAAATTATGGAAGTATAATAACATAGCAGAAAGCTTTAGTGTCATCCTAATCTGAACTCAAACCTGTTTTGTTTCCAGGCAATAATAATCTAACGGAGACTCAAGCACTGAGGTCTGCTCCCAGGCTTAGCCGTGTGCTTTCAACTAGCTTTGTCTGCACATGGGTCCAAATGTTTCAGCTTGGATCCATCTATTCTTTACCTTGTTTTTTTTCTTCTCTGAGATTTTCCCTGCTGGTTTTGTCCTCTTGGGAATATCCTTCTGATGGATATTCCTCATATTGATATTGTTTGTATGCTTCTGTGTTCCTCTACCCTTTCTTCCTTGTCTTTTCCTTTTATTCTGTTCCTCTTTGCTCCTTCTTTTACAGGTATTTCTTAATACACAATATATCTTTAACTTTAGTCCGGCTTCTGGTGGACAAACGGTTGCAAGACAGAAATTTGCAGAGGCTTAAACAGATGTTCCTGTTGGAGTCAACATATTTAACTCTTGAATTACTGCTAGGCATAGTGCCTCTAGAGCTGATGAATATTGCCAGAATGGTGCAGCAGGGAGCTTGTGTGGCTCCTCTGCAGATTGTATTACTTTAATCTTAACCTGATACCTTTCAGGAGGAATGAAATCTGGTGAGAATATCTTATATTGGCTTCATTGCTGTGTTAATCTGTAAGCCACAGTTAGTAAAGGTCTGTGCTTGTGCCAAAACAGGAGGGCTGTTTTGGACTAGTTGAAGGAATCCATCCTGAGTGCTCTCTAGCAGGGTCTGGGTGATTTCTTTTTATTCAATAAATGCAAATTGTCACTGGTCCTTTTTTGCCTCCATACCAAAACTGAAGATGAAATGTCAAGATATTCAGAGAAGAAATTGTGTGTGCTCTGGGGCATATTATTGGAATGTAAATATATTGTTTATGCAAGTTGTTCTTCAAATGTTTTAATACTAAGATGCTTAAATTATAGTATTTTTCATAAAGTTGTGATTTTAATTCTTAATCCTTTATTTAATCAGGGAAGGTATACAAATAATTAGTAACTTACAAAATATCTTAATAAAAATAGAAGCACATGAGTACAGTCATCACGAACTAAAAATGCAAGAATATGACTGATTCTTCTGAAGTGAATTCCTTGTAGGTGCTTATCAAGTTTTAGAAAATGTACAATTTCGGAGTTCAAATACTTTAGTAAGAAATGAGTTAAATACTTGAAGTGAACTAATCTGTAGGCGCAACAGGAACTTCATGGTATGGTAGGTGGTAAGATTCATTTATGATGTTACAATGGAATTCCCCTGGAACTATGTATTCCACCTACTTGAATGTATAGTAATTGAAAAGATTAACAGTATGCAGCAAATGCCAAGACAAAAAAAAAAAAATTTGGCAGGTTATTGTAAAATGTGGGACTAAGTATATGACTAAGCCACTGCCTGTAACTAGCTCTTGGTAGTTCTGGTTACTTTGTGGTCTATATATGTTGAACTTCTGTGGTTCACCTCTTGTTTAATAGCTGTTCATTTAAATGTTTTTATTTGTCTGGAATACCAAGCCTGTGTATTTTAAATTAAAGCATGAGATCTGCACTTAACAGGAAGTGCTACATACCCTTCTTGAGATGAAGTCACATTTATTGTACCTGATAACTGTGATGATGTTTGATATTTGCAAAATTACTCCCCCCCCCCCCCATTTTAAAATTATGGATAGGCAGAAATTGTGGAAATGTTCCAAGTGATTGGGATGTGAGAAGGGCAAGGAGAGAGAGTAATGCTTGGTTTGGGCCACTTTGAACAATCTTCCTGTTATTAATGGAATTTTAGTACAGTATTCAGTATGCATACTGTAGAGAATATTTGGTATGCTTTTTACCTATGTTTACCTGATGCAAACTACATAGTGAAAAAAACATGTAAAATGTGATCACAAATTTCTAAAGCAATAATGTCTGTTGGTTTTGAGGGACTTGCTACTTATCTCTTCCGGATATTACATCTATGTGAAATAGTTCTAGATGATAGCATTTTTCTGGTCAGCATGACACGATTTGTTGATTTGCTAAGTTCTTAGCAATGAGCTTAGTATTTCAGCACATAGTCAATAGAAATAAGTTGATGTGCTCTGAAATTAATCTTTCTGAAATATATACAAAGGATTTCTTTTTACAGAGGTAGTAATGCATTGTCTTCAATGACATAAGAAAGTGGCATAGAAGAAGGATTCTGTTTGTTTTGTTATGCTGAGCAATAACAACATTGAAAGGAAAAGTGGTAACAGTATCTGCCAGGATGACCTAATTCACTTCATTACATATTAAAAAAACACAAATTGTTTAAATTAGTGGATAAAGAGAGAACTTTTTTCACAGCTTAAATTCTTTTGACAAATCTTTATTTTGTCTATATGCAAGACTTGCTTAATGACTCCTAAGGGAGTTCGTAAAACTGGCCCAGAAATGCATTTTTAGTAAAATCTGACTCTGATTTCTTTTTCTTGAAAAAAGTGAACTACTAATGATTATGAGAAGATCGACTGCAATGTTGTCCTATTCAGGACAGTCTGATTGCTGTCTTGGCTATTAACTGCCTCTGCAGATTGAGGGACAGTTCTTTGGGCATTAGGAAAAAATATAATTTTAATTTAATCCCCTTTTTAATACTGGTAACATTCAAGTTTTGGCAAAATACATCCTGTGTGTTTTAGTTACAGCAATTGAAAAAAAAAAATCAACCAAACCTCAGTAAAGAGAGTCCTGCCAGGTGGTGATTTGTTGCCAGGAAATGTACTCTGCTTTCTTCTTTACAGCTTCATTAAAAGAAAGTTACAAAAATACTTTATTGAAGATATTGCAGGAACATAAAAGCATAAAAACAAACAAAAAAACTCCACAACAAAAACCCCTAAAGAAACTCTTGGCTAAAACTTTTTTCACTTGACAGCATGCAATTATAATTTTACATCTTGAATTGTGCTGTGATTGACAAAGAGTCATTTCAGATCATTTTGCTTTTCTTGTTTTGATGTGAGTACAAAGCTGTTTGTTCAGATCCTGGGAATATTGCATGGGCTACAAGTCTTGGCTCAAATTTCAGTGGCAGGTACATTTTTCTGAGAAGCTTGATAAATCAGCGATACTGAAATATGTGATGTAGATGTTAATACAGCTAATTAGATTTGTATTGACATGTGTAATATAGTATTATTGTGAAAAGAAACTCATGTAGACTGATAAATCTTCATAGAGAGGCTTCAAATTGTTACTTTTAAGAACTTCTTATACCACAGCACAGAGGCATCCCAATCTTATTATGACGATTTCAATTGAAAATCTGTCTTACTTCCAGGTACATTTGAATGTGCACAGAGAAGCACATAAGATACCTAGCTGTGGTTCAGTGCAGCTCTGAATTGAGCACTGCTTCGTTTTGCTTTACAATACTGATTAATGTTGTAGGGGTGTAGTAGGTAACTTAATTGTCATATTTCCAGCATAAACTGGTGGAAAGAAGTTTCTTAGTTGTCACGTGGAATAGATTGAAAAGGTTGGGTTCGTCTGTTCTTAACTCTCCAGCAAAATAAGCTGTTACCACAGCAATGAACAAGTGGTTCAGTTTGGTGGAGGTGGTGGGTGTTTTTATCTAAGCATATATTAGTGTACATATATATATATATCGGGGGTGGGATTGTAGAGTTGATAGGAGAGTGTAACATCAACGTAAGACTAATGGCACAGCTACACTGTTGAGAGGAACGGCTTGTACTGTTATCCCCTGGGACTGGTTGTGGCCGACTAATATACCCACATCAAGCTCCAAACCTCCATATAAAGAATATTTTTAACAGATTATTTAACAGACTATTTTCTCCTAAGTCGAAGACCGATAGATCTAGATTTGTGTGTTTCTAACCATTCTGGCTTGAAGGGCTAGAAAAGTTGAAAAGACTGACTTTGTTAGGTTTATTAAGACTCTGGTAATTAACTTGACCACAGTAGCAGTTTAATTGGTGTTCTTGTGCTGGTTTCTTATGTCTTCGTATCATGTTTCTACCTTGTTTTGTAGAAATTTTTGGTATGTCAGAACATATTTAAGAGAGGCAGTATGCTGTTCTTTGAGGTTCTGATTCATGTTTTATTTAACACTGCAGATGAGGAAATGCTGGTTGCACCAATATTGTGCCTGATTTGGGAGAAATTGTCTTCTGTGAGCCCAATAAAAAGGAGTGTGTTTTAGAGGATAAGGTATCTGGAGACCAGGAGAGCTGTTACGTGATCGCTTGCTTTCTCTGTAAGATGAAAATAATACCAGTAATAATACCAGTTACTTATTGGTTTAAGTGCATTGCTGTCTCTAGAGGAAATTTTCCTTACTGTTATATGTTAATAGAGTAAGTTCAGCTGCAGGGTAAGTAGAATGAACTGCAAAGATAAAGAAACCACGCCTGGGTCTGCAATGGCTGAAATTGCTTAAGTTTTGAGCTGCTGCTGTTCTGATGTGTTCATCCATAGAGCATGTGCTTCTGAACACGGTATGTCTAGTTGCTGATAAACTTGCATTTCAGAATAGCTTACTACAGATGGAGGATCTTTGCATATATAGCATAATTTGACATTTTCCAATTAAATTTTCATTAAAAGGATCATATATATCTAGTTACAAGGATTATAATTTGGTTTTAGTAGTGAAATCTGTTAAGTGTTGTATAGAGTGCAAGAATGAAGTGGCTGCACAGATCTCTGCACTTTCTTGTGGCTTTTTCTTCTGCTTATTACTAGTATATGATCTGTCAGTTATAATCTTGGTAATTTCAAACTCTGTTCAGGACCACTTACTGTCCCAAAACAAGTTGTGATGAAATTCAGCTAGTGTTAAGTAGGGTCGTGAAATACCAGGGTTTCCAGGAAGGCTTTGAATCTGGGTCTGAAAAGCACACCTTTAGGGAAGGGATCTTACTATTATGTCAGTATCTAAGTCCAGTTTTGGACAATGTTGTGGACCACTCAAGTGAAACCTTTAAAGTATGTGATCAGGCTTACCTTACGGGGTTGCTGTTCCTCAGTGAGGAACAAAAACATTCTTCGCTGGGGAAAACCATGATAAAGAGCAATTAGAATGGAGAACAGTGAGCTGTGTCAATGTCCAGTTCTGCTGAAAACTTCATTTCAAAGTCTTGAAGTCCAGAGTAGCTTACTAAGCTATGGTGTTTTGTTAGCTCAGACATATGTGAAGGACAGGTAAGGAACTTCAGATGCAAAATCATTCATGTATGTAGTCCCCAGGGGATACGAAGGAATGCAGTTCTTGGTGAAGGCAAACAACATCTTTAGACAAAAGGTCATGTGCTAGTGACCTTTTCTTGTTTATTTGCATTATAAATGAAACATCTAAAATGAAGTGCTCTGTAGAAAATTATCTAAGACAATGGTGCTCAGGCACATATTAAAATGCATTTAATACTTTTATCCACAAGGAAGTTTGAAGTCAAATGGAAATACAGTGCGGAGTGCACTTCCATAGCTGTTGAAGCTTTTGTCTGTCATATCTGGTTGTTTAGGGTGTCAGGTTTCATCACTTAGCTTGTAACTCTTTACAAATCATCAATTGCAAAATCAGAATGATTTCTATCATGAAGCAGAAGCTGCTTATCTTTGTCTCACAGAATAACTTAGGCTTACAATTCTGTTATTTTCCCTGAAGGTAAAGCTGTCTTATATAGTTGTTGCAAATGTAGCTGCAGGGGGAAAAAAAAATCAAGTTTGTCTTTGACAGCAGCAATATAACAGAAGGAATTGTATTTATATGCCATTTAAGGGACATCAAAGTAATTAGACGTCTTGAGATAAGTTGTTCTTATGATATCTTGATGAATCACGAGGTTGAATCTCATTTAAACATGAAAATCCATATTATTGTGCTTCCTTTCCTTGTCCTATGTTCTTTCCAAGCTTTCTGTGATTCTGTCTCTGTTTTTTCTTAGTTGTTGAATAAGGTTTTGGAGAATTGGATGAAATATTTTCCTTTAGTGAGCCCACAATAATAGTTTAAACATTACTCTTTTCTTTCAGTAGTGCAAAGAAGAGATGAAAGGAGTTCATTGGTCCTTCTTGTGGTTAGGGCATGTTTTACGTGTCCTTGTGTTCCACACCTTCCACTTGTGATCAGTTCCTGTTCCATAAGACGCTTTCCTGAGTAGTTCACTAAACCCTAAAGCTCATAAATAGGGAGCAAGGTGACTGTTTAACAAGAAATGCTACTGTTTTCCTAATCCTATTATGTTCTTTGCAAAGTACACTGGGTTTCCTAACCACTCATGTGGACCCTTTTAGTTTCCGTTTGTGCTTTACTATAAGCAAAAGAAATAACTTTGAAATAGCAAGGGAAAAAAAAATCGGGTTGTTATATGATGTCACATGCAAATCTGGTGAGTCTTTATGGATTTGTGGAAGAACACATTTTTATTACATGATTCTTCCTTATAGTATTTGCTATCACAGTTATTGCCAAATGACTATGAAATTTTATCTTGAAAGAGGCACAACATCACAGCTGATAATTTCACTGTTCAAATTATTAGAAACCAAGACTAAAAAGAAAATCTAAAAAATAGGAAAAGCAGGGATTTCTTTAGTTTCTGAACCTTTGGAGTGTGTTTAGGTCAGTTTTATGCTTTTGTCTGGCAGCTGTGGTAGCTAGAAATGTCTTTTCAATGCCAACTGACATTCTCATGTGATCATTTAAATTTGACACCTAAGTTTTCGGTAGGAAAAAATCTTCAGTTTTTAATGTTGTTTACTGTAGTTGTGCCTGAAGGAGTCCTTTTCACCCCACCCTGTGCAAATTCAGAAAATTCATTATTTGAAAAGACATGACAACTATAAAGGGAGGAGGAAAGAGTAGAATGTTGTTTCTTCAATTTGAGATGTAAATTAATTTAGGAGAGGCTCACATAAATAAAAAGGGAAGGAAGCCCTTTGGTAAGGGAACAGGTGAATGACCATAGTGGGTGAAGGAAGCAAGTGAGAGGATTAAAGTTGATATCAAAATCTTGATATGGGCGTAGGGAGAGATTTGGGATAAATCTAAAGACTAGGGCAGAGAAAATCCAGCTGAAGCTAGAACAAACTGAGACTGTCTTTATGGCCCTTTGTTAATGGATTTTGCTGGCTGGAGATTTGAAATGTTTTGCTCCAGGCAAAGAAGTAGTTTCTTTCAGGGGAAAAATTATAAACCCCAGAATATCTTGCAGTAACATCACAGGCCTGGACACTACTGACACAGACTGTTGGGTCTTTTACATGGGAAGGCTTCTAAAAGGAACTAGGCACTGCCTTTTTTGTTTGTTACCTGTGATCTGTCCATTTTCTTACTATAGGCTCCTTAGTACTGAAAGTGTCAGGTCTAGGATTCTTCAAGAATAAATTGAACGTGAATGATATTTATTTTTCATACTTTCATTGAAAGGACAAAGGTTTGGAATAACAAAAGCTTTCTTTCTCCGAAGTATTGCCTAGACAAAATTTATGTAATGTTACACAAATATCTAGAGCAAGTCACTAAAAATCTCATTTCTTCTTGCTCATATACTTTTCAAATAATACTAAAATATTCTTTTTATAGTCCTTTATTTGCTACAGAGTCTGCCAGAAATGTTTGATTAGGCCAGTGAGTATAGACAACATTTTCATCTGGTTTCTATATCCTACTGAAGCAGAAGTCAGTAGGGAAGTTGGTTATTCTTTCCCTTGAATGTTTAGGTTTGGTAAGGAATGCTTTATAAGCTTCAATCAGATTAAAATTAATGACTATATGTTCTTTATCCTGTCCAAATTGCCATGAAAGCTTTGTATGGTCTTCTGTTCCTGTGCATGGATGCACTTTTTCAAAAGGGATTAATGTATTTGATTAAGAATACTTAATGAAACTAAGTCAGTAGCATTGAAAATTACTTTTAACTATTGCCATTAAAACCTAGTAGCAAAATGTCATGACTAAATGGAGGTTTTCTTATGTGTAGAACTAGAGCCCAGTACCGTGCTGTGCAGTGGGTTACCAGAGACCAAGCTGCAGATCTAAGGAGCTGAAGGCAATAGGGGAGTTTCAGTGCTGTTGGTGACAGTTCCATCCTTTGATTTCAGTGATGCCGAGTAACTTCCTTTAAACACCACAATGGATATAGGGGAGTGAAGTGCTGAGCCAAGCAGATGACCTGCTGAGCTAAAGAGTGAAGAAAATCCCTGCGTTTAGCATGTGCTTTAGCTGGTCTAACCTGTAAAGGGTAGGTATAAGGATCATCTAAAGCAAAGACTGATAAATTCAGCCATAATTATGTCAATTAGGATTAGAATCCTCTGATGCTTTCATAGTAAAGAATAGTATGAACTGTAATGTGAGTTATATGGCCAAAGTATATCACAGCTAACTGCAGTGTTACTGTCCTGATTTTCCTTTCTCGTGGTTTCAACAGGGTGGATCATTCTGTCTGCAGTTTTAGTACTTGTGCAATTTTGTCTGCTAAATAGGCCACGTGCTGTCCTCCGCGCCAGTGGTGAAATAGACACCAACATCTTACTCCATATGCATTGGACACCTTTTAAGGTGCAAGTCAATATACCTTGAGCAGTTAAATTTATATTATTTGCACTTAAGTTTTTTCATTACAAGGAAAGAAATTTTTTCTCACTTTGCAAAAGCTTGAGAGTGCTTTAATCTGAACAAGCAAATAATGTGATAACATGCATACTGGGCAAACTGTCCTAGCCATGTGTGTTCATAAATGCATTGTTATGTATCAAACAAGTATGAAAGAGTTTCTCTGACTATGTATGTCACCAGTCAATGGACTGGATGTAGAGGACATTGACACTACTATTAATATAATACCTAACTTTGAAGAATATTTAATTTTTCATCAGTGTTTCTTTAATAAATTTCTGCAGCAAAAATGGATTTAAAATATCTCAAGTTACATGGAGGAGGAAGTTCCTGATCAAAATACCTGTCATACAGAGTTTTCTAACTTCCGTGTTTGTCTGACAGTGATTCAGTCTGGTTGATCATGCTGACTCAGGTGTAATCTTGGTTTTCTTTTTCTTTTTTTTTTTTTTTTTTTTTTAAATGTTCCTGGTGTCATGTGGATACTGCTGTGAACGGACTGATTCTTCTGGTAAGGGATTTCCATACTGTGACTCAGGCACAACACAAGCAATGTGACAATTACAGGAAAATACCTGTTAGTATTGGGTAAGTTGGTATTTATGTTTTGTTTATGCCCTCAGCTGAGAAATGCAGATAATTTCCCAAATGTTAAGCCTTGCAAGTCCTAAAGCTTCCTCTCATCTGAGAAATAGTCACTCTAAATTAAACAGAGTGCGTACTTAAATGAGGAATATTCAGAGACCTTATCTGGGTTGAGGAACAAAACGTGTAAGCTAGTGCTCATGCTGTCTGGGCAGCAGTTGCTGCTGCACCTGAAAGCAGTTTTATACCCGCAGCATTTCTCTTCCCGCTGCCTCCTCAGCTGCTTGCTTTGTCTAGAATGATCTGGCCATGGAGATTGAGGGCATGTCTTTGAACCTGAAAAAAGTTGCTGGAGCCCCTATGTCTTTATGATCCAAACTTCTTGGGTCTCTGTGAGTCTTCTCCTTTATGCCTGTGTTTCTTCCCTTTCACCACACAATAAAATGTGTCTTTTTCTGTCACTGCTGCCAGCAGATTGAAGCTGGTGTTGACACCTCAAGGTGTGCTGCAGTGACTCTAGCTAGTGGCCAGCAAAGTGCCACCAGTGCTGTCATCCAGATAGAAGAGGTTTTTCCTGTACCAGGTAGAAGTCTTATTATTTCATCAAGGAATTCCTGACCAGCTCTGCCCTGTACCTTATTTTCTCTTCAAATCTACTTGGTTTTCTTACAGTCTTATATGAAATAAATTGCACGGAAATGTCAGGAAAAGCCTGGAGTAGAACCATAAAGTCACGTTCCTGTGCTGTATGTTCTCGTCATTTCCATCAACCTCAGTTTGTAAAGCTGACTGCATACTCATGAATTGTCCTGGACTTGTTTTAGTGGAAGGCAGCAGAATTTTTTGCTCCAGTTCTGTTGATTTCTGTAGTCTAGTTCATGGGCAATCTGAAGGTCTTTAAGGTAAATAAAGAAGGACAAGGTTGGTTTGTATTCACATGGATGAAAAATCTCTTTTATTACTTGCAGATCCCTTTAAGCAATTGGTTTCCAAATTAAGCTTGATGTAGGCCAAATGTTAACATACATCACTGATAAGTATCCAAGCAAGTCAGGGTCTTTTTGGCCTTACCTGATTCTAACTCATCAGCTATTTCTTTATTATTGATGAGGCAGGCAGCAAAGGGAGTCCCTATTTCTGCATTAAATTAATTCCATCTAGTTTGATTTATTTAATGAGTTAGTTTATTTTCCCTTGTTCACCAGAGACAAAGCTTCACCTGTCTAGGTTACATCTTTCCGCTTTTCTTTCTACTCTGAATCACTGTTGGCGAGAAGTCACAGTCTGTGTGTCCTGGCAGATTCTGGTGGCTGTGCCATTCTGCAGCACAGGGAAGCCTGCATGACATTGCTGTCCTGGAGCTGTGTCAAGCTCACTATGGATACTTTGTAATTTGAATGCTAAAACTGAGATCTGCCCAAGTATTCGCAAGCAAGAGCCAAGAGGTAGAAACACAGCAAACAAAACAAAACCAGCCTTTTCAGCAGTGTCAAGAGGTTTTGTAGAATTTGCCACAGGCAAAATCTGACTTGGTCATTTTACAAGATGTCTGGCTTTTCTGTGAAGTGAGATATTGGAGCTCTCTGCCTTTGATTTTTTTCTTGGAAACAGAGCTGGAGACTTTATATATAATGGCTTCAGAAGGTTAAGAACCCAGCGTTTCACTGTCCTGGATAAACCTGGCATTGAAAATATGTTTGTACAGCTGTCACCTTTGTCCCTTAAGCTATTCTCTTCTGTGGTCTGTGGGTGTTTCTCATGCGTCTGTTAGATGACAGCCCGGGAAGGGACACACCTTGTGGGAAAAGATTCTTTAAGTCTGTGCCCTTTTGACACTGTTCTGAGCAGAGCAATGTCCAGAAAACCTTTCTGAGAGAGTTCGTTGCCGAATAAAAATTATTTTTTTATCAGACAGCATGTAGATCAAAATGAAGTAGCAGAAAGACATTTGGTTAAAAAATGAAATAATCACTTTTTATAAAATGCATTTAGGGACATGTATGCTAGAAAAGTATTCAAAATTAAATCTATATTGTCTAGACCTTTGTGCACAGTTGCAAATACAGTGCAACCACCTTCCAGCTAGATCATTTATGAAAATAAATGCCTGAAAGTGGATTCTCAAGCCTTCCTTTTAAGTGATGTCAACTTCATCTGTCAGCAGTAAAAATACAAATTAGTAGAGTTAAGCAATCTGACCATTAAGAAATAAAATCAGAACTAATCCCCAAAATGGAAGAGTTTTTGCCCATTTATATTCTTATTCTGTTTCTCTTTCCATTTGAGGTGACTCGTCAGAAAATTTATTTAGGATAATAAATATCTACCTTTCTAGTGTTTTATCACCCTATCCTACTTTCTTCTTGTAAACCAGAAGTTAAACATAGACCTCTTTATCTTGGGGATTGCTGCAAAGACAATCTTTACACAAAGAAGTGCCTAGGAAAATAATTGAGATGCTTTCGGATAATCTTTAGTTTATTATCTACTTTTTATTATCTACTTTTTCATTCCATTGTCCTGGTTTAAAACTGTTCTACAATACCACTGTGTGGAAATAGTGGTTTGGTAAATAGAGATGCTTGGAAATAAGTAATTTTTCTCTAATGCTACTGCTGCAAATTACATGCTTCTTTCTTTAGTTCTACTTTCATATTTTTCTAGAGCATGGCAAGCAAAAGAAAAATGTGAATATTCCAGGGAAATAGGTGATGATTCTGTGTTTTCTTTTTTTGTAGTTTGCTTGGGGTTTCTCTTTCTTGCTTCTCCCCATGCTGCTCTTGAATGCTTTTTATCCATCAGGACATAAACAGAAGATGGATAGGCAATCATAACAGGATGCAGAGCTCTTATTCTCAAGATGATTTTGGGCAGTTGAAATCGGTTTCCACTGCAGCTAAGCAGTGGAACTTCTGATACCATCAGGAGTTTTAGGCATGGTGCATAAATTTTTACAAAAGCTGAGACCTGTGTTCTGTGTTTTCCACTAACAAAGAAGGAAATAGATATTATGCAGGGGATTAAATGGAATCATTCTCTTCATATGTGTTTTGGCTGTTCATTTGCAAATGCACCACCTGTGATTTATTGGAAATCTCATCTTGGTGTACCCTTTCAAAGAATAGTGGAAAGCCCAGATTAATGCAGTCTGTGTTGTCAACAAGATGAGAAGTTCCACATGAGTTTTATGAAAAAGCTTAAAAACAAGGGTTGAGAGGTTTCACCAGGTAGGCTTTTTGACTTGTGGTGATTTGATTATTTTTTTTTAAGCACTTTGATTCTGCTAAAACCTGGCTTGGTAAATGATTCCATGTAAAACTCAGGATTCATTACCATTTGAAGTTTAATTTTGGAACATTTTTCAGGTGTGTAACTTGCTGCCATTAATTTGGAGCAAGAATCAAATTTCACTTTTTTTGAAGAAGGCAAAGACATTTTCTGCTGTTCTGGCTGGCTGAATATATATACTTAGAATTCATTGATACAAAGGGCTCAAATGACCTTGCCACTGCCTTTTAAGTATTTGTTTTGTGTGACGTGTGTTGGAGGGGCTAGGAAAGCAGTTTTGTCAACTGGTCTTGTCAACTCTCGTTGACAAGAGTTGTTTAGAGTCAAGGGTTATACAGATTAATCATGTAATCATTAGCTATGCTCAAGGCAAGTAGTTAAGGAGGACTCGGATATCACTGGGTAAATAACCACAGGGAAACCTTGGACTAATAAAAAGTCTCTGCTGATGGTGAGTAGTACTACATCACTCACCAAGTCTGGTTCAGGAGTCCTTAACAGTCTCCTATTTTTAGCCCTTGACGGAGGGGTGTGTCCATCGTCACACAGTGATGACTAAACCTTTTGGAGTGCTTTGTGGGGCTATAAATACAGAGTGCACTATTTTGGTTGTAGTACCTGTGAAATGGATCTTAGAGTGAGAGAGAAGTTCTCTGCCAGTAAGAGTGGTATTCCTGTCTGACACCTGTTTTGAGGTTGCCAACACGTCGCGTGTGCTATGTTACTGAACTACATTTATGTACAGTTCAATGCTGCAGAAGCAACCAAGGCTATTTTGATTTTTAAATTGTTACTTCTAAGGCAAATGTTAGGCAGAGAGAGTGTCAAAAGGACTTCAGCACAATCTGGAGGCAGAGTGCTTCCAACCATCTTTTATTTCAAACAGACCTGCAATGAAGAATATTACTGTTCTTTGCACTGTATATTGTGTATGGTCTTAATTGCTGCAAAATACAGATTACTCTTTACAAGCTTGTAGAGTGTAGATCAGTGCAGTAAACAAGTCTTGTTTTAGATGTTGCAGTGTCCTTGCAGATGTAAAAGTGTTAGGCAAGCATTATAGATCAGAGTAAACCTAGTTAACTTGATGTGCAGGGGTAGCACTCCATAGGTATTTGTGGATATTTTTTTCATGATACTTTAATTTTTTTATTCAGTTGGAGTAGCTACAAGGGAAAAACATTGAAGTAGACATGTCTCTTACTGTCATCTTGTAATAGTCCTAACTTCCTCCCTGCCCCTTAAATTTAGCCCATCTGTATTCATATTCTTAACCTTTTACTAGATTGACTGCTTCTGCAGGCAGAGTCAAGCAAAAGGCAAGGTTGAGATAACTGGCCTACAGGGCTGTTTTATCTGGCTGCTCTCTTTAATGAGGTACGATCTTATTATGAGGTGAATACTGCAAGGCTGTTCCGTGAGCTCTGACAGGCTGAACATGCTTAATGTTGCCAAGGAGAACAAAGGAAAATGTTCTCTTTGTAGGCATTAAGCCTTGCTCTGATGCTCTCAGCTTTGCGAAGGAATTTCTAAAAGCCCCCAACATTGGTCCATGTGAGCAACTTCTAAATTCAAGGCATGTGTACTTATCTGCTGCTTTGAACAGATTGTGTATACCTTTGACAGCCTCTGGATTCTGAAATAGAAAAAGAAACAGAAAAAAGTTCCTATTTTTGACTTGGTCACTATGCTGCATTGGGTTCTTTTTGGCAGTGTTGTATGGCAGGAGCGATGCCAACTGCAAGATGGGATAATCGTTTGAAGTCTTTTAAGACAAGGGTTATATGTCTGTGTTCTGGGGACTGATATGAGGATTTGACAGTTATCCTGAAAGGAATCTGAACTATGGGACATTTGAGGAAAGAGCCAAGGGACTGGTGGGAACAGCGTTCTGGCAAGTGCAGCTGCAAAAACACGAAGCCGTTTCTCCCTAAAGATTTGGAGGAAAATATTGGTGCTTCCTTTTGCAGCAAATCTTGGGATGCGTAAATGGAAAAGAGAAAGATGGGGAGCCTTTACCCTACCCAACAGTATTTCTGAAGGCAGTTTGTTAAAGCTTGTGAGTCATACTATGTTATCACAGATTTTTTCTTTGATTTCTTTTCTTCATTTCCATTCTGACAGCTTAAGTCTGGGTGGGAGAACTTTTCTTTCTGGCTCCCACCCTTTCTCATGTTCTGCAGTAGCTGAAACAAAACATTTGAAACTCTTATTCTTAATACGTGAAAGAAAGACTTTCCCTGTCATCTCTGCTGAAGGCCTGGGCTTCAGGATTCCAAGAGTTATTTCTGTGCTATCATTAACTTTAAGGTTCATGGTGCCCTCTTCTCTTCCTTGTATCTCTTTGTAGAGATATCTTTTGTGATAATGTAGCTGCTTTCAGTCTTGCTCTGTTCGTATTTTGATAGCAAAATGAACTATATGAACTATAGCAGGTATGTACAGTAAAAAAGGGATGGAAATTAGTGCTACCTGAAGAGGCAAGGAGGGGACGGGACCAAACCCAAACTTTCAGAGAAAGGAATAACTTTACTTGAGTGCCATAAGCTCTCCTTTTTGTCACTTTGGCCCTAAACCTTTAAGTAACAAAACAAAAGCAGTTTTTAGTTCTACTCTCCATAGAATCCATTCGTAGATGAGGGACGAAAATTAAAAACACAAGCACATTTTTAAATTATAGTTTTCTGAGGTAAAGTGCCAGTGTCACTAACCACATTCAACAACATTATTAGCTGGAGCAACAGAGGTAAAAGCAAAATAAAAAGGAAGCATTATGCCTTTTGCCCCTCAGACCACACAATTATTGAAATGGTTAGTTTGGGGGATTTTAAAGCTAGGAATTAAGAAATGATTGGAGTGTTGGTAACTTTCCATAATAACTGAAGTCACCAGGACTGGTTTGTGAGTAAGATGGAGTCTGTCATTTTCAGAGGCCCAGTCAGAACGTGGGGATAAGCTGGTGGTTTTTATCCCATTCTCTGCTGAGAATATTGTCTTTCACAAAAGCAAACATGATCTAGCAGGTTTAGTTCTTTCTGATCAGGTGAGGCTGTGGACTCATGCAGCAAAGATCACCAGGTTTGTTATAAAATAAGGTACTATGTATGCTGTGCCTGTACTCTTTACTCCCTTAAATCAGGTTTCCACCACTTAGTATTGCAAACCATGTGCAGCTAAGATCAGAAGATCTCAGTTGGGAAGAGTTTTTAACTGCCTGTTGGAAGCTTTCTCTTTTGTGTGATCTAGGACTCATACCTCCAGAATCTATTCCAGTTCCCAGCGTCTTTTCTATGAACTAAAATAAATGACTTATGCTCCCTGTTACAGTGGAGGATCTGTAGAGTGAGACAGCTTTTAATACCCATCACTTAAGACAATAATATTAGCTAGTTTATGCCTTTGGTATAATAATATCAACTTTTCCTAAGATGGGTAATTTCATGAGCTACTGATTTGGTTGGCAGATCTGTCCTAACAGTTACCTCTTGTTCTCACCTCAGTTCAGTGACTATTCATATGTGTTGCAGGGATTATTTGTGTAGTGTTGCTCTATACCTGACTGTTGAAACCACCACAAAAAGTATGTGTGTAAAGTGTGTGTGTGTGTGTGTGGTTTTCTTTGTGGGTTTTTTGGGTTTTTTTTAAACTCTGATCCTTGTGCTGATCCCCATTACGGCACAGCTCTATGAATAGTTGTTCTGGTACAAGTGATAAGTTCTGTCCATCGCCACACATCAGCACAACAGCTGCTTAAACTGACTTCGCTGCTAATGTGTCATGAAACTGTGTGAGGCCTGTGTGAGGTCCATGGTATTGTTTCAGTTTCCATTTTTCACAGAAGATTCTCACTGTATCTTCAGTCAATCACTGGAAAACTATCTCCAGAGCTGCTGGAAAACATCTGGAAATCGTGGTAATTGTGTCCATCACAGCATCCTACTGTACTGGACTGAATTTGAAGAGTCCTTTCTGTATTTAGAAAGCAGAGCTTTGAGCTCTACTGTTTGAAGAGGGATATTATGTCTGTCAGAATAATACAGATTAAAACATGCTAGAAGGAAAACTTGCGATATCTTAGACAAGGTATAAATAAGGAAGTAGAACTGATTATTTGGAATCTGACATTACAGAAAACATTCATATATGTGAACATTTATCATATTGCGATGATAAGTGAGGTCAATGTATTAGCTAAAATGACACATTGGTGTACAAGGTGTGCTCATGCCAAATGGTAGTCTTTGAGTGTTTGGTGGTTTTGTTGGTTTTCAAATTGTTGCTCCTTAAATGTTGGGTAAACATTTAAGGGAATTAAGGCACCCATCAGAATGACTTCTGGGAAGAGCTCAACTGTATGTAGAGAATATCATTCCATTTCTTGTATCATTCGATGTGTTGCAGCTGTGTTACATTATCAGGGAGGGACAGTTCCTGTTGGGGATAGCAAGGTGTTTTATCATAACAGAGTGAGAGCAAATTGACAGAGGCCAGATTAATCCTTGTTCTGAAGCACCCCCTAGAAGGCCACCTTGGAAATGCTAACAAAGGCTCAAATCTTCATTCTGTACAGACTAATCCTGCTAAGATCCTCCTATAGGAAAGGAAGTTGTTCTGGGATTTCAGATTAACTCAAATTTTGTATGCTACAATTTATTTCACCCTGATGTTTTTCATACATAGATATTTTCTACTTGCTGTGCTTCCCAGGTAATCTCTCCCTGCTGGCCTGACAGAGTGCAGATCCATAGAACATGAGTCATATTAGCAGGAGAAGCTCTAATTTGAAAATGTGGTTTAAGTTTTACTCTTCCAATTAGGAGTGTGTGGACTGAAGCTGTTGCAGCATTGAGCCAGACACACTGAGTGCAGAACTTGGGCTACAGTTTCTGCTTGATATTATACTTTGATTTCCTGTTGAGCGTGGATGATGAATGCTCTTATCTCCACTATGATCCTATTGTTGTTATCTCAGCATTTGTGTAGGCAGTCTTCCTTGAGTAGAAGATAGGGAGGTAAGAATACAAAATAGCCCTAGGTGCACAAGCAAAATAGCTTTTGTTTTCAGAGTATCCAAATGCTATGGCATCTCTTCTTTTTGAGTGAGTTTTTTATTTCAGGAGCACTACAAAGAGGCTTAATGGCTTTCTACTTGTTCTCTGTTGTACAGTCATGTAGTTCTTCCCTTCCTGTCTTTTCCCTGGCATTAGAGAACAGCTTCTTGCTGTTTGCGGAGGTATTAATCAGTGGGTTACATTAGCACAGCATTTCTTTATATATAGTGAGAACATTTCACGATGTGTATTCTGTTTCACCACGCAGAGTGCATCACAGAGTGTCTGTCTGTTTAAAATGCAATTAAGAACTACAAAGCCTGATAGATCAACTGCCTGGGGAAACAAAGTTTACTTTGTTAGGAAGCAGAGAACATTGTGAGTGGTGTGTTCAAAGTGAGGGTTTTTTGGGGGGAGGTGTTGAGGTTTTTTGTGGGGTTTTTTTGTTTGTTTGTTTGTTTTTCTTAAAAGAAGAAATAAGTAAGCTTCAAGTATGGCTGAACATGTGCCTAGCAGAAGAACTGTTCTCAATCATTTGGAATGTTATCAGACACTGTTAGGGTATTGTCTTAGATTTCCACTTTAGTAGTGTTTAGCATCTGGTTTAGGCCATAAACATATGCAAATTGATACTGGTACTTTAAAAACTGTAGTCTAACCTTTTAAAAGATCATTGTTCCCTGCTAGATTGACCAGAATTACCTATCCTTCATTTTATGGTATGTTTACTTTTTCACTGGAATAACCTTTACCATTCTTATTCACTCTCTTTCCCTCCCTGCCCTGAAAGAAATTGCTCGCGTGTACTTTATGGTACTGACATCCTCATACTTCCACAAGAAATTGTCTGTGTGTGGGGTTTTGTTTTTTTTTTTTTTTTCCCTTAAGAGGCTTTATATATTTAATTATGATAACAAGAAATAATGTAGCAAAAATTCTTGGGCTTATGACTCTGTGAGACTGTCAGCCATTTTCCATGAAGGTTAGGGGAATGGAAAATCCAGTTCTGTTTTCTGGAGTCTGCCCTGTGTTAATGCTGAAAATTCTACTACTCATACTTCATTTATTTCTTAAAAAAAGAAGTTTCCTTTCAGAGATGATGATAACTGGCACAAAAGATTCTTGGCAATACTTGGGGTGTACTTGTTACGAGACTTTGATTGAATGCTTAGAGGAGAAAAAAGGTATTACTGCTAAACCATTAATAATCACAATTTTTTTAGATGTTTTAGATGGAAGATTGTCTTGTAGTTCAGTAATCTTGATTATTATGATAGGAAGCAGATCTGAGATGCTGTCTTTATTAGAAACTAAATACTCTGAGCTAACTATCATCAGATTTGAATGCTTTTGGTCATGTATTAGGTGTTTTTAATAAGAGTGATAGCTGGGACAAAACTTGTAACTTAATTTTCTGACTGAAGTCTAATGATCTCTGTAAACACACAGAATTAAATTTATGAAATTTTCTTCTACAAACTACTTGTTCTAGCGGACATTTTTTATACCTTTTAACTTCCTTCATAAATTGCCTTTCTGCCTGATTAATTTCCTCAATTAAGATAGCCATGTATTTTGTTAGCATTATTATATTTTTCTTGTAGAGTCATGCACCTGTCTGTGCTATTTTTATTTATTTTGGGCAGTCACACAATAGAGAAAGATGAACAATATTAAAAATGGAAGCATTCTGGACAGATTTTAGCTTTGGTTTAACTGCATTAACTTACCTTTATTTGTCCTATATATTTGATGGCTTGGTATGGATCTCTTATGCAATCTATACTTACTTTTAGCTGCCAACATCTTCAACTGATTTTCCAAAGTTTGAAGAAATATGATAGCAAAGAAAGAAGAAAATGTAAACTTATAATTATGGATGAATAAAAGAATGTATGATTGGAAGGTCAGTAATTTATTTGAAACAGGAATTGTCCCTAGGTACATTTAAATTGCTCTTCATTACTTATTTCTATTGCTTCATTACTTGTCTTATTTACCTCATTACTTATTTCTATTACTTTTAAAAGCATCTTGAATTAGTTATGAAACCTGTTCTTTAAGAAAAGTCTTTGTATTTAGCTTTTAGCTCTCTAAGTATTTCTAGCAATCATGCTAATGGTTTTGCAGAATAAAATGTCTTAGAACTACACTTCTGTTAAAGTAGCTAAGCCTCTGTCATATTGAATAGTCCCAGGTACTGTGTTGCATAGCAGGACATGGACAAGGCCATATTTAAATGCAGAATAACTGGGGTGAAAACATGTCTTTACTGCAGAGTTGAGAGCACGTGATTAATGAGCTGGAAGATTTGCTGGAGCTGAGCTCTGCCAGCAACCTTTCTCATTCCCACTGTAGGTTAATGTTTTCATTTGCTCCATTTTATTGGCACACATGAAACACCTAAGCATGATGCCATCACACCCCTCCTACTATACTAGGATTGTTTCTACCACAAATTACAGGGTCATGACTGACCAAGAAGGGCAGGGCTTGGTCTCTTGTACCTTTTTATGGCATTGCAAATAGCTATGCAATCATCCTGGAGTAACAGTGCAAGAATACAAATTACAGACTAACTCAGTCTGCTGGTGTCTCAATGCAAGTGCTTGTTTGTCAGCCTTACTCTGCTAGTTGCTTCACAAAAGGCATTAGGACAAGAGGAAATGGCCTCAAGTTGCGCCAGGGGAGGTTTAGATTGGATATTAGGAAAACTCTCTACACTGAATGGGTTGTCAAGCACTGGAACAGGCTGCCCAGGGAAGTGGTTGAGTCACCATCCCTGGAGGTATTTAAAACACGTGTAGATATGGTGCTTAGGGACACGGTTTAGTGGTGGACTTGGCAGTGCTAGGTTGATGGTTGGACTTGACGATCTTAAAGGTCTAAAGGTCTTTTCCAACCAAAACCAACCAATTCTATGATTCTATAAAGGGAATGTTGAAGTGTCAAAGAGGTTTTGTGTAGGTGTAAGGTGCATTTAGTAGGTATTGAAGTTACCAGTGAAATAAGCTACCTGAGAATAAACTGTTGGTATTGCATTGGTGTACAGCAGTTCTAAGACAGTAGAAAGTTGCTTCTCCAATTTGAACTGCAGATGAGTATGGGGAAGCAGAAAGTAATTAATGGAAGTGAATTTAGTCAGAAAAATCATCTGTTCCCAGAAAACACCAACAAAGCTTTGTCTCTGCTTTCTGATCCACTGCAGATGCAGTAGCAGCACTTATGTTGAGGTCCTTGAGTAGTTATTACAGAGGTGGGAAGGAGAGGATCACAGATCCATGGGTGAAAGTTCATGTAGGTGGTGATGTTTGCTTGATAAGAGTAGGAGGTTAAAAAAAGTCTGACTCCAGTACCAATCTTAAAGGAAACTGCTTTCTCAGATGGTATTAGTAGTCATTGTCTTCTGATATTTGGTGTAATAATGATTGCATATCTCTATATAATTATTAACAGCATATGTTGTATAGGAAAATCAAATTTCACTCTCTTGCCCTATGGTTAGTTGGAATGAGAAGCTGTTCTTTTCTGTGCCCCAAGGTAAAAACAGAAGGCCTGATTTTTCTTCAAGCCCTTGGGAAAATCAGAAGCCTGTGCATGAAGGTCAGATAGACTAACTAGCACCAGTTTGATACCCCTGTGAATGGTGGAATGCTCCAACTCAAAGATGCTGTGTTGTGACACTGGCAAGGATGATGCTCATTTTGAAGTCTGAAGCATCACAACCCCAGTCAGTCACTTGAGAAGAAAAAGTGTTGGTTTGGAACAAACCAGAAGCATTTCAAATGACTTGGCTTTGAATCTCCTGGTGAGTTCCATCTCCTGACTGCAAGCTGTTACAATATGTGCTATTTATTTTTAGAAGTAATACAGCACAAAGGTTTAAAGCATTAAAACTTTCTTACATGAGTTTAAGTTCTATGGAGAAAAAAATTCTCTCTTCCTGTTTGTGAATAAAACTTTGATTTCAAGAACAGGCAAATAGCTGTTTTTTGGAGTGGGCATTGAGTGTGGGGTTACTTCTGGTTTCATTTAGCTATGTGTTAGAGATGTACATTATCTTTTCAGTTGTGTATTTGGATCTTCTGTACTGTAATGGACTTGAACACACAGAACAATGGAATTTTCCCCATTACTCATGTAAACTGAAGCATTGGAAGTTTGAAAGCACAGCTTTTATTCTGTAAAGTATCAAGGCATGAAACATTATCCATACAATGTAGAAAGGGATTGGCATTAACTGGAAGTTGCAGTTAGAAGCTACTAACTCAATCCTATATTCAAAATCTCTAAGAATTGGAGAGGGAGAGAAAATGATGGATAATTTAAACATTAAATTAAGCATTAAATTAAACATTCTTGCTATAAATTGGGAAAAATAAAGCCATTTACTGCTAGCATTTTGCAAAAATGTTTAAATCTTCCATCTGTCATCTTCTCAAGGGTATAAAAATAGACATATTAACTTTTAAAGCTGTGCAAACATCTAGATCATCTAGATTCATCTAGATCGGAAGCTTTCCTGAAGCTTATGTTGTCTTTTGTTTATGTAGAGCTTCTGGTGGGTTGTGTGTGTGTGGAGAAAGTTGTTAGTGTTGCTTAGAAGCACACTTAATTTTCATGCGCTCTATGCTATTCTTTCCAGCTTTTGTATCAACTTGTTTAAAAACTTCATTTTATTTATCCTTTTTGTAAGGACTCGGCATCAGTTTCTCCAAACTTGTCAGTGGATCAGCGTTCTACTTTGAACCTCCAACTTGGTTTCAGTTGCACCTAATTCTGAGATGGTTTCTGCTGTGATACTTGGGGAGTGTTCCAGTTTCTTGAAATTACACAAAGATATTAATTTATAGTTCTGATGAGTCAACAATAAATGTTTCATTTGTTTGATTTGGGGGGATAGGGAGCAAAAATTCCCTACAGAAATGTAGCCACGGAGACAGAAAGTTGAGAGATGCAGTGATTTAGAGCCTTACTAGAACAAAATTATGTGAGGCTGCATGGTCTTTAAAAATATCAGATGTATTGCCTTAACTGTGGCATCATTATCTCTTAGACTTTTCAGTCCCTATTTTCTCTGTAAAATATATGCGTATATTGTCTGCGGTTCTCTTAGTCCATTCTGGTTGTGGACTAAGATAGGGCAGAACACTTTAGCAGGATTTCACCAATCGCTACCATGGGAAATGGTCTAATTTAGCTCTTAGCCGAGTTATTTCTGAGAACAATCATCCATCTTTAAAACACAGGTTTTAAGTCTTGTAACTATTCTCAGATACTGGTTTTTGCAGAAATCTTTGTGGGGCTATACAAATGCTAGTTCAAACTCTAAGTAACTTCTCTATTCTTTCAGTACTGAAGATTTGTGGCAAGACTAGCTTTTTTTAGGAGCCTATGTACATCTTTCCTTAAAATCAGCTATTTGGCTGCTGCATGAGGGTTGAGCTGGCCCAAGCTGATCTGGGTGAGGTGTGTCCTGTGCTTGGTCACTTCTGTCCAAGTTCTTTGGATGTTTACAGCTATTGCAGGATTTTAATACCTAATTGTGTTTCTGTTGGCCGCCTGTGCCTTCGTAATAGCATGTGGCCCCATACCTCTTTTCAGAACTGTAAGTGGTCCACTCTGACCTGAACTGCATCATGCAGAGGTGAAAATCTGAGGGAAGCAGCTGATCTTGTGAAGTATCTGTTCCTCTTCTGATACAGTTATGATCTTATATCAGTTGTTTCACCTGATTACTTCTAATTTTGCCTATGTGAAGGACGTTCTCTTGTGATATGCTGAGATTTTGAAAAGAAAAATATAACAAAGCAAGCTAATTAAGAGTTTTCTCTCAAAAAATATTCCTAATTTTAATAATCAAAAAGCATGTTTGTGTATAGCTTACTATTGTAAGAGTCTACGTGTATTTCATATAAATAACTGTAAAGGAAGAAACACAATGACTTATTGGTTTCATTACCTTCAATTTATCATAAGTTAAATTGCTAATATATAGCAGCTTGCTGTATCGATAGCCTCAGAGGCTTGAATAGTATTGATGATATGTGATAAGGGAAGAATGCTGCAGTCCTTATAAAGCAACTGTGTGAGCTTTTTGTGAGTGACTATTAGAAGATACTGCTTTCTGACTGAAAAAACGAAGAAGGTCCTAATAACTGCAGTCATTAGCAGTGCTGATGAACTTCTTAAAAAATGACAAGTGTTTAAATCAAGACACCTTGAAGAGCTATTAATATGGACCATTATCTTCTAACTTCATTTGCATTTTCTGATTAAATTATAGCAGGTGACAAAAGTCATTATCACTGAAATGACTGCATAGTTGCAGAGCAATGTTGAACAACTGCTCTGTTTCTTTCTGCAGTTCAAGTTCTTGACTAGCTCTGTTAGCACAGCACTTCATGATTCTGTTGGATTCTGTTTTAGTACATACTATCAGCACACAATAGCTCATTCAGTGTCTCCCACAGCCTTGTTCCAGTAACCAATGTAGCTGCCATGCATAATGCAGAGCAATCGTGTGCCACACAGTGCTGGAGACTTTTAGACAGTGAAATTTAATAGTGTAAATGAGTGACTCTTAAAGCCATTTGCTTGACAGTATTTTCAATTGGTAGCTCAGAACCCTTCGGTAAAACAAGAACCTGGTTTACTAGAGACTAATTGTAGCATTGATGTTTACTACTCTTTCAGGACTTCTTACCTTTATGTTTACAAGGAGAGAGAAATCCCTGTCACAGTATGGGGAAAAGTTTATTGATGCTGTTTGATTCCTGAAGTTGGTACATTATCAGATGTTGCAGGGTGAGTGGAAACTAGCATCTGCTGTACCAGAACTATTCTGCCTATCTCTGAAATGCGGAGCAGCAGATAGCCAGGATGCCTTGTCGATACCTGTTCGAAGGGAAGAACTTTCCGGTAGTGAGTTAAAGGAAATTGGAAGACTCTGTTTTCTCCATTGTCTTCAGGATGTTAAGGTTTGCTGTTTTTCTTGATCTAAATATTTCCTATACTTTTATGAAAGATCATGTTTTTCTTTCTTTTGTAAAGACTAGATTTTCCTAATAGTAGGTTTCTACTGTTTCTGTAGGAAATATTTTTTAGCCAAAATATCCGTAAGATGTATGTCTACAAAGAAGTGCACAAAACAGCTGAGAAGATGAAGGAAACTGGTAGTGTTCTTTTAGTTGAGGTCATTGTTGTAGCAGGGGCAGCAAGGCAGGGGATCCACATCTGAGAAGATGTCTGTATTCCAGAGACAGCTTCTGTACATTGTCAGACTTGGGAAGTTTAGGTCCAAATGACTAAACAGTCTCAAATAAGCAGTTAGATGAGTGATTGCAATCAGAGCCATGATAGTTACCAAATTAGCCCCATTTCCTTTGGGGGGAAAAAAAGGAAAGAGAAGAAAAAAATACGATATTACATTTCATGACTGATGCTCTCAAGCACCACGAAAGGAATATGACTAAATGCAAATTCAAACTTTGTCAATCAGCTCAATCCCTGGAGAGAAACAGGAAGGCATTGTGGATCATTCATACTCCATCCATCATCTGCTCAAGAGATAAAGCTGGAAAAGGAATTTTAGGCAACGATTGACAGCATGGGGGAAACCTTTACAAAAGGAGTTCCACTTGTCCCTCTCTTAGAGTCCTTACTTTGAAGCTAACAAGCTTTGTGCTACTTTTAGACTGCAAAATGTGTAATGTATCCTGTGCTGAGCTTGCCGTGACACACGGGATGACTATTGCTATTCTCGTAATAGCCATGCTTTAAGAAACCTCAGAAAGAAATGTTTTCTTATCTATCATAAAATTCAACCCTTTATAATAGCTACCACAACTCTTAATCCTTCCATGAAATAGGCAAGAACTGTGGTTTCCATTTAAGAAAAAAAAAAAAAGGCAGTTTGCCCAAAAGTAATGGAGGGAAGCAGCAGATTGAGTAGTAGAATACACCCACCAAGAGGGCTTTCTTGCTAGGCCTTATAAACTTTCTTTTAAAACAAATGTTTTCTGCATCTTTTTAAGTCTTGGCATACTTGTATTCTTTTATGTAAGTCAGATTTTTAGCCTTCCTAACTTGAAGGCTATGGGATTGTTTCCAAACAGTCTGATGCTTTAAGGGTCAGGAGCCTTATAAAGCACAAACAAGAGACTAAATTTTGCTTTTGTTTATACTGGGTTCATGCCAGAATAACTCAACTGATGTTACTGGAGTTACCCTTGTGCAAATCCAGAGTAATAGAATAAACTGAACGCTTTCTTATCTTGCTGCAAGGAGGACAAAAATAAGAAATGTATTTGTCAAGTGACTTTTGTTAAGCTAGGCAACAGTGAAACTGCTCTTACCTGCTGATTTTTCTCTATCTTTAACTATAATTGGCCTTCTGAATTTGTGTTGGTGTTCCTTGTGAATACCAACACCTCAGAGTTTAAGGAAAGACTCTAGAAAAGGGAGCTGGCATGGCTAAGATTCTTCTACATTGTGGGAAAATGTCCTTAATGAACAAAATGGATAAATCCACTTAATCTTTGACAATCACTTGCTTACTGTTTTCTCGCATTCCTTTTCTTTGACAGCATGATCCTGAATAGAGGAGGCTCGGCAAGTGTATCTTCATTCTGGTGCTTTGTCTAGGATTTTAAACAGTGGTTTGTGTCATGGTGCAAGTACTTCCAGCTTCTAACTGGTTTGTAGGCTAATGTTCCCAATTTTATAACAACCCCTTGAAGCAGGGTCCCAGTTGACCGCCCACTGTGGTTGCTATGCCATAATGCGTAAGTGTAGCTTCTGCTGTCACCTCATTCTACCCACAGTAGAATCTGGGTGTGAATAAATGGAATTAAATTGTAGAGTTGTGAAGCAAATAAACTTCTTACTGTAGGAAAGGTACTTTAGTCATATGAATACCTTCTTATTCTTCAGTTTCAAGCCATTTTGAAGTGCGTTGCTAAGGGGATTAGAATCAAAATAATTAGGTTGGTAGAGAGGTCAAGTCCAACCTCAAGTATCTAGGATGCGGGGGAAAAATCCATTGCTTTTTCCATTCCTGAGTTCTGGGGGAGAAAACATACATATACTTGGATGTTTTGTTAGAACAATGATGTCAACTTTTACCCTGTTTTTCCCCTGTAGCATTTCATCTCGCATTCAAACTCTCTTACTTTTCCTGACAAAGAATAGCAAAGATGATGTTTAATTACAACTGTCCAGATTGCTGTAATTTTAAATTTCAGCAGTTTCAGAAACTGTTAGAGAGGGACTATTGGACTGAAGACTTTTACATGTTGTTTCCATGTCCTCAAACCAGCACACTTGTTTGAGAAAGCATCAATTTTAATTATGTAAATAATAAAAGTACCAGAATGAAAGTTCAAATTTAATTATATAAATAGCAGAAGTTGTAGAAAACTTTAAAAATGACACTGTGATGTCACTTCAACAACACCCCTTGGCATTTTTTCATTTAACAATTCAATAAAGGTGGTTTGGAAAATACATACTACATATCAACAACCATTAGGAGTTCAAGCTGACAACGTACAGTTACATAGGTTAATAGCTCTTAAAAATAATTTCAGTGCAGTGGTTCTGGAATTAACTTTCTAATAATTGTACAACTGCCTGGGCAACTGGAAAATTTGTCTGGTATGTTTAGAATAACAGTGGAATATGTCTAAGAAGCAGAGCTACAGAAACAAACTTGTCATTTCAAAATTTAAGTTGGATCTCAGACAGATTTAAAAGTTCAGACCTGCTTAATGTCAGAGTTATCCTAGCACATAAACCGGCCAGCCCTCCCAAAGACATGCTCAGTCAAACAGCATCAGTAAGAAACAGCAAACCCAATAATTTTTGCTGAAGGTGCTTCATGGTCTTCGAGGAGTCACTAAAACTCACGACAGTTCTCTTCTGCAGTAATGAGCTTGTCTACTACCACAGGCTGTGCGTGTTTGGTTATTAAAACGGGATGTGAGTGTACGTGCAAAGAGATCTTGCCAGTATGCAGAGACAGGTCCTTAACTTTGGCCATATTCAACCTGAATAATAAAAGGTAGCTGTCATTAACCTTACTGGCCGTCCTCCCTAACTTGATTTCTATCTAAAGCTGAAACACATCAGTAGGCAGTAGTATCAAGGCAGGAGCAAGGTTGTGGGTGTTGAGAACAGATGCAGCCTGCAAAAATATTTTAATAATATGTTTTTAATTTTGCATGGGAGCTGGCTACATACTTGGACTGTCTTGGGAGCAAAGAGGAGAGCCCCAGGCTCCCACCCACGCTTGTTGTTTATCACAAAACCCTTTGACATTCTCCCCATAACACGGGGGGTGGGGAAGGAATATTTTCTGTGGGGCCAAGGTGGAACTCTAAGCGGCTTCTCAAAGTAGTGATGCAGGTGTGAGGCCTGCTAAGCCTCAAAGAGTACTTTTTGCCAGATGTACAATGTAGCTGTATCAGTACACATTATCAAACAGTAAAGAGGGAGAGAAAGGGAAGGCTCTTTTCAGAGTCTTCAAGAACTTGTTTAAACAGTAAATGTAAGATTTTAATACATTTTCATGGATACCAAAACAACTCCAAAAGGAGTTGATGAGATTCTGAAGGGATTTCTCACTGTCAAACACAGATGCCAGCAGCATCCTTGGGGCCAGGCAAGCAGAGACGTAGTTCTGTGTGCTCTTTCCTTACCTTCAAAACTTACGATAGTTTATGGATATATAAAATGGTTTTTAATCCTAGTGACACAGAATATCTAAACCGTGATAATTTTGTTGAGAATAGATTCTAATCCACAGTTCTTACCATCTTTTCGTTTCTGAAATGCTAATTTAATGCACCATTGTTTTTGATGAGGTGCCATCAAATAAGGGATGTCAAAATGACATTTAAAAATACAGAGTGCTCAGGCAAGCTGTTTCATAGCACTTAAGAGATTTTTATATCCTGCTCTGAATTAGAAAGCATAAATTTCATTTGTATCTAAATAGGGTCAAATGTGTATCTCCTGTCTTGGTTTTGTTGCTTGGTTGTTTTTATTTAAAAATCTAAACAGAAAGAAAGGGTTGTTTTGTCCCAGGAGCTGTCTTGGAAAAATTAATAACAAATGTGCTTTTAGCTGGAAGCAGAAGCTTTATGGGGTAGGATGAGTAACTCTAGAACAGTGTAATGTAATCAGCTGTGCTGAACATTTAGATCCTTGTGGATCAGATGCAGTCTTATGCCTTTTAGTTCAGTGGCCTGTGTATAGCCTGCCAGTCAAGACTGGAAATATATGGTAGGTGTTTGTTCCTAAGCAAGATTAAGCTCAGAGACTTGATGGGTCTGTGTATGATACTAGGAACAATACTTTAATAGAGGGCTCCACAAATGGTACTGTTGCTGGTACCTTTACAAATGAGTGTGTGACTTTGGTTATGAAAATGTGCTATATGCTAAGTGAAAGTATTGTCTGTTAATTTCAACCGTATGCTCTGTGAATGGGGGAATTTCAGTCTGCCATTTGAGAAATCTTAGAGTAACGTAGCCTGCTGTATGCCTAGAGCTAATTCAATGCCTTCTGTTCTTTGATCACAAACTAAGCTGTCAAGTGCCATATTGATAGTCCATGTTGGCAAGCCAAGTAAGCAGCCGGTGCTAGGTGCTTTTTACAATGTGAGAGCATCTACTTATAGTTTATATTCTATCATTAGGATAAAAGAAGTTAGGCTTTTAACTGACTTAGAGCTATACAGTCTTTAAAAGTAGACCAGTCCTCAGAGCTTTAAGATACCACAAAGAAGAACAGATGAAAAATGTGAGGAGCATTGCTACGGTGTTTTACCAGCCAGTAGCAGAAGCGGGTGGAGCAGGATTGCAACTGGAGGGGGGAAAAAAAAAAAATTCCACTATGTGATTATTTATTTAGAAAACCATTCATTCTCATGAACTGCAGTCTAAATTCTTCCTGCCTTAACAGAGTACAGCAGTCAATTCCATGCCCCTCAAGTATTGGCAGTGGCTGGAACTAGCATGTCAGGATGTCAAAGGAAGGTAATAGAAGTTTTGGATGAAAAAGGAGCCTTATGGATCACAATATTGGGTTGAAAGATTAAAGATGTTTAAAGGTGTCCATCTGGGATCCCTAAATTCCTGAAAACTATACACTGAAATGTTTTAGAGAGTTAATGAATTATAAATAAGAAACTTATCTCATTCCTTAAATGTAAGTGCATGCTTGCTCATGGATGCTGATACTCAAGCTAATGCTGCAAAATGAGCGTTATGAATGTGCAGTAAAACTACAAATATCACTCATATGCCACTTCTGGTGGGGTAAAAGGTGTAGCCAGACTGTGAAAGATGGGAAGACTAAAATTTCATAATAGCGATTTAAGTTAAAAAGTTTGGAAACTATGAACAAGTTAACAAAAATAAATAGCTGCTCTGGTGTTGAGCTCAGTTCTCGCAGCCCTGATCAGCAGTATTCAGAGAGTTCAGACACTGCCAGTGAATCAGACATTTCTTCCTTCTCCAGCACCAGTAGTCCTAGCATGCCTCTTTGGGGAAGAAGTGTTTTTTTCACTTTGAACATATGGCATTATCTTGAGCTAACTGACTGCTTTATGAGCATTTCCAAAAAGACTAAGTCTTATATCGAAGAAAGCCAAGAATGCAACTTAATTTCCTCTTCTGAAGTATAATCTAAACAATTCATTTGCTTTTTTGTACAGATTTAATTTGGAGCACATATGTACGACATACGTAACATCATCAAATAGTTACCTGATGCTCATCAAAATGGTTGGAACAAAATAAAACAATAACTTCAAGGTACGTATGGGTAACTGTACTGACTGGTATGAATTTGCATCCAGAGCTGGTTGGTTTCAATTTTGTAATAGTAGTCTCTGTTAAGAGAAGTAGCCAGAGTAGTGACTTTAAAATGGAGGCCTGGACTATATGAATATTCATATCACCTTTGTGTATAGTGTATAATATAAGCATTTGAAAGCTTAAAATACAGTCAGTCTCCTGTGTATTTTAAATACTGTTATAAACAAGCATATTTTCCTGTACCACTGGGTAGGCATCAGTGTCATACATCATATTGCCAATGAGCACAGTTCTTGTGCTCTGATTGCAAACAATTGCTGTTTACTCTTTTGGCAAATGATAACCACTGAGTTCTGGTGAAGCGATCTTTGTGCTGTTGTGGAGATGCCATAAAAACGTCACTTACTGAAAAAACAATAGCACCTTAAGTGGCTTGGTATTTGTATGCTACAATTACATATGGTAAGTAGGTGGATTTGTGACTTCAGCATTTAATGTAGAAAGTTAAATGTAAACAGTAAGTAGTCAGTGTGCTCTATAATGTTAGTGAAGTAAGAGACTTACAATAGGACAGCTTTGCAAGTAAGATTTCTATTCCTGAATACCATTTTCAGGTCATCTATTGATCTGTTTATCTCACAAAACAAAGTGCTCAATTGTGCACATCGCGTGAACTTTAAATAGCTTGGGGCTGATTTTGTTTGAAAATAAGGAGTAACTTTATTGATTTCTATGGAGTTAACAGTGTAAACAAAATAGTTTCTGAGCCTGTGATTATTTTTTTTTCCTTTAAGGTGGTTAAATACAATTTAAGAACAGATTATATAACTCTATGACACTAAGAGCAAAATCAAGTGGTTGTGGACCTGCTGCTTATTACCTAAGTGCTCAGGTTAGACCAAGGCCTCAGAGAGAAAAACTTTACTAGACGTACTTGTTTAAAACTTTGTAACTGAGTTCTGCTCCTCATTGTATCTTGGCCAAACCATTCAAAGCTTTAGGTGAAAACAAACCCGTTTCTTTTTGTGTACTAGGCTTTGTACAACAGCAGCTGAGGCATAGGTGTGTGTTTGGTTTTGCTACTCTGTTTATAACCTCTGGCGAAGGCCTAACGTGAATCTCTTGGGACAATTCTTTTTTTCAGTCACTTCAGCAAAGTCCACCTAAGAAAGGTGATGTAGAAGAGAGACTTCCTGTACTCTTAGTCACTTCTTCTGTCAAAGAGACTCTACTGAATTTTCTGCTTAATTTTCATAGCAGATGATTCCCTGCATCCAAGACGTCTGTAAAATTCACTGTATTTACTTGTTATCTTTAATTTTATTTATTTTATCTTTATTTACATGAAGAAAGTAAAAAGCCTTTCCTTCTGCAGTGCATCTTTTTAGGAGCAGCCATTTTCACAATTTTTTGGCAGTGGTCTGAGTGCTTTGTTTTATTTTTAATGTAATACTAAGTCAAAGTAAACTTTACAGAATCACAGACCCAGATATTTGAAATACAATCATCCATCAAAAGCCCTCAGTGGGACAATTACAGCCCCCACATCCTCCCACAGCAAACCATGATTATAGAACAATGCTTGAGGGCTGCAGCTGAGATTAGACAATTTGAAGTTCTCTTGCTCCAGCCTTCACAAAATCACCTGCTACAAGTCTTAGTACTGAGATAGGTGACATTAATTGAATGCGTGTGTTTTGTATTAGTACTGACTTTACACACTTTGCAATTTATTTCAGCACCTGTCGTAATGATGTCTGTTTAAACTAAATGGATTCAAATCTGTTGTGGTGTTGTGGTTCTTCACAGAGCAAATATGGTCCTTCAATATCAAATACAGTGCGTATCCAATACCTACTCCTCGCTGTCAAGTGCTCTCAGCATTGCGTTTCTACCTGACTCTTGTTTTCTTTCCTTCTCAATATCCTCCTTGCTTCTTGAAAGCCAACAAGACCCTCCCTAGTGTCATCACTCCTTCCTACTATTTTTCAGCAGTTCTTCCTTCCTACCTCTATTTCCATAGTTCACTCTCGGATCTGATTTTCAGGTGATACACACCTTACTGTCACTTTCATGTATGTAAAGAAAGGGTAAATTAGGTCTTGAATGTTACTCTGGTTTAAACAAAGAGTGTTGTGATTTGTTAATGCTCTGCACAGACTGCAGAGCCCTAAGGTGCCGGAAAAGATCCTCAGCAGTAAGTGATCAAGTCCAGAATCTTGCTGTGCCGTACACAGACCACGCAGACTAGTGATGCTTCTGCGAGTTTCCTTTACAGGAAATGCTTTATGCGGAGCCTGAGTTCTGCATCAGATTTTTCTTTGTTAGTTTAGAAATTAATTTACAAACATATATATAAGAAGGTAACAGTTATTTGTTGAGGGCAATAATGTTACTGATAATGATAGAATCTTTCAGGCACATCAGTGAGAAAATGCATGTATTTATTTCTTTGTGTCTTAAAGTAGCTATAAATGTATAACATGGGAAACCATATGGCCACATCCATACCAGGAAAGACATTTGACTTGGCTAAGTTAATTTCTCAGCAAGCTTGTCCTTGCTGACTGCAGGATTTGGGGGATTATAATAGGAATGTAGACAAGGCTGTCATGTCCTTTAGCATTTTTAGCATGATGTAGGTATAAGCACAGGTGGGCAATTAAACACTTTGTGCTTCATTTCCCACTGGGTGTCAGTTATCATTTCACTCCCACGAGTGGAAATAAATATCAGTGATGATGGAGCATGCTCCTCTATGTTCCATAGTCAAATGGAGGCATAGCAGCATCTGAAAATGTGGCTCATTTTCTTTGTGTCAGGGATGCTTTGACATTTTTTTCTAGCACAAAGGTAAAGTATGTTTAGTCCTTGCTTATTGACATGGATTTTTTCCTCGGAGCTGCACTGCCACATCTCTGGTGATGTGGATATTTTTGTTGTTGCTGCTGCTGTTTTAGACAAACAAAGGGATAGAGAACAACATGTTGTCCTCTTGTGGAGGTAAATGACTGAATGAAGAGAGAAGTCTCTGCAGAGAGTAGTGAAAGGTAGCAAATGGTGCTGAGTAATAGTGCCTTTGTTCACAGAAAGAGTACAGTAGAAAAAATATTTATAACTGTAAATGAATTCTAGTACAATAGGGAACAGTCTTGATTGATTGAAAAAAGCAACAGAAGTAACTCCAGAAAAGATGTGAGATTTTGGGTGATCCTACAGATATTTTTATTTTTTTTACAGAGAGTATGGATGCTGTTTTGGGCAGTTTGTTTTAACATAAAGTACTTTGTGGTAGAATCACACAGTTCTTGTGTGTTCTGAGTCTAAATTTTCATTTATAAAGCACAATTGTATACAATAACAGAGACACTAATTTAATGCGTACAGCGCAGATAATTTCCATGCTGTGCTATAAAACATAAAGGCTAGTGAAGCCCTGGTTTGCTTATGACTTGGGCACAGAGTCTCTAGACTGACCTTTCAGTGTCCTTCAATTTGGCCGCAAGAAGCTGACTTTTTTTTTTTTTTTTTTTTATTTAAACATGGCTCTGGAAAATAAGAGCAAAGATGTTCTTCCCTGAAAAGCTCATTCTTCTAGCTTGGTATTACCCAATACTACTTAGCTCTTATCTGGCAAGGTTTGGTGGGTGGAGGAAGGGAATAGGTCTTATTTTGAGATTTTAAAAGGACCTGAATTTTATATTAGCTTCACAGTTTATTTGTTTTTATTGCTGTCCAATAAAAAGCTGCTTTTCCATGGGAGCCTGAGGAGAGCTCACTCAAGATGAAAGGAAGTGGAATGCATCTGAAAGAGCAGCCAAATTTTGATGGCTTTTTCTTGCTGATGGTATGAGCAGCTAAATCTTTTTAGAAAGGCGGTGTTGCTTTCCTCTTAGCCCTATTGGTTGTACAATTCTTTTCCATCCTTTGTGAAGGTATTACACTTGATCATCTGCCAAAACCTGTTTGTTTAATTAAATTCTTTTAAGAACAAATCACTCTTCTATGAAGCTTGAAGGATCATGTGCAGCTTGGGTTTCCCCTGGTACTTTCAGGTTGGTTTTAATCATCACCCTAGCATACCGGGTTAGATTCCCTTTATGTGCTGCTTAGTGACACAAAGGGGAAACAGCAACCTTGTATGGCTAGTATAATATTCATGCTTCATGACATCTAGAAACATTTATTGCTGTTGAATAACCTATATGGACCCATGGTGTTGGTTTTTCCCTCCAAATATTCGCTTGGCTCCATGTGCTTGAGGTGCATAGTGTCTCATGTTTGTTTAAGCAATATAAAATAGGAAACATGGGGACCACCATGCACAAGTCAGTTTGTGGGGCATTAGCAAAATCCAGGTCAAGCTGATGGTAATTACAAAACTAATAGTGTTGGGCTTCCTCAGTAAATTCCTAATGAATCTTAATGTGTGGCATGCTATCTGCTCATATTAGTAATATTTCTTACCCGTTAAAGCCTATTGGGCCATACTGAGTCCTGAACTGCCACAGCTAACCAGTTCTGGTGCCTGACCTTGATGGGTTGCATGAGCAAGCTCCTCTCGGTGAAATACAGAAATTTGCAGTCTCTGAATCCCTTCACTGGTAGATAGCTCAGGCTGTGGCAAAGGAACATGCAGTTGAATGTTAGCTTAAAATCATTGCCCTTTAGAGTATCTTAGTCTGCCTCCAGAAGATACTGCCACATTATAAATGAAGTGTTTGTTGCCATTCAGACCTTGTAAAGTGTGAGCAGAATGATTGTTTTCATCTTTCTGGCAGCTTAATTTGAAGCACTTTCTGAGTGAGGGCTGTGGGGAGAGTATGTGCTTTGTGTGGAGTGAGTATATAATTTGTTCAGCAATTATAGAATTTGATAAATTTAGCCATGTGTTCAGATGCACTTATAATCCACTATTTAAGCACAGACACCTTAGGGCATCAGGGGAGCGATTCATAGTGTTTTATATCTTTGCTTAAATTCATAGGCATGCAAATTTTTTATAGTTGAGCTTTTCTCCCTGTTTTATAGTTGTCCATTGTGGCGTGTCTTGAATAAGAAAGCAATGTAGTTGTGAAGAGATGTTTTTTATTATCTATCACTAAATGGACTAATAACCCAAATCATCCAGACAGTGGTTACTCTCAATGTTTGTTAGCCAAGGAGTCCTTGGTGGTGTGAAGGTTCCTGATACCTATGGCTCCAGTAGCCTGTAGTTCTCACTGGAATGTCACTTCATAAAGGATTTTGACAAACTGTCTTGGATAGGGAACCAATAGAGTACACTTAAACTTCTGTGTTATTGTGTTTATTGGCTAGAGTTGCTCAGGAGTTGCTCATAATTGAATAACAGAAGCTTCTTGAAGGTATTGGCAGGTACCCAGACAGAAGAATCTGCACTGACTTAGGTTACCTGAGTATTGTCTGCTGCAGGCAATTGCTGTGTCTGCAGCAATCCACCCTGCTTCCCAGCCAGCCGAAGCTGAGGAAAGGTACTGTGAATGAATGACCACCTGCCTGGGCCCTCAGTTGTTAGCATTTACCGTTTCATGTGAACATACAATCTGTGTTACCAGTAAATTGACTTTACGAAAGTGTTCTCTACTTTGTACTGTAGATGATCAATAGAATCAATGGCACCGTGTATATAGCACACAGCTCAATGAGAAGGGTGGGAAAAGCAACAAACAGCTCTCTTTCTACTTCTTGCATTTCCTTCTCATCTTTATTTTAACTTTTTTTTTTCTTGTCTTGTTTTCCAGAAATGTATTGTCTTTTGCTGTTTGCAGGTATCACTTCTTGGTAATAGTTTTTCCTGCTTTAACTATGTTGACAGTAATTTCAGCACAGTAAAACAACTGAGTGTGTCTTTTGTTTAAACTTTGTTTACAGAGGTGATAAGTACTGGTAGCTAACACACAACAGTGGGTAGGAGTTTGCCTCAGTACTGTGGCCAATTATCACTTCTTATCAGAAACTTACTGTGTTTTCCTTCATATCTCTGCCACCTACAATTTCAAAGAATGCTTCGTGGCATACATTGTACAGAACATTCTTCTCGGAGGAGAAAGAGCTAAATGGTTTCAACAGTGTTGGAAAACAGGTTTTCATTTTTAAATAGAAAATGTATTATATCTGCTTTAGTTTGTTTCCTAGTTTTCTCAGCATTAAAGAGTGTTTGTCACTTAGGTTTTTCAGGAAGCACCTTGCTATTTATTGTTCACTTTTCTAATTCTTCAGAGGTTGTAGACCTGAAGGACAGCACCATTCTTTTTTTGGTGGTCATTTGTTCCTATTTTCTTCCTTCATTTTTCATCCTTCATTTTTCAGAAATAATTTTTACTTTTATATGATCCAAACTCTCTTTACTCTCACATCTATATGCTAACAGTCAGACTGACTAATTTGAGAACTACCCAGAGAGTCCACTAGTTGTTTTTTTAATCGGCAGCTGTTTTTGTAAAGTGATCCCAATTGCCCTTACTTTTAAGAGGAAGGCATGAAAAACTGTTTACACCTAATGTACTTAGCTAATTTTCATAATTTTCACTTTGTATCAAGGGAGCTACTTTCCTGTTGTAGTACTGTCTATCTGCTAGCGATGTATCTAAATTCTTTCAGACTATGCTGTCACTTCATGTTTACAGTCATCATCTGTTGCCGCAAGCCTTAGTCTCTTTGATTTCCTTCCTTTTAACATTTCAAGTTATGTCATGATTTATTATATTTTGCTTCATATTATTTGTGAGGAATAATCTCATATTTTTATATTTTAACCATTCTCCAGCTTGCTTTTCACACAAATGGATTTTAATAGTTCCCTCCATTTCATATTATCAACGGGACTTCTTAGTTACTTAAATCTCTCCTCAAAATCTAACCCTCCACATAAATATACTTTAAATCTCTCTCTGCTTTTGCAGTGGATGCAGCAAGTGTATGAGAACTGATTCAGGCTTTTGTTACTCAGCTCTTACGGTAGTAACATTGTCTCGCTTAGAAGTCATCCTTATGAAGAGATTTCAACAGTAAAAACAGATTGACTTTCTGTACGTGTAATTACCTGTACAAGAGTAGTCATGCACAATTTGAAGAGATTATATAAAGCAAAGTTGGTAATTGTTAGTCATTTTTCAGCTTCATGTTGGATTTATTTTGGTGACTTTGCCATCTTTGCAAAGATAAAGTATACTTCATTTGTATAGGAAAAGGGTTTATTATCATCGATGCTGTAGCTGTGATTAATAGAGGCCATTTAAAACTCTACATGGCAAAGGAATCTTAATTGGACACCATGTGATAAGGTCAAGTTGACTGTCAGAGTGCTGTGTAACTGAAGGAATTATTCTCTCCAATACTTCAATTTGTCTTTCATTACAGTTGTGTAATTCCAAGTTGCAAAGATGAGAAGTCATGCAGAAAATCTGTGACAATTTTTAGACTGCTTCTAAAGCCTTGCACACTGAAGATCTATAAATGTTACTAAATTAATAAGTAAAGGGAATTTCATGGAGTATTAATGATAACAATGACATTATCGTTCTTTTATGTTTTTATGCAAGGCAGTTACACAGAGTGAATGAGAATATGTGATGGGAGGATTTAATTGATTAAAACCTCTGCGCAGTAAGCGGGAACTTCAGTTTGAGCTGCATGCCGTTAAACACTGAACTCTTGATTGCTGTTCAACAAAATCAATACAGAACAGAAGTCTGTAGTGAACCTTGTGCCTGCAGCAGTAATATAGACAATAAAAATCAATGCCTGGTCCCAAAGTCCAGCATTTAATAGTATCAGTGGTTTATGTCTTTTATTGATTCTTGTGGCCTTAAGGCCATCTGTTAATTTACTACCTCTGTCTGAATCTGGGGAGGTCAGTAACTTAGAGAAATATGAGATTTTCTGCTTGTTCTGTATTGTGTATGGGTTACTGCAACTAAAATCTGTAACTGTCGCTTGTGAAAACGTTCCTTGAGGCATTTACCCATACACATCTCAAGAAAATATTACCCAGGTAGTGAATAGGCAGGAGTGTTCCTTTGGCAAAACCAAGCAGAGTATTCCACGGTTTATGTTTAAAATCAGTCTCCCAACAGTAACAATGACAAGTTTGGTTTTTTTAAAGTCTGTAATAGACTCTATATTAAACTACAATTTTCATATTACTAACTTAATTTAATCATTTTTAATAAACCTTGTAGAAATATCAGGACTGGAGGTTGGTTACAAATAGATCCTGTATCACCTTAGAGTAAGCTATTTAACAGCAATGTATGAAATCTGTGAGAATTGCACTAATTCATAATTTAGTAATCAGGCATTTTATAATTTGCCTAAAAACAAATTGCATCTTATCTTCATCCATCAGTGAAGAGCTGTGTGCCCTGAGCTTTCATTTCAGCAACAATTCTTTCCTTTCCCCAAACAAACCCATGCATATTTATGAATGTTTTATAGAATAGAAGCATAAGTAGTTCTTAATATTTAACAGCAAGTCTCAAAGTTTTTACTATTAACTGGTTTATTTTTGTGTATGTATACAGTACATTTTGTCCTGTGCTATATTATCTTCATGAAGTATTTTGTATGTAATGGAAAATAAGGCACTTAGAACGTAGATAAGTGCTTGAATTCACAGGTCTTGAACACTAGTGGGAATCGAGCCTTGTGTCTTGACTTGCAGCCCTCGCTCTAACTGGTAAGTAATATTTCTTCTTGAATGGTGAGCTACTAAACCCAAACTGAAATAATGGATCATTTGCAAATCTAGAACAGTCTAATTTCAAGTTGCATCAGAAAGCTTATAGTAATTTGGTAAGTTGCAGAGTATTCTCAAAAAAAAAAAAAGGGGGGGGGGGAGGGGAAGTGTCTATGTTCATACATGGTAAAGAATTTCTGAGAATTGTTTTGGAATTACTGCTGAATCACTCTTAAAATACTTGGGAGAAACGTCTGAAGAATGTGCAGTGATGTGAAGGAAATTAGCTGCAAATATCTGTTCCTACCACCAAAAAGTATGTCTTTTTTAAAGATAATAATTAATGCATATAATTTCCCCCTTGTAAATTTTACAGACCAGTTGCAATTTTTATAGTGATAGGGATAAAGAAATGGTCTAGACATTTACCTGTGGTTTATTTAATTATAAAAACCGCAAATGCGATGTCTGGTAGTGTGGTAGTACACAAGGGCAATCCCATGCACAATCACATCCTTTTGCTGCTTTTTGTTTTGATGTACTCTTAAGCATGGATGGTATAGTTATGCCTGGTGAAAGTAAGTACACAGCTTATTTTGTGTAGTTAGAGTAGAAAAAGAAATATTCCTGATGTTGTGGCTTATTTTGGGTCATCCAGTGATGACAGAAGCAGAACAAAATTTTTGAAAGTGGAATTTGTGTGTATTTTTATTAGGCCAGCTTGTTTCTTGATGTTAATCAAAGAGAGTATAATACCTCTCCCTTAAATTTCTGCCTTGCTTGTTCACAGATTAACCTAAACAGCAAAGGAATGCTCTCGCCTATACCATCTATCTCTTCAGAATTTGTCTGCATAGTCTGTTTCAGCAAACCCTGTGACACTTAGAGAAGCCTACAATGATGTGGCTATGGCAAGTGGTACCTAATTCTGCCTTCATCTCTTAATCTAATCAACCGGTACACAGTAATTCCCAAAGCATAACTGGATTATCAGCACAGTCAGGCTTCTATCCAGTCACAGTTTAAAATGAACCATGTTACAAGGCAATAGTAAAGGCACTTAATTACTAAAGCAGAGACACTCACAACTCTTAATTAGGCAGTTTGATTAATCGGAACATCTTTGAAAACACACTGAGTTCTGATGGTTGTAGACTGAGATTCAGGTTTAATCATGTGCAAAATATCATCTGCTTCTTCCAATCTCAAGGCAGGCCTGTTTGCTTCATGGAAGGAGATTTTTGTTCCTTGCAGTGTTTGTGAACAACTGCTGCTTTTCACTCAGGAGTGGGTATGAGTCTTTTTTCCCCTCACTTTTGTTTTAGTGTGGGTTTTTTTCAAGGTTTTTTTGTTTGTTTGTTTTAACATTATGGGGTTGTACAGAGAAAGCCTACAAAGGCAAGGCACTACTGCGTAGTCTGTAGCCTGGGTAAGTCTCCAAAGTTCATAGTCTCTCATGTTCTAACAAACTCTTTCACTTAGATTTTTCCCCCACCACCACCTCTGTCAATAGAACGTCGATCATACTGAAGGACTCCTATTGTTGCCATCCCTCAGCTTCTGTTTAGGAAAGAATTATAAATTTTATAACTTTCAGCAGCCCCATGGTAGTGGTGTTACAATAAAAATACAGTCTTTAAAGAAAAGAACAATCTTTCAGATCCTAGGGCTAAACTTTCATCTGGCATTCTTGCAGCTAGGAATGAGAGGTCATCTGATGATAGGAAAGCAAGTTTAACTGGTACCTACTGACATTTTCAGGCTACTGACTTGTGTGCCATCTAATATGTCAAGTCCAGACATGAGTTACCTCATCTTTAAGCAGTTGCCCCAGCACAGTACTTTTATATACTACCATGCAGCGCTGAACTTCAGTAGAGGTCAGTGCAGTCTCCAGGTTGGTTTTGCAGCGATAGTACAGATACTCAGAACACAATGCACCTGTTCCCATACAAGCAAAATACAATCTAGTAACCTTATAATGGTCAGAATTGGCAGTTCAGTTTTACCAAAAATATTTTCTAGGCATTTGAAACTTCTGCAGGTACTGAAAAATCAGCTATGTAATTGAAAAGGTATGATATCCACTGATTTAACACTGTTAACAAAAGAGCTTTCTGAAGCTTTTCCAGGAATTGCATCCAAGTACTGAGTGCCTACAGCTCTTAAGATCTGCTATATCCACAACACTTAACTCTTACAGAGTAACGGATATTTTTGGATTTGTCAGTGTGCCACTAGTAACATTAAAACAAACTTGGAGAGTTTTTGGTGAAGATTTCAAGTAGCAGTAGCCTAATTGTGCTCTCAACAAAGAGAACATAGTTTCTCACTAGATTAGAGTCTGTTTAATGCTTTTAAAGTTGAAGTCCACAAATATACTAGGGTGACTGATTGCTTGGGTGACTGGACAAAGTTTGAGATAGTATATGGGGCTGTGGTTTTAACTTCTTTAAAGAACTTTGTTAATTACATAAATTACTAGAACATGCTCCAATCCATATATACTACAACTTCTGCGTGCTCCAGCTTAAAAAAAAACCTACAGACACACTAATTTTAAACTCCCATTTTGGATGTATAGTTTTAATTGTGAACTGATCTCTTTCTGAAGTAGGGGAGTCTTCATTAACTTGGATTCACTAATTCCAGATGCTGGGCATGCTGCAAGTGATGATGAGATGCAGATCCTTGCAGAGTGCCTGATCGTTAAACATTTGTGGAAGGCTTGTTTTTCCAGATATGGGTAAGTTTGTGTCCATATTAGGAACATCACTGGTATCAATATCTGCTTAGAAGCCTACATGAAGTTGTTGGCTCTTGCAAGGGCTAAAAAACCTATTGTGACCAGTGACAGTGGACTCTTCTGCAGCTCTCAGGCCTGAGAAAACCTCAGGGAAGGATCCACTGGTTCTGACAAGTAAGTGTAAAAATCAAAACCTGGTGGATTCCACCTCAGAAATATGTGGCGGCTCATAAAAATGCCCAATGTACAAGGAATGGATCTGAGTGTACTGATGACTGTCTCTTTGGCCTGCCAAGCTGGATGTGGACAGTTTTTGTGTGGAACAGCCAGCCTGTGTGGTTAGCTGTAAGAGGGAAACATCTGTTTCTCAACAGCAGTGCACACCTGAATGTGACTCAGTTTGTGGCAATAGCTACTGATGCCCATCACTAATGAAAACATATCGGTATTAACAAAGATGTGATAGAAGTGCAGGAAGGGGGGCTAGAGAACTACCGTCTGCATGCAAAAAATGCTTTTTAATCTACTGTCATCACTCCTGAAGTATTTATGAAAATAGAGGCAGAAAGCCAGTAAGATAAAAATCAGCACTTCCTGTGCACTGTTCGTTCTGCTACAGTTGTCTGTCTTTTATCACACATTATCAAGTGCTTAATAATCAGTATTAAATCTAATTCTGAGTTCTGAGAAATTATTTTACAGCATTAGCAGTTGGAAGAATATACTGCGTGTTAATTATTTGTATTATCTGTCTCCCAGAATAACAGCTCGCAAGCAACAGAGTCTAGAACAAATCCCAGTACCCAGATAAATGCCATGTTTATGTAGGGGTAGGAGCATACTATGTAATGAAGCCAGTGCCTTCAGAAGTGATTAAATAGTACCTTATTTGGAGTACATCCTGTATTGGTATGTCTTAAGTAAATGGGAAGTACTTTCTCTGTGCAGGTGTACACAAGATCTTTAATGCTTGCAGTTTTATAATATGGCAGAAAAGAGCTAAAGAGTAACTGCATGAGTAGTTAGTCTAAAAATCCGTCAGTCAAGACAGCTGTCATCTTTGAAATGTGACCGTTCTGGATGATTTTGAGAAGAATATAAAGATATTAGTTGTGAAATCTCCATTGGTGTTCTGACATGCAGAATTGTTCCTCATTTCTTCAAGATTGTATGAACACACATCACTAAGCAATAACACCCTCATTCCAGGTAGTGGGAGTAGCACTTACTACCAGAACTGCTTTTAGTTCTGGACAACTTGATTGCTGTTTTGCTGAGAAGGCAAAACAGTGAACTAAAACCATATATTTTGTCCTTTTAGAGTCTATGCCTTTTCAGTCTCTTTCCCAGGGTTCCAGTTTTCAGCCTGTTTCCCAATTTCTTCTTGGTTCCTTCAGTGTGTATCATCCCATGGGAGTATTGTGAGGAGTTCTACATGTGCTAACTCTTTGCTTGGGGATGCAGTGTTAGCAGGTCCTGTGAGGTCTTGATGCGTAATGAGTCATTTGACCCCTCTCATATTTTGCCTTAGAGAATGGAAGGATCGCACAGACATCCTTTTAAGGAGCCACTGTGCTCCTTCACTGATGAAAAGGAAGACTGCTGACAAGCTGGATCTTAAAACCTCTATGCCATTTTTAAAAGAGGAGGACATTCACTCTTAGGCTCTCTGTATTATTTCAATCTCTAAATGCAACTTGCACTTTTCACTTAATTAAATATGCTTTATTTCCTCTTCTACCCTGCCAAGTTGTAATGCTTGAACAGTGGAAATACTGTGTTTTCCCCAGAGGAAAACAGTCTTGTAAAGGACAAAGTATCTGGGAAACATTGGGATGAAGAGGAAGTTTAGGAATTGCAGGACATAGTTTTCAAATGAAAATCTTAAGATGTTTTTTAATCTTACAAGGGAATGGTCTGCTCCATTCCCCTCCCACTGACAATTCATTTACTTTGCAACTTTTAGTTAGTTATGGAGATGTGTACAGCTTATTGAGAATATGCAAGTTAATTTACGCTATCCAGGCTGAAAATACTAGGGAAAAGCAACGATATCAATAAGATGATGTAATTGAACCCAGTGCTGTTTGCAGCATCTGCCTGTCGTATTTCTATTTGCTTGCCTTGTATGAGCATACTGACAATTAATGTTGATATGATGCTCTGAATGTGCAAAGGATTGGATAGACTAAATGCCAGCGTGACTGTATATGTCTTTTGGCAGAACTGGATGGGCTCAAAAACCCTAATGTTTGGCTTTTTATGTTGTACAAATTTTCACTAGGTGTAACCTTTTATAAAAAAGGAAGGCACTAATAAGTAATATTTTGAGGGCTATGAGCAAGACCCTTTTTGCTATTCTCAGTACACTTATTCAGAAGAAAGTGGTAACAGTGCATATTCAGGCCATTCATTTTTATCTATGTTGACAATATAGTCACAATTTTTCTACTGTTCACAGTAAAATTCTGGCTAACATGCACTGCTTATTGACTGTAAAAATCCTCTCATGCGCTTCCAAGGGAAGATTGGGAAGTCTTGCCGTTCCATCTACTGTCTATTCATCTCATAAATTGCATTGGAATATTAGACTGAAATTTCCGATTTATTCACAGCCTAGCAGAGGATGGGCAGTACCATGGGAAACTGTCCCAGAACTGCCCGACTAGTTCTGGTGCTGTCAACATAATTCAGTCTCTGGAGCAGTCCAGGGCTGCCAGCTTTTGCATATTACTAGTCAAATTTACTTTAGCCATAGTTGCAGAGGAGAGTCGTGTGAAACTTCCCCCTACAGTGTTCTGGGGTGGGTTTAAAAAAATAGCAATTCTTGGCCCCACACTGCCTTGGCAATCCCACCCAGTTTTCCCTTTAATGTTTTCCACATATGGTTGTGAAATCCAGTGTCTGACTTCTTTTCTAAATATAGAATCATAATTCTTTAAAAATGATTGATGTGCAAAGTCTCATTTGTTTTCAAGACCGACCTTTCTCCTTTTGCAATATAATGAAGTATTGAGCATTCTTCTAATGTACATTTTACATAGTCACTTTTGAAGTAACTATTCTTTTTTTTGTTTTACTGTACGTTGGGAAGTATCTCCTTTTCAGTTTTAAAACAAGGAGCACAATAGCAAAGAGCGCTTTACCAATGGAAGAGTAGCCTGTGCGCCGCTATTGTTTTTCACGCAGCTATGCTTGTTGCTTTGTTAGCATATGTAGAACAAAAGCAGTGATGATGGCATTAGCAAAGAGCAAACTTACTGTTTTCTTAGCTGAATATTGAGGAAATTACTTTTGTCTTTTCCACCACACTACCCAGCCGTAACCTCCTTATGTGCCTCTACATTATTAAGGTGATCAAATGGAATTACCTTTAAATGAATGATTTAGCATTCTCTCCTTTTAATGATGCGAGATTTTGGCTCAAAAGTGACTGAATATGAGTCTGGATTGTGAAAAAACAAGTGAAGTGAATGAGTTTGATTTGTGAATCTTCATGTGTTTATCTACACCAAAAGCAGGAAACAGCCTGTGATTTTAGTAATATGCTTATAACAAAATCTGAGGTTTTGAACAGCTTTCACTGCTTTGGCAGTGTTTTCCATTGTCAAATTTACACTTACTTATTACATAACTATACAGAAGCAATTCCAGCAGTGTAGATTTCAGTTTTAGTGGTCTGTAACACCCCCGAACCACTCTACTTTTGGTACAGGAAAGAATATATAATGTCACATTAGGGAAGGAAACCAGTAAATGGCACTTTAAAGCAAACAGCTTTATTCATAAAGCGAAGCAATTATACAAGTCTGCAACTAGCAGTCACAATTGATGATGGTCTTTAAAAAGCAGACAGTTCTTCATGGGCGGTGGGGGGGAAAGATACAAACATATAAAGTTATTTTAAAATTGCTGATTTTTTTCAGTCAGACTCAACAGTTCCATCCTGCTAATGTAAATGTTCTTTTATAACTCAAAGCACATTTGAAAAACCAATATGCAAGGACAGGAGGAATTTGGAATAGACTGGTGAAAAATCTAGAATTACATAATGAAAAGGGTTGTTTACTTGCTATCATTACAGATTACCAAGGCACCTCACATTTGGGGCCTATATTGTTACAAATTATGTATTCCGTATCTGTATAATGGCATTCATTACATTGTTTAGTATCATGGTTAGAAGAACTCTCTTTTCTTTGTCAATAATCGCATGCAATTAGTGACATAAAGATCTGGAAAACTGCCAGAATTGCAGTAACAAAAGAGGGCTGATTTCTTACATAATTTCCTGACTACCACTTTCCCAGGGCGCAGTAAACCTGCGTAGAGCATTCAAAAACATTGTCAATGACATTACAGAACAAAGCTTAGTACCATTTAGTATCTGAGAGAGGATGAAGTGATTAAAGTCTGAGGATGCAGTGCCAGTGGACTAGTCAGAGGGGACATGTATTCCTAAATGTTTACACAGGAACGTTGCAAGGTTCTCTGTGTGTCTTTGGTGGAAAGCATTTCAAGAGTTGGTTTGCCACTAACAATTTCTTGCTTTTTCTATTGGACTCTCAGCAAGACTGATAAACTGATAACATAAAATAGTGAGTTTTTCATACAGATGGAAAGGAACCGGCTTCATAATAGACATTAAGTTTTAGGAGTATGGTGTGGGTAGCTGATGATATGCATTGCTGGTTTAGTCTCAGACATGTGGTCAGATCCTTTTGCTTGAACCTCCCCATGTTCTTCAGGATGTGAGTGGGAGTATTCTACCATACGTGAAAACCTTAAGTGACTCCTGTGAGTCCTCTTATGATGAGCCTCTGATATTATTGGTTTCTAAGAAAAGAATTTTAAATTTATGTTTAGGTAGGATGGACATGGAGAGCTAAAAATCCCTGCTGAGGTGCACAGTGCTTTTGAAATCTGCTAATGAAAGAACTGTAGTTTGAACCATGACCTGCAAGCTGCAGAACAGGGAATAAAGGTAATAATAACAGATTATGGCTCCAGATTAATAGTGCATTGTATTCTGTGCCTTTAGCTTTCTAACAATGCTTATGAAGTCAGAAAGATGAAATTTCTTCCATTTAGTGGGATTTCTCTTCTGATGCAAGTAATAGTCATAGATGCAACAGCAGAACACGAGAGCCAGGGTACGGCTGTCTTTACCAGGCACACACACTGACTGCTGTTTGTGGACACCGGTGTTTGTGAGAGGGATATCCAGCTCCTTTGCTCTGGTATGAGCAGTTTTGTTTACTGCTCATTCAGAGTTTCTCCCCTTTGGTAAGGACAATAAATTTTCTCAAGAATTTTAAACTTAAACCTGGGAAGGCCTACTTTTGTTTTTTGAATGGGTTACTTTTGCCCCCTTATGGGCTATAGACTTGACTGTGTTCGTTTTCCACTGGGCAAGAAGTCAAACTGCGACTCTTGGTAGGGATGCAGACTTTCTCGTACAATAGAATATCTGGTAAGATGTATATCTCTTTTAATAGCATAAATTCATAGTATCACAGGAAGTATAGAGACTATAAAGATACCTGCATCAAGGTGCCCATGAGGTCCTGATATGGTTATCAGGTAAAGGAAACAGAGCCCATTAAATGTGTCCAGAGTGCCTTCCTAGTTATGTTAAAGCTATACCTCCCATATTTAGGGGTAAGCGGCCTAATAATTTATGCCCAGGTGTCTTGACGGTACTACAACCAATCTTCTCACCAGGACGTAGGCATGGTCAGGAATGCATTAAAGGGTGACAGCATCTTCTGTTGAAATAAGCAAATTTTTACCCTCTGCAATTAAACTATGAACCTGCAGAGGGAGAGAGGACGCTAAAATGCATAGTCCAGCTGAGGTAAGCATTGATTGCTGCTGTTATCTTTGGGGGTTTATTAGCCCAGTATACTTGTTGATTAAAAAAACCCCCAAAACTGAACTGTCACCTCCTCCAACCAAATCTTAGTAGTAAGAGTGGATATGTTAATTTCTAGGTTGGTTATTTTTTTTTCCAAGTTACAGACGAACTGTTGACACATCATGGTTCAATTGTAATACAGTTACAACTTGGCTGAACAAAGGGAAGTATTTTTTTCTACCTGACTGCTCTAGCACACAAACTCAGAGTGATTGGCAAAGCTGAAAAAAAGTATGTCTGTAAGAGGAAATACAACAGAACAGCTTATTTAGTAGGGAAGCAAGAGGGGAGTTTTACTTTACAATCTCCTTAAGGGACAAAGTTGGGGAAATCCCCTAACGTTGTTAGTGTGATGCAAGATCTTGTGTTTGGAGACTTGCAGAAAGGTGTCTCACTTGTCTAATCTCAGTTGTCTTTTCTATTTGTCCATCAGCATAAGTGTGATGGTTGGGGGCAGCTGGTGTCCTTAGACCTAAGACTCTGTGTGTTCCATATAAGCCTACGGCCTGAGCCAGCTAGGATGGCAGTGAAGCTGAACTTGGAGAGTACAGTCTTGTTCCTAATGAACTGAGAAGAGTAGGACTTGTCAAGGTGAGCTGTCGTATGACCTTGGGCCGGCTCAAGCTAGGAGACTGTAATTGTACTTTTGTCTGGAAAGAATGACGTGCAATGAAGTCATGTTTTCAATTCAGATGGAGGCAATGAATCTCAGTTACTTGATTATGTGGACATTTGGATTAGAGGCAGAGATGATTTTGACTCTGAATATTGTTCCCCTGTATTGAAAAGTTGTTTTTAGGTGACCTCCCACTAAAAGGTAACTCAGCCTTTTGGGAGCTCTCCTTTTCCCTTATCTGTAATTGAGAGAGGTCTGCTGGGTACAGTGCAAAGTTCTACTTCCCATATTGCTAGTGAGTTTTTTTTCCTAATTGAATTTCAGGTTTTTGTATTGAAAGTGAAGTTTAACTGTTGAAGCATAATGTGAGAGTTTCAGAAACTGAATAGATAAACATATGCTGGGACTGTTTTATTTAAGAGATTCCTTGCTTGCCTCTAAGGAATAAGAAGAATCCGAAAAATGTATTTCACTTAGGCGTAACTGTCATGAACACTGGAGGAGGTCCCATAAGGGGGATGGAGATATTTTATTCATCAATTTGTGAAACTAATCACTGTCTTGCTCAGAGGGGTTATTTCAGTGAAGAATGGAAGTCAGCTCTCAAGGGAGATATAAATGAATGACATGAAGAGATACCTGACTCATAATTAATTCTGTTCCACAGGTGATTATGCACAATATTATATAATATCGTACAAATGTAATTTGAAGGCAGTGTATGGTGACTCACAAATTCTGTATTCTCAGCCTTTATAAGGCATTCCATTAAGTGATTCTTCACCTCCTAGATGCTGAATTACTTAAAGTAGCAAAACCATCTATTCCATTTTGTGTCAGATATCCTCCTGGTTGTTAAGTATAACTCCTGCATGTCTCCATCTACTTCAAAAGTAAGTTTCCAAATGACTCAAAGGAGAAATGGAAAGAGAAACTAGAATATTTTACAGGACTATCTTGTACACAGTGCATTTTCAGAATCCAGACTCCTCTAATGTGTATTTCAGAAGCACTTGCCAGTCGAGTCCTTCCACTGTGTACATTTTAGTGTTCAATGAGTTATTGTCACTGTTGATTTTAAAAGCCTTAAGGCCATTTCATGCACAAACAAGTCATGCTGAGGTCAAAGCAAGATTAATAACACTTCTTGTAGAATTCTAAAGTATAGGAGGATAATTCTGCATGATTACTCAGCAGCTGTGAACTGTTTTAATGAACAGAGCCTTATTTCTATATGAATATGAAAGCAAATAGTGTTTGTGAACATATGTGTTTGTATAGCAAGTAGAAGTCTCTTTTGCAGGCTTTCTGCACCTCTATATCTTTCAAGTACATTTTTCCTCAAGGGAGGTAGCCTGGAGCTTATGGAATGATTTTAGTGCAAAGATGCCAAGCACTAGCTAGTAGAGATTTTTCAAGTGCAAGAGCTCACAGCTGCAAAATCTGTTTCTATAACTTTACTATAGCTATTATGCTCCAGAAAACATTTCTGTATGTTTGCTAGTAACGCATTAGTCAACACCAAGCCTGCAGCAGCAAGTATAACTGAAGTTAATCTCACAGAATGCATAGGAAGTAGGAAAAATGTACATGTTTTGCCTCAGCACCTACTCATCACCACACTTATAATTCTAGTTTGCAGGTTACAATTTGAGATGTACTACCCCCAGAAAAAGTACTTACCATAGTGATGATTGAAGTTGCATATATCTGACACAAGCAATAAATGAAGGCAGTTAATATTTTACAAGGTAAAGGAAACAACCCATGAGAGAACTTCTCATTTATTGCTCACATTATAAACTTTCCAAAAAGATCCAGAGATGTCCCATTATGGTTTTCTCATTTTATATATTGATAGGCTTCCAAAGCACGCTGCAATTAGATAAACTGTCTATTCAGTGTTCAAAGTGAGGGGCCGATACAAAGTTTCCTAAGCTGGGTAAGAGACAGGTAAGACAGAGACTGTTAGATCCTAGTGAAAATGTCTGGAATTTCTAGCCTTGAGGAAGGCAAGGCAGAAATCATCTTCAGTTAAACATATATAAATACATACAAAGGAAATGCTTAGTATTGAGAACGCACAGGACAGTAAAGATTGTGCAGACTTGATTATGTACGTGTTTAAGGAATATAGAAATTTTGCAAGAATTTTAAGCAAGGAGCTTGCCAGTTCCAGTGATAAAACTACTGTAGTAGATTATTTCCTTCAGATTAAAGAACTTGAATTTTACAAAGTCTGTTGAATGTTAGATTTTTAAATTGCAAAGAGACAAAAGCGTAAAGCTTATTTGAAGCAGACAGCATTGTACAGAACACTCATTTTTGCTCTTCTGATCAATATCTGCTATTTCTTAGTCTGTCTAATATATTGTGAAGTATGCAGTGTAATCATTTGACACCGTTTTTGAAAACTTAGCACTATCCCATCCTTAATATTTTACTATTTAACTCATATATTTGCTGCTTTTTTTTTTTGCTTTTCCTTTGACCATTGGTTTACATTAAATTTTACGTATAAGAAAGTGTCAGTCTTCTACATACTTAATACACAAATCTTTCAATAAATAGAAGCTGAATTTAAAAGTGAAACTGATAAGGCAGCAAAAACAGTCGATCAAATTACATATAAATGGTGCATTAAAGGCCAATGCACTGTGAAAACATGTGATGCAAAATTAACGCTACCATTACAAAGCCAAAAGCTACTTGGAATGCTGATTACGTTTGTCAAATGTAGCATATCACAGAAAAAACAACTCCTCTGCATTCTTCAAAAAGCCCCTTTATTCTTCCATCCCAAAGAAAGGATGTAAATTAAATCCTTGCTGAACTAATAATGCAGGTGAGGGGGCGACATGCAAATTTTTGTTTAACCATTTAATATGCACAGAGGGATTAACTCAGTCCACAAGGACTGGGGAAACTAATCTAAAAAGACCTCTGGGGACACTTTGGAGGGAAGAGGAACTAGCACAGCAGTAACTCCTAGTGGGTCCTTTTCTGGTGAATGGCTTGTGAATCTCTTCTTTTGCTTCCTGCAGTTCTGCACTCAATTGGAAATTTTACATCCTGAGGCCCAGATGGTCCCTGATCTGAGAGGGGTGCTCACAGGAGGGAAGAAAGCTTTTAATGAGTTTTTGTGCCTAGTCTGGTAAGTCTTCATGTGGCTCCTTGCTTTGACCCCAACCTGCTAGTTATTTCTGTAAAGAACCAAGCTTTATGTGATCAGGAACAAAAAGACAGACCTCTCCTATGTATTATTTTTAAAAATGAAACAAAAATAAAACCAAACTTAACATAATTTGTCCTGCACTGGCACAAGGCTTCTGAGCAGTGTAGGGAAAATAATCTTTTGCCACCCTAGGAATAAAATATTTTGTCCTCATTAATGAAATGGTAAAGTGTGGACTTGTAGCAGAGGCAGAGCAGGTCTGTTAAGCATCGCACTCCCTACCAAGCATAGGAGTATTGTGATAAATGAGCTTTGCAGAGCCAGTACTGTACAGCTCCAGTTCTGTACCCACTCGTCTCCTTTACTAGAATCCACATGTCCAGCCATGAGACAGAATCACGCTGTGGGCCAGAGGGATGGGAAGAGGAGTGCGTATCCATCTTTTAATGCAGAATGTGCTATTGGGAGGGCCTGCTGCCCTCGGAGCCTCTCCTTCCAGCAGCAGAGGCGGAGAGCAGGGCTGGGCGCATGAGCAGCAGCGTTTGGCTGCTCCATGTGGGTGTCAGGGATCTTGTCTGGTCTCTGTGCAGTCAATCAACTGGACAGGATGCCATTGAGGGGGAAGACTGCTCAGCCAGCACCAGGGTTTTTGAATATTTGTTTTGCTCGTTTCTAAAATTGGTCCTGACTGTAAAGCTTCAGCAGCTGCAGAAATCTAGAGTCTTTAGCTCACAGCCTAGTCTGTCATTTTGTGTTACATCATGCACTATTCTAGGAGGTATCAGGCAGCAGCAGAGAACTTTGCCTATGATTTCATAGCGCAGTTGGTTTTCTAACTTGATTCCTCAATGGACCTTTAAGGGAAAAGAAACCCACATATAAAATGAGGATATTAAAATACAGTAATAACTATAAAGTGCAGTATTTACTTGGGTTAAAAATATGTAAATTTGCTATTGATCCTTTATACTGGATTTGATTTTGGTTCTGCAATGAGATCTTTGTTTTAGAACTGTTGAGAAGTTGCAACTGATGAGGCTTGTTTCAAGGTCTCACTGCTGGTTTAATAGATTCCTGCTTCCCACTCTCAGTTTGTCATTAATTTGGGATTTTTTGTCCCTAAGGAAATTAGCTATAATATTTTAGTTGAAGATGATTTCCATTCTGAGGAAGTGATGTTATGGAAGGTCTCTAACTGCTCTTAAAAGGTTTTAAATTTTCTGGACTGCTATCAATTTATATAAAGGTTGTAATTTGAAGTCAAAGTCCACCTTTCCTCTTGAAATACCTTATTAATGGGGTAATGAAATACAGTTATCTCAAGTGGAACACAGCTGCTGAGCACCATTAAACACTAAGATTCTTCATTTTGAAAGTCTGAAGGAACAATCCCAACTCATTCTAAAGTCTGTATATGCAACTGTCTGGTCTTTTTGGACTAGTTCAACTTTGGAGTAGATAGAAGAGGTTCTCTTTGCTGCAGAGGTTCTGCATACCTCCAATAGTAACAGGGGTTTATCCCATTGTCCTGAGCCAAGCAGTGTGTGTTCTGTGCTGGAGGAGCATCCAGCCTAGTTTTAGTTCCAGATGCAGCCTAACTCTGGAAGTAAAGATCTTTGTAGTAGTTAGTTTATCTTACCTCCTTTGCTGTTAAGGAATCTGAACTATTTTAGAGTATGCTGCTACGAACACTTGCCTAAGGACAACCAAAAGGGGGTATATGATGTTGTTGTGAGAGGACGCAGGAATGCTCTAAGTGGGCATTGACTACTGTGGGAGGCAATTGCAGAGCAATTGTTTTGACTGCGTATTCTCGTGAAGCTTTCTTGACACTGTATACCATTTCAGTAACTTGCTCTTCCTTTAAGTTTTATACCCATTTTCAAATTGTTATACCTATTCTCAAATTATGTTAAAAAAAAAAAAAGCATTTTCTGTCAACTCAGTTGTTAAGCCTGCTTGCACATAGTTCTGAATAAAATCAAGTTAGCCAATAGGTCAATTTGTAAGTTTGAAATACTGCTGTTGCTCTGGTTTTGACTTGTGTTGTGCCACATCACTATTATGACTTGGCCTATTCTAACTATTGTTCAGACATAACCTGCAGTAGAATCTGAAAGATGCTACTGCAGTTACAGTACTTTCAGCCCAACCTCAAGCGTGGGACTGACCAGTGTGTCCTGCTGCTGGCTGCCTCAAAGGCCGTTTGCCATCTAGTGGCTTAGATGCATTAATGCCGAAAGCGTTTAAGTGCCAAAGCTGGTTCCTGTTAAAAACAGTTGAAGTTACAGTTGTTTCTCTTCTTTTCCTACCTCCCCATGCTTTGCAACTGTTTCTGTTTCAGCTTTATGAAGTGACAAGCCAAACTGTTCAACAAAACATCACTAGTTATCACTTTACTGTTGCCCACGGCAGATGCTTGACAAGGTTGGACTATTGCCTCCAGGTAGTATGCTGATTTCTCCTGGTTTATTCCTTCATGTTCCCTACTCTTGTCATGAAAATGTTTGTGTATATATAGAGAGAATAACATGAACCCTTACTGGAGTGTTGGTAGATGTCGCATGCTTTACACTCCTCAACTGCGTTTTTGTTTCCCTGTGCAGCATATCTGGTAATTTGTGATGGGTTTTAATCCCCACAGTTCAACCACTCCATTAACATCAGCACAAACCATAACATTCTAGAAGTCTTTTGATGCTACTGCCACTAAGAAAAGCCCAGAGCCTGAATTAGGACAATATTTTTAATTGCCTTTTCCATGTGAGAACTGGAAAACTGCCGGGAGAGGGGAGGCAGCAATGTTTCCTCCCCTCTAGCTGAACACCCTTCTACGACCCAAAATCACTGTGATGCCTTCCTGTCTCTGCAATTACCCAACACAGATTAGCTGCTTCCCTCTATCCCCATCTTTCAATGGGGTAATATTCTCTTTCTGTTAGGTTTTTACAAGTTAGGTGTTCCCAATATTAGTATCACACTTAAATGATTTCATAGGATATACTCCTCTGCCACGTACATCCACATCTATATATCACTTCCCGATTGCTTAAAGCATGTTATCAGGAAAAATGACTGAAGGAAAAAGTCTGAAAACCTTTGAACGTGTAAAGAATAAGGTGGTGGGCGTAATGCTGAGGAGGAGGAGGGGGTGTTTCATGCAGAAGACAAAATTGCTGGAGAGACGGCTTCTTTGCATGACCTTGAAGAATTGTGGTTGGCTATCTAGCTTCTCTTCAGATCCTGATTTAAAACTTGCTGTTCATACTCTGTCATTAAGAAGTGGAAATCAAGCAGGGCTCAGGTACTTTCCGCCCCACTCTGAAAACACTTTTTAATAGCTGCTATTAGACATGAGAAGTTTTTGTTCAAATTGTAGCATTGCTAAGAAAAACGTGACTTTTGAGCTGGAAGCGCCAGGCTTTTGAAGGGAACATTCTGTAACATAGACAGATACAAGCTCTTTATATATTGCTGCTTAAATAATAATCCTAAATACTCTGGAACTACTGCATCTAAAGTCTTATCTGTTTGGAAGACTTCCAGTCAGTGTATTATTGAATTAAGTCTGTTACAATTAATTAGCATTTTTGCGATGTGAAGGTTTTTCGTTTGGGGTTTTTGTTTGTTTTTTAACCCGGAATGAAGTGAGGAATGCTTTCTTCTTCCTGCAGTGAGGGGGTTTTACCTCAGGTGTGGTCATCTTTCTCCTTAGCTCAGGGAGGGACTGGTGTGTTTGCCCTCAGTTCAAAAAGGAATTGGTGAAATTTGCACATTTTCCAGAAATACCTGGAAACGCTTGTCAGAAAATGTTATTTAACATGGTGTCTCTTCTCACAAGCCACTGTGCAGTTTTGGGGTTGTTTGGGTGGAATACCTGCTCGCCGAGCAGAAAGCTGGCACCGAACGGTAGTTTTAGCATCTGGGCCGCCTGGAGTGCCCCGTTATTTTGTAAGTTAACCATTTATGTCAAAAGCAGTACTAAAATGGGCACGTTCGTGCTGTTAGGTTAAGCACAGCGGGCTGGGCAGCACGTCACGGCCCCTCGCCAGCGGGTCTCGTGCCCGCTCTCCGCCCGGAGGCCGGGCCGCTCCCGGCCGCGCTGGGCACCGCCCCACCTGACGGCATCGCGGCGCGACGGCGCCATTTCCTGCCGGCGGGGCAGGGCGGGGGGGGCCGATGGCCGCGCAGGACACGCTCAACCAGACCACCCGCCTGGCCTCCTCCAGCGCTCTGCTGCAGGTGCGGGGCCGCCCCGGGCCGTCTCCCTTCTCCTCCTGGTCCTCAGCGGTGCCTGGCGGGAGCCGCTTCAGCCCCGCTCGGCCCGCAGGTTTTTCCCGTGCGGCTTCCTTCACAGGTGCTGTTCCGGGTGGTCACCTTCGGGCTGAACGCGTTCACTCTGCGCTACCTCTCCAGAGAGCTGATCGGCGTGGTCAACGTGAGGTGAGGAGGCGGCTGAAGCCCTACACACGTGGGGCTTCCCTAGGAAGGAAAAGGGCTCCCGCCGTGATGGGGCTTCTCACAAGTGTTCGTGTTTGGTGCAGGATCTCCGGGTTTGTGGCCCGTAGGGTGTGTCGTTAATAACGCTTTGCATAACCCTGTTTAATTTACTGTTAAGTATTTTACAGTGTTTAATCGTTCAATGTCTCCGAGTTTATTTTTTTGGCCTGAAACAGAGGTAAGTAATATGAAGTAATTTCAGAAGTAATATGTAAAGAAATAATTTTCTCTCCTTTTTTTTTTTTTCCCCCCCTCACCTCCTTTAGGCTAACTCTGCTGTATTCAACAGTTGTCTTCCTAGCCAGAGAGGCATTTCGCAGAGCTTGTTTGAGTGGAAGTACAAAGCGAAACTGGACCAAAACAATTAATCTACTGTGGCTGACGTAAGATACCTTTAAAAATTTACTACTTTAGAATTAATTTCTAATTCTTGTCTGAGAGCTCACAAAATGAGAGTATTTATTTACTGAGGTAGTTATTTCAGCATTGAGCATGTTGTAGCCTCAGTCATGTTTCAGGATTGATGCATGAAGCGTTTATGGACTTGATCTGGTTTTGGAGTACATGGGGAAGCACATTGTCAAAGGTGTTAGCAGGAGCCATTTGTTCTGTCATTTAGCCTGGAGTTTCATTTATGTTGTACCTGTTAAAGGATAACCCTGTTGCACAAATACGTAGTCCTTTATTTTTTCTTCTTCTGCCTGCTCAGTCTTGCTCTTTTATAACTTGATATGCATTTGTGAAGCTGCTTTAGATTTTTTTTTTCTCCTCAAACTAACTTTTTTCAAAGTCTTGAGCACTGATGCGGTTTAATGGCATGGCAACATAAATGTTTGTGTTGGGTAAGAGGGATGTGAAAGGGTGAAAGCAAGGGCTGGAACTAAGCAATAGGAAGTAGGACTATTTTCAACTGCAGTGCTTTTCATAGTAGAAAGTGGATAGCTTAAAGTCTATACAAAGGTATAGCCAGAGAGTATAATTGCACATTGTAGCTAAGCAGATTTTATGACTTGTTTTTTCTCTTCTGGTTCCTGGACACACCTCTGCTCCTTCCCCTCTGTCAGATCTAGCAGTTGTGCAGCCACAGTTAGGTGGGTTGGCAAGTAAGTTTACCTGTGTGATACAGTGGGAAACTACTACTGCACAACAAAGTAGGGGCACCTGTTCTTCTGTTGGGGCACCCTACTGACTTTCCCTGGAACTGCACAGCTATTAATTAGATCAGGCCCAGCAATGGGGGGATTGTGTGTGGTCATCTGCACCCAGGTATAAAGATGGATTATTCCTTTCAAGGATAGGTTTATTACTAATAGTTTAAATGTAATAGATCCGCTTTCTTTGCTGTATTATAATCAGTTTTCTGCTATTTGATGACATTTCAAGTGGGCATTAAATGATAGAGTTAACAATGACTGTGTGCACCTCTTTCTTTTTAAATTTTTCCTTGTAGAGAAGCATAACTTAAAATGAAGATTAACTTTCTTGAAGGATCTGAAATACACCTTAGGAGCTTGATGTCAAATACCTTAGGGATCTGATAATGAGAGGGTCAAATAGATCCTGCTGAAATGATGTAAAACTTCCTGCACTCTGCCAGAAGCTTCGTGTTCCTGAAGCAGTGTCAACAGAAGGTAATACACGTCTGCACTCCTGTGCCTAGCTTGGCTTTTTAGCTACAGTCAAAATCAAAGTGGCTCTGAGCTACCGTAGAGCATTGTGAACTGGCATTCCTGAGGTGCAGGCATGCATTTTCTTCTGCTCACTCTGCTGTTGCTCTCTGGAGAACCAGTGATGTCTGGAAGAGTAAGACTAGCAGTTGGAGTGGTGGCATCTTTATCTGTTACAGCAAGATCCAACAAAGCTTGTCTGCCAAATGCCTGGTAACCATAGGCTATAAAAATTGCAGCAGTGAGGGGTTTGCAGTATTCTGCAGGCTGGGATCAGAATTGTTTGGTCCTAGGGAATAAGAAATACAGGTAGTTTACCTTATGTTAGGTCCTTGAGTAGAAAATAGACAAGTCAGAAAAACGTTTTCTGTGTGTTTCCAAAGAATGCCTTAAAAATCTTCATTACAAAAAAAAGTATTCTTGGTATTGTAACCATAGAAATTAATTCCTCATGGCTTTTATTTTTTAATCATTATGGCAATATGTGAAATTTTAATCTAATTTTTTTTTTTTGCTTAAGTAACATTTCTATTGATTATTTTTTGTGTTAACTTTTTAGAGTCCCTCTTGGTGTTTTTTGGTCTATTTGCTTGGGCTTAGTCTGGCTACACTTGCTTGAAGTACCTGATCCTTCTGTGGTTCCTCATTATCAGGCTGGTGTAGTGGCATTTGGTCTTTCTGCAATTATTGAACTTCTGGGAGAACCATTCTGGGTTTTAGCACAAGCTCATTTGTTTGTGAGACTTAAGGTTAGTAAAGTACATGGGATGTATGTGTGTGAGGGTGAATTATCTTTCTGTCTTGAAAAGAACTGATTACTGAACTAGACCTTTGAATATTCAAACATATAAAAACCCCCTGTGTGTACTGTTTAGTACTGTATGACATAGTTGTAACATAGATATGAATTTGTACCTGTTAAAGCAAGAAAGTTGGTTTATTTAGAAATTATCACCTTAATGATCATTAAATACTTAATGAGTTTTAGTTGAAGGGAGAGGAACACAGCTTTGACAATTTTGCATTTCAATTGATGGTTGGTATGAAATTGTAAGATGCAACAATTGAGAACATAAGATTGTCTCAAGCAAAATTTTCTCCCTTATGTCCCGTGCAAAGGACTGGGAAAGCGCAACAGAGGAATTGTGAAATGCAGGAATGGAAAATTTTCAGAGAAATTACAATCTCAGCTGGCCAGCTCAGCAGAAAGAAACTCTGTGATAAAGCCACACTGACTTTGAAAGTTTTATATTCCTACATAAATTCTGTGTGTGAAACTAAGGTATTTTAAGTTTGTTGGCAGAAAGTAAACCTTCTCTATTTTCTCTTTCTTAAAGGTAATTGCTGAAAGCCTTTCAGTAGTGTCAAAATGCATTTTGACGGTTATTTTAGTGGTCCTTTATCCTCAGTGGGGCCTCTACATTTTTTCCTTGGCTCAGGTAAGTTTCCCGTGTTCTCTTTTTCCATAAATTCTTGATTCAGCTGAATTTTTATTTGCCTTTGACATTCAGCCTGCTTTGGGGAGGTGAGAGAAAATGCTCCTGGGAGGTTTAAGATTTAGTATTTGTGTTTAGTATTCTCCTGATACTCGTTACTGACTTGGCACTTTGACTTCGAGCAGTTTAATGGAGGTACAAGAAAAGCATCTTTTCTGTCTGTGAAGGCACATTTGCTAATAAGGTTATGTTACACTGTATGTAGACAGTAACTACTCCATCAACTTAATTTTTGACTGAGTAATTGTTTTATAATTGGACTTTAAATAATCATTCTAAAAATGCTGAATTGAACATAAAAGTTACCAAAGGGTTATGGTAACCTACAGATAAAAAAAAAAAAAAAATCAACAGCGTTCTTGAGAGGTGTTAAATTAAATCTTTACCTAGTTTAATATTTGACAGGAGTAAGGACTACTTATTACATTTTCTTCTCACTGAATTTGGAACTCTAGCATGTAATTCTGCATTCATAAGTTTATTTTATATCACTGGTGGTTTTTTTTCTTCCTTATCTTTCCAGCTTTTATATGTCAGTGTTCTGGTAATGTGCTATGTAATTTACTTTGTGATGTTTTTGGGGTCCCCTGAAGCAACAAAGAAGTCATTTCCCGTTGCTAGAATGAAAGCACTGTTGCCTAACTGGGTGGAAGATGAGGTAGGTTACACAGTTCATTTCTTGATTTTAAGTTTCTTTTCTTGAGAGCGCTATGAAAATTAGTTTGAGATGGTGGAGTTAAAATTGAGTGATTTTGAGGATATCATTGCACTGTAGAAGATATGACTGATTAAAAAAAAATTACATACAAATTCTGCTTGTGGTTTGTATCAATAATCCTTGTCAAAAAAGGTTGTGAAACTTGACCTCTCTGTTACGGGCTTGTTGCTGGCTTATCTTTTAGTATCTTTGCACAAACCATTAACTGGAGATAGAACATTGCAGTGTGCAGGGGAATTACCAGCTATTGTTGGATCTGAGGCAGGATAGAAACCAAAATCATTTTACCACAGATTTTGGTACTTGGACTTTTCCACAATATGAACATGGTGGTACACAGCATCCTACAGATATTCAAATATCTCTGATGTGATCTCAAAAGAAAATGAGGCAAGAAAGAAATGAAAAGACACAGTGAGGAAGAAGACATTTTGAAAAAGATTTGCAGTTAGAAAAGATAAAGGCCATTCTTAGTTGCAAGACTTGTGGGGACAGTTTGAAGAGCAGTGAACAATTTATATCTACAGTGAAGGAGACAGTTATATTGGCATGCCAAAACAGCATGTGGTTTTTTTTTTTTTTTACCAGTGTCTAACTTTGAATAATATTTTCTGTAAAAAGCTTGTTTGGGTACTTCATCTGCAACAACAGTAAATTTGGGCAAGGAAAAAAGTCTTTGCCAGATCAGAGTGATAATTGGTGCTTGAATTGAGCAATATTTTAGATTAGTTGTTAGTAGCTGTGACATCGTGGGTTTTCCTCATCAGTACGGTTAGAGCTAGCCTGGAGTACTGTACTGGCTTTGTATTTTCTATTTCTACTCTGTAGTTTCAATCATGTTTGTTACATTAAATACTACTTTTTTATGCAGACCTTTGTTAACTGGAAGGAAGCACGGTTGACTTGGAGTTTCTTCAAACAATCGTTCCTGAAACAGATTTTGACAGAAGGTGAGGCTTGATGCATAGTTGTGATGGAGAAAGGTCAGTGAGTACTATTTACAAAATTGACTTAAAGCTTGAGAAAGGTTGGGGGGGAGTGTGGGCATGTGACTTTCAGAGGTTGTTGCCAGCAGATGTTGCCAACCTGAATGAAGTGTTTGAGGGTATTCTGTACTAAGTGTCTCTTGAATACTAAATCTTGGAAGTGCCTGAACAAGTATTGGGAAAAATTTAAGGACTTTTTCTAAAGTTCTTTATTTTGAACTTACAGGTGAACGATATGTGATGACTTTTTTGAATGTGTTAAATTTTGGAGATCAGGGTAAGTGTGATGGTTTTGTGGAATGGTGACACAGTTTTCTTAGTCACTGCTCTTCAGGTGGATCTGAAAATGACTTAAAGTATTGGAAAATAACTTGAAAATCTGAGAAGATTTCAAAGCCTTTGTGACTTTGAGATACTTTTCAGAGAATGATTGATATAGAAAAGAATTTAATTTAAGATGCTGGATTTTAGTTTTATTTTTCTTTGGATCAAAACTTTCCAATTGGGTATGTGATACCATGTATCTTGGTGGGTTTTTTTAAACTTCATTGGTATCAGATGCGTTAAAGTTGTCTGTCTTCAGTTTTTGTAATTCTGTTTTCCTGCTGTTTTCTGCCTTCCTTTTGAATCTATGTTAGCTGTTACAGCAAAACCATCATTCTTTATAGCATTGCATCTCAAAACGGTAAAAGAATTCAGTGTGGTTACAGAGTAATGTAGGGCAGTACCTGTTCAGATGACTTGAGTTGGCGGCACCTTGGGGAAGGAAAATAGACTGCAATTGTTGGCCCACTGTTAGAAGTTTCTTGGCTAGTCTGAATTACTTTTAATTGCTGGCAGTAGTATGTTCCCCCATAAATACTGAGTGTATGTGCTTGCCACCAGTAACTGCAGCTGCTTCTGATCTTCCTCCCCTGCAGAACGATTGACCTGCCTCTTACTTGAAAGGTCTTTAAAAAAGCAATGAGTACAAAAATGCCTGTACTCTCCTAATGCTGAGAAACATTGGTTCCAAGTCCTATGATATCAGCCAGAACTGTATTCTGTTATATCACTGTGAACATGTAAAACGCTTATCTGTATGCCTGACTTCATACACTTTCAATGACTGTACTCTGTGTACAGACACTCCATAGGTGTCTTAGGTTTGGAGCAGTATCTTGCTGAGGATGGAAGTGCTGGTAAAATATCATGTAGGATTTCTCTTCCACTTCAGTGAAAGTAAAAAGAAAGAAAAACCTTACACTAAAAATAGATCTCTTTCTTTTCTCCTGTGTCAGTAAATCCTTACATTCCTGTTCTTATTCAGTGAAATTCATCAGGATCTTTTAACTTCCTCTACAGTGAGAATTTACAATGTGGTTTGGTGCTATTACTAGATTCACATCTCTGTAGTTGATCCTCTTGTCCTAGCTTTGCCACCTATAAGCAAGCCTTGTAATTTTGAACTGTGATTGCTGTGACTGTCAGAATTTTTAGGGAACACTGCTTTAGTGTTGCACTAAGTTCCGCTTATTTTGTCTTTGTTCAGTGGAAATGTTAAATAAGAATCCATGTCGTTGTTAAAGACGTGGAATTAAAATGTGTCTAAAAAATGACAAGTTGCTGCTATTTTTTTTTTTTAAAGGTGTATATGATATCGTGAATAATCTTGGTTCACTGGTGGCCAGGTTTATCTTTTTGCCTATTGAGGAGAGTTTTTATGTCTTTTTTGCTAAAGTGTTGGAAAGAGGGAAGAATGTAAAGGATCAGAAGCAGGTATGTTTATTTTGGATTAATTACATGTCAAATGCTTGATTTTTTTGTTACAGATTAGTTGCATTGCAGAAAAGTGACTGGCAGAAATGTGTGTTTAAATTTGAGTATAAAGGCTGTTAAAATTGAGAAGTTGAAGTGGAGAACAAAAATGTTGAGTGAGGCTGGACCAAAGAGAAAATAGGTAAAATGCTAATGAAATAGAAATTAAGATATTTAGTGGCATAATACTGCCTTGCATTATAACTGAAGTTAACAGCATCCGCTCCAAACAGTGTGATATGAATCTAGTGTACTGTGTATTTCCAGATATATTTAGGCAATTATTTAAATCATGAAAGCATGCTGTTTTTAGCAAATAAATGCTGTCTGAAAATGTTTGACTTCCTTTTAATACTTAATAGCAACTTATATTTTACCAGTATTGTTTCAAGAGTGCAGTTTTGGGAAGAAAGGAATTGTATTTTTCTTGAGCTTTTAAATTGTATGCGGAGTGTCAGTGGCTAAACAAACAAGAGTTTTGTTCCACAGAGTAATATTCATGCATGCTCTAGGTAAGAAATTCTGGATTGGTCATGATCAGGCTGGGCTTTTGTCTTCTACTATGACAACTTTTTATAGCAATCCTGCTGCTTGCACCGTGGCATGCTGTTAAACAAATCCCATCCTTCAGGTCATTGGTGGGCTAAGAAAGGTGTATGTATATGTATATTTTATATATAATGTACCTGATATATATAAAACTGGCAAAATGGTTATGAGTTTTCACTATATGTGAAATTACATCACATTACAAGAATGCTTCTTGTAACGAGGTAGTAGAACTGACAAGTTGCTTGTTCTGGTGTGGCAAATCCTGTGGTCTCATGCAGCAATAAAAATCTGACCCTCCCCGACTCAGACTGTGGCCTTGGGCAGATGCCGTGCTCTTCTTTGCCATTTACCAACTGTTAAACAGGTGCAAGTGCTGTTTGCACGTTTGCTTGAACAGACACGTTCGTGCCTAATATTTGTGTAGAATTTGTAATGAGTAAAACATAGAATAGAATAGTAAGTGTCTAAACATTGTTGGAAGTTAAGCCCATGTGCATGGATAATTCAGTAACAAAGGATAAGTTTCACACCTTTTTACACTGTGCAAACTGATTTTTTTCTGTCAAGTAGCTTTTCTGCATGAAAATAACTATTCTATTTATTCTCATTCATGTAATTGACTATTTTTCAGGACGATGTTGCTATGGCTGCAAATGTATTAGAATTGCTGTTGAAACTTGTGCTTCTGATTGGCCTTACCATCACGGTTTTTGGCTATGCCTATTCGCAGCTGGCTCTGGATATTTATGGAGGCTCAATGCTTAGTTCTGGAACAGGTAAAGATTTACAGAGCTGGCAAAGAAGCCATTCTTTAAAAAAAGAAACTGCAGCTATTATGAATTCTTGGGTAAATCAGCAGAATTTTTTTTTTTAAAAACTCCTATTGAAATCAGTGATTTAGCTTGGCTGAATCCAGAACTGATGCTTTTGTTACAGTACTTTGAAAATAAAATATACTGAGCAGCTCTAAATAAGTATGATCAGGTTTGGGGCTCTAGCTTCCTGCTATTTCACATCATTAGAGAAAAACATTTTAAAAGATTGTTTGACTACTCCATGATGCCATCAAGAAGGAATATTCAGGGATGCACACTAAAAAGCATGGGATTTTTTTTCCCAGTGTTGTTATTTCAAAAGGACAAGAAAAAAAATTACAGTGTGAATGAAGAATTTTGAACTTACATATATATATTATCTCTGACCCATAAAAATCTGAATACAATTTTTTATCTAGCAGTTTTGAATGTATTGAACAGTCTTTCTGTTTTTCTTACTGTTGTGTTCAAAATATACATTTCATTGCTTTTAGTACCTCATGACTATTGGATTAATTTCTACAAATTTCTGTCCAATAGAAGATTTGGGTTATGATAAATACTAATGTTTAATTAGGAAAGCCCTTTGAATAAAATACCTTTTTTATGATGGATATCTTTTCTGTTACTATAATAACTGCTATTCTTGGGTGGTTTGGGTTTTATTTTGGGGTTTTTTTTTGCCTTGTTTATTTGTAGTTTTGTCAAGATTTCTAGACAGGAAAGGTGTTGACCTTAGGTTTCCAACTTTAGTGATAAAATTACAACTTTTATCTCTTACTATCAGTGAGTGTAAAAACAATGCGGTTTTATAAAAGAAATAATAATCTAATTACCATTCTGATGTGTTTTTTAGGTCCAGATCTCCTCCGATGTTACTCTTTATATGTCCTATTTATTGCTATCAATGGAGTAACAGAATGTTTTACATTTGCTTTGATGTGCAAAGAGGAGGTAGACAGGTAGGAAATAGTGTCCCCAGAAGCATTACTTTTTGGTTTTTACCTGGTTGTATTTGTTGAGAAACATTAATCTTAAATTTATTTGTAATGACCTTAAAGAAATTGTTGCATTTGAAATCAGCATAAAAATATCCTGCCCCACTGAATACCAACTTTTTATTTAGGTGTCTGCATGTAGATTTAGATGCAGAAGCTTTAGCAAATGTTTAAATGTTTGAATAAAAAAGGTCAGAAATTAAGAAATAAAAAGATTATTAAATTAGCTTTTGGTACATCACTAACTGGAAAAGTAATTTAAATGTGAAGTCTTGTTTTCTGTAGGTATGCACTTTAAGTTAGAGTTTTTAAGACAGGCTATCATTTTACTCATTAAAATTTTGCAAATGTTAAAATTTTTCATGTACAGTTACTGTGTATCAGGTACACTTCTGAATGATCTAAATCATGGGTCTGAATTTAGTGGCTTATCTACTTCAAGTAGGATGCTGGACTAGATGACTTCTTGAGATCCCTTCCAGCCTGGTTTGTTTATTGATTCTGTGATCCTCCTGGGTTATTGACTTTGAAGCCTGGTTGCCTTCTCAGTGCTACCACCAAGCTTTTTTGGCTTGCATAGCAGCTGTCCCTTACAAGGCCTTTCCAAATTAATTACAATGAGGTCTACTTTCCACAGTCATAGTATGCTTTAAACTTAGCAAGGGCTGCTTTCATGACCCCTTTGAAGTGTGAACTTATTTTCAAAGCCACTGGTTGGAGCAGAAACTAAATAAAGCATCATCTTGTTATTGAGCATTATTTTTCTTTAATACGTACCTAAAATAAAATAGCAAAAAAATCCACAAGTTTTTACATCACTAATCATTGTTACTAAATTTGACTTTCTGAAATGAGTATATAGCTGACTAGTGAAACAGGATTTCCTTCACATAATGTAGTTCTTGGTTTAATTTGTTCAATGTTTGGTTTAATTCTTTCAATAAATTTTATTAACATCTTGGTTCTCAAAATTATCTCCTTCGTTTAGAAGATGGTAAAAGAATTTCTGTTCCTCATTTTAGAAAATGTGTTTCTTCAAGATAAAGTTAGTAAATACTGTAACTGTATACATTGTTAAATTGTTTCTTTTTTTTTTCTTAGGTACAATTTTGTTATGCTGGCCTTGTCCTTCACATTTCTGTGCATCTCTTATTTCTTGACCCACTGGCATGGCAGTATAGGCTTTATCCTTGCCAACTGCTTTAACATGGGTATTCGAATAGCTCACAGCATCCACTATATCTATGATTACTTCAAAGAAAGCACTTACAGACCTTTGACAGGCTTACTTCCCTCACCATTTTTGGTACTCATTTATATCATAAGTGGAGTAATCACTGGTTTCTCAGAGGTAAGCATCTTTCTCAGACTTTGCTTTCACTATGAAATTTAGTGTCAAATGACTTTTGTGTCCACAAGCAGAGAAATACCATTAGCAAAAAAGGTTTATGTGGGTGAGCTGGCAGACTTGCATTACAGGTAGGGCAAGATATAATATCAAAGAGATTTTATCTTTGATAAAAAGTTATCTCTGCCACCTGTAGAAGGTGTATCTGACAAGTAAAATAAAATCTAACACATTTCTGCTGTCTGTAGGTAAATCCATGTCCTTAGCTCTTAATAATAATTGAAATTATGCAGTAGCACAAAGAAAGTGTTATTAAAAATTCTGTAATGAAAAAGTGATAGAGGAAAAACAAAACAAGAACAGAAACAAAAATTACCAAGAGCACATTTATTGTGTTTATTCAGACTATAGAATGGTAATTGCAGACAGAGATGGTAGCATTTCCATGTACAAAAATTTGACAGATTGAAAATCCTTCATGCCTTAGGAGAGCTTTGTATTTTGGAATGGGAGATTTCCAGTGGGATTTTGTTAGAATATAGCCTAATACGTTGCTGTGATGTAGTAGATTTGCGTGGTAACACCAGCAAATTTTTCCTAGTATCTCAGTTAACATATTTCTGCGTGCCAGATAATAACTTCCACATTTACCAGGTATCTACTGAATGGTCATTTTTTGCTGACAGAATTTTCTTAACAAAGCAAGTGCTACTAAAGGTGATTTATCGTGCATGTGCTCAGCTTGATGGTAGTGTTAGCATGGTGAAGAGAGGTGTTGGACCTTTATGTTTTTATCCAGACAGTAAATCTACTTTGTGCTGACTAGTTTTCCTGCAATTGCTTGTTTCCTTTGTTGTAGGTATTCCTCTGCTGCGATAAGGGTTGGATGGGAAGGCTGATTCACATCAGCATGGGGGCTCTGTGCTTTGCAGCAACCATCATTACTATGTTCTGCACAGAGACCAAGCTGATCCACTTTGTCAGAAGCCAGTTCCTCTCCCGGTATATGAAGAAAGGAACATGAAATGCTTGTGTGCAGAATGGTTCTTGTACATGCTTACAGTAAAGGGCTGTATTTTTTTGCATAAGATCTGTATGGAAAAAGGTTTCTATGTGTGTTTATCAGAAGCGTTGATATTGGAGTGGCAATGTAAAAGGTAGCTAACTGAATATTATTTTATCTTTTAAATTGGTCAGTACACTGAGAGAGCTGAGTAATTTTCTCTTCATGCATCATTCTTTTCTAAGGTTTTCTTCAAACAGCCTCTTTGGTAATGGATGAAGATCTAAGATACACCCTTCTGACATAACCTAGTTGACAGACTTCACGGAGAGAGCTCCCGTTCATACCTATGAGGAGTATACGTATGAAGGCATCATATGGCTTCTATCTTAAGATGTAATTGAGAATGCCCTTGTTTGGCATGGTGGGCTGCTTAACTGGGTTAAGAAAATAAGTGGTCTGTCAAAAAAACCCAACAAACCCCCCCAAAAAAAACAAACAAAAGCTGAAGAAAACCCTAGATCCAGGACCAATAGCGATATAACTGTTACGGAAGTAGAACATAATGCGGTGCAGAGATTGAGTTGTCAGTGTTTTGAAGTGTAAAGCAGTGAACAGAAAGTTCTGACGTTTACAAGTAAATTAATGGAACACACAGCATGTGTCCGTGCTAGCTATGTAAGATTATTTCATTCAGCACATCATTTATTTATGAGGGTATTGATTAACTCGTCAAAAATACTCCAGAGCCTTAGCTAGAATTAAAAAGGGTTTTTGAGCAGTTTTACAGAAGGTGTTAAATACAGTCACACTGAGGCTGAAGTTCCAGAAGTTTAATCATAAAACTTCTTACTTTCACTCCATTGTTTTTATCTGAGATTTAAAATGCCAGTAGAAACAAATTTGTCTCAATAAAAGGATTTTATCTTGTCTGTGAAACTGAATATTAAGACTTCTTTCAAGGATTTATGCATACTGAAACTTTCATTATGGTAGAAAATGCTTCATTTTATTACAACCAGTTTTCCTTATGTCTTGTTCTTTTGCTTGTTCAATCTTAACCTTTGTATTGATATTTTTTTAATTGTTGAAAATTTGGACATTTGGAAGTTGTAAAATTAGATATTAGGCTGCTGTTTTAGGTTGACTAATGGTATATTTTATTGCTGATCTAAGATCTGAATTTGGCAATTTCAGAATGCACAAGTGGCAGGTTTATAATGATCAGTGTTCCTTTTGCAGTGTTTGGATGGACCAAAAAATGTCAAGTGATGAAAAATGTGTGCTCAGACATGCACGGTTGAAAGCTTTTAGTTTAATTGTGTAGCAACTCCACAGATCTTCAGACCACTTAAAAAAATACTTCACTGTAATGGCATGTGGAGTTCATCCTGGTAACCATAGTTCACAGTGTGAAATGCTTTCTGGTATCGGTGTCTTCAGTTTGGTACTGTTAGAGACATTTTCTAAACTCTGGTAAATTTTGCTTGGAAAATATTGCCAGAGATATTTGGTGATTGAAAAATTATCACAGAGAAACCAAATGTAGTAACAGTGGGAGAAGAAGGGTGCACTTCCTCAGCTAATGGTGGTGTCCCCACTGCATGGCTGGGAGGCAGTAGATAGAGGCTTGTTGATTCTTCTCAAGTTGTTATGAGATCTATCAAACTCTGTGTTATTCTGTCCTGTTAAGTAAATTTAGTAGTTCTTTGCTTTTAAAATTTTTCTCTTTTGAGCTTTCTCGCAGCTTTTTTTTCTTGTTCCTATCAGGTATAGAATTTGTTATGAAGTACAGCTGCATATATTGCAGAGGGTTGAAACTTGTTGTAAATTGTCAATGTCAACAGTTTCTTTTCCTTGTTTGTAACTTAAAAAAACCCAACAAAACAAGACAGTTGAACTTATGGAATCTTTAGGGTCTGTTTCTTTCTGTATGACTTTGGGACCTGACTTTAGGCCCAGCCGGCAGCAAGGTACCACACGGCTGCTCGCTCACCCCTCCCCCAGCATGATGGGGAGGAGAAGTGTAACAAAAGGCTTGGGTCGAGGTAAGGACAGGGAGAGCTCACTAATTATCGTCACGAGCAAAATAAACTGAACTTAGAAAAAGAGATTCATTTAATTGATTACTAAACAGAATAGAGCAATGAAAAAAAAATAACATCAAGTCTTAAAACACCTCCCCCCACCCCTCCCACCTTCCTGGGCTCAACTTCACTCCCGGCTTCAACCTCCTCCCCCCTCAGCGGCACTTGGTTGAGGTCAATGCAGTGCACGTTGTTTCTGCTGCTTATTTGTCCTCGGGGGGAGGACTCCTCTCATCGCTCCCCTGCTCCAAAATGGAGTCTCTCCCACGGGCTACAGTCCTTCCCGAACTGCTCTGACGTGGTGTCTTCCATGGGGTGCAGACCTTTAGGAGAAAACTGCTCCAGCGTGGGTCCCCCACGGGGTCACAAGTCCTGTCAGCAAAACCTGCCCTGGCGTGGGCTCCTCTCTCCACGGGTCTACCGGTCTGGCCAGGGACTTGCTCCAGCGCAGGCTTCCCACAGGCCACAGCCTCCCTCGGGTGCCTCCACCTGCTCCGGTGTGGGGTCCTCCACGGGCTGCAGGTGGAATCTCTACACCCCCTCATCCTTCTTCCACGGGCTGCAGGGGGACAGCCTGCTTCACCCATGGTCTTCACCACAGGCTGCAGGGGGATCTCTGCTCCGGTGCCTGGAGCACCTCCTGCCCCTCCTTCTGCACTGACCTTGGTGGTACATCTTCCCACTTCCCCCACCTGCTGCAAAAAAACTTCCCCCCCCTTCTTAAATATGTTATCACAGAGGCGCTGATTGGCTTGGCCTTGGCCAGCGGCGGGTCCGTCTTGGAGCCGGCTGGCATTGGCTCTATCAGACACTGTGGAAGCTTCTAGAAGCTCCTCACAGGAGCCACCCCTGTAGCCCAGACCCCCACCCGCTACCAAAACCTTGCCACACAAACCCAACACAGGACCTTACTGTGGGAATGTCTCAATCTGTACAGTGAATTTTAATAACTATTTGGAATGAGAAATTTTGTATAGCCGTGCACTTACAGTGCTTCTGAGACCGAAGAACTTTTCGTACAAAATGAGCTTGAAGTCATGCTGTCTTGTCTAGTTTTACCATCCCAGCTGTACAGTGATACTACTTCTGCTGCTATTATTGTCATAAATAGGGTGATGTGAGATCTCACTGTTCAAATAGTGAACTGTCTAGTCTCGTAAATGTTTTTTAACATAAATGCTGTGTTTGTATTTAAAGAGAAGTTAAATTTTTAAAATAATTTTGATTTCATATTGGAAAGGCTTATAAATATCTCTTGCATCTGAACAAGTGAAAATGTAATTTCATGTGAATCAGGAAGACATTTAAGGTGACTTAATCGTTGCTTATTTGCAAATTAAGGATACGTTCCTCTTTTAAACTTGATCTGTAAGTAGCTCAGTGATGGTTGGCTGGGTTTTGTGTTGGTTTTGGTTTTTAAATTTATTTTCTGTGGCAGGAAATGGCAAGGAGGGACAGGAAGTACAGACCTACAAAGCTGTCTCCTGGTTTCTTACTTATCTGTGTGATCCTTAATGTAAAAGCTGTTAATCGCTTTATAAAGAAGCAAACTCTGTCAAGCTCAGGGACAAAGTTGAGATTGAACTTGAACAAATTTCCCTTTTGTTTACAGTTCTGTCAGTCTGTCAAAGGCACAATGGGATGCTTGTCTATAAATTTCATGAAGCTGTTTTGCATTGTTCTTCTGAAAGCCTTTAGTTTAAGCCAAAGGAGAATTAAACTGTTTTCGTTGGAGAAAACATTATGATTTCGTACGTATTGATGTGGTTTGTTTTGGCTTTTTAATAGTTGGATGAATGACATTCAAACAACTGTAAGATCCAATAGTTATATAATAAGATAAAACCGAATAAAATTTATTTCCCTTATGGTTTGTTTTTGTCTTCCAGTTGAGGCTTATTGGGGTGTTATTGTTATCTTTGGTACAGTTGATGCTTAAACTTGGTTGGATTTTCTAGGCTCAGTTTGTTAGCTGAATTATGCTGCACATGGCAGTCTTGTGTTGGGTACTAACCAATTGTTGAACTCTTTGTTCTTTTCTAGTATTGTAAATATTTTCCTTGTATGTAAAGAGGTGGGGAAAGGGTGCATGTGTGCTTTTTTTTTTTTTTTTTAGGAAAAGAAATTAGGAGTTAAAGCTTTTACTTGAATAGTTAATCTGCTTTACTAGGCATGAAAATTAATAGGTGTAAGCTTGAATGTTGACCACACTTTAGCACCCATAAGAGGTGTTGACTTGTTGGTATGAAGGATTGCCTGAGTGTGAGTACCTTGAGGTGAGCCAATTCTAATTTGCTGGCTTCCAGATAGTGCTTAAATCTAAACTTTGAAATAACTTTTTGTGGATTTTGTATTGCTTGCTGTTTGAACATAATACTTTTTTATGGTTTAAATGGTTTAATTACCCTTTTATTTTAAAGATCATACTGAAGAGAGAGGATTTGAAGGCTTTTGAACCATGTCATTGCATCAATAGTTCTGCTGAGATGTAATGATTTTGTTTGACATGAAATACATAACTCGTTTGCATTCTGACAGTGCTATGTAAATGCAGTTCGTTCTCATTATAAGCTTAAAATGAAGTTTGAAGCTCTCCACATCTGATGTACAGCTGGGCCATGGAAACTAAGTGCAAGGCATGCTCAAAAGTGTTAGCAGCTGGGCGATCTAAACAAAACATTGATAGGAAGTGCTTATCTCTATTGCATTTTGGATTACTTCCACAAAAATATGTTTGTTCTCTTTAGTTTATGGATCTGAACTACATTCATTCACTACCTTGCTGTGATCTAGAAGGAGGAATGAATCCTTTTCAGTTGAAATGTCTGTAGCTGTACACTGCTATAGTGAGATTCGTTCATGGAATCTGATGAGTGTGTGCTTTCATGTGCAGCTAAGGTAGCATAGTTGGTTTTCCTCTTGTAATTGTGGGGAAAGATAAAATAACTCCAGGTTTTGTTTTTTGTTTTGTCACATTTCCTGTTTAGTTGTGGTAAGCGAGCATGTGATAGAACTCAATGTGCTTATTGCTATCTAGGTTTCCTGATTCACGGATACATCTGTGTTCAGTAGGACTTATTTCCAAAGTTTTATGCCGTCTCACTGAGAAAGCAGAAAGGAAAGTAACCAGGTGGACAGACACATTATATCTGTGACCCATTTAAGAAGACTGAAATAATTAAAACTGTGTCAAGAACAAAAAAATAAAGCGGGGGGGGGGCTGAAAAAACCCCCGAACAGTCTTAAACCTAGATAAGATGTAGGAGTAGTTCTAATCTGCTAGTAAACAAGAGTCATGCCTTGTTCTTTGTGATACGCTTTGGAGAGAGTGCTTCAAAAGGGAAAAACATAACACAGCTTGGGAGAAGACTGCAGAGTTTTGCCCATAACTGTACTGAATACAGGAATATTTCAGGCTCTCCCTCTTTGCTCCTCCTTGGGAGAGGGAGGCGTGTGAAACTGCACCGATGCTGTTCCAAAGAGATTTGCTTGTGTGTCGGAGAGCAACTGAGGCACAGTCATACCCTATATGTGACAAAGAGCCTTGTGATCACTTGTGAATATCTTAAATTCTTTCCTTTTTTGATTTTTTTTTTTGATTCCTGACATAGTTTCAGTGTTAGTAAACCATTCATAACCAGCTCCTGTGTGTAGATATCTCTGTCCTTTATTTGCTGAAAAAGTCAATCCTAGCCAATCTGAATGTAAAAATGTGGTGGGTCACCAGAGCCCTGCACTGGGGTGGAATGAGGAATGTGTTGGTCATCTAGCTGAAGGTTGTATTACGGCCTGCTTGCAAGCCCTGACAGTGAGGAGGAAGCAAATTAAGGTTGCACAGAAAAATTTAATTGTGACTTTTCTTGGTTCTGGGTGCTTGACTTGACAGTACTGATGTTTTCCTAATGGAAGTGGGTTTTGGGAAAAATTTTACAAACCAAGTACTATAAAATGCGGTAATGTGCCATCTCTTATTTGGGTAATGATTTTTAGCAGTGTCTCAAGGGATGGGCAGATGTTACGGTATGAGGAAAGGAAGAAGGGAAATGTGCAAGGAACATAATGTCCCTCTTCGGAAAGGTCTTTAGTCTGTGAGTTACTTCTATCTCTGCATTTCTATCACTGCAGATAAAACTCCTGGGTATTTATCTGTACAAGTGCTTCTCTAGTGCAACTAGTAGAACATGCTTGGAAGGAACAGACAATATGAAGTAGATTGTGCTTTGCTACAGACTTCTTGTCGTTGTCAACTAGACTTTCATTTATGCATTGAAAATAGAGGCAATAGTGTACAATAATACTCTAACAGTCCTCCTATCTGAGGTTGACTGAATATTACCCTGTGCAAACTGTTTTTTTTCCTGTGGTTCCTTCAGAATTGAACTGATGGCTTTTAGTATTCCCCCTGTCCCCCCCAGATGACTTTGTTAAACAGTAGCTTTACACATGTTCATCTATGGGTCCACTGAAGCACTTCAGGGAAGTGCTTGGGCTTCACTCAAGTCCTGCTTAGCACAGTAAGGTTGGGTGAGGGCTGGGCAGAACCTGCCCTGCTCAGCAGGGACTAGGTGGTGTGACCCATGGGCTGGGTCTCAGTCTCACGCTACACATCTGTGAGCACCTTGGCTCAGGTTTCTAAGGAAAAGTTGGGAGAGCTGTGAAAAAGTCTGTAGTAAAGCCATGCAGGATGAGAAAGCTAGAATTGCTTTCTTGAGATAGCAGCTCAAGGATTCAGGAGGAAAACCACCTACAGGTACACGTTCTGAATATAAATATAGAGTTGGAAGGTGGCAACTCAAGAGCAACCAAAGGTCCGTTTCAGGGAGCTGCAAAGATTCCCTGCCAAACTGTCTGGTAGTAGAGATGTTCTGAGTTTTACTGAGCGTTGGGTAGCTTGTTAAGTTCCACTGGTTTTGTGCATGTAAGCCAACGTATGATGTATGCTTTCGAAGTTGGATATATCCTGCTTGTGGAGTCTATCTGCAATTGCCAAACGTTGCCTGAGTGAAATGCCTCAGAGGGAGGATTTCAAATTGATGGTGAGTGCAGGTGAACTAGGTTTTGCCTAGAAAGCCAGAGACTGTAAGGGCAGAATAAGAAAACCTGGAAACAAATGGACAGTGTAAAGGTTTGGTAACTGGGCATTCAGGGTACTTAGGATTTTACCAGGGCTGACTGCTCACTGGGTGGGGAGAAGAGAGAAGAACTTTCTCCCCATCCAGAGGAAAATTTAGGGATATAGGTAATCTGAAAGATATTCTGGTATGGGAGCAGGAAGCTTTCATAGCTGAAGATGCATTGAGGAAGGCTGGAAAAGCATTTACAATCTGTCAGGGGATCTTTACATCTAAGGCTATGTAGCAGTTGTTGCAGTATGGGCCTTGTGGAGAGCTGCAACCAATTTGACTATTACAGTTAGGAAAAGGAAAATTAGTCTCTGTAGGGTAAGAAAAGGTGGATTTGAAATCAGAGATTGAATTATTGAAGGAATGGGAATGGAATCAGAGTGGAGGAGCAGAGGAAAAGTAGTGCAGAGTAGTGTGACTGTGCTGCAAAAGGCTGTGTTTGGCGTCTGTGATGAAGTGCATCCAGACAGCGTGTGATGAAGGCCATGTAAAAGGCTAGACAATAAAACCTCAAGCTGAGGAGTTAGACGGACAGTTGAAAAAAAGCGTAAGTATCTTCTGGGTGGTAGTTAGAAGCAATATTGTGGATTGGATCATTCAGCTTGCTAGGGGACTTGCTTGGTCTTTGAAAAGAGCATTGCAGGAAGAGCAAGGTGTGGTTGGATTCATCCGTGCGGAATTTAGCCTGGAAGACCTCAACTCTTGTTGAGATAGTGGAGTACAAGTGGAGATAGTTGGTAGAATCCAGACCACTGATGCAAATATACTAGTTACCTGGAGAACACATTCCTTTCCTCAGCCTGTGCTTTGCATCAAGACTTAGGCCAGTTCTCTTCTACTAACCAGGCTGCGTGGGCAGCCCTGATGCAAAAGAATGGGAGAAAGATCAAAACCTCTGACACTCCCAGAAGAAGCTGTCACACACCATGTGAATGAGAACGTTCATCTCTAGTAAGGGTCATAGGACACAGGGTGTACGTGGCAGTGAAGGGTCAAGTTGTGGTGCAGACCGTACTTTCCCCAACAAGATACACACACTTGAAGGAACTTGGAGTAGACCTATAGCAAGCCCGCAGTTGGTACAGTGGATCCTAGGTTTAATGAATTGGGGAACAGAAGTGGAAAAATACAAGAGTTTTGCACCAGTCATGTATGGATTTCAAATAGAAGTGTATGAGTATTAATGTTCACTATTTAAATAGTAGAAAAATTGATTTATTAAGTATGGACTCGATCTTGAATGAGCAAAGAAAGGAAATTGGCAAATATTGCTTACAGATCCACTTACTTTAAACAAGGGGATGCACATATGATTTACAGAAATTTGGGTAAATGAAGAAACTGAAATGAAAGAAAAGGGGTGTCCTTCTGCTTGAGGAGTTTAAACTTCAGCCATTAAAAAAGTAATAGAAGATGACTCAGAAAAATCACTTTTCAGCTTTGGAATTGGCTTGACAAGGTGTTGCTAATTGGTGAGCAATACGGGGAAAGGCAGGCATGCACTCAGGGAAGGTAAAACGCCAACATGTATCACACCTTGGGAACACGTGGCTCAGTCCCCAGGGATTATAGAGCACTGACTGTGTGTGAAAGGGCACAGCCCAGCTGTCATTGTAGAAAAAGCTGGATGTGCAGTGTATCAGGAAGAAATAATAGAATGAAGAACAGACCAAAATACAAAGATAAACCAATCTTGGAAGAAGTTAGTTAATTTCAGTTAAAGCTTTGAAAGAGTGAATCAAAACCACAGTAACTTACTATCCATTTTAAGTTCTTACGGTTTATTTTCCAGGATGATGCTACCAGCATTATCGGCTTGAAGAGAAGTAGCTTAGCGTTGTTGGTGTTGACTTCATTAATGTCCCTTCAAGCAAGTGTGTAACTATAGAGGGACTCCAGGAGGGGGCAATAAAACAGATGCGAGAAGGTTTGAAACAGAGGAACGTGAAATACTGACAGTACTTTAGTATGGAGTTCAGAGAATTGTGGGATTTAACATACATATGAAGGAAAAATTACTAATGAAATGGTGCAATCAAACTGGGATAGAGGTAACATTGAAGGAAGATTGTACGGATTAGTATTGGAGGAGGCTTGTATGTGTCTGGTAACCAAAGCTCCCTCCCCTTATCTGTGTAATATTTTCAATGTTAACCATTATTTCAGTTCGTAAACATGATTGCTATTGATAAATCTGACTGCAAAACCAATACCTCTTCTTAGAATAAAGGAAAGCATGGTAGAGTTGCCTGTAGTCCAGTATAATATCAGGTGTCTTAACCATGAAGAAATTGTTTCTGTGCAAGCAGTCTGTGCCAAGAAAACATGAGGATTCTTGGTAGTTACTGTTGTTCATTGCCTGCTGCATTACAACACTGCCGTAGCAATTATTTGTACTAAATACAAAGCTTATCTGCTTATTGTAAGGTGAAAAGTAGAACCAGTGGGTATCGGGCAAATGGAGAACAGACATAAGTAGATCACAATATTATTCAAGCTTACTGGCTAGAATATCAGCAAAAAAAAAGTTAGACATTTGCTGTCTGGATACAATTAATGCCTTACAAAGGTGGGAGGCTTGCTCAATGGATAACTTCATCAAATGAAAAAAATAATACTGATAATAATACTCTAATTTTTCTTCAATGATAACATAGTATTTCTCTGTCATTAGAAGTGACAAGCAACAGTGATGGCATACAAACTTAGTGTTAAAGAATGTCACTGCCATGGAATATTAGCCCTTGGCTACAAACAAGCTTTACAAAAGAAAAAAAAAAGTTAAATGAGCTTTACAGTCCTAGAAAGAAAACAAGTACAAATGTAAGCTGCTCATGCAGAACTTGAGCAAGTCATTACAGGCAATTACTGTTAAACTTTGGCACTGCAATTAATGTTTTGGTGCCATATCTCAGTTATCAATAAATCACATTGGCCACTAACAAGAATAATTGTTTCCAAATGTCAAAACCTTGATCAGTTTCTGTACCACTTGTTGCCATCACAAACTACTGATGTTTGTATAGGTTATGACAACATGGAATGCCTGCCAAATCCATTTCACACAGATGAATGTAAGCATGTATGTCAAACAACTATGTATGTGTTAGAACATCACAGACCAAAGGAAATGTTTCTGTTACTACACAGCAAGCATTAAATGTCAGTGAAATCCAGTTTGTGCTGCTGTATTCATAAATATTTATTAAAGTAGCAGTTTTGCTAAAAACCTTCTGGAGACCATTCCTTATGGAAGGCCAGGGGGAGCTTGCAAATTGACCTCTGAAATAACTTGTAAAGCTGTTTGGTTTATTTTAGGTTTCCTTGTGTGTTTTCTGTGGCAGGGTGCACAGGATCTTTGTGACTGTGACAACTTTTACAAAGTCAGGATTAGCCAAAGGGACTGTGGTAACCTTTGGTCAAAGGAGTAGTGCTCTGCTGCTCCTGATGGCACACTGGTTATATGTAAAATGTGCCGTTCTTTGATACATGCATGGAGTCACTTAACTCTTTTCTTGCTGCTTTTTAGAGAAATTGTATAAGGCTCTAGATAGAGTGCCTTTGCTGAACAGTATTGTTTTTGGCAAATTGAGACTGATTTTTAGAGTGCTACAGGTTTCTTAATTTCTGTATCAGTGAAATAATTCATTGCATGTCCCTTTTTTCTTTTTTTCCCCCCAGACTGTCTCCAGAGCGGTATACACTGGTTCTTTGATACACAGACTGCCAACCCTTGCCAACAGCATCATCTTGGCAAAAACTACAACAACAAAAAAAATTAACCCCCCTGCGTATTATGTCTCGTTGTTCCCACTCTGCTCTGTCTTGATGCCATCTACGTTTTCCTTCAAGTCCTTTTGCTGTATGGGCCATGGAATCCCAAGGGGATCTTTTTTTGTGCTCTGAAGTGTTTACATGCATGTTCCGATTTATCCTTCAGCCGAGTAGCATATTATTTGAGCAAAGCCTGTGTATAGCAGTTCAAACGAAGGTTGAGACACAGTCAATTGCACTTCACTACCTAATTCTAGACTGAAATGTTTGTCTTCCAGGTAGGGAGGTGTTCATCTGGTCACAGCAAAGAAAAAGCAAAAACTAATTCTTTTAAAAATACCTTCCTGTTTTGGGGATGAATTTCAGTTCATAAGTTTTACAAATCATCTGGTGCTGAAGTAAAGTCTGAAAAAGAAAGGATAAAAGCCAGGAGGTGTTAAGCAAATCTACTTTTCTAATAACAAATGGATTCTGTCACCTGAATTGAAATGTAGTACCTAAAACTAGTTCCCTGGTAACTTTTAAGCAATTTATGAAGGGTTCTGACTGGTTGTTTGCATATCTTTTTTTCCCTTGCAGTTGTGAATTAGGTGGAAAAATACTGCAGCTGAATGTAACGTCGGTTTGTCACTAGAAAATTCACTGCTGGCATTGAATTCAGTCTGGAAAAGTAGAGAGGTCATGACACAACATCTGTTTTGTGGAGAGCGTAGTTATTACCACCAGTAATACTGTGAATACTGGAGTGGAAAAAATAACTCTGGAGCAGAGATGCTGTAATGATGCCTTTTTGACCATGGTTCTATGGAGTGTATTAGCTGGATTTCCCGTGGATGTATGTTTGGAAGGTAAGTTTGAACAAAATACTCATGCTGCTCAGACATACGATGGAGCTGTTTCTTTGTGATATAATTTCCACCTCAGAATCTCCACCACTCTCTTTTTTTCCTTACCGTGTTTTCAGTGTTGCCGGTGATTTTACAGGCAGTATTCTGCAGGCATGTGACTAAGGTTCCTTGAACTCCTGTAATGATTTACATTTGCTCTTAGCTTTCCTTTTTAGCTAATACAATCCATATGAGACATTAAGGGGTCTCACCCTGTACTTAGCTTTGGTTAATCCCCCTCACCCTATTGCTAATCTGAACCGACTTTGATTCCTGTACCCTCCTTCCTTGGGCTAGTAGTAACTGTGGTAACAACTTCTTACCAATTCCTTGGGGTGATTTCTTTGTGTGGCAGACACGGGAGTCTCTGGGCTTTTTCAGTTTTTTGACTGTACCTCAATATGAATTTGTTCCTTTGTGCTGATTCTTTTTGCAGAAAAAGCATTCAAATAATTAGGAAAAGCTTGTATTTAACTTGGATGTTTAATGTATTGACAGCATTGGACACTTGCTTTACCTGTTTGGATCCTGACTAACTTTTCATACCTTCTTCTAAAGCCGGACAAAGAGAATTCCAGCCTCAAATAAAGGCTTTTACACATTTACAAATCCCATAAAACAAGAAATGCTAGCGACTACTAGCTAGAAGTTCTTATTTCTATTAGTCTTAATATGCCTGTGAAAGTTCAAGGAGTGTTTGGATGACACTCTTAGTCATAAGATTTAGTTTTAGGTAGTCCTGTGAGGAGCAGGGAGTTGGACTCGATTATTGGGTGCCTTCCAACTTGAGATATTCTATGGTTCTATGCAATGTGCCACAGTGACAGCATGGGGAATTCTGCCTGCACTGATGCTTCTAAGGGGGGTGGCCCATTTTACATAGGAATAAAATTGTCCAGAAAAATAGTGCTTTGTCCTGGGCTACCTGGTAGATCGGATCACTGGCAGGCCATTGTGGGTATCCAGACAGCTGATAGGTTTTTCATTCTTCCCGATGACATTCTTTTTACTCAATACACCACCACTTGCTAGGTTTTTCTAACAAAAATGTTAGTGCCCCGGTAACAGTAAAGCAATTGAACAAATATTTTTTTCCTAGAATGACAATTATTGTCTGCCCATCCTGGTCTTCAGGGAGCCTGGACTACCTGGAAATGACACTGAAGAAGCCTGCCATGTACATTATCATTTTTACTCTGGTTTCTTTGGAGCTATGGTTCTTTGGGTAAACAGGACAAAAGTGCTTTTGCCACTGGAATATGGAGACTATCATGCCTGCTGCAGAGTCAGAGTCAAATTTACTTCCTAATATAACTAGTAACTTACATTTTTAAGAAAAAAGATATTTATCTATAGCTCTGGTACATTGGAAGACTTGTGAAAAGATATTAAGGGTGTTTTCCTGTGGATAGTTTGCTGCTATTTTTTTAATTTAAGAATGTTTTAAATAGTAATAAGTCACGCATGAAACATAACAAGTTTGTTAATCAGCTGTAAGCACTATTGATTTCACACAAACCACAGCTTCTGGCAGTCTGCGGGAGCGGTGGTTCCCTGTAGATTACATGGTCTGGATTGTGGTTAAAATCTTCAGACTGTCTACCCAAAATTAATTCACATTAAAAAGGTTTTTGAGAAGGAACATGTAAAGAATACCTTCCTTTTAAAAAATTGGTACATGATACAGCAAATACATAAGTTCTAGTCTTGCAAACCCGGAGGAGAGTTAATGGGGGAACAGGCTATTCATTTTTTTTTATACCTAGTAGCGTCTGCTGGGAGTCACAGTGCTGCTGCTGTGTTTGATTTTAACAGAGGTGATCTGTGTATCCCAGCCTAGATAAAGAATCCAAATGATGCTCTGCATTTTCCTGGGTTTTGCTAAAACAATCTCAGAAGTGAGACTTGCTTCTCTTTTGTTGCTTTGTTTTTTCCTTTCCCCTCCAAAGAGTGCTGCTGCTTATTCCTTCTTTTCTTCCTACTTTTTTAAAAAATAGAAGTCTAGTTATGCTTTCCAAAATACAATCTACTGTAGTATAGCTGAAATAAATTCCCTAAGCAATCTTACGCTGGTGCAAGTTGTCAGGTCTTGGAGCAGTTTCTGAGACGGTTTGCTGTACCTGTCTGTTCTTTGGTAAGCATAAAAGTAGAGGTCAGCGTTTTGTAGATCCTATTTCTTCTGTTGTTCTTTATGAGTTAGTGCGTGTGAGTTTGTCACGTGGGACTTCAGCAGGTCCAACCACTCTTAACATTGAAAAAGGATTTGGTATTAAATTATAAGATCATTATCACGGAACTTAATCTATAAAAAGAATTTCTCTACAATAAATAAGATACATAAATATGAAGTATTTCTTTTCCAATTCATTATGTCTTTTCTTGTATTTTTAATAACAATTTAAAATTATAATTTCTTGTGAACATTTGCTGAGGAGAGGAAGTGTTCTAACATCCTTGGAGGCAAGGTTCAGAGTTAAGAGAAATGTTTTAGGACGATTGTATTGACACCTGTGGCTCTCTGGGCTGCAGACCCTACTGAAAGTATCACAGTATCAGGTTTCTTTGGAGTAATGATTTGAAATATGGATGCAGTGCTCCCAGGGGAGAGTCAGAGACTGCAGTTGCAGCCAGCCTCCAGAAATGAGCACTTTTGTCCTGCGCTAGTAAAAACCCCTCTTGTGCCTGGTTTGCTTTAACTTTGCTGTTGCTTTCCCCAGGTCCTGACTTGCATAGCTTCAGACTCTTACCCTGCTTGCTAAGAGCCAACTCTTCAATCTTTACATTAACTGACTCACTTGAAAGTGTCAGCTGTTAGTCAGCTCTGTCCTGTAAACTGCATGTGTAGTGTGACTTAACTGGGTGATAGCCATCAGCTCACGATGTAAAATTCAATTTCTGTGTGTAGCAGATTGTGCTAAATGATACTTAGCCCTGAGAAAAACTCATCACACACAAACCAAACCAAACTCTGTCAACCCCTTGTGATAATGATGGTTTCTTTGTCCTCAGGTTTTGCAAACACTTAAGGTATTGAGTGGTCATCTTCTATCAATTCTTTTAAAACTCACTCTCCTTTAGGGTCACCTTCAGCAAGTGATACAAAATCCTTTTTATGAGGTCGTTCTCATATTCAATTCTGCAATGGTAAAGTTAACTCACCAACTCCAACCTTATAGAGGTAGATAAGAAACCTACAGCGTTATTTCACTTTTTCAGCCCTGTTATGCCACATATTAGTCAGAGTTCATTTATTTCATTAGTTTACTTTGTAAAGCAATTACATAACTGTTACCACAATAGGACTGGGATGGTGTATTACATTTTCTAAAATAACTTGGCAATTAATTTCAAATGATCTCTGTGCAGTAATCTCCTACATATAATAGAATTATTCAAATGTCTATGAATGTTTTACATGCAGTACTGGAGTGAGTTAGATCAATCAAAAATTAATTGCATCCAAGGCATCAGTATAGCCTTCTGGGATCAGCTGAATACCAGTATGTCACAATAAAGTCATAATAATTGATGTAGCATTGAATCGTGCCTTTGCTTCTCACTTATAATGGCAATTTTATTAACCGAGCAGGCTAGGTGGAAAAATGGAAAGAAAAGAGAAATGAAAGTAAGTTAAATACCAGCTAGTGGCCATTAACTTTGATTTAATTCTGTGCTTATGTGGTTTATCATCCTGACACTTTCTGTACGCTTAGAATAGCTTGTCCTTGTTTTGCACAATTGCACTTTCACTGTACTTTGTATTTATATATGTAGAGAGGAAAGGAATATATGGCTCGGTATTCAATTCCAGTTGTCAACTCAAAATATTTCTTCTGAACTTTGGTTTGATGGCTTGGGCATTCATCATGAAAAGTAGCTCTCCCATTAAGTATTTGGTTTCTCTCAAGCTTTTTTGCTTTCTGAAAGTGTGACTCGTGGGTGATTTATGTTATAGAAGTAGGGTGCGGATGCCAAAATGTTTAATAATTTCTCTTTTCCCTGGCAGCTTTCTTCTAACTTTTAAAATCTTTTTGAAGTTATAAAGCAGGACTATTGCTGTATCACAACTACTGAAGAGTAGTTGCACTGACTTCATACTTTTACTTTTTTGTAAAAGGAACAAAGGGGAGTTCCTTATCTTCCTTATCTTAGGGAACAAAGATGAGCTCCTTATCTTCAAATTCAGCTACAAACTTTTTATGATTTTCATAGAATCTATGAATTAGACAAGAGTCTCTTTTCCCGAGGATATTTGTTATTTCAAGAGCCAAACCGACAGTCATCAGGTACAAAAAGATAGTTATAAAAGAAGGATTTTGAACCTAGGTGAAAAAATTAATTTTTCTTTTTATGTGTTTGATACTCTTTTGTAACATATCACTGCTTCTGTCTTGGGGAAGTTTGCTTTGTTTCCTGGCCTTGTTTCTTTACCACCTTGTTTGGCTACACATCTGCACCTTCATGTTGCTTCCCCTAGTGCAAGTCTGGCTGCTTAAAGGCATGGTTTTGGACCTTGTATGTAATGCATACTGACTTTCCTAAAAGTGTGTTTCTCCCTCCTACGTATTAGGTAGCTAATGCATTTTTGACTGACATGAAATTATTTGGTCCTTGGATGAAGAGATGTGTTTCTGCTTTCCTAAACCACATCCAGGATCCCTAATGACAATCACTGCTTTCCCAAAATGGAAGATGGAAGAGGTGCTGAAGCCAATACCAGAAGGATTTTAACATGCTATAGATATTGTCCAAAATTCTTCTGATGCTTATAACCCAAATTAAAAGGGGCAGGGATGATTCACTGGCTCCATAAAGATGTATTGTCTTGGCAGATGCTGCCACTCAGGCTTTCCAATTAAACCTGCCCTTTGGCGCTCCTAATTTGAAATGAAATACAAAGTTGAGGCATGACAGAAGTATTTCTCACAGTCAACAGATGAACTTTCTGATTCTACACACACTTTCACTGAGTTTCCTTTTAACCTAAGTAACCTGCAAAAAGGCTTTGTGAAGTACATGGCTCAGCCTTTTTAATAAAGACCAATGATTTCTAATAGTAAAAACTAAACGCGCGTGTGTGTGTGTGGGTGGGTGTCTGACTTTCCCGTAGACATCTGTGTGTTTTGAAATTGTGTTGATCTTTCCCTAACTGGAGGCATTTTACTTCATGAACTGTGAATTTGAGAGTATCTTCTTGCCTGTTTGTAATCATGTAACATCTCTGTGACATTTATCACAACTGTTGTATTTTTTTAATGGCTTTAATCTGATACACTTTTGTTCCTCTCCACACAGTGTATTGATTTCTGCTTTTTTTTTTCCCGACCACGTCTTCTGTACCTGTCCCCTCATCTCTGCCTGCATATGCTGCCCCTTCAACAGTTGCATTTGCTTAGCACTGAACCCGACTGCCAGCCGTTAGATTCTCTTGTCTCCGGATATTTCTCTCCCAGGTACTGGGTTCTCTTTTACTCCAGTTGTACAAGATTTTACTGGCTGTGTCCTCCAGCATAGAAATGTGAAATTCATTTTGTTAATTAATGTTTGACTTATAGTAATGAAGAGTTTTTTAACTTGCTTATCGTTATCTCATTTACTTCTCAGTATGAAGATACAATTTTTTATTTGACTCAAATTGTGATCATAGCTGAGTGATTGAACTAAGCTCTTATTTGTGACCTCCATTTGTAAAAGTATGCTTTGCTACTTACTGGCAATACCTGTGAGGCTGTGCATTTTTTTTCCATTTATGTGATCTGATATATAGTTGTGAAGTACAAAGCATTTCTTCTCCCCCACGCTGTTTTTGTATAAACAGTTTTCAGTCAATTAAGAATTTCTCTGTAGACTTTTTGTTTCTAAAATTACAGGTAAACTGTAATTTTAGAAATTTCTGGCCTCCCCAAATTCTTCCTCCCTGTCAAGAGTGTGAGGTGTAGTCAGGGATCAAGTAAATATTGGTATTCAGATAAATGGTGAGGCTTCTGCTCCTGTCTTGGGTATTTCTGTCCCGGGTTTCTGTATTGCAGAATTAGGGCTGCTTTAATTGAGAGAATCAGGAGTTCTGAGAACACATTTAACAAAAATTTAGCTTCTTACTGAAGCATTCTATTTTTATATTTCCATAAATGGATTTGTGAATAAGACAATGTTTTTTGTCTTACGGTAACTGAAAAAAGTGGGTGTTATTCAAATGAAGAATACTGGGAAACAGTCCACGTAAGCCCATTTATCTGCTTTCTGTAATCATGGGTTATATTACTGCACATAATGTTGATATGGCCTAAAGCAATACAGTATAATAGCAATGTGCTGTTAACAGTTATATGAGAGTATTTCCCATAACAAAGAGAAGTGATACTTACCTTAGATGATTTTATTTTCTTCTGTGGTGATCCATGGTGTAGCTTTCTGGATATTTACAGAGCTGGGTATTGTCGTTATTCAAAGCTGTTCATAAGCATGTGTTCAAAACATTGTTAACTGTTTGCTTGTTCGGTCAGCCTTCTATTTATTTTTCTACAGCTTAAAAAGAAAAAGCATGTTGCATGTTTATTTTTAATAATTCTACATTTTTGTTTATTGTTTTGGTTTTGTGTGGCTGTTACTGAAGGACTTGGTAGCAAAAGATACATTCCCCCTCTTGCCCCCAGGAAATATTATCAGTGAATAATGAGAGAAGCTGCTTCCTTCGTCTGTAATAACATTTTAATGTTTGTCAAAGTATTACTTCATTTACATTTCTTTTCAAGGTACCTTTAAAGCAATTCTGACTTTCTTATTTTTGGTGTGGATCTTGTTATTCAAATGAATTAAGTCAGCAATAACTTTTGGCTACTTCAGTAAGGATGGAGACCTCTGGAAACCTATTGGGCTGGGGCCAGGAAACTTGCAGTCACTGCCAGGTCACTATTGCATGAAGTTCTTAGCTGAGACTTGGTGCTCTTGAGCAGCATCATTTTATGCAAGGCATCGCTATTGGACACTTAATCTTATTTTCTAAATGTGAGATGTTCAATGATAAGCTTTCATATTGTGGGACAAGCAATGCCATAAGGCCTTGTGTACCTATAGCAGTCTAGGTTTCCAGCAGTAGGTAAGAGTCAGGGAGGAAGAGGGAACCCGATAGCACTGCAGTCCTTTCTTCTGCCAAAAGATGGAGTAAATGATCTACTGAACAGCCTGTGCTGCTAATTGATTTTCTAGGCAACAAGGAACTTTTCCGCAAGGAAGGTAGGTTTTCTGTTGCCTTACAGTGTTAAAGCTTCATACTTCTCATAATTTGTGCTAAATGTAATGAGGCAATTCGTTTCAATGAATTGACCAAATTGGTTGGTAACAGATGGGTTGGTGACAAATGGGTTAATTAGTAGTCTTATATAACCAGTTTTTATTTCAATTATTTTGTCTACTTATGTGTGAAAGGATTATTTTAAAACAATCCTTTCACCTCTTGCAGAAAAAAGAAATATCTGCATTATTGGTCAAAGCAGTCCCTTCTAGAAATACAGGGATCCTCATCAAATCCAACTAAAAATAGTATTGGTGTGCCATAATTACAAATGAGAAAGCTAACGTTTTCAGTAGTGCAAGGAAATTATTTTAGACAGTTGCTATGGAACACTAAATTCCTTTGGCAAATAAAGCTGCGTACTGTAAGCGTAGCTGGGTATATATTGTCTTTTTCTGCAGTTTTTCATTTCCATTGTCCGTACTAGAATTATCTGTTAGATTCTGGCGAGTGAGCTTCTCCTATCAATTATGCTAACACGAAAGCAGTAGACTTTGGGGTTTTTTCCTCCCTCTACCTCTGTCACTGTTTGCTTCACTTAGTGTCCGCCTTTGTGCCAAGGGACTGTGTCTGATTATTTCTCTCAAGTATGCACTAGGTGACTTGACACCATTACTAACCCCTTGAGTTAGGTGCTGCCAGTCTGAACCATTAAATAAGAAGTGCTGGGAAGACTAATCAGGATTACTTGAAGGAGGCTGAGATCACAGGGGAGAGGCTGTATAATTTAGATTCATCAGGTAAAGGAACTACAGATGTGTGTTATGGATAAAACTGGTCCCAGAGTGGCCTTTTTCACCAACACCGTGGTGACTTCCCAAAGGGACGGCATGATAAGCTGCTATTTTTACAGCAATCTTTAGGATATGTATTGCACCTAATGTCTGGTGTCTTCCATTGCCTAGGTTTCTTATTCTCGCAGCATTCCTGTTTATTTGCATAAATCTCACCTGTAGAGGCAGTCTCATTCGACTGCTTCTGGAATATCCCTTTTGCAGTCCAGACTTTGTAGCTCTTCAGAGAATTGAAAGATGGAGGAGTACTTTTAACTTCGAACATTTCCAGTAATGCAGATTTTCCCCTTTAAATGTCAGTAACTTGCAGCATTAGAAAAGAAGTAAAATAGTAGGTGGCATAAATGGGGCAGAGAGGTTAAATGACTTCCCCAGCTGCATGTAGGAAGTCTGTGTCAGATTGCAGTCCAGAGCTGAGTAGAGTTCGGATTTTGGTACCTTTTTCAGGCTACAGGTGATTCTAGTATCAACCTCCCTGCATTAAATTTTAAACATAACCCCTTGATTCCTTCATGTCCTACAAAAAAACACAGACCAATGTAAGCACTTAAAAGATGATAATGTGAAATGTAGTGTGGGAAGGTGAAGGGAATAGCAATAACAAATTGGAAGGTTGTTTTGAGGATTCAATAAATTTTGTAGGTTTTGAGCGCTGTGAACAGTGGCAGCTCTAATTTTGTGTTACAAGACCTTATTCAGCTTTAAAGTGCATTTATATAACTTTTTTTACCCCTTATTGTAAAAAGTGCAAGACATTTTGGCTAGATCACACGTTCACATGAAGAACTGAGAGGATGAGGAGGAAAAAAGCTTTGATTTGACACAAGGTGATGAGTTTTTTACTGAAATGGAGTCCTTTGCAGTGCCATATTTGCATATTACGTTCTCAAAAAAAAAAAAAGGACTCTCAGCCTTGTAGCAGTTCGTATTTGAAATACTCTCACTTCATCGCTTATGCTATATAAGGCATAACTATCTGGAAGAACTAACTTAAATGTTAATGAATTCAACGGCTTTATCCATTCAATGTGTATTCATTTTAGGATAATTGAGAGGGGTGAGGGGAAGGAAAAGGGATGAAAGGGAGGTAAAGGAGGAAAAGGGATGCTTTGCTTCTAAAGTAGATATTTATCTTCAGGTCTAAGTACTATTTCAGAGGCAGTCAATACATATAATTCACAGGTTTACTCATTTCTCTATTGCTTAAAAAAGATGACAGGTGTTTTGAAAATAATCTAAAAATCTGATACTGTTGAGGTGGGGAAGGTGAAGTATGTTTAAATTTACAGAAAAAAAAGCCAAACTCTTACTCATCATCTGGAGCACATTGTAAAGAGTGGTTGCAAACCTTGTGATGCTGTGAGGTTGGCCTAGTGTTAGCTCTAATTGCCATTTCCTTATGTATTTTCGATGTTGTGCTGCATGGGAAAGGTCTTCCAGTATGGAGATGACTAATGTAGTACTTGCAGCTTAAAGGTCCCAATTACTGTAAATGTTCAAAATGTGCCTTTTCCCTGACATACCAAATGACCTTTGGTTCCTGTGGGCCATGGGGGATGGTGTGTTGCTGTCCATTTAAACACTAAGAAGCAGATTTAATATATTGAGGTAGACCAGAGTATGAGAAACGCTCTGTAAAATCTCATTGTTTTATTTCTGCTCTGTGCTGTGCTTGTTTTAGCTGTGCCAGGAGCTCTGTACATAACTTTATCTACAGCAGGATGCAGGCGTGCTACTGTAATACTTGCTGTGGAAATGGGTGCTGTGTTAGAAGCAAGTAGCCCATGGTGGCTACTTGTGTGAATGCGAGGACTTATGTTAAAAGTTACCTGTGGCTGCCTTGCTGGTATAGACAAAATAGGAGTGGTGTCATTTCATTAGGTGTTTACACCCATATAATGTGCATTTCTTCACACATGCTGACACAAGGCACTGCACAATGATGTGACTGTGGGAGCCCTGTGCGTGTGTTGGTATAAATGCCTTTCTTCCAAAGCATTTCATGCTCTTAAGTAAATTGACTTGAGATACAGGATTAATCTGCAGTCTGAGTACTCAAAAGTTAGTTGGGTGCTCAAATCAAAGGCATTGCCTGATGTCTTCACAGAGGAATTTGCAAAATGAAAAATTATGGTCTTGATTTTAGTGATTTCTGGGCATCCTTGTCTTAGAGCTGCTGAGAACAGGCAGTCAGGCTGTAGCTTTGGTTCTAGAGCATGTTAATGGGGTTTGTTTCGTCTGTCACTGTAATGTTAGACTACAGCTGTAAAGAAGCACTTAGTGATGTAACCACGCGCAACTTGATTACATGCTAGTTTGATCGTCTGATCTTGCCCTTATTGAAGTAATGAAACTCTGCCTTTGAATTAAAACGGATTTGAATTTAAAAAAAAGTCTTATCCTAAATACAGTGGGTATATATATGTATGTGTCTTAGAGATCAAAAAGTTATACTGTTGGTGTTTAGTTTTTTAAAAGGGATATTGCAATGTTGGCACTGCAGTTTAAATTGTGGTATTCATTTGTAGTAAGGTTGAGCGAGCTCCCATGTCTGTATTTTAAACCTAAAATATTGACAGTAATGTAATCAAAGTCCTTATTTTTTTACAGAAGGTTTCCTGAGGCTGTCCCTCAGAAACCTATTAAATCTGAAAAAGAAACGAAAACGGATTCTCATAGGGCTGACTTAAAGGACGCAGGAAAATCCAGATCTCCGCTGAATTTCTCTCTCATTCTTGACATGAAACTAGCACGGACTTTATGAGCATTTCCTTGTTTCTTTCCATGTGTTATTTTTCAGCATTTATACAGGGGAATGTACTGGGAGACACTAGAGCTGTTAATGGTCTTATCTGTTCTTTTTTTCTTTCTTGGCGTTAGTCTTCTGAAACCATCTGCAAGGGCTCTTCTTGCCAAGGCCTCTTGTATTTAAACCTTTAGCATTCCTAATGTAAAGACCCACTTCCCCTAATGAACTGACTTGTCAAACACACGGATTTGTTTGAAAAAAATTTTCAAAAGGAGCAGTGTGAAGTTTTTTAAGAATGTATTACCATATTTCATAGCTGTGATGTGTACTTACTGGTGGGACTGGTGGCATAAGGCCTTTAATCCAACATTTCTTCCAGTTAGCAGACTCCATGACCCTTCATGTGCTACTTTTATTCTAGCCTGGAATACCTTCTAACCTCCAAAGTGTCAGATATGCTCATCAAAGAAAACTGTCCCATTGTTCTAAGTTTCTGACAGAATTTGCATGAATGTCAATAAATAAATGTTTGTAAATAGTCTTCTATTTTGGAATTTGTTGCTCAAATAAATTGTAGAAAGTACTTTTTAAAAGAAAAGGAAAAAAATTGTACCTAGTGGCATGGCTCCTACTTCACATGGTTTATTTGCTACTCATGACCTCTTCAAACACACTAAAAGTAGCGTCCCTTATTCCTCAGTCATAGGCAAAAGTTCTTAAAGGTGTCTTGAATTAATTTCTGCTTAGGCTTGTGAAGATGGGGCTGGACACTGACCTTTACTAAATACTTCAAACTCTCCATTGTGTTCTTTGTATGAAAATAAAATTTAGCTGACCCATGAATATGCCAGCTCTGCTTCCCCTTGTTCCTACCTGTCCTGCAAATGCCCTGAGCTTGGGGATAAGGTGTGCTTGCTTCTCTTGTTCTATTCTGTACTCTGATCTGCCTTGAGAGCACCACATATCCCACCCCCAGAGGAGGGAAGTTGAATGGCTAGTCAATTATTATTTTTCTTTCAGATGCAGAGTTATTTAGCCCAGGTGCTTCAGGAGGGGGAGAGAATTCAAGGAGCACTCAAGTGACCTTCACACTCACCCTTTCATGTGGTTTAATGTTGGCAGAACAGTCTGTGCTTTCAATGGGACCTGCCTGGTAACACTACAGTGGTTACACAACCATCCAAGTTTCCTTTGTGTGGTATTTTTTGCACAAGCTTTCTCTTGCAGGTGGAATATTTTTTCTGTCAGGAATATTCCACATGTGTAACTAAAGAGGACTTTTGTTTACCTTTAATCTCTGGCCCATTACCTTCTTTTCCTCTGTCTGCATACATGAAGGGATCCTTGTCATGTCCTATTTGTATTGGACATATGCCAAAGGGCTTTCACCGTAACAGAGACCCAGATGTGCTAAGCAGTAGTGCTGCAGAATGTAAAAACACAATTCTTGACCCAGAAGAGCTTACAGCCGATTTAGGGCACTATTTAAAGGCAGAGTATGGGACATGAAGCTATGCTGAGCTTCCACTCGCTTCCACTGAGGTGGAGTGAGTGTTCAAGGCAATGCAGCCGGGCAGTGGTGGCACCAGAAATAAATCACAAGTTCTTCGAATTGCAGGTTATATGTCTGCTGCATAGGTAATCAGAGCTTGACCAACTTAAAGGATCAAGTCCAAAAGAAGCAAGTCTATGATGCATATTGCCGTAGGATAGTCATGGAGACTTTTCCCTTGGTTGAGAAGTTATGTGGCTGCTGTGCAGAGTAAGGTTTGCTATTAAATACAGGAATGAAGTTCTATTACTCATTTGGCCACAGTTGTTTAGAGTCAGTAAACAAATATTTATTCTGTTGCCTTAGTTTCCCTAGCTATCCAGCAGTCACATCAGGACAGCCTGGCTCTAGAGACTTTTGTCTTGAGGGCAAATTGTTACCTTGAATTGATTTGATTTCATTGAAGTATAAATAACATGAACAAGCTGTTACAAGTTTATAACAATATCTCCTATACATGGTTGTGCTGTCAAAACAGATGGTGCTACCTCTGGCTCCAGAATTAAAGTAAGGCTGAGAACATGTTTGTTGTTTCAGTGTTAATCCTGGAAACAAAGTAGTAATCTAAGAATTCAACAGCAGCATTTTCTGATACATTTTTTTAAAAAAGCAATAAATAGCAATAAAACAAGGAATGTTCTTTGTACTTGGTAAGAGGAAAAATCTGGTATGGAAAATCATAAAACCTGGAATTGGAACTATGTTTTCTCCTGGTTTAGGTCTTTCGTGTTTCCGACTGGGATAAAATTGTTTGATCTTACCTTTATTGTTCCGTTTTCATCATAGTTAATTGCTTTGCTTTCCTAAAACTGTAGTGAAAACCATTACAGCCTCTACTTAGGCGCTGGCTTTTCTAGCAGTTTGTGGCTGTGAAATTTACAGTTGGGCAGAGTCTGTTGAGTGATTTTCTTCTTACTGTTCTTGTGGTGCAAAGGATGAAAATAACATTCTGTTATGAAGAATGAAAATGTTTCCAATGTTGTGTTGAAATCAGTGTCATCTAGGCTTGGTTTTTTGTTTGTAAACTGCTCAGAATATACTGTAATCTTGCATTCTGTAAGGGATTTAATTTAGATGAAATTCCCATATGCTGTGAAGTGGGTTGTAGTATACTTGTTCAGCCCAGTACAGCCTAATTCATACTGTTTTCCAACCTAGATCCTGTTTGTGGCAGCGCACAAGCAGATGCCTAGGAAAATCCTTCAGAGCAGGATAAGCACATAATAACACTTCCCTCACTTTTCCAGTGATCCACTTCATTTCTGAACCTTTGTAAACTTTTATATCCTAAGGGAATGAGTTCTACAGTGTAATTACATGTTGCAATTTCATTTGACATCCCATACCTCTTGTATTATGAGAGCTATTGAACACTTGTTTCCTATCTAACTTCTCCATGACTTCTAGTATCTCAAAGATCTTCATCATACTCTTAGCTGTCTCTTTTCCAGACATAGCACTGATGTATTTAGTTGTTCATCTGAATGGAAGCTATTTCATTTCGTTGATTGTCTTTGCTGTCTTCTGTACTTTTTCTAGTATGACAGCTTTGTTGTGGTGGAGAGAAAAGGGAGCAGACTTGTTCCTTTGTTAATAATTCTTAGCATTTGATTTGATTTTTTTTTTTAACTGCTAATGAAGACTGAGTTTATGGGTTTACAGAACTGTCAATTGAAACTTCAAAAATCTCAGTTCTGAGTAGTAATAGCAGTTTCCAAGTCAATCAGTGTGTAAAAATTGAGGATCATCTTTGTGTGCATTACTTCACATTTGTCAGTCTGGAGTTTTCTCTGTTGTTCTATCAGAGTCACTCAGCACATTGTGAGAACCCTCTGCAATTCTTTGCAGTCCAGTTATATTTTTATTATTAGAGAAGCTTTATTAACAGAAGCAGACTTTGTCATCTTGGTATTCGCCCCTTTTCCAGATGACTTACGAATATGTTGAACAGCTTAGCCTTTAGCAGAAATCTATGCTATCTATGATCTCCACGTGATTGCTGCTTGAACAGTGGGACCACACTGGAGGCTTCCTGGATTAGATGGGTTTAATTTTGTATTGTTCATTTTTGAACATTTAACCAATTCAACTTGTATATTTCTGTCCCCTGGCAGATTACTTTTATAAGAACTTTCACTGATGTGTGTGATTGGAAGCCTTATGGAAATCCAACAAGACTATATCAGTCATCTATTTCTTGTCCATATGCTCTGTGACTCTTTCCAAGAACTGTAGCAGCTCATGAGTTGCGATTTTCTTGTAGAAACACGGTGTTAACTCTTCTTCCATATGTTCTGTTTATGTGTGTGTCCTTAAATTTTCCTTATTACTTCTGGCAGTTCTTCTGCAGCGGAAGCCTGAGGTTCTGGTCCGTATTTCTTTAAATTATCCCCTGAGTGCTTTTAAAAATTGATGCTGCGGTTTGCTACCTTCAGTTTCTCTGGCATCAAGAGGAGGTTACAGTCAAGCTTTTTCATTTATTTCCCATAGTACTCAGGTGTTTAATTTCTGTCACTACACTTCTTTCTGCCTTCTACAAGTACAAAAGGAAGAAAATCTAAGTCAGAATTCATATTTTTTAATGTGAATTGGATCAAGACCACAAGCCAAGTGGTCCTGGGCTGTTGTGGGAGCACTGGGACAGTTTTCTGACCAGTAAAGCTCCACAAGAAATAACTAATGGGTGCTGCTGGTTCAGAGGAAAAGGGAGAAGCCTCTTGTTGTTACTGGCAAACTACCCTTCCCTGCAGAGGACATCTTAAAATTGAATAATTTGTTTTGTCTCTATGGCTCAACAAGGATTTTAATGGACTGGGTGAATTCAGCATCTTGCCACAGGCAGTGGACCTTCTGCCTGGGTTATTGGGTAGGTGCAAGCTCTGTTGTGTGAGAATGTTTAGGAGTCATTTAGAGGGAGAAACAGTGCATTGTTTTAAATGGCTCGTTGTGTAGGATCACATGGAGAGAGAGGCCTACCTTCTCAGCTTGTCTAGGACACTGATAGACTATGTAGAGTTGCAGAGAACTTAACCCAGTTGGTTAATACATGGCTTCACACTTCCGTTGCATGTGTGTTGTCAAAGTGCTTAGCAGCACAAAAGTGTATTAGCTGTGTGGAATAGTTGAGGACCATGTTGACTTCTTCAGTGTTGTTTTTATGTTTGCAGCAGGTTATTGTTGATGAAATTTCTTAGCTGTCTATGTCAATACTACTATAATAGAGCAAAGTTTTTCTTGACCAGCAGTTTTGCAGAGGAGAGTTAGTTGTTTCCTATCTCTGCCACTACCCAAGCCAGTAGAGAATTGGATTTGATGGAAGATAAATGAATACTTCTTCCAAAGACACTTCATAATAATTTTGTCCTAATTTTCATTTGCACTGGTAACTGCTGTAGTTTTTCTCCAACTCAGAACCATGGCAATGAGCAAAAATTAGACTTTCCTGTATATCTATTGTCATAAACCAATTGTATCCTTTACTTTTTTTATTTATTCTGTTTGCGCTGCAGTTAAACGTGTAGTAGGCTATCAGAGGTCTAGATTAAAGTCATAAAGATGTAAAGAGAGTGTTATGTGTGACACAAGATACAGGCAATTGGTTCACACTATTTGGTGTATGACTGGCTGTTTTCGAGACAGATTGTGCATGTTTCCACTTGAGCTCTCTGTCTCAAATACATATAGGATATGTGCACTTTATAGAGACAAACTCTTCTGGTATTGTTTTGTCTATAGTATACACAGGGAGTCAAAAAATACCTATGTTCATTCTAAAAGGAGTTGGATATTTTTCAACGCAGTTGAATTTTTTTTTTAAGCTTGGCTAAGTACTGAATTCTTTTGAAGCCAGTTTCTTTTTACCCTCTTTGCCCTTATCAGGACTTTCTTCACCCAACTGCTGACATATAATGTTAGCATCTTTATAGGTTACTGACCCCATTTAAAAACTCCTTTTCAGTTACAGAAAAGGCCAGAATTATCAGGGAAAGAATTGCACGCATTGTAAAACACAGTACAGGAAAAAAAGCCTGTGCCATTAACTAATTTTTTTCTCTCTCAGCCTTAATATTTTAGAATATGTTAGTCTGATTCTTGCATTTTGACAGAATGATTTAGGGTCTGCTTGCCGTATCTGTATGCAACAGTTTCTATTTCCTTTCATGTATGTTAGAGTGTTTGTATTTTACAAAATTTACAGTTTGCTCAAGGCAAAATTGTACAATCAAGTTTTGAATATATTCAAGGATGGAAAAACAAGGAGTTATGTGTGTACACATGTATACAGGCTTCACAATATATACTTTCATAGCACCATCATTCAGTTGCAGTAGAAATGTGCACCAATATGATTATGATATGAGCTAATTAGCATGATGTCATTCTACCTCTTCAAGTCCAAAGCTGTAGTTTCAAATGTTGCCACATCTCTCTTCTAGTTTGAATGCATCTGCTTCTAATGGAATACATTTTAGCGTGTCAGTATCACCACTATCTATGATACCTCTAAGATATATCTGTCTCTAGAAAATGGGATCATGTTGGTGCATGTTACTTATTACATGATGTTGTTATTGCAGTCCCCAGCAATAAGTCTTTTATTTGCCTAATACTATAGCTGGCTTCTCATCCAATTCACTGTAACATTTTGGCTATCCAATAATACAGGGATGTTTATGTTCCAATCTAAGTACAATTCATGATACACATTTAGCGCATAAAAAGCTTAAATTTGTATGATCAGTCTAGTAGGAAAGAACAATCTAAATATATACACTTGATACTTTCCTTTGAGCATAGACCTCTTCACATATCACACATGCTTAAACTTGGTATTACATGAGTGTGTGCAGTGAGACATTCATGCTTATTAGGGATTACATACTTCGTAGAATAATGTTCATAGTCAATATACAAGATTCAGTCTTAGCTAATTGCATTGTCAAATGTGCTTTTACTGTTACATTGATTTTTAAAAAGCTGGTGGTTATGTTTTCTGTTACATAGCCCCTTTTATCTAGTTTCTGTATTTAACGAATTTGAGATATACACGTGTTGAGAAGCATTGTGTTTAGCTTGCAATTGGTTGCCTGACAACACAGCATCAATCTTGTCCTTCTACACTGGAGATATTGTGGTGTTCTTGCCAGTCTTAAGAATACTTACACGCTTAGACTGAGAAAAAGGATCTGTCAGCAACATATTACACGTTTCCATCATGTTATTTTTGGGCACCTTGATAAGGAGTACCAATTATGTTACTGATAAAAATGAGGGTTTCAAAATGGAGTATTCAGATGTTGGGAAATGGCAGGTTTACAGTTGTATGGTGCTTGTCATGTACAGAATAAGGGGGGAGCCCTGTAGGAAACAAGTATGTAGTTGTGCAAGTGAAGGCTATAAAGCTTGGGAGTGTATGAAGGGGCAGAACTGAACCTATTCAGGTAGGTTACAGCGGGGTGTTCCTTAACTTGAAAGCTTGATTTAGCTTGATTTTGATATTAGTTCAGTTTCTCAGCAACCTACTGTTCTCCACTCTCACAAAAAAAAAAAAAAAGCTGAAGTGAAAAGTGTTCTTTTTTATAAACTATTGGTAAGCCACTGCCCCATCATATACGTTTAGATCATGAGCTTTCGATATGTGGTGGAGGTATTTGCCAGACTAATTTAATTGGTGGCAATAGGAGACTTACCCTGGAGGGGAACGGTTTGTTAATGCCATGTGCCGAGAGCTTACAGAAGATGTGGAGTTGTCGTACATAGGACCAGCTTCCACCTCTCTGATGCCGTGGATGCAGATGTTGGTGCTTTGGCAGAGTTACAGGCCCAACACTGTAGTGTTTATAATGTTGGTTCTTATTTCAGCATGCTCACAAAGTTTTATGGGACAAACAAAAGCCAGTTCCCCTGCTTTTGAAGGTCTTTTCTGCTTTGCAAAGGCTTCCTGTAAATAATGGCTTTCCGTTTAACCAGTCAAGATTGTTCAATAAGTGGTAGTAATGCTCAGTTTTCTTTCTTGGAGGAAAAAAAAAAAAAAGAAGCTTTTGTTAAGCTTGTGGGGACCCACAGCTTCTGATGGATGGGTGAAGTGATGAAAAATACAGTTTTCTACACTTGATGCATGGAAGAAGTAAAAATAATTAATGGAAAAATTGAATTTGTCTTTAAAAACACCTCTGCAGTCGAAGTTCTATTCTTCTTCATTTAAAATTTCTATGCCTTTCCTCACCCTTTTAGAGTGCACAAGGGAAGTAAAGGTTTAATGTCCTTCTGGAGAAAACAGAACTAGAACTGAACTTTCAATTACCTTCATTTAATGTTTTTCTGCCATTGAAAAATATGACAAACATTTTTCCTAGAAAAGTAAAAAGGTTTTTTGATTAAATCCAATTCCTCAGTGGGAACATCTGTGTTGAAAAATTTACCAGCTTTATTAAGAGTCCTGATTATACTGGGTTGTTAACTTCACACTCTAATATATGTAATATGACAGCATCTTCCCTTGCAGCGCATGCATACCTGCTGCTTATTCATTTCCAGAGGCCATGCTGGCTTTGACGCTTCCAGGACACACGTCACTAAAGATGTCCTGTTTCTCAATAATTCAAAATCTGAAAATTCAGAATGGGAGCCTGGTTTACTTCAGCATTTCTAGAGCTTTAGAACAACCATTCCTGAAATCTGTCTCATTTTGATAATTGCTTTTTTTTAATCCTAACACTGACAGCACTGTAAATGTCTCTAATTTTTGGTAGACTCTTTGACATATGACTTAGATTTATTAGAGGAGTTGAAGCATAAGTACATTAGGAGAATCTTCACGTGTGTAGCTCATTCTAGAAATTGATATTTTCCTTGGGATTTGAACTCTTTGTCAGTCAAAGTTTGGGTCCAGACCTTTACAATGTCTTCCAAAATTATTACCATTTCAATGTGCTGTGAAATCTGTTTATAGTCACAAACTTGGAGTAGCATCAAATGTGTCTCTTCAAAACTTCAGCAGAGATTAGAGATTACATTGTGACTCGGGAGGATTTAATCACAAAGATCATCTGACCTTTCGGTGGCTGGCAGACACATTAGTAAAATTCACCTCGTGTACATGCAGGACTTTTTTTCTCTTTAGTAGTTAAATGCTTTTTGCTAGCACTAAATGTGATTGAAACTAATGAAAAGATCTTTAGTTATGAGTAGTAGCAACAGAAGTAAGTTGTAGATCTGATTTTAATAGCCGTTCTTTATAAGTATAGCAGAGGAAAATTTTTATGTGTGTGGGGATTTCTCAGGTGATTAATCTTTACAGAAACATAGGATAAGTCTTTGTGTAATGGAAATAATGTTTCTCTTGAAAATATTATCGTTCACATGCTGCTTGAAAACTTAGTTTGCAGTAGATTTAGATGGCAATGTGTTCTGAATCGTTAAAGCAAAGAATATAATCGAGGCCAGTCTCCTCTCTGCAATTACAGAATTTAGTTTCATTATGTGCGATGTTAAATATTGACTAATTTTATTTAAAAGAAAGGCAAGTTCATCTTATTTAGCTAGTGATTGTATGGTAAGTGGATAAGAAGATACCCGAGTGAATCTCAGTAAATGCAGAAATGAACTGTAGATAAACATCTAACCTCCAGGTAGTACCTGTAAGACTCACTAGAAACCGACACAATGCTCTTTTTCAGGAGACTTGATTCTTCCCTTTCTGGCGCATAGTGAATACACTGGAGGAACAGCTGTTCTTTAATGTGGGAAACAGTAGACCCTGAAGGGGGGGATGGCCAGTCTAATTGTGTTTTTCACCACGGTTGATGCTGGGTGAATGGCAGTGCTGTGTGGAGAAAACAGAACTTGGCCTAACTTTGTGTGTATTGACTGATTTGTATAAGATTTTTGTATTTATACACACACACGTATGCAGTGTATGTGTCACAGCTGCATATAGTTGTATCTATGAAAACATACACAAATTTCTGTATAGGTGTGAGTTGTGGATTTTTTTTGGGAGAGCTCAGTTACGAATCTGAGTATTCCAGGACCTGGGGCTCTAGGCATGAACAATAGCACGTATGCCTTCATGCTGACCTAGACTGATTAAAATTATTCTTTCCAAGGGAAACTTCTTTAGCTTGTGTAGTGAACGTTGGGCGGACTTTTCTTCTCTGCTATATAAAGGTCCTCTGGAAAAGATTAAGTTTGAGATCTAAAAAGCAAGTCATCTTTCAGTAATAAAGTACAGAGTCTGTAAAAAGTATTCATTTATTGCTGGCTCTAGTACTAAAACCTATTATTATACATTGGACTATTTTTAGGAAAAAAAGGATTCATAATAAAATCCTGGTGACAGCAGTTTTTATGAAACCCAAGAGAAGACAATGTTTATTCTGTGACTTTCAGTAGCAATTCCTGTAGAGATTTCAGCTAAGTGTCTCGTACTGCAAAGCACTCTGAGCTCACGGGTAGTTTTTCCCCTCTCTCCCCTTACGAGAAAAGTCCTGTAGGATTTAACGGAGAGGAAATAGTAATTTCAAAAGAACTTGGAACATTTAGATGTTCTACATCCTCTTTTGGACCTTCAGTAATTTGACAGATCTTAGGAAATAATTTGATCCCAGTGTAGAATTAGAGAATGATTTAAAAACACAGAAGAAAATTATTCTCCACACAATACTGAGCATTTGCAAATCGGATGTGTGTTTGAGTGCAAGAAACAGAAGTATGAAGGGGCATGTGTAAGGTTTTTCCTTGCTGCCCTGCCTCAGTCCTAAACTGAGAAGAGTTTGGTATTGCAGTCAGTGCCACTGAGAATGCGTTTATGCTCAAAGCTTTCTGTGGAAAATGTAAAGAAAATTGGAACATCTTGAGTATATGGAAAGAATTTATCAATACTTTTCACTTTACTAACTTCAGCTTTCAGCAGACAGTATTACTTTTTATTTAAGGTAAGAATGAGGCTAAACCTGGAAAGAATGCGCACACAGAAGGTCAAAATGAAGACAAGAGAATGACGAGAAGAGGCAAAGCCTGGAGATGGAATAGTAGTAGTACAGTGGCATTTCTGAAAAGGATTTTAACCTACATGTATGACTTGACAGACTCAGTCACTAAATATTTCTTTTGTGTAGTGTATCTGCACTAGCTAATTGAAGATAGGTGGACTTAGAAGAGACAGCTTTTAGTTGCCTATTGAAAGCCAGCAGAGTGAAGAACTTTTTCAGATAAGGGAGGCAATTAATTTGACATCTCTCGTTATGACCTTATTTTCTTCTTTAGCATGCAGTGCTCGAAGAAAAGGAAGGGTTTGCTGGAATTGCTTGAGGAGGGCTGTATGTAGGCTTCTCAAGTTTGCAGCCAAGCATCACTTTTTAAATCCATCAGTGAGATAACTAGTTCTGTACAGTGCAGCTGCCCCTGAACAGCAACTTCCTTTAACCTATTTTTCTAAAAAACCCCTTAACTACCCAAGCAGGTGTCTCGGATAGCTAATGCCATGTTCACTTCAGGAATCTGGTGAGCAAAGGCTGGAAGAAATACTGACTGGATGGATACTGTGCTGTGCAGTCTTCTGAATTCTTCAGGCAAAAGTTTTTCTGTACAAAGTATGGTACTAGGAAGAATTCTGCAAAATTCCTAGTATGAAAGTCTTCAAAAGTTTACAGTTGCTGTCAAATATATTATTTAGGCAAAAGAATACCTCACCCTCCAAACTTTCAAATAATACCCTTCATGGGAGGTGATAGATATAATAAAGTCACTTTGTTGTGACACAGTGAAGAGTTAACTGATTTCATGATGTTCAGAAATAAAACAGGTCAGAAGTAGCTTTGAAAAACACAAGCTTTCAAATTTGATCTTTAAGAGAAAATCTGGTTTGAAACAATTGAGCTAGCTTTATATAGTATAGGAGTATAGGAATATAGTATTGGAGTATAGGAATGGGTGTGGTTTTAGGGCAGAGTTTAAAATACATGGATGTCTACTTTTTTTTAGGACAGCTTTTGCATGGCACAATGAGCCAGTGCCTGGCTATAATGTATTCAGTGAAAGTATTTTTTTCTCAATTAAAAAAGCTATATGCTTTGCAGTTCTTGTTTTTGTTACACACACACCCCCAACACAGAATTTAGCGGCTACTTCTATAAGAATCTCAGCTTAAACTTGTTTTTGTTTTAAATGAAAGTTCATAATACTATTAATGATGGCTACAAGCTTGTACACAGCTGGGGTGCTTTCTTGACCTACACTCCAATGGCAAAAGAAAAAACCCACCTCTTCCTTGTTAGCTGTTCTTTGGGCTTTTTTGCTTTCATGCCTGATGGACAGACGGGCTTCAGCTGAAATGGAATGGGTGAATTTGCTTGTAAGTAGTCTGGGTCAGGTTTGAACTGACAAACCTTGTGCTGCAGTCCTGCAGAACTCCAAGTAAGCTAGGCAACCCTCAGGGTGCTATTTAGAAGTGCTGATGTTCTCTGATTTACTGCCTTTTGCTGTTTCACTGCACAATCATTTATATATATATATTTTTTTTTAATGTTGGATTAACACTTTAAGATAAATTGTAAGCCTGGGGTACCTAGTATGTCACTGGGAGGTTGTTAATGATTTATGATGATTGTGGGTTTATTAGATAGTTGATTATGTCAAGATAATATAGAAGCATTTTGAGAATGCTATGCTTAAAAATTAATGTGTTAAACACATAAAAGATTTTATCAGCAGTAGAAATGTTAAATACGTTATGTCAATATTGCTTACTATTAAAAGGATTGCCTGTGTATATTAAGTGAAGCAAAGGGCTTTCTAGTTGGCAAAGGTAAAGAAGAAAGCTGACAGCTGAAGCCAGACAAACTGCATAGGTGATTTTTATCTTCCTGAATAATGGCCCATGACCTGCCTAAGTCTTCCTGCTAAAGTTACTGGACAGATTCTACTACCTGCTGTGCAGGGTGGATAGCAAGTTATAGTGGGGCTGGGGGGGGGAAAGACTTGGCAGCTCCTGTGTGCCTCTCTCCCTGTCTCCTGTTTCTCCAGACACTGCAGCACATAACTTGTGGGATTTTTCCTTCCTAACGCTACAGTGAAGTGTAACTGGTGAGCAAGCGCATTGCAGCGTGTGCTTCTGAAGGGGGGGTAGTTCTGTAATAGCCGTGGTGACCAAGCAAGTCATGAGCCTTAAACTATAGGGTGTAAGTCATTGTGGTGTGGTAGTGTTGCTTCTCTGTGGGAAGTGACAGGCCTGAACCGAACCTGCCGCTGGAAGTCTCAGGCTTGGGGACAGTGGTCTTTGGCACCTGAAATGAGAAGGTCAGCTTTGCAGGATGCAGAAAGCTTTCAGTGTCCAAGGTCCCTGAAGCAGTGGGACAGAGTTTGCACAATTGTTCTGCATAATCTGAAATGCCAGTCTGCATCAGAATATGTACTTATAGCAACTTAACTGATGATTGTTATCTCAGCAACTGAATGTTTGCACGTCACCTTTGCTGTTCCTCCTGACTACCCTGCCTTTGCATTGTTCTTGTGGATCATTGCTTGGGTGAAAGCATTGGGTAATTCTGTTGCTGTAAACATCCCAGGAATAGGTCATCTGAGTGAGTCTTGAGGTCACAGGTGGCACTGAAAGCCCTTCTGCTAGAGGAAGGGAGAGGAGACATGAAGGGTCCTGTGTGACAAGTGTCACTGCTGCCAGACAAATGAGCTCCATCAGTAAATGTGGGTTGGTAGAATGAGATTGGATGTAGTGGAATGACGTAGTTTGTGTTAGGTGTGCTGAACTGCTGGGGGGAGGAAGGACCTCACAGCATGAATCCATTAAGAGCGCATCTAAGAGGTTGTGTGTGACCATGGTACTCAGCTGGCTGGCTTTTGGGGTGGATCAGTTTTCTAGAAACAAGACACCAACAAATCCAAAACTCAGTCTTGTCAAAAGTTATTTCTCTTTGGTTAAATAAGTAGCTACAATATCAGTTGCTCTGCTTAATCCAAATAACCAGTTCCCCCGTCGTGATAAGGAAGGTGGGTTCTGACTTTGACTTAAATGAGTTCTGTGCAAATTAATTTTGAAGTTAATGGTGTAAGTCCTCACGTACCCAATGCTGGCCTGTCACCTGAAGGAAGTAAGCCAGGCTGGTCACCCCTGACCCCATGGGAACCAGTGACAAATCACATTGAACTTCATTTCCTATTTTGCTTTAGCAAAATCATCCTTACAAAATCCTCTAAAGTTCTTTAAACTTCGAATGAACTCGTTGATGCTAGAAGTGGAAATAGACTTGAGCTGATAGTTGTGATAATATTATTGCCTGTAGAAAAAGTATCTTTTTCTGCCTCAGATGCTGTCCTGTGGTTGTAACTCATTTTATCTCTCAGCCCTCGTCTTCATAATTTGTGCCTGTTCACCAGCATTTCATTCACTTGTTCTTTATAGGCAGTTTTGGCAGTTTATACACCAGTGTAATTTAAAAATTCAATAAAAATGCTTTTTACACAAATAATATTCAATAAAACAGTAACATTTCTTCAGGGTAATTCCTCAGATTCTTAATGAGCCACGCAGATCCTGTATTAGATCATGGCTTCTTGTAAAGGTTTTATAACTACACTCAGATGCTTTGTTTGGTGTGTAATCAGCTTTAATAATGGGTATGTAACCATTCACGGATGAGAAGAAATCCTATGGAAGAAACTAGAAGGGACTATAGAAACTTAATTGGGATATATAAACATTTTTCTAAATACCTATAAACACATAAACATCTGAATTGCTTTATGGCTCTTCTCAGTCATAGCTGAGTAGAAGATTCATTATTTAACCTGCAGGCTTTTCCCATAAGAGACTCTGCAGGACTTGCTGCCACCGAGCTACTGAACCATGCCCAGCTGAGGATTTGTCCTCTCTGGCCCATGACCGCCCCGTATCGCTGTGGGGCATGGGATGCCAGGGATGGTGTGACCACGTAGGCATCCCTGTGGCAGCTCTGCTGTCCGTGTGGTCTTCATGAGACATGGGTATGTGTAAAGGTGGTTTGAACACAAGACTCTCTCAGATCACTCACAGAAAATGTACTTGAAATAATATACTTATTTTAAAATTTGGGTATTTTGTAAATACTGTTTTTTCCGTTTTTGCTCTTCAATGATTTTATATTTCAGTGTGGTGTCCTAATGTTCTCTAAGGTATTAATTCCTTAAGGTTATGTCTTTAACACATGTGGTATAAGTAGTAATGTGTCCAGTTGAGGTTTTCTGAAATTTTCCATTTAAAGAAAACCAAAAAAAGGTCATCAAATGCTTCTAGCTTTGTCAAATTTAAGCAACTAAGGCTTAAGGAAAATGCTAGTATTATGTGTGTGTCTAGTGTGATATATTTTTTTTTTTTATATGTAGGTAGATTTGGAGAGTAGGAAGAAAGGAAAAATTTAATCTAAAGTAGTTGGACTTTCTGGGAATGATGAAAAGCAAGGATATGTTGTTCTCCCCCTCCTTTAGAACTTCTTTGTGACATTTTATTCTGAGGTACTGAAGTATGTTTATAATCTGATGTGAGGAGACACAATCTGTAAAAGACTAACTTTGCTAACTGTGGAGTTGTGTTTTTCGTGTAATTTTGAAAATCCAACTGAATGTGACCAAAACGTAACCCTCTGGAAACCCCAGTTTCCCAAACTGTTACTAGGATGTGATGAGTGCTCTGAAGCTGCTATCGAAGTGATCCCTTCCACTTGCAGTTCCTGCGCAAGTGTTGAATATAGTCCATAGTGACGGACTAATGCCACACTCTGTGCATTTTGTCACCAGCATGTGGTGACAAAAAGGGGCCCTTACAAATTAATCAGGTAATTAAGGCAATTAAAGGCTGTTCTGGAGAGCTGGATTTTATCCTTTCTGAGTCCACAGAATTCCTGACTGACACCAGACAAAGCACAAACCATTTGCTTTGCAGGTGGCTGTGGTTCAGTTTCTGGGCACCTTGATGTGCCTTGCAGAAATGCTGAGTGCTGGCTGTAACTTAGAGAGGTCTGTGAAAATCCAGATCCCAAACCAAAATGCAAAGTCCACTGACAGAATCACGCTCCTGGTTATGACACTGGGTCTGCCAAAATAGGTGTCAGTTCTATCTCTTTTGGTTTTCATGTGTGTGAAATAGCATCGGTATAAAAGTGAAAAAGTCTAAAGGGACAGAAGTCTGTAGGGAAACAGACTTCTCTATCCATTGTAAGATGTAAAGTACACACTGTGTGTGACCACGTAGGGCAATCAGAAAGTACTAATGTTGTTTATGCAATGTTTTGAAATACTTGCTTGTTTAAATGTCTAATTCTGTGTTTCATTTTCTGATGCCTGCTTTTTTTTTGGCTTATTTTGAGGTAGTTTGTGAGTACACAGCAGACACGAGCTCTGCCTGTCCAGGGAGCAGGGTCTGAGTTGACATCGGGGCTTGAGGGAGCTGTGCTTGCTCAGTGAAGAGAAGCTCCTATTAGATTGCCTCTTGGCAAAGAGAATGTTAAAGCGTGGCCTGGTGGCAGCTTTGTAACTGCTCTCCAAGTAATAATTGGAGGTGACATCATCTCACTGGTGATACAAGGGGCACCAGACACAAATCAAGTCCTGGGAGGTTCAGACTGTGCGCTGGGAAAAATTCTTCACTAGGACAGTGCCACGCTGGGCAGGTCACCAAGACAAGAGTCTTCAAACTCAAATATCTTTTATAAGGGCTATTCTTTCCTGCCCCATGATGGCAACTGGGGATACTGATGACTAATCTCTTTAACCAGCAGCTCTTTAATTGCCCAGTTCTCGGGGCTTCTTTCACTTCCTAGACAAGGGCTAGGGAGGAAAATGAGGCAAGAGTTTACAGAAATGGATATGATAATTGGGGGGGAAGGGGGGAGTACTAGAGTTTATCATAATTTATTAATGCAAAAGGCTTAACTTCTGTTAGCATTAGGGTTTAATAACGGCCCATTAGCTCTTTTTTGCATTCTTTTCCAGGAATGAGAACATGATGTGTCTTCTCTGTGGCTGTTTCTTCAATAAAGGGCATTCCTGTTTCCCAGGCAGAAATGTCATAAAGAGGTAGGTACAAGTGAAGAGATTATTCCTCATCATCTCATTCGCTGACAAATGTAGAACAGAACACAGTTCTGTTCACAGCTACCAAGGACAGGAAACTGAATTGCCTGTAGGCATTCACTTCATTGTGAATTTATGGTGTGACTATAATATTTGCATTAATCCCATCAGCACAAAGCATACATAAATGCATTCAGAATTATTTTGTCTTGCTCATACAATTTACATTAAGTTCCATATGCAGAATTGTATTTTCACAGCAATTTTTACACATAATATTCAAATTTTTTTCCCCTTTCTCCCATCAATATGTTGCATATTTTTAAGCCTAGCTGGGCTCAGTGCCAGCAAGGAACTACAAGGATCTATGGCAACTGCCACATTTGCACTTTTCATTTACAAATCAGTAACTAAATTCTCATTAAATATTCTTAACCAGCCTGTTCAACATATGTTTGCTTGGGTATTAGTACTTATAAGTTGAAACAAATTAGATCAGTAGCTAAATTTGCTTCCTAATAGCCAAAGATATTTGAGAAAGAAGAGATTTTGAAGTGTAGAAGTGGCAATGCCACCTTTCTCCTTCATTCTTTTAAAAATGGGACATTCAGCTCTGCCTAGGCAAATTAAAAAGGTGGGAATTTGAACTCCCTCCCCACATTTTACTTCTACGGGCAGACTGGTGTAGGAAGAGCTTTGAAATGAAGCCAGCAAACATCCACTAACTGGCGTGGCTTGCAAATTAATTTTTGTTTTGAGACACATTTTCTTCTATTTCATTCTCCATGTTTCTCCCTTTCAAATGTAAAAGAAAAAGTATTTAGTGGATTTATTGGACTCTTCCTTGTGGAGAAGCATTTTTATCTTTGACTTCTAACAGCACTGACACTAATTGCAGAAGGAACCACTTGACAAAAGAAAGTGCGAAATCATGGATGTTAGATTGTGTAGACCCTTAAAAACGTTATTGTCTCTGCTTAAATAGTCGTTTCATGCACTTGCAAAGATTGTTAATGATCTGCTTTTAATTAGTTTCATTGTGTTATCAAAACCGTAGTGCAAATCTTATCATTATGTTTTCAGGTTGGTGCTACTTCATGTGAAATTCAATAGCAGCTCATCCATAATGTATCAGAGATCCCTCTGTATCAGCGGGAGCGTGTTGCCTTTCCACAGGCTGCGAGGGTGGTTGTGGTGCATCCAGTGATGCTCGTGCCACGCGGAGTGTCCGGGTTCCTGGGTTCTGCTCCTGGCTTCTGTCTGGTTGCAATGTCTAACTCTCATCGTCTTTATCTTTGTTTCCACATCTCTAAAATGGGTTTAATGTTTGTATATTTTAAAAATGTTCTGTACAGATTTAATTTATGCTTGTAAAAACCTTTGATATATATTTCTGTAAGTGGAGATTAGTACCAAGTAACAGCTTGGGGTTTTGAGCAATTTATACTTTTTAGTTATATCTTCGTTGAACTAAGGCAGATGAAACTGTGACACAGTATCTTCAAGTTTCTGGAGCAAAATTCTTCAGGAAAAAAACCCCCCTTAGTTATAGCCACATAATACGGGACTGACAAGTCTTTCATTTTTTTAGTAGTCTTGCCCCACCCATGATCTTGCTTTTGATTTTCTAAGATAAGACAACCTTTTTCCCTGGAGAGACCTGGACACACAACTTCCTTAATTCAAAGCCAGAAGAATCAGTTGGGAACCATATGTTGGTAACATCCAACTGCAGCAAAATAGCTCTTTGTGTTAACTAGATGACAGTGTCAGTTGGGAAGCATAGCTGAAATATAACATACAGCATCCTCTGACACCTAAAATAAATGCAACTGCAAAGATCCCTCTTTTTAAGAAAAAAACCCCAAACCAACAACCCACCAGGCATGCTTTGTTAAATGTGGATCCTTAAGCCACTGGTCCCACAAGTGTGTGGAGCAGTGGGGGGGGATTTGGCCCCTAGTAAGAGACTTCTCAGAGCCACTGGAATTCAGAAAATCAATCTGATGCATTCTTTTTTCAGGGCATAAACTGAACTACAGGGAAGAACAAATGCTTTCTTTTCAGCTTATCTTTGGAAGCAGGTTTTTCTGTCCGCTGCTCTGACCCAGGCTTGCCCGGTGTGTTCAGCGTGTGACCTGCATACCGGGGGTATGTGAAACTGGATCAGCGGCCGAGCAGGTGGTGGGGAACAAAGCATCACAAAGGAAAATGTTGAAAGCATGTTTGAAAGCACTGTAACTGCAGGAGTGGTTTGTTTGTTTTATAAGCACATTGGTGTTGAGAGGAAAAGAAAAAGGAGAAAACAAAGATCCAGAGCAGCAGCACAGGCATTAACTGCCCTTCTCTATGCTGGAAGACATTACTTGCAGTTTCTTCAGGTGAAAGGTTGATTTCAAGATTTATTTTCCTTCTGTAGGAAAGAGCTTATAACCAATTATTGCCAAGTAAACTGAAATAGGTGAAGAATTAAGACTTCTTTTTCAGATGGGGAAGTTTGGTTGTTTAATGATTTCGTTTTTAAGAAATACATATCCTTTATAATTCTGTGGGACCAAAGAAAATGTTCTAAAGTCCTACTTGATTGTTTTAAGAATACACTGAAAACCTTGGGAAAGCGTCTCTTCAAACTCTGTCTGCAGTACTCCAGTGACACTAAGCTATTTTTCACACAAAGTCGAACAGAGCAGAAGTGGCTTTTATTCTGACGACAGTTTGCATGTTTAGTTTGCTGCGTTTTTCAATACCGGTTAAAGCTTGTAAGTAAATCTGTGATGCAGTGCAAAAAAAAGTTCAAGGCTAACATGTTTTGGAAGAAATAACAACTTTGTTTTTTAAAGAATCATAAAATTTCTTTTATAAATGTCAGCTGTTGACTAGCTCCAGTACATGCTGGATGATATTTGTCTGAAAATCAGTTGGCCTAGACTATTTCCATTATTACCAGCTAGCATAAATATTCTGTGATCTTCATCTAAACTTTGCTTGCCTTGTCTGTTTTATAGGTATTTATTACACAGCTGCAGACAGCTCTCAAAATTGGCAATATTGTGTTTTAGCTAGTGGTTCAGGATTATCAAACTTTTTTTTGAGATAAATCATCCAACACTGTATTCCATATCTAAACTGCTTTCATATATGAAATTGGGCTGAAAATCTTGAGGAATGGACTTATATGTATGTTAAGACTTTCCCCATCTCTGACCAAGTCAAAAATATTTGATAAAACATTGTGTTCTGTGATTAGTGAAGGTTTAGGACAATGTTTTTTGTGTACAGTTGCGTACCTTACTGTTCTCCCAGTCATGACTGTTTGTTGCAAGTAGACTCACTTTTCCTGGATCTTTACAATTAATTTTATCATAGTAAAAATGTGCCATTGCGATGTGAGAGAGGAACAAGAGCAGCAAAACTGAACTGTTTCCTGGGTTGTCAAAAGAAGTCAAAACACAGATTTCCAATTATCTTTTATCACCATCTGTAGTTAAGAGGAGAAGAGTTAATAGTCCAGGCACAGGATGAGAACCAGGGTCACCTCTCCTGTTAGTGCAACATCCATGTGATAGTTAATTACAAAATAAGTTATTATAAGGGGGTGGCACTACTATTTCTGTTCAGTTGAACTGCTGTATAGAAAGTCTACATGATTTAAGGGGGGGGGAGAAGGGAGGAAGGCAAGTAATCAGTGGTTAATCTGAACCTTCCTTGTTGCTGTAGATTTGATAAACATCTGTAGACTGTTACTGCCATTCAGATTGAGCTGAATGCAGAGTAACTCCATGGAACTGCCAGCTGCAAGTGTATCTGAAACAACACCCTAGAAAAGCAGGCAGTTTGTGAGCTGCGCTAGTAAGTACGTACCCGTTAGTTTTGCAGTATGGCTGTGGAATATCCCAGATGGAAAGCACTCAGGGTTTCTGGTGAGAAAATTGTTTTGGTGGTTTTTTGGGAGTTTTTTTGTGTGGTTTGGTTTTAGTGTGGTTTTTTTTTTTTTCTTTCCCCCTTTTTCTTTTTTTTTCCTGTGGACTGGCACAGTTGCTGGAAGGAAGAATGGGGGACTATAACTTATATCTGCCAAACTGGAAATAGAAAGCTTTCAGGAAAAATATCACACACGAGTTACTGGTCTTAAGTTCATGCATGTATACAATTCCCAGTCACACTCTGTATTCTTATAGTCAAAGACCTAGGTCTCCAGCTATATTTGGAAAGTAATCTAAATTTATTAATTTATCACCTATGCCTCCACAAATTGACTGAGGGCTGTGATATATCTGTTGGAATGTGATGATTTAACTTTTGTTTCTTGAGTCATTCCTCTCCCTTTGTGTGAATGTACTATAAAATAACTAGGCATACTGATGGCTGACTCTAAGATCAGTCAGATAGCTTCCAAGATAAAAGATTTAACCTGCCTGCCTGGATAAAGTGTGAGTTGAGCCTTTTGTTTTATTCTCTGCATGGTCTTGAACATGGCCTTACTCCCAGAAAGGAATACTTTACAGAAATTCCCTGGGTGTATGCCATAAGCCATTCCACTCCACAGCAGACCATGCACTCCTGGATACTACTGCTCCTTCTGTCATGGGACAGAGAAGCAGCTTGCATCAAATCCTTACCAAAACCCATGGAAAATATACTCAAATTTACAATAACTTTGAGAGATGCTGGCTGTTACATTTAAAATTGCCCAATTTCAGTAAGGTAGAAATGCTCAAAGTGGAGTTCAGCTAGGAAAAAACCAACATGAATGCTTTATATATATATAAAAAAATAAAAAAAATCCAACATTTTTATATGTATACATATGAGGAAAAGAAAAAGACTAAAACTGTACCTGCATAAAAAATTAGGCATTGGACCACAGCCTCACTGGATAAAAGAGCTGCTAGAAATTCTGGCAAGTGTCAGAGATAATAGAAGGCTGATAAAGCTGAAAGATCAAGGATTTACTAGAACATCTAGGAAATAAATCCTTCTTACCTGGTTTGCAACTTGAATGATACCGACAGCATCAGTGTTATGCTGTTTAGGGAAAGGAATGACAGTGGACTGTGCTGTATTTGTTCCTCCTTTAAACAGGCAGAAAAGGAAAGTTCGCATCCATTCTTTCAGTTTGCAATCTCAAGTTTAGTAATAACTTGGCAAAGTGGGAGAATGTAATTTTTAAAAATGTAGTTTCTGATAGAGCTAATGAATTCGTTCAGTAGAACTAATTCTGTTTGGTGTGTAGCTCAGAGCACTGCAAAGAATTAAGGAATAAGCAAGCTGTATGTTTATCCTTGAATGAAAATAAGGATAAGATGGTCTTTTTGACTAATCTAGGCTGTATCTTGAACTCTAGTAAATAGAGTATATGACCCCAAAACTTCCAGAGAGAATCACAGGAGAATTTCTGGTTGCATGGACAATTTCTGACTCTCTTACCTCTTTCACAGTCTGCAAATGGGGACATAATGGAAAAGCAGAAAACCCATGAGCTGATCTTACACTGAAAGCAAGCTGAACTGTAGTGCTGAAGTCAGTCTGGATGGCTCTTCTGCTGCTCTGATTTCTGGAAAAAATTACACCTGAGAAATAGAGGCACACGGAGCTCCCCCTAATCTTTTCTCTATGTTTATATGTAATTTAGTTGTGAGAAAAGCTTGAGTTTGTGGGGTGAAGTCTATCCTAGTGGTAGGTAGGTACTAGGCTGCCACCTCTGCTTAAATTCTGCATTTCTTTGAAATGATAGAAGGTGAGTAATAAGCTACCATAAACCTGTGTCTGATTGCTCTAAGGCAGATGTCTTAGTGCTGAGATGTTCTGGGTTTCATACCGGGTTAAAGAGTTGAGGAAATATTTTGCATCCAGTGGAATCATTGACGAAGGGGCAGCTGCACATATCCATGTGGCTCAGGGATGCCTGGAGTTGTTTTATTAGAAAAAATATAGTTAGCAGTCAACCAGAAAAAGAGATGAAAATAAACACACTTAATAGGACTTCTTTGAGATGCTTTCTGCTGTTAATTCCTCCCCTCCCAGGTTTATACGACAGCTACTCTTTAAGAAAAACCCAGCAGGAACAGTTCTGAGAGGTCTTTAGCTCTAGGCAATGTTACAAAACATGTAAACTGTGAGCACAAGCCATTATTTTCCAAGCAGCTCTACTGAAGGATCATTTGTGTTCCAGTAATGTTGTTGGCTGTGATAGCTGTAGCAGTCGTCTGTTGTGTTCCGTGGTGACAGCTAGGGAGCTGGATATGACATTCTATCTTTTTTTTTTTTTTAACTTATGGCACTGATAAATTTAATAGTTAAATCATAACATTTTACATTGAGGCTATCTCCAACCTTCTGCATTTATTTACTTTGTGAAAACTGCTGAGTGGCAAGAAATATGTTTTTAACTGAATCTGTTTTTACACTGCTCTCTATTACTTGAAGATCCAACTGTCTGTGAACCAACCCAAGAACCTGGAAAAGTTGCAGAGGAGGCTACTGAGAGCTGGTATTCTGAATCCTCCTTTAGGAAGTTGTCCTGTGGGTGCTGGTGCCATCGTGGGGATTTTTATTTCATCACTACATGTAAGAGCGATTTCAGACAGTCGCAGCAGTACTGAGCGTGCCTACTTGCTGTCCTTCATGTAGTGGGTGAAATTTATCCTTTTCCTTGGTTGCGCTGGTGGTAATATCAAAAATCTTATGTGTAGATGGTGTAGCAATACATATTTTGATGTATCTGCTCTGGTTGGTTTGGACAATTAAAATCTTTCTGACAAAGCCCAAGAGAATGTAGCACAGAGCACACTCCTTTTGGCAGCCTGTAGAGCTGGCAACATAGAAAAACAAATAGAGGTTTTCCAATTTTATCTTAGTAATTACATGCTTCAGAAGCCACAGGACCATATTTAATGGCTTTAAGTACACTGTGGAAATAAGGAAAAGGAATGTGGTATTGGAAGAGTTGCTCAATTGAAAAAGCTTTAATCCACCTTTTAGCATATATATCTTTTATCTTACATTACCATGCACTACAAGAAGAAATGGTTTGTCCGAACTGATGTTTTTCAGCTTCACAAGATCATTCCTGCAGTTTTGATAGCCCTTCTGCTTACATACCAAAATTTGGTTTGTCTATTGTGGCAAAAGTAGTAAAATATGAAGCTAACCTAATAATATGTATAATGGTAACCCACATATGTTCAGCTGCTACTGTGAATGAATGTTTCCTAGTTCTCCAGTCCATCAAATATTTGAGGCAACAGATGTTTTCTGTTCTTGATAATTTGTTAACAGTACTTTGGCCACTTTATTTAAGAAGGATGCAATATGATGTATGCAGTCTTATACACATGAGAGAATTCCATTAAGTAGGTAGCTAAAGTGATTTCAAAAGTGTTTTAGTTAAATTAATGCAACAACATCTTACTGTAGACAAAGATGCTTGTTTCCAAGATCATCTGCAGTTTTGCTTAGCTGATTTCAGATATATTGTTTAAAGAGCAGTCATGCAGAAGGAATTTTAACTATACAGGTTTCTAAACAGACTGAATTCAATTGTTCTCATGTGCATAGTGGATTTGACGTTTTTTGTTACTAGAGAGCATTCATTGCCTTATGAAAGAAACAGCTAACCTCTTTTAGCTGGAAACGGGGATAAGTAGCTGGCAATTTCTATATTAAAAACTGCAGTGTGTACCTGAGAAAAAAAGCATAAGAATGGAATAGTATATGTTGTGTTGGTATTAATCTCTAACTCAGCTTTTCAGAATCTAAACCTGGAAGGCACAAGGTACTGTTAGAAAGAGAGGTGATTATAAACTCCGATTTTGAGCTGAGTGATTTAGTAACAGCTTGAGGTACTCTTTTTGCCTTAAAACCTGGATGAGAGCATTTTGTAATGAAATCTGAAACTGGAAGATGCTTGTATAGTTTGTGTTTCATTAACCACAACAGCCTGTGGTAATTTTGGAAAATATTTCAAACACTTTTCCAGTTTAGGTGAATTTCACTAAAGCCTCTTCCTGACAGTTTACTAATGGGGATATATAGTTTTCACTAAAGATGAAAAAGTATTAGGGTTGTGCAGATTCACAACCTGGGATTTTGTCTTGAGCTGCTAATGGTAAGTCATTTACATAGTAAAGATGGTCACAGTTTTATTCTGCTGTCACTCATTTACAGAAAGTGGCACAGTTTTTAGTGTGGGCCTTGTTACCTTCTCAACAGCTGTATTATATATCCTTTCAGGAAGGTCTGAAACCTTTTAAATCTTTGTAAGTGAATTTGCTTCAGAGTTGAGGGTCATGCTGCTTTGCTGTTCCATGGAAAGTAAAGCAGCACAAGACATTTATGTAGATAAGTGCTTCGTTTTGACAGACCTGAGGAATTAGTCAGCATCTCCCTCCAAGTTTGTTTCTATTTACTTGAATGCTGGAAGTGACCACCAAACATTAGTAACACTAAAAAGACTAGATTTGCCAAATTACAGTCTAACTGGAGTTCGGCAGCTTCCCGCACTTCTCTGCCCTCCCTCACAACTGTAATTACAACTCCCTGCTCTTTTGTTGGCGTTCTCCCGACTCCTGTTCACCTCCTCTCACTTCATTAATGGGCTGCTGTATTTTTTTGTTACTGAGCTACTGGCCTATGACTATGTTCCTTTTTTCTTCAGTCTACTCCTAACCATTGCCATGGATACAAACTTAGTTGAATTAAATACTGACAACATGCTCACAAAGAATAATGACCCAGTGATGTACAAGACAAAGCATATTAGAAGTCAAAGTGATTGTACTAATAGGTTTTACTGAATACTAAGCAGGGTATTGGAGGGATGCCTTTGCTAGTACATCAGCGTAGTTATGTTGCCACGTCCAAGTTTCTCTTGCAAACTGCTGTACTCAGCATTCTCTTCTGACCTTGTCAAATCATGTTTTGTTCTTAGTTTAGTGTCAAATACAAACCTAAATTACCCATATGCAGACTGCTACTTAGCATTTTCTAAAAGACTTCTGTTTGTCAAAGTGCCTTAGAGATAATAATTAATGTATCTAATGAGAGAGTATTTGTGGAGTGAACAAAGATGCTGAGCATACAGGCCCCGTAATTAAGCATTATTTTCTTGGAAAGTAATGTTAAATCCAGTTCAGCAGAAACAAACCCCTGTTTCTAACCTGTCGGATACAACATTTGGTATAGGGTTTGGGCTTGGTTTGCGCAGGGTGACGTGGGCTCAGAAGCTCTGGTGACCTGCAGTGCCTCTGTGGTGCTGCCATTTCTGGAAGGGTGCACTGGATTTGACTGCTGCGGTGTGGGCAGGACACTGGCCAGGCGCGTCCCATCCACCCTACAGAGAGCTGAGGCAGCTCAGAGGACACGAGTGAGTGGAGGGAACCCATGCTGCTTCTCACCTTGTGAGTTCTCAAATTAATAGCAAGAATACAGTGGGATTATGGGCGGTTTATTGCAAATCAGTGTGGGGCACAGTGTAAACTACAACCATGCAAACTGCTGCTTTAGCCAAACCTACATGTCTTGGTCCTTCATTTCATGGAGGAAACTTGGCACGGTCCTCTCTGTCCCTAGAAAATTTCTTTTGTCACCCATGAAACTTGGCAGTTGTCGTCAGTATTTCCTACCAAACGACTGCAGGGCTGCCAGCCCTGTGCTGAGAAGCCCATTTCTCTTGGGGTGCCCGGGGTCTCCCCAGCAGGCTTACACTTCTGGGAGGTGGCGTACTCTCTGACTTCCCAGGGGTTTGAGAGATTCATTCAGTCTTGGAGGAGCATAACCTATGGTTAAATGACAGATACCTGAGATACTGTCTGCCACACTGAAATCATAAGGCCAAGGAAGGTCTTCATCCTGTTGCAATGAAATTACTCATGGTTTATAAATGCTCAGGACTGTCAACACAGCCTCGTTCATCTTCAGCAATGTAGTTTGTAATTATGTCAAATATTCAGCATTCAGGAATGACTGTGGCAAGATTAGAAAGAGCTGGTTACACTGATATTCAAAATTACACCCGTCCCCAGCTGCTGCAATTGCTGTAAGTGCTGTGTCCTGGGATGTCACCCTGGTTGAACTGCATGATTATGTTTGGAACCTGATACGGCTCACTCATGATATTTATTCTTTTAAGCCTCTCTAGCATCAAATCCTTGAGGAATGTGGATAAGACACAAAAACGGAGTGCAGAGGTAACTTAAGGAAAGGAATATTAACTGTTCAATATCAGCTTTACCTATTTACCAGAAATATATCTGTCTTTAGCTGTGGTAAGTCAGGGTGTAACATCTAATTTCAATTAACTTTTCCTTTTCTCCTCTCTCCCTTCATTAAATAATACTTCTTACCTGTAAACACAGAATCCCACAGTACAGGAGAATGAAGGACTTTTTGTGGGGACCTGTTAGGCAGCCTGTCAAATTTTCCAAGGATGTTGCTATAAAATGTCATCAAATATCAACCCTATTTAGGAGTTCTTTTGCAACATGTTGGGAAGTACCTGGATTATAGTTACCTGTTCTCTTGAGAATGAATCCAAGGTTCACTGTTTTCCAGGATGAATCTCTAAGACATGCTATGTTGTTTCACATCCAGAAATTTCCTTCCTTACTAATAAAGGCAATCATCTGAAAATGAAGTAGAAAAGATGAACAGAAAGGAGAAAGTAGGTACTCTGGCAGTGGGGTGTATCAGAAACTGCCAGTGCACTATAATTACTTATCCAGAACCACTCTTTAAGCACTGTGTTACTGTGGCGGTTTGGATTGTTAATAGAGAGCCCTGCAGCGCTGCTCACACTTAAACTAAGGACTATTTTAAGGAAATTCAGCTTGTAAATTCTTTATGAGTGTGATTTATTCATGTGCAAATATTTGCTCAATGTTTTATAGTGATTTGGACTATTGCGGTAATCTCTTGAAGGGAAAAGACAGCTTTCAAGTTTTGTGGTTTTTTTTTTTTTTTTTTAAAAAAAAAAAAGGCATTTGACCAGTTTATTCTGAGTGATGCTGGAGAGTTGGGCATTGCAATGAGTCTTTATTTCCCTCGAGGTATTCAGAAGCCTGGTTAAGAATATGCAGCCATTAATCTTTCAGTCTGTATGGGATGATCAGTTGATTGTTTGGCTATGTAAACATTTGCATTTTGAGAATATTGAGTGCTCTTTATCAGTAACAAATCACATATCATCAACTAGAAATGTATTGGTGTCGTCACCCAAGCAGACCACCCACTGCTTTGGCTTTTATATCTTCTCTGTCAGATATTTGCATAGTAGAAGACATTATAATGGGAATCTACTTTGAAATGAAGGAATTTCCCTATATGTGCAGATCTCTGGAGCCCTGGTATATTCTTTATTAGATACAGAGTTTAAAACATCTGTGTTTAAACTGATCAACTGACATTACTCCTGGGGGAATAAACTTATTTTCTTATTCCTGATTTTAACCTTTCATAAGCCAGTTGAACATACTGCTTGGAAATGGAACATGTGGGGCTTTCTCAACCCTTCTGTTCCAGATAGCCCAATTAAAGTGAAATGTGAGGGGTGATTGCTCTAGATGATGTGCTGATCCAAAATTAAACAGCTAAAAACATTGAATAGCTTCATTATAGCAGGGCCCCATATGCTTTTTGCAGCTAATAAGGGATGGTTTAAATAACAAAATTCAGGAAATAATGAACTTGGTAAATGTTTTGAGGCACCCAGTGTGAGACTTCTCATGCCCCAGAAAGACTGTTGTACGAGACATGCCATGGCAGATCTTCACAGGTAATCATGTAAAACCCAGCTGAAACAAATGGACTGACCTCCAAAACCACAGCAACTGCCTTCTCCAGAGAAGATACCTATGTGCAAATTCTTTGTTCTCTGACTGTGGGAGGACTTGGAGGAATTGCTTTTGTCGTGGTTTAACCCCAGCCAGTAACCGAGCACCACGCAGCCGCTCGCTCACCCCTCTCCCCCCACGGGATGAGGAGGAGAATGGAAAAAAACCCTCATGGGTTGAGATAAAGACAGCTTAATAGGATAACAAAGGAAGAGAATAACAATAATTTATAAAACAAGTGATGCACAAATGCAATTGCTCCCAACATGCAGAAGGGAAAAAACAACACAAAACCCTGATGCCCAGTCTGTTTCTGAGCAGCGATCCTGCCTCCCGGCTAGCTTCCTCAGATATATCCGGAGCATGATGTTATATGTTATGGCAGGGAATATCCCTTTGGCCAGTCCAGGTCAGCTGTCCTGGCTGTGCTCTCCTGGCAGGGTGTGAGAAGCTGAAAAGTCCTTGACTTGGTGTAGACACTACAACTACCCAGCAACAACTGAAAACATCAGTGTGATGTCAATGTTGTTCTCATCCTGAATACAAAACACAGCACTATAGCAGCTACTAGAAAGAGAATTAACTCTATCTCAGCCCAAACCAAGACAGCTTTATTCATAGCTTGAAGCTTTCATGTTCTCCCCAAGATTTTTGTCTCTAGGTTTACTTTCAGCTTGTGATGAGGGTGCTTGTTCAGGACGTGGTGCTTTACTTTTTGCTCTTGCTGGCCAATTTCTGCAGTATCGTCAGCTGCTGCTGTTCTACAGTGGGAGCAGAATATATGGCAAGATGGAGTGTTGCATCAAGTGTCTTGGATTACCTCTGTAATAAGAAGTAAAATCTTAATCAGTTTAAATGACTCTTCTGGTGTCATTTCTGTTGTAAAGGGAGACAAGGCTCTATTACCTTGAAACACTGAGCCAGCAAGGAAAGGTTTCCTGCAATGTGAAGGACTAATCAGTTAAATACAGTCTGTGTGATAAATCTGTTTTCTCTGAACACTCCAGAATTACTTTTTCCACGGATAGTTTTCTCCTTCTAGAACTAGATTTATTTGTTTGTAGTTCGGACTGCTTGAATTACAAAGCAAATGGAGGCTTAGGTAATGATATGTCTGGCATTTTCTATCTGTGGTACTGACCCGCTTTCTTGGCTAATCATGTCATTATTCCACTCACTTCCAGGTCAGAGATACTTATGACTAATGAATAAATACACATCTTAAAAAGGGAGCAGAAAATTATGATTTTCTTTATTTCCCTGACAGTCCCCAATATTTAGCTTGTGAACTATGCTGAAATTTTGGAACTAAATTTTGTCCTCTTGGTACAGGAGGAGGAGGTTGGAATGGGGTGTAAGGAAGCCATGAAAAAATGTAAGCAACCTTTATTTCAATTATTCTTGACTTTGGACTGAAAACTTCAAGTGCTTATCGCAAATTTTGGATGTGTCCTTCAGTACAATATACTGCTGATTATTTGTATTACTTTTAAAACAAGGATCTTTTTAATAACAGCCTAAACTTCATCCTCAGAAATGCTGAGCTCACATCGGTGGCAGCAGCTCAGCTCATTTGGATGTGACCTACTTGAAATTAATACATGTAGTGAAGTACGATCCTGTATTTAGTATCCCAGTGCATCTCTCCAGATGTTTGCCAGAATATGTTTATGAGGCTGCAGCCTAGGGCAGGAGAGGCTGCAGCTGCACCTCTCGCTGGAGAGATGCTGTGAGCAGTTCCTGCTAAAGTTTTCTGCATCAGCAAACTCTCCTAAAATGCACCTGAAGCAGGGCCTAACGGTAATTTCAGGTAATGTTTTTAAAGATGCTTAACTGTGAAACAATTGCAGTTCTGAAGGTGTTTGCTGATTACTTATTGATGCTCAGTCTTAATGAGTATAAACAGCTCCACTGTTCTTTGAAGCATGTAAAGTAAAAGAAATACAAGGCTTTCCGATTTGGCTCTATCAGGCAGCAGTTTTTAAGGATGGATAGGCACGAAAAGGAGACATTTACAAGGACTTAAGGGGTGTTGAGTAGACTTACCAACTTTATTAATTATAAAGATGAAGGGGCATTTATAATTAGCCAACTGATTGAGTCAGTGGAGTTAGAGAGATGGGTAAGAGGCAGTGAGAAGGAAGACGCAACTTTCTTGCAGATGCCTTTTAATAGCTCCCCAGACACGTGGCAGCATCCTAAACCTTGCTTCAAGCACAAGAACTATTTACACAAAGTTAAACTTTGTGTAGAGTTTTCAATTTTATGTAGTCTCTAGAAAAGCCAGAGATTATTGCTGCTACATGGTCATTAAGTGGACATTCAGTGAAATCGTGTGCTGTGTCTCAAGATGGCCTGCTGCTTTTTCTCTTTGCCCATTACTGTAAAACCTCTCTCTCCCAAAAGAAGTGTGAGGCCCAAAGGTCAACATGAACAAGATATGAAGGAAAGATCTTAGGAATGCTCTTTGTGCCTTGCCTGGGTTCATTTGTAGCTGGCTGTTGTGTCCCATTGATGCGTTATACTTGCCTGTCTCAGGCACAAAATACCAGGGCATTTATGTTACACTGTAGAGAGTTGCAGAGGGACTTCATTGGGGGACAGGAAAAAGGCTACAAAACAGAAACAAGAATAGAAATTGCTGTGAAAATTGTGATTCTTATCGGGGCAATAGAGTCATAACAAATGTTTAGGAGCAGAGCTGTTGATTTTCTGCAGTGTTTCCTACTTATTAGGACATTTCATTGGGTGTAACGCTGAGTCTTCAGAGCTGTGTGGAGCAGTAGCAAATCATCTTCCCAGCCCACTGTGCGCTGTACTTAACCGGGCTGCTTCGCCAACATAGACATCTTTTGTCTTAAAAGAATCATTTGCAATGCTAAAGCTTTACAAACGTAACTTTGCTTATGGTAATAGCTGTTTATTACAACTGATGTACAGAAGGAAATCGGAAAATGCTGTGACACAATAAGCCAGCCAGCAGGTGATTGAATGCATGCCTGCATCGCTCAGAGTATTTTCAGATTGAATTTTCTCTCTTGGGAAAATTTGAAAATGTCTAGTGCTTAAACACAAGACTTTTTATCAAAATTTTGCTTTTTTTTTCCCCCCTGGCTACTGATTAAAATACATGTTCTGAAAAGACTTCTGGACAAAATATACTGTTCTATTGTTTGCTCAAACAATGAATCATAATTTTTAATTTATGCATTATTATAATTTCTCTACCTGAAAACAGTGTGACAAATGAGAGCTCATACACTTTGTTCATCAGAAAAAGCATAGGATCGAAACACACCCCCCCCCCCATATCGCATCATAAATACCACCACTAATAACAGGCATAGAAGGCTACAAGATAAGTGAAATTTTTTGAGGTAAAACATTCCTGCTTTCTGTCTCCCAGCTATTATATACTGTGGGCTTCCTTTTGTTTATGGTACTTGCTAATTCTAAATTTGTCTCACCTGTTTTGGCACAGTTTTCATGCTGAGGCAGTGTTAACGTGTTGCTAGTGATAGCTCTGTGGTATGAATCGCAAGCTGGTGCCCAGGGCAGAGCCGACCGGAGAACTGAAGGCACGGCTCGGAGAGGCTTGGATGGTTTCCTTGAGTCTTGTCAGTAGAAACTGAACTTTAACTTGTGATTATTCACACTGCTGCTCAGTAAGTCTATATGCATGCCTTTAACATTAAATTGGTCTTCTAAAGGACGCTTTGCATTGGCTTTCTCGTTCATGGTTTTGTGCTTAGGCACTGAACCTACAGCATTAGCAAAATAGCAAGAAATGTGCTTGCTGGTTGCATTATACTCTGATGCTGATTTGAAGTGTTTGGTGAAACAGCTAAACTTAATGCTGTTTTGTTGTACGGACCACAATTACTGACAGGCTGTATTCAGGAGAGCAGCTGAGCTGATGTCATTTTATCAAATGTCTGTATATATACTTCCCACTGCTGATACCAAGCACTGTAACTAGGAAAAAGCTGAAAATCAGGTGCCGAATTTGTTCCCGTGTATTGTGGTCAGATGAGTTGCACCAGGGCTGAATTTGGCTACAGGATTTTATTGTCGTAAGCAGCTGCTGGACACCAGAATTTGATCAGAAGTGTGGTCTTCTGTTGCCAGCAATCTGCTTCTGTTTTCAAAAGTTTATGCAAAATTTGGGCTCGCCTTCTGACTATGTTACAGCTACAGCACTCTTGCCTGTGAAGGAAGGGCAGATTCTTCACTTGTGTCTTTACTCCTGTTTTTATGCACGGTTTTATTCTTTGGTCCCTATCTACTCATTGTAAAAATATAATTAAATACAATATAAAAGACAACATTTAATTTCCCTGTTCCAAAAATCACGGCAAGTCTGGAAGACTCTGAATTTTGTTAAAGTTTTTTTCATTCAGACGTTTCTATTATCTGAGTAATTTATGGCTGATACAAACTTACTGAGAAATGCGCCTGCTACCACAGTAACCGTACATCAGGAAATAAGGACCTCTTAGTTATTCAGTGTATGCTTTTATGTTTCTTATGAAGTCTGTTGAATGATTCTTACAGCTCACATGTGAATATTAGATTTGGCCTGCTGTGCAGTGAAAGTCAAAAGCTATAACCTTGATGTGGGAGAGCTATTACTCCGCATCTTGCACTCTGGCCTCTTATCAGTTGGTTCAATCTGCAACCTGTTAGTCTTGATGAATGGAGCTGTTGAGGGTGAAGACCGACTTTGGAATAACTGCACCAAGACCAAAGATGTCGTGATGTAAGGTTTGTGCCTTAGCTACAGTTCTCAAATTTGTGCAACTTTATATGGCTGTCTCTGATCTTCACTGCAGACCAACCTGTTTGTGCTAATGCTACAGACGATAGTGAATTTCTCTGGAAAATTGATATAACAAATAACCTCTCTGGCCTAAAAGGCTCTAGGGTTTTTTTGATCAGCTAAGGCTAGTGTAGAAGTAATTTTAGTTGAAGGTGATCATCTCCATAGCTTTCACCTTTCAAAGAAAGGGAAGAGAGGAGAGAAACCTGAACAACAGTTGAGAAACCAAGAGAAGTACGAGTAGGTTGTAATATAGCATCTCAAGTGCATGATGATGAACACATAATGGAAAGGGCATGTTCCTTGCCACACAATTAATTATGTTGCCTTCTTGACAGCAGTGAATTCCCTTGCTCACTGTCAAGAAATGCCCCATTCAAGAAAACAGTTAAATAAGATCTCTTAATGGTGGTGATGTAGTGTCTGGATTGTATCTCATAATATTTTTGACAATACTAAGCAATCAATTCAGCGAGTCGGTGTCTCAAGGGGCTATTCTTTTGTTAATAAACTTAGGTTGTGTTTCAGCTGCTACAGAACGGAGGGATATTTTATACAGATAAGAAATGGCTTTTTCATTTTTAATGTGTATAACTTGTGTGTATCTTTGCTTCAAGATCAATTATTTGTCATGTGGGAAGTATTTCACAACCAGCAGCGGTTGCAGCTGGTTTGGCTTTGCATTCTGTGATTGGCAACTGTGTTACCTTCTGTCTGATCAGAACAGAAAAAAAAGAATAATAATAAAAAAAAATTTTTACTTGAAGTTTCTTTTTAAGCATGTATAAGAATACTTTGCTATATTTCTTCATCTGAGAAACAGTAGAACTTTGGATGGATAACAGAAAATATTGCAATAAAGGCCCTTCTATTGAGCTGCGTGGGCTTATACTCTACTGTTGTTTCCATAATTTTTTAAATATTTGCACTAGCTCTTAGTTTGTTAGTTTAGGAAAGATAGAAAGGAAGCATTGGGAGTTGCTTAGAAATTGTTATTGATATTTTTTTCCAGTTGCAACTGGTGAGATAGTGTAATAGAGAAAGTATTACTGCTTGTTTGTATGCGTGTTTTCATATAAGCTCTACTATGGGGGGTGGGTGGGAAATATCTCCAAGTTAAGGAATCATAAACTCAGTTATACTGGCTAGCTGGAAGTGGCTTTCTGTTAAAGAAAGAAAAAATAGGAGTAGCTTAATAGAAAAAAAAGGAAACGTACTAAATGTTTGGTAAGTCTCCAAGAGGAAGTAATGGAGTAGTTTATTGTTTAAAATGTGGTTGAGAAAGTTTCCTGTCTAGCCCTTATTCAATACCTAAGGGTAAAAGTTTGTGTATTCCTTACAGTGGTGTTTGACATGTAAGACAGGTACATTGAAAACTAAGCCAAAGGCATGCTAAAATCTCCTATTCTCCTCCCAAAAGGGCAGGATGTGGAAGTTGTTTGCTTTCCTGAGATGGTGAAAAAATAGTCAGTAGACATTCTCTCTGCACCTATAGTCAATTAAATGTTCTAATTGCTGTGTGTTCCTCATATTTTATGTTTCATAAAATAAATTTAGCAGCTTACTGTTGATGTTCTTACCATGTAAGACTGTATATATATATATATATTTTTTTTTTTTTTTTTTTAAAAACACAGAAAATGCTGTGGAACAGGGAGGAACAAGTAGGCAGGTGACAGAGGAAGTTTCTCCAGGATGCTGTGTAGGATGCAGAGATTGGTTCTTTCACTACCCTAATTTGTATATGCTCCTGTGCTACAGTGTGAGTGAAACAGATGAGGAGCAGGGCCTTTCTTGCAACTCGTTTCACTTTTTCTGCTGTAATGTTATGTTTTGCGGGTTCTGCAACACTTGGCTGAGCTCTTTAAGCACCAGAAATATTATGTGTCCCAGTTAGGCTGTGAGTGGGAATTCATCCCCAAAAAAGGGATGAATGGCCCAAAAAAGGGCTAATGGCTCTGTAGGCTGAAAGTTGTTCAATCCCTTCTTAAGATGGTGCCACAGAAATTTGAAAAACTCTAAGGATGATTTTAGAATCAGAGGAAGTATCAATTGGATTAATTATCAGTTTAATGAGTACAAGTCAGTTGAACTACCAAAAATCTATAATTTATTACTCGAATAGGAAGAAATTGTATTCATCTGAGGTCAACACATTTTCAAGACCTTTCTGAGAGAACTTTTGTAATTGAAAAATACTGGCTTGCACAGAACAAAACTTTGGGAGCAGCATATGCTCTCATTTCAGTATGGCTAAGATTTCTGGTCAAAACACCATTTCATGTGATTTATGGCAGCATAAAACCTTACATGACTGCTACTTCTGGTGTAATAGGAAGAGGGTCTTTCTTTTGTTTTCATGGTGTACATCTTGACTAAAGGAGACATACTTGAGTAAGAAGGCAAACATGGGCAGAGCTTTGTTGCTGAAACGTACCACACCTATTAGTAAAACTCACCCATGTATTTAGGTCTGTAGTCATTTGTGTTTTGTATTTGTTATATTGACGCACAAAAGCCCCAAGGTATCTTGCAAGAGCTATTTGTTTTGAAATAGTTTTACATTTTTCACTGTTTAACTGCTGATCTCTTTTGTGCAAATGATTTGTAAAATATGAAAGAGATAATTTTTCTTTTTTGATCTTTCAACTGCAAACTCAAAACCACATTCCATGTTTTAATAATTGTAAAGAGTGAGTGGCAAAGCTATACAATCTCTAGAATTTTGAAAAATGTACAAAGTGATGAAGGAAAGGATGCAATAAACCCAGCAATAAACACCTAGGATTGTTCATGGATATGAGTGTAACTATGAAACAATCAGGGTACATTCCTGTCTTTGTAATATCCTTCCAGTATTTTAAGAACATTATGATAAGTGTGACAACTACAAAATGCTTTTTCCAGTATCTTTAACCTCTTTTGTCAAGATGACAAAAGGCTTTCCAAACTCTCAGGCATGCCTTAGATCTTGAGGCAGCAGCTCCTGTAGTGGAATGTGGGCGAACACGAGGGAGAAACTGAGGTTGGTCAAAAAAAACCCCCAGAAGTGTCAGAATGAATCAAAACTTCTAGGTGAAACTTAGGAAGGCCAAATACAGATGCTTAATATATAAAATAAATAAATAAATACTGGAATATGGCCAGGAAATTAACTGTTATTTAATGCTTTAGAAACAAAATGCTCTTAACTAAGAATGATCAGAATATGGTTCATGTTGTGTTTGTCTGAAAAATGCCTTCTGTGGCGCAGTGGCCAGCAAGGGCAAAATGAGACCTCAGTTTGCTCTGCCACAGAGGAGTGCTGGCTCTGCTTTTCCTGGGCATTCCCATGTCCAAACACTGCTAAAGCCTGGTACATCTTAGTTGGAGAGCTGGGAAGATAAAAACTGTAGGTCACTTCTGTATTGACTGTCACGCAGATTACTTACTGCAGATGGGACACAATTAGCCCATGGTAAAAATAGCAGATGTTTTCGCTCCATCAAAAGTTTTGTAAATGGTTTCCTAGTATAAAACTTCATAATTTATATTTTTAATTTCAGAATACCATCTCTTATCTAGGCCTCAGCCTGAGTCTGTTCTGTTTCCTTAGTATCGCTCTGTATTTTTTTTTCTTTCTTGGAGTTAAAAGCAGCAATGCTGCAGCTGAGTATTATAAGAACAGGAAAAGAATTACAGGAAAGACCAGTGTGTCTCAGTTTCAACATTTAGGCTAAACTCGTGCAATTTTCCTCATCCCTTTAACCTGGACTTTGTATTAAATTATACATAGTTTTAAAGTGTGACTGCCTTTGAGAGCATGTCAGCTAAAGGATTTAAAGATGAAAGGCGAGATCTATTTTATGCATTTGTATGTGTATCACTTTCCATAAGTACTAAGATACTATTCAGTACTTTGGCTACTTTCTGCCCTCTATCCACTCCACTGATACCAAACAACTTCAGCAAGAAGAGAGAAATAGGAAGGGTCTAAAGTTTTATATGAAGGAGTACATGGAAAGCCATTTCATTTATTAAAAGACTGCAGTTCAGAGATCTGTATAAAGCTGTGATGTTTAAACAGAATAATTATCTCCTTTTTAAAAAAAGAAAAATGTCAGAATTCTTTCTTGTAATAAAAACCTTCATCTTCCACAAAGACTTCCATTTCATATCACTAAGCTCTGAAAAGGATCCTCTCAAACTCGAAAGCACACTCAAACTTGCAAATGGGAGAAGTATGTGAACCTGAGAGGCAGCCTTTGGCAGGCAGTGGCTAAAGGGTAGAGTGATTAGAAGTGGTGATAGAATGAGACACGGGGGAAATATTTTGGGAGCCTTTACAAGCACTCTGTTTTCCTTTCTTCCCCCTTGGCTCGGTGTCTCAATGCCTGTTTACAGCTTTCTTGATGTACCTTGCACAGGTTACTTCTGCTCGCTTTTCTAACCTGACAGAGCTTTGATTGCCTTCATTTCAGTGTGTATTTTAAAGTCATGCTGATCCAAATTATTTCACTCTCTTAAAATTCAGTGTGTGTGTACGACACTGGATTTGTAGCTTCAATCCCATTGGAAACTGGGGGTAAATCACAATTTAGTAATTGTCATGCTGCAATCCAGGAATGATGGCATAGGATGAAACCTTACTTAGATGTGGCAGCAATTTCCACACCTGTCAGAAGGGCTGGGAGAAGGGAAATTGCTGACTGATATCTGGTGGAATAGGAGAGGGTGGTGGTAGGAGAAATCCTTGATGATGAGACTTCTTTTTCTTTTCCTTTTTTTAGCCCAACATGCTGAAGTCAACACCAGTCCCTGACCCATATGATGTATGTCTTGTTAATAAAGATGTATTGACCACATACATTATTCCCAGTTTAATATAAATCTGATTATTTAGTAAAATCTTTTCTGGGAAAGTGAGCACAGTAAAAAACACTGAATTTGAATGAAAGATTTTAGAATAAGATTGATCTGTTAATGTTGTAGCTTGCTGCAAGTTTGAAGTAGTCTTCAAACAGATGTTTGAATCAAAAAGTTGAATCAGGATCCGGATCTGACATTTTTTACCTCTGCCTGTTCTGTTGGCTGAAACAAATTGTTAACTGCAGTTTTCTTTTGAAGGAGAATATAAAAGAAAGAAAGAAAAAAGCCAAGGAAACGAGCTGGCAAAGGACTCGGGATCCACACTTTTATGGCTCTTTGGCTTTTTGTGATGCTCTTTATATCTTCTCCTTAACTTGAGATACACATAAAACAGTCTGAGCTTTTGTACTTGGAATCAGAAACTTTGACTTGTCTTTTATGTTGCCTGGGTTATTTCCATAGATTTTATGAAAATCTTTTTAAAAAAAAAAAAAGTTTAAATGACCAACAATTTTCATATTGAAGAGCCTGACATGTAGCAATATTTTCCATCTTGCTCATAGGCCCCACCTTATAATTTTGTCATGTGTTGTTTGCAGTGTCAGATGTGGGTTTTTCTATTGAAAACTGATGCCTAGAAACTTGGAGCCTAATATAATTTATTTTTTTCTTCCAGCTTTAACAGTAAACCAGGACTTGGAACGCTTTGCAATTTGGCTTCATTATAAAAATCCTGAAAATGTCTTATTTTCTGTCAGTGCTTTGCAGAAGAAATTGTTGGCAATTCTGTGGTATATAATGCCATATGCATGGAAGCATAGTTTATAATTCTGGATTTTGAGAAAGGTTTCTCTCCGTTGATGGACAGTAAGAGGTCAGCTATCCAGACAAAATACTTACACTCTGCTTTTTCAATGTATATTTTTGTGTAAGTAAAATTTTTAAACTAGTAATTTAGTGGCTAATTTCTAATAACCATAAAAAGCTCTTTTGAAACTTGTGGAATTTCACTGCTGTAAGACATAAAACTCCTGAAAGCCCCACTCGGTGATTTCCATGAGATAACAGTCTTTACTGGTTTGAGTATGTAGTTGATATGGTTAATGACTAGAGTTTTAGAGTGTGAATGAATTTGATCACTGCAAGGATAAGAAACTTGCCTAAATTAATACGTTTCGGTCAGCTTTTGCAGCAGATATGTGTGCGCCACATTGTCCTTCATGCTTGCCTCTTTTTAATTGTTCTCACAACGCTGTATGAGGCAGATTTTGTAAATAACATTTAAGGTTTAAATTATCATATGTGATTCAATGCAGGTGGGAATGTTAAGTGCAAGGGTAAAACTGAACAGGGCGAAGCAGTGCATAGGAATAGAGAGATGGCATTAGCCAAATTTGTAACTAACCTTGTTTCTGTGACAGAATGGAGTACCAATTCCTCTTATCTCTCTGAAGGGTTTCTTTGTGATCCCATATGCTGTACTATAAATGAGTAGCAACACCTGAAGTCAGGCTGGACGCAGTGCAGAGCAAATACATGCCCAATGGCACCATGGTCCTGTTTCCACAGGGGAATGGAGAAACCCTGATCTGGAATAGCTCAAGTAGGAGCAGATAGGTCAGACCGTTACGTGGTACGTCTGTCTGTCCTCACATCTTCAGCTGAGGAGGGATGGAAAATGAGCTCTCCTACTTCTTGGGCAAAGTGTGCTTACCATCGTGCACTTTAATCATTGCCATAAGTACTGACAAACGTTGAGTCTCCCTTCACAGATGGCACTTGGAGATAAGTATCAGGGGACAGTGAGCCTTCCTGGGCATACCCAGACCTTCAGACTTTCCTTGAAGGATTCTTCCCTGGCCTAGCTGCAGCCATTTAGATGAGCCTGAAGGGTTGTCCTGAAATGCCTTTGAGAATCTGAGTGCCTAAAGCCTGTTGAAGTGGCACTGGAGATGCATGTTGCTAGGGCTGTATTTTGGAAATGCATAATCATGAGATACAGAGAGGTTACTGTCCCTTTGTTTTCAAGCAGAAGTCCTCTGTTGAGTGTGAAATGAAAACAACCCTCCATACTTTCCTAAACTGTTTTTTCAAGATACAGGTCCTTTCCCAAAATACTTCAACCTAAAATGTTTTTGTAAGAAACAACAAGAAATCGGAAGGATTGTATCTGAGTGAGGGTTAAACCAGATATGAAACAAAACGTTGACATTGGTTGGGGCTTTTTTTCTTCATGCTTTTCCCAGCTCCTGGGCTTTTGACTATATCTTTTTGTTTCCAATATAGATATGGAGATTCTGTCCAGGCTGAAACCTGTAAGGATGGAAATTTTGAGGAATGAATGAGAGATGCGAGTAAGATAATGTAACATGTATAGTCACAATAGTCTTTTGAGATAACAATATCTGTTAATATGCCCAGCCCTCTCTTCCTCTGGTTTCTTCAGTGGCATCGGTATTTTTTGTTAGTTCTGTACATTGAAGAACAGGAATTTGGGGGTTTTGGGTGTGTTTTTCCTTTTTTTCTTTTTCTTTTTTTTCCCCTTAAAATGTCTGTCTTTTTTTTTTTTTTTTCAGACTTACTTACACACAATCAATATTTTGGAGTATGGTACAGAAAACCTGCAAGGTTTTGTTGGAAAAGTATTGCTTATCCCCTATGTGGGAGTATGGGGAATAAGTAACTTTTCTCACTGACATCTGTGCAGCCCCTGAAAATAGTAAGCAGAACTTTGCTACTTCTGTATCAGCTAACTGAATTTTTGTTATCAAATCAAGCATTTAGCTCTATTGAAGCCGATAGTATTAGATAGGACACATTCTGTTGAGTTTTGCAGAATTGATTGAGTTTGGCAGTTTCTCATACAATAGGGAACAGCGAATTGGTTCGCGACTCGGCGTTCACAGTGCCTGCTTTACTTAGCTTTTCAGCCTGTGTAATTTGAACTGTTAACTATACTTGCAGTGCTGCAGTTGCTGTTAAGATTTAAGCAAATCTCCTGGTCTTGAGATCTTCTGTTTGTCACCTTCCAGAGCTCTCATTTTTAGGAAGTCTGGTAAAAGTTAAGTGCACTAACCTTTTGTGATTTCCACGATAAATATCACTCATCTTTGAGGTTTTCCTGTCAGCTCAGTTAAATGGCATTCCACCATGATTACTCACTTGGCATACGTTCCCGATTTGTATCTTTAATGTTGAAGTGATTTATGAAGTCTTGAAATACTTTATCTTACATGATATTAGTTTTAACTTAGGTCTCTCTCTGTGGTGGTTTTTCTTCTGACTCAATTTTTAAAGAGCTGAATGAATATATGATATAGTGATGAGAGGCAATAAAAATACAGGGCAAAACGGCATAATTGAGAAAAGAAAGCCATTATTGACTAGAATGCAGTCTTTGAAACTTTCTTGTGATCTGCTTTTACTGATCTTAACTTTTCCGTGCAGAAGTGGACAGCATCAGTGTCTTACTCAGGTTATCGTATTTCCTATAATTTAGTTGCACTCCACTGATACTGTTTGTACAACTTTGAATCTTACTATGATCTCCCTAAAAATGCTGTTATTCACATGAGGTCATAGGCTTCAAGGTAAAACTGCAGCATTGAACTTACTTGAGGTTGGTAGGGGGCTTGGCTAGACTGTTCAATGATCCGCACCGTTTTTCAGGAAGAAATTCATAGGATAAAGCAAGCAAACCATGGAGTGGGCCGCATGCAGACATGAAGGGTTGTTCCCTCTATGCCTAAAAGTTATATCACTGCTAGCTTACATTGATAATAAAAGGTTATAATTTTAATTAGTTTCTCATCTGTTTGAAGTAATTTGATGTTCATATGGTCTGTGTGGTGCTGACAAAGGGGATCCTGCTCATTTTCAGTTAAATGTTAACTGAAAACTCCAAACTTCTGTAAGGCATGACCAGGACTAAATTGAAAAAATTGTGCTATAAATCTAGAATGATTTTCTCTCTGGATAATCCACTGTGTGAAACAGATTGCCATTGGGTTTTAGTTTGCAACCTTAGAAAAGTGTTTGACATTTACTCAATTGTAAGACTGGCTATAAATTAACTAAAAAAAAAAAATCCCAGCAGCTTTGGAACGATGACAATTCCTTTTAGACTCCCTTCAGTCTTTTTTAAAAGTGAGTTTCCATATTAGCAGATTTTTTTCCATTTTCTTCTTCTTAAGGTGCTGATTAGATGTAGCCTTTAATGTGTGTTTTATTTGTTAACCAGAAGTTGGTTGCAATAAATACTACCGCTAGTATTCTGCTTTTGCTGACTTTCTCCAGTATTTTGGTGTGGATGTGTGAGACTTCAGGGAGGTTTTAAAGAGTATGTTTGCAATAGCGCTGGACATGAACTGCAAAATATGAGTCCCTGTTTAAAGTCTCTCTCCCCTGTCAGCTCCCAAATTTAATAATGATGGAATTTGGGAAAGTAGTATGAGCTGCTCTCTGGTATGTACGTGCAAGAGATAAAGTGCATATGCAATAATAAAACACTCTTCAAAATCTGATCTTTGGTCTGTTAACATGCTGAACATGCCTTTTTTTACAGCAGTGATTTATAGTCCAGCATAACCATGCAGAATCACTTCATTATATTTGAATAATGAAAAGAGTGCCATCAAAATGGCATGTCTCAAGGGAGCTTTCGGAGGCAATACTTTAAACAAACGACTTTTTAGATAAATTTATTATGAAGTGTGATGAAAGCCATTTTTCTTGGCAGTCACATCTTGCGAAATCAATGAGGTTTGTTGTGCTATAGTGTTGGGGGTTTTTTAAATCTCTTACGTGAGTAAAGGCTAAGTCCGTAGAAACAGTGATTGATGTTTTGCTGGCGCCATGGAAAGGAGATGTAATGTTGTAATGGTCAGCCATAATCCTGTCCTATCAGGTCTGCTAAATATTTGTGGACCAAACTTACAACCTACTCCCACAATTGGTGGGAAATTTATTAGTTGCTTTAAAAAATAGTTTTTACAGGTATCTATGAACACTCAGGGGTTTTTAATGTAAAAATGTGGTTTTATGTGATTAAAAGAAAATAATGTTTGCCTAAGACCTGTTCTGTCAAAGGAGTACTCAGCTTTTGTACTGGCAGTTTGTTAAATTTTGTTATGAAAAGTTTACAAAACCACTCAGAAATCACCAATCTTAATATTTGTAGAATATTATAAACAACATTTCTATTCCTCTGGCATGTTTAGCATCCTTGAACCTCTCATTCCAATATCTAACATTTGATATTAATAAGATATAGACTGCTTGGGTTTTTTCCAAATCTGTACATTTGCTTTGTAATCAAAGATGTTCTAACAGCAAATATTTTGTCTTCAGGACAAGTATTTATTGAATGAAGATATCTCAAGCTGTTTCTTGGAGATCTACCTTTGGAGCTGTGCTTTCCACTTTTCCACTTTTTTTTTGCTTTTGTAAAGGTATTTGAAAACGTTTTTGAGTCTTGAGGTGACCCCTCCTTGATCCTTTTTTAATGGAATACCAATGCGAGAGTAGGACAGGCTTTAAATGAGGCTGAATTTTTGAGATGAAAATATGTCTATACAATTCATATTTGTGTACTGCTGCATTTTAAACCAGTAACAGTATATTGTTAATGAACACATAGAAAATCCACTATCTTTTTTTAAAAAAAAAAAAGTTACAAAATACAGGTATGTGCCCATGTGTTAAGGAAGTTTTTGTGCTCAAATCTCAATCCAGTTGTCTGGAATGCTTTAACAAATGTTACGACAGTAAAAGCATATTGATTGCAACTCAGTAGACCTGGATTCTTTTCCTGAAATAAAAACTGATTCTTCTTCAGTCACTTCTTTTCCATATCTTGAAGATAGGATAATATACCTGCTGCTGCTTGTGCATTGAGATCTACAAATGAAAAGTGCTGTGTAATCATTATGCATTACTAATAGGATGGATAATATTCTTCAGGGATATAAAAGGGGAGGTACAAAAGATGCTTGGAGAAGGAACTGATTTCTAGAGCTGTAGCTGACCTCTTATCTTCCCAGTGATAATTTGCAGCTCAGAATTTGGTGGTTGTTAGCTGGTGTCCAGCTGAGAGCAGGAGGGTGGCAGAGCTGGTGCTGCCAGCAAGCTCCGGCTGGTTAGGGGGAAGGGGAGGACACCTGCGTCTGCTCTGTTAAATGCTTCTTGGTCCTTCTCACCCAGACAGATTTCACCAAGTCCCATGTGTGAATCGAGCCTGCAAACAAATGCTGCACAAGCAGAGAGAAAACGTTAGTAGTCATCTTTTCCGGCAAGATTGTTTGCAAATTGAGGAATTGCAGTTTAAAGGACATCAAAACTGATTTTACCAATAGAAAGCGCTAAGAATTTTCTTCCTCTTTAAGGAATAACTTATATAAAATTTAAACTCAGTAACAACTTCTATTGGGAAGTTCAGTAGCAAGATGCAGTGAGGTCTAACTTACTGAACCTTAAGTAAACGGATATTATGGTTGACCCTTGTATGTGAATGTTCTGTATATTGTTGCATTAACTTAAAAAGATATTCAGTCATGGGGAATGAGCAAATGTAGTGGCTTTTCTTTTTTTCAAATTCCAGTTTTTCCTTTCCCATGGTAAATGCAAAGCTGGCCACGCTTAATTCCTCCTAATGGGCTAATTGATTGAGCAGCCGCCAAGTGCGCGACCTGACTTCTGGTTCACTGAATCACTAAACGCAATATTGAGATGATGCTTTTATTTCTGTTTCAGTTGGTGACTGCATTTTGATCTGAGTTGGGAAAGATGTGAACTAGTGGCTTTTGCGAGGAGGCATGCCCCTCAGACAGGTATGGCACCAAACTTGGGGGGGGTGGGGGGGGGGGTAACGTGCTGAGGCTGTGCAAATGCACCGTGTCCTGGGCAAGCACGTGTGCTGTGTAAGATGAATCTGCCCTTCACTTCTGTGTTGGACTTTCTATGGAACTAATTCATCATTCGATTTTTGGCATCTCAGTAATTACTGCTGGCAAAAACTAGTCATTTTAATGGTTGCAGTCTACTGCAAGCACATTTAACTTTGATGGAAACTTTGAATGACTTTGCTTCAACCGCTTGCCTGCTCTTCATGGACATTTTTAAATCAACTGAGGGCTTGTAACAAAGCCTTTGGTGACAGCTGGTAGCTCCCAGTGACCTGATTGTCTCTATCAGGCAAGGGTGTAATTTCAGGAGGATATTAATTCCTCTTGTAGCTGACCTTTATCAGGCCAAACACATGCAAAGGGACACGCAATCTTGATTTCTGCTGGATCTGATTTCCTCTGAATTCTGATGACCCTTCAGAAGCTGCTGTGATGATGTGAAATGCCCTGAAATGGAAAACTTTTCTCCCCAGCCAAACCAAGATGTTTATCAGCAACATTTCTCCCATCTCTAAAACAGCTCTTGTTGCCCAAGTCTCTCCCCCTGTTGTGTTCGCTACCTACAGAAGGCCAATGAGAAAGGGTGAGACAGCACGGGTGTAAATACACAGCCCTGATGTACATTTTCATCACCTCTCTGAAACATCTTTTGTCAGGAAAAGCAGCTGTCAGGTCTGATGAGATCTTTGTGGGCACAAGGCAGAACTTGAGGGAATTGGCTTTCTTTAGTGCTGCCTGTAGCACTCAAAAGCTTTTGTTTTGCAATTTTGGTGACAATTTGGAGCTTTTCAGTGCTTTAATAGCCAACAATGAAAAATCTCTCTTCTGTTAGGGTAGATTTTTTTTTTTTTCCCTGGACTAGCAAAGTGTTTCTGAAGAGATCAGACTTGCTGTCCATTCAGATAAAGCATATTGTACAGAAGAGTCGGTTTAAAAAACAAGGAAAAAAATCAACTTAGTTAATACAAGTTTTTCTACCAAAAAAAAAAAAAAAAAAAAGGATTGGAGGGGAAGAACAGACTTTAAAAGAACAGCTGAAAGACTGATCATGCTGATGAGTGCCCCCCAAAATATCAAAAACACACTTTATGGATAAGTAATTTGGATAACCTAAACTCTACTGTCTTTGTTTCTTCCTGCTCACAGATCTGTTTGTGAGCATTTAGACTGAGAGTTAATACCACTAACCAAGTTCACCAAAATAAAAGAATGGATTTCTTGAAACCGTTCCCAAACAGTTGTCAGTACTTGATGTGAGCTACATTCAGTTTACATGGACTCGGACTGTGCTCTGTAGCTTAGGTTGGATAAGGAATTGGTAAAGTTTCTGTTGTGGATACTTACATAATTTTAGAGATATCTGAGATTATCCTAATTGTTAAATTTCACTGTTCTATTAACAGCCCTACTAACAAAATCACTGCTGAGCATAAACAATTTAAATTTTTTCCACTTGTCTGAGCCAACTTTAAGGGGTGTTTGGTTTTTTTAGGTGTTTGCTCAACTCTGTCCTCCCTTCCATTTCCTAAGCATCTCTGCCCCCCATGTGCGACTGACCACGGGACTAAATACGTATGTGGTAACTCAGTTTAATGAGAGCTTCCAGTCTTCAGTCAGTTCAGGATCAGACATCAAGTGTTTCCATATCACCAGGAGAATATAGTGAGAGAAATTCTCACAGAAGCTACTGAAATTAGTTCAGGGAGACTGATGCTTAGGAGAGTTAATTTTTAAGGCATCCAAGAGCAATCAGCATCAAATCTTTAATAATGTCTTTTGGAGTGTTTGAGGCCATACAAATCCTACTGATTTTCTAGCTTTGAATATCTAGGGTCATCATTTAGTAATATCTAATATTTAATACTATGGGGAGAACGCTGACTGCAGGTAAGATTGAAATGCAGAATGGAATCTGGAAGGAGGAATCTGGGCCTTTTTATTCTATTTCAATATTAAAATGTTCTGTCCATACTTCTATGGTCTGCAGCATAAGTTAAAGAAAGACTTTGGTCTATTTTCTTTGATGTTAAGCATTCACTTCTAATACTTAAAGAGTTTTTGCAGTGTTTTTTTGGACAAGGGATGTACAGTTTTTCCCAGTCTTTATTCATTCATGAATTTAAAGGAGTTGAGGGTTTTGTCATACCCAAAAGTGTTATTTCCTCTGTTGTACATGTTTTAGGCTTATTTAACTTTACTTTATTTTTTGTTGTAGAGATTCAACTATGGTTTTAGAAAAAAAAAAAATTGCTCAATAGTCCATTAGACAAGGTAGGTGACTTGCTCTAAGTAGTTAGTACTGGTTGTTACATTGCAGCTTTGCGAAGTCCTTTTTATAGTGTTTGTCATTTTGTAATAGATGAATTTAAAGACACGAGTGCAAAATCAGATCCAGCAGTATCTGCAGCTCAGATTTCTGCAGAATGTTTCTTATGCATTCAGGATGTATTTCAGCTAGAATACATCCAATATGAGAGGCTGACAACAGATTAACCTTGGCAGTTTAGATTTGAGGTGTAAGGCATGGATTACAGGTACACGTGTTCGCTGCTGGGGTAGCTGATGCAAAGAGGTTGATGTTCTGAAGCCATAGGATTATGTCTGGTTAATGTTTTTTCCCATAGTAAAATGCCTACCAGACCCCATTCTTCTTGGCTTAAAAATATCAAATATTCTTATGCTGCTGTTAAAGAACTTAAAGTAGTAGTAGTGGAAAGAACTCTGCCTGTTGGGGTTTTCAGCTCAGCCACTGTCTAGCAGTGGTTCACACACAAACTGTTGGAAAACCATGTAGAAAAGGTTTTCAGTGCAGCTGTAGTTTCTAAAATACGTGGTGAAAGGCATATCTGCTCTTCTGTCAACGTGAGAGTTGGAATGCTTAGGAAAACCCAGCAAGCTGAAGCTTCTGTTTGGGCAACACCACAGTTTGAGCAATCGGTTCAGGTGTTGCCCAGGACTGAGCTGCGTTTGTGTCATCACTGTATTGACTCGTTTGTTTAAACTGGTGTATGTGTATGTGCATGTATGTACCCCTGAGACATTCCTGTTCACCAGTGCTCCAAGCCAGGGCTCTCTGGGGACTGCAGTGGAGGATGGAGCAAACATCATGAGGTTCTTCCTGCCTCTGCTTTGCTTGGTGGGTTCAGCTTTCTTTTTTGGAGAAAAGATGAAAAAAAGGGAAAAAAAAAAAAAAAAAGACATTATGGATATAGAAGAAAATGCAGCTGTTATGCAGTTATCTTTTGCAAGACAGAGTAATGGAAGCTGGAGGTGGAAGACTTGTCCATGGTGTTTTAATTTCAGCAGCAGGACTCTGACCTGTTACATCATCAGGAAAGAACATGGGACTGTCTCAGGATGTCATGGTTGTTTGCCATTTCTCTATGCGGATATCTGAGGTCTGTTTAAATAACTTACTGGTGTCCAGTGGTACGTGTCTTGCAGCAGCCCTTGATTATGAGTGTTTGGGAGCTTTGGAAGATACCTTCCATGTGACTGGATGAGGAGGTGTGTCAAGGGGAGGCCAACTTTGCTTAACTGGAGCCAAATGGCAACGGAGCTGTACCACATTCAGATGTCAAACAGGTGACCACCAGCTTACGTGGAGTTTCTGAATGACAGTAGCCTGGCAAGCAGGAGTCCGGTTGTTTCTAATCATCTTGGTAACTAATAACTAACCGCGGTATAGCCATTCATTTTCTGTTTCTGAATACACAATTATCTACTTGGTCGCTTGTTTTCTTTTTCCTAAAGGTTTGCAGGTAAACAAAAAAAGCAAAGGAAAAGAACCTGAACCCCCACACCTGTAAAGGTGATTGGGGGTTGTGATAGCTGCTAAGCAATACAAACACTCGAATTTTAGTTGGGAGGTTCTGTCAAAAACTTGGTTTTCTAAACCAAAGCCCCTAGTCAGCATTTAATCTGGCCTTATTACTGCTATGACATGTGGCAAGAAGGTTACATGAGATAGTTTGGAAAATGTAATCCGTCTTTTAACATGAAGTAAATAGAATGTGCTCTGAATTATAACAAGCCTAAATTCAATTTTAAGCCCTGGCCAATCAGCCACCCATGACAGTTACTCTGTAAATGAGTCCTAGACAGGCCTATTGATTCACCAAGTCACAGGGATGTGCAGAACGTTGCTTGTAGTATGCTTAGGGACTGCTGAATGGTACTTGGGGTTTAACCAGGCCCATGCACTACATGGAGATCTTAATATTTTTTCAAGGAAACAACATTGTAACTTTGTGAAATGAAAGCTAAGAAATATTAAGGTGAGGTTCAGGAACATATTTATTAGTTGAACAAAAGCTGTAACTCATGGAATCCTAGTGTCAGACAAACTGTCAGGCACAGGCTGAGCTAATTTGCTGTATGGTATTTTCCTATTGCACGGATGTGACTGTAAATTCCTGGTCTGGTTGTAACTCTGTAAGATTGTAGCTATGAATTACTAAAAGTATAAGGATTACTAAACATGTACGGTGTCCATATGTGGGAGTGAAAATGAGCTATTAAAAACACTGAAAAATATTGAATGTCTGAAATCAGAATTAGTCACACTCTTTTTGGTTAGATTTGCAAGTCTCCCACCTAGAGAACTGTTAAAGACTCATAACATACCTTTTCATTCTTTAGTTGTCTCTTAAATTATGTCTGTTTAGATGTAATTTTTCTAAGCCTTCATTATTCATTAATCATTATGTTAGGGATTAACATATTTTAGGTATTGGAGTGTTTGAACTGGTTTAATGCTTGTTTCCTTTTTAGCTGTCAGTTCAGGTGACTGGCAACTCTGCAGGTTTGTTGTTTATAACTTCTCAACCCAGCAGTTTAGGTAAGTGATCTGAAGATGATGTGTACTCAGCAATTTGAAGATGAATTTCAGTTTTAGTCTCTTCAGTTGGACACCAAAAAAAATTCAGTAACTTTGTAAATTTAAGCTCAAATGTCTTTGGGTGATATTTACCTTTCCTTATTTAGATTTAAAGGGATTAACACTAAGCAAACATTTCAGAAGCTTATTCTAGGAAACTCAAAGAAATGTGTCTTGTTAAATAATGTATTTTCTGGGTTTTTTCTTATTTTTTTCCCCTTCTTTATAAGAAATGTGCATGTAAAAAGCTTAAAACCCCAGTATTCACCACTCTGCAGTAGATCTAATAGAATGGCATTATGTAAAGAGATGCCGTAAAACTGAAGTCACTAAGACAGTGTCAAGCTGTTTCGTGGTGACTGCTATACTTAGGTTTTGGCTTACCACAGTATGAATAACAAATCCAAACTTTGTTTAGTGGTCTTGTTTCCTACCACCTACATCCCAGAAGTAGTGAGGTGACACAGAATACAGTATTGCACCGCCTCTGCCGCCGTTCAGATGCTGAGAAGCCACCACTGGTAACCGGAATTGTTCTTTGGAGTGCTTTCTCCTCTCTTGCAAGATCTTGTGGCGTCCCTGCAGCAGCCCCACCACTTGTGCTATCCAGTTAGCAATACGCTGCCTGTCTTAATGAATTTAGCAGCAGGAGCTGATAGAGGAACCTGCGCTTTGTGACTTACAGGTAAGTCTTTTCCTTAGGAAACTGTTGTATGAATCTCTAAGTAAAGCAGAAGTGGAGCAAAGTGGGAACACGTACCATCTTTTCCCCAAAATGGGCTAAATGTAGCAATCCCCCATGCTATGAAAGCTAGTCAGTGCAATAGATCTTGTTATCAATAATTTTCACAAAACGTGGTAGGTTTCTTTTCATACCTCAACAAGAAGTTTTTAAATGCCAGAATAGGAAGTGAAGTCTCATTATCGAGGTTTCATTTTGCTCACTTTAATTCATTTATGTGTACACTGACATATTACCATAAATTAAAATGCAGGTCCTTGCCAAAATGTGCAGGGGGGATGTTACAAGACAGTACTCATTACCTTACTCATTAAAGATTCAGCCACTAGTAGTCAGGCTTTATTGTTAACATGAGATAGTGCTGCTTTCAAAAGGAAATAATCACTCTCAGAGCAGGATTTGAAACACTTTATGAATGAGATGAGCAAACCTGGGCTCATCAGAACTGTTTTAGACTATTGGGAAACTTGTGAAGCTGCTAACAGGCATGACTTGGGTAGGAATAGCTTAAGTGTGAGCTCAGCTCAGAACAGCCTGCTGTCATTCTCTCCTGCGGTTAGGAAGACGCAAAGCAGCACAATGAGGAGAAACAGATAAATAGGAAGAAAAGGAAAGATTAAATCAATAACAGGGGAAAAACTTTAACAACGTGATTATTTAGATAAAAAGCTGGTCTCAAAAGACCCATTGCTTGACACATGAAAAATTGATGGGAGAAAGCAGTAGCAAATAGTTTTCTAGGAGCGATGTTGTATTGGCAGGAGGATGGATAAGATATTTACAAAGTATTTAATTAGGTTAAGTCTGACAGCATTATGAAGTAGGTGAATGTGTGAATTGTTTCACCTGGTTTTGGATCATCTAGATTTTATAAATAAAGAACAAATTCAGCTGAAACAGAACAGAATGATTAGGTAGGAAGAATTCATATTCTGTAAAAAATATTCTGGATTAGAATATTGATGTTAAATCTCATTATTAATGCTTGTTTTCTACACTGGGTGTATTTCTAATGCGAAAATACAACACAGCAAATTCATTTCTAGGGTAACTCTGTTCAAGTCCACAAAACAAGTAGAGGCTTTTGTCACACCACCTGAAATACCTCAAGTGAAGAGTATAGCTTGGCTTTGAAAGAAACACAAGGGATTAATTTGATCCATGTTATGGGGAAAATATGGAAAGCTAGATGAGATAAGTTTGACACCAATTCAAAATGCATTTTCTAATATCTATTTTTCTTTGAATTTGTTGTGTCCTACATTCTAGTAAATTTGTTGAGTAAATTATGTGTTTAAATTTATACTGCAAACTCAGGCCAGCGTTTGGGTTCCCTACAATTATTCATTTGTAAGGCTGTGAATACTTAGTAATAGCTTTCAGCTTTAGAACGAACATTTTTGCTTCCAAAGCACTGCACATGACTAATTTATTTTTCTGCTTATTCAAAAGCAACAAATTGTCAAGAAGCCAAATCTACACTGAATTAAAACCATGTTGCTTTGCTTCCATAGAAGAGGTGATACTTGGCTGTTTTTTAAAAAAGTCGCATTTCAAGTGAGTGTTAATTCATCACTAAAATTGCAAACTGGAGGAATCACAGATATACGGTGATGGTAAGTGAAATATAAAATTTCTTCTATGGCGCATTGTATAGAAACCTTATGTTTGCATAGTATGGCTGATAATATGGCAAAATAAAAAAAGACATAAGTTTGCAGCAGCATATCTTGTCAAAAGAAACCAAAGTCTAGTTAATCTTGGAGAAATCATAGAATCACAGAATGGTTTGGGTTGGAAGGGACCTCAAAGCCCATCTAGTTCCAACCCCCTTACCATGGGCAGGGACACCCTCCACTAGCCCAGGTTGCCCAAAGCCCCATCCAACCTGGCCTTGAACACTGCCAGGGAGCCAGGGGCAGCCACAGCTTCTCTGGGCACCCTGTGCCAGTGCCTCACCACCCTCACAGGGAAGAATTTCTTCCTAATATCTAACCTAAATCTCCCCTCCTTCAGCTTGAGGCCATTCCCCCTTGTCCTGTCACTCCCTGCCCTTGTAAACAGCCCCTCTCCAGCTTTCCTGTAGCCCCTTCAGGTACTGGAAGGCTGCTCTAAGGTCTCCCTGGAGCCTTCTCTTCTCCCAGCTGAACAAGCCCAACTCTCTCAGCCTGTCTCCATAGCAGAGGTGCTCCAGCCCTCGGATCATCTTTGTGGCCTCCCCTGGACTCGCTCCAACAGCTCCATGTCTGTCTTGTACTGGGGCCCCAGAGCCGGATGCAGTACTCCAGGTGGGGTCTCACAAGAGTGGAGTAGAGGGGCAGAATCACCTCCCTTGACCTGCTGGTCACACCTCTTTTGATGCAGCCCAGGACACAGTTGGCTGCAAGTGCACACTGCCAGCTCATGTTGAGCTTCTCATCCAGCAGCACCCCCGAGTCCTCCTCCTCAGGGCTTCTCTCAATCCATTCTCCATGTGTTTGTGCTTGGATTGCCCCGACCCATGTGCAGGACCTTGCATTTGGCCTTGTTGAACTTCATGCGGTTCATATGGGCCCACCTCTCCAGCCTGTCAAGGTCCCTCTGGATGGCATCCCTTCCCTCCAGCGTGTCAACCACACCACACTGCTTGGCGTCGTCAGCAAACTTGCTGAGGGTGCACTTGATCCCACTGTCCTTGTCACTGACGCAGATGTTAAACAACGTTGGTCCCAGTACTGACCCCTGATGAACGCCACTCATCACTGGTTTCCACTTGGACATTGAGCTGTTGACCACTGTCAAGCCAATTCCTTATCCACCAAGTGGTCCATCCGTCAAATCCATGTCTCTCCAGTTTAGAGACAAGGATGTTGTGTAGGACAGTATCAAATGGTTTGCCAAGTCCAGGTAGATGACATCAGTCATCTATCATCTATCTAATGATCACATTATAATTTTGCTATAATGGTTTCACATTGAATTTGCAGATCCTAATAATAAAGATTTTTGGTTGGTGTTACCTGAAACTGCCAGTTAGATCATACCACCAGTCAACTGCTTTCTGTGCATTGGAACTCTATGATTACACTTCACTGAATTTAAAGCTGCAAGGAGCTAGTAAGTGTATCACTGCAACCTGTAGTTTTCACTACAGTTCTTTATAGCATAACATGTGCATTAATCATTTTACATAGTGTGAGGAATAAAAGCTTTCTCAGATGCAGTGCAGCTGTTGAAGAAAAACATATAAAAAGCACCATTTAACATTCATAATTTTAGTGAAACAAACCAGAAGTATCCTGCTGCTGATTTTAGGGGAGTGTGTGATAGGCTACTTTATACAGCGTCACCTGCTATGCCAGGAGTTGTGGCCATGGAAGTGATGAATTAAGCAAGAGAGAACAAGTCTTTCTATATGGCATTTCATTTTGGGATAGCTGTGGAAAATAATGTAGAAGCTGTAAAAAGCGCATCAATTCTCCTTGTTTGCCTGTGCAGCAACTAATTTTATAGCAACATTGGTATATAAAGTCTCTGGAACATCCTGTATAGTACACAACCCAAAAGAGGAGTTTTTTTTTTTAGCTAGTCTAGAAGAATATATATCCCTTTAGCCGATATGTGATAACCACTGGGTTAAATGCTCTATTGCTTAAGATAATACATATGGGTCATTGAACTTCTGTGTAATGAACCTATAGAACAAACACACTCTTCACTCTTGGAACACTGAAGAAATTTACAGCCTTGGGGCTGTGACTGCTGTCTTCCCGGCTCTTGTTTGGGTCATGTAGCTTCAGATGTATAAAGTGACATCTGTTTATGGGGACTGACTGCTTTGGAGTTTTCTTTGGTATTATATAGTTTGCCACGGTAATAATTGCAACAGCGCATGCTCTATGTAGGTCCTTGAGTAATGTTGCCAGCAACTTGATGCACACTCAGAGCAAATAAAACCAACAACCCCCACCCCTCACTCTCCTTATTCCCTCCCCCCAAATGAAAGAGCTTCACGAATACAGACCAGAACTCTGTTAAAAAGAAAAATCAACTGGAAAAATAACTTTATTATAAGAGAGATGGTAAAGACTTGTTAAGCAGTGATGTTACTGTGACACATCCCTTGTGGAAATGACCAAGATTCACATGGTCCAGACATGCTTTGGTTCAGATTGCTAAGTAGGGCAAGACTTTTGTACTAGTGTCACCTTGTACATTGCTCCACAGGTATCGTGATGGCAACCTAAGAGCAGCAGTGTTGCTTAGACCTCCTTAAGCAAGACCTTGCAGACAGTGGTTATCTTGGAGGTCCTGTCTACTCTTCAACTCTAACTGTTGCGACTGCTTGCTGGAAATTCATAGCTAAATACCCAGGCTGTAGGTTTATTCTGAGCCTATTTCTAGGTGAATATCGTGCTTCCGTGCACAAGGGTACAGTTCCCAGGATGTCTGCGTACAGGTGGGTTTGTAAAGCAGAACAATGTTGCTGTGATCCTGTCTCTTACATGATGAAATTAATGGTGGGAAAGTGCAACTTTCTTCAGGAGGAGTTTTTCCTTATTTATGATGTGAACTTTCTGTAGACACTAGTCTAGCAAAAACATCATTATTCAACTCTGGAAGACTGATAAATAATACATGTTTCAGATTTGCAGACAGCTTTGAATGTGAATTTGACTTCTTACAAAGAAGCTTATGAGAGATTAAATTATACTGGTTACTAATTCCCCCCTGCCTTAGATGCATGCAAAGCATCCGTCCTAGAGACAAAATTCCAACCAGAGGTGGACAAAGTGCAAATGATGTGGAGAAGAGTCTCATGTTACAAGAGTAAGTTCACTCCAGACAACGTTTGAGCAAGAGATGTAAACCATTCTGTACACAAGCACACGCGCCTGTATTTTTAGCTTTGCTAAAAATTGCTGCTAGGTCTTGGTCCCAGTGCTTTGCTGGAATACTGAGGTTTGAATGTTTTTCCAGATCTGCTCAGTGGCTCTTTGGACTTTGCCAACACACTGTTAGCAACTGCTTGAGAATCTACATTGATTGCTGTGCTTTGAAATACTGCTGGAATTTTGGAACCCAGGTAAGAGCTTTTAATGCCTCCTGAGATAAAAAGCCCCTGTTTATGCTATGGAAAAATCTTCTATTGACAGCAGCTGTTAGTAATGGGCACCACTTCTCTGCAGTACCTCAAAGCACACGGTAATTAGAAAAATCGTTACACTACTCAAGAAAAAAACAGCTACTGGCACAGATCGGGAGAGTCGGAGATGCATTACAATACAAAGTCCCTTTCTTCACCCGCTCAAGTATGACAAACAAATGTATTTTAAATAATACAAACTGTGGCGGCACTGGATGTCAAAGTGCTTAAAAACATGTTAGTAGTCTTTTAGACATGACCTATTTATCAAGAATTAATAAAAAATTTGGAGTTAACTATTTTCAGACATCACATAAAGTGACTGAATCAAGCAAGAAAACCTCCTTGGAAGATAAGGTAGATTTTCTTTCACTTTTGAATGAGCTTTTTCCTTTGTTCTCCAGCTTTACCTTTTATTATCTATTATTGCTGCCTTCATGAACGTGAGGAGCAATGAAATCTCTCAGTAATATCAGAACGAAGGAAGTACACAGCGGTGTGCGCACAATGCAGCTATCGCCAGCCACCACATCCATGGCTGTTTCTCTTCAGCACTGGAACTGAACAAAAGTCCTTCTGTCACTCGCCAGTGCTGCTAAAAATGTTAAAAGTATTTTACCTTGTAGCTAACTGATTAGTGTCCCATATTGACTTTAATAATGTAAGCATGCTGTACAATCAAATTGTAGCAGTGTTTTGCAGTATGTGGAAAATGGTTATGGATATTCTTTGTTATAAATAACCTTAGTCAAAGCTGATTTGATGCTAGGAGGAGAGTAGTATGTGATGCTCAACAGTGGCAGAAGCTACAACAGACACATCTGTATATGCTAAAATGTATTCTGTATTGTTACAAAATCATTTTGTTTCATGAGACTGACATTCAGAAAGGCATATAGCCTGACTACAATGGACAACATACGTTAATTTCTTGTGATCCACAGCACTTGCAGAAGGTGAGATTTGGCAGTGAAATATTTAATAGATTTCAACAGCAGTAGGTCAGAATACACAAATCAGGCAATTAATCATGTTAATCTAATTCGTTCTTACAGCTTAGCTCTCTGTGAATGCTGGTAAGCCACTAGCTTCTATTCCTGCCTGCCCTTGATAGCAAGAGCACCATCCACATGGTAGAAAGTCTACTGCAATTCATTCTTTGTTTTTGCCTCCTTACTTTGTCTTGAGCATTATTGCCATCTGCCTTGACTGGATGGATCAATTGAGTGCAGCCTTGGGTGCTGTTGTGTGGTTTATGTTTCCCTGACAGAGTGCTTGTGTAGACCATACAGCTGTTAATGGAGTGGACTGGAGTTTTAAACCTGTTGTGTGTCCTTTTCAGTGCACTGTAAGGTAACCTGTTCGACCGAATTCACTTTGATCTGGCAGATGACAATATCTGTCAAAATCTACAGAACTAGATTTGGCAAAAAATAATAGGATGTTAGTGAAGGTTTCCAGGAAACTAATTCTTGAAGGAAGCACTTTAGGGTTTTCAGCACATATGCATACTTAGGGCATTTTAAATTTATTTTTTTTTTAAAAGCTCCCAAGCTTGATATTTATAAACCTACTTACCTAAGTCTATATTTTGCTAAGTTCTAGGAAGTAAAAATAACTTTGGCAGATTAGCTTGAAGGACAACGTCCCTGTAAGTTTTCTCTACAGCAGAAGCTTGCTGACGTTTGTTGCTTTGGGTTGGGCCGAGAACATGAGTGGCTGCAGCTTTCCACTGTGGCGGAGGTCACCTCTTCAGTATACATGGTCATAAGGGAAGGGGTAAAACTACAAGAAGTGAGGGGGTGATGTCCTGGGACCTCAGAGGAAGACCGATGACAGGTTTGAGGAAGAAATTCAAGGTGTCTGGTCTTGGTTAATGTAAGCCAGGGTGCTCTCCCCACCCTTTGGACAATCTGCCTGTCTCGCGTAGGTGGATCCATTAAGTACGTCGCATATGCTGTGGAGTCAGCGTTAGAGGAGACAATGCGTTGCTGGAGATGGGACAAGTTCTTTTTCCAAATGTTTATGCATCTTACAGCTTTCATAGTTTTTCTGGTGATTGCTTCCGTATATACAGAATTTGACAAATAATTGCGGTTTGAAGGGCATGCATAATGGAGGTCCGTAAAAATGATTCATAGGCAACTGTAAACTGAACTATTACACTAAAGGATAAAAAGCTTCCTTAATGAGCTGTACAAGACAGTTATTGATGTATTTATGAAAACATTCCCAAGTACATGCAACCAGGGGAATTCAAAGATAAATATTTAAAGATCGACTGACAGTTTTCGCATGTAGCAAACCTCCAGTTTCTCTGTAAGGCATTAAATTTAAAAAAAATATATATTTATGTGATTTGTAACAAAAAAGAATCAAAACTTGCATTAACCCCAGATGTTTTTCTCTGTGCTTGTGTTTATTTCTGTTCAAATGAAGAGATGAAGCATGGAGAAAATGGGCAGAGAACATTTAGAATATTAATAAGGCAAACAAACATTTTTTTCTTTTGAAATAATTCATTAGAGTCATGTCACAGAACTGTATTTAAGAGGATGAAATCTAACCACAGTTCAGAGTTTGAACAGATTAAGTTTCTTTTCATCCTATCATTGTTGTACCCAATTAGGTTATTCAAGTGTGATCTTTAAGTGTTCACGTTATGATTCATAACCTTGTTCTTCACACCCCAGATAGAGAAAAATTGGTCTATTGTTATGAATCTGATTAATATATGGATCAATGCATGCCCTTTTAATGTTTATTATACATGTGCACTTTTAGTTTGGGTAAATGATTATCTCATTGTGTGACTTGCTCTTTGTAGGCATGCTGTGTTATTCTCTGAACAAAACTGTAGAAGCATTTTAAGCATTCAGGGCTGCCACTTGATTTGGCACTACCTTGTCAGTTGAGTTTATTTTTATTCTTGAGTGGTTTAATAATCGATAAGTTTTAAACAATATCATTTTCCTTAGGATTACAGCTGCTGTGTCGTGCAACTCCTCCTGCCATAAAGAATGAAGATCTGGCTCATGCTATTAAGTCAGTTTTAGAGCTTTTATTGGATGTACCAACTTCTTAGGTTTATTGCACCACAAGGGCTATAGATGGAGGCTGGATGAGTGAGTATGTTCCCTCAAAATGGTGGAGAAGGGGTGGATGAGGAAAACAGGTGGCAAGTTAGCCAGTCTGGGCAAAACGTGGACAACAGATTTACGTGTTGCCCATGAGTAAAGCTATTGCCAGTGCTAAACATTAACAGTAGAAGAGTTTCAGTCATGGGGGGTCTCTTTTCCAGTGTCAAAAAGATTGAGGTAAAGCTGAATTTCAACCCAGGGGATGATGTTTGCCACGTTTTCACGTATAAAAACATGGAGTATATAGTTTGGCTAAAAACATTAACTTCACAGATGTTAAGGAGGCATTTAGTAGCCTCCACTATGACTCATGAGTCTTTAGAAGTGCAGTATATGTATTGGATTTTAAGCTTTTTCTAACTTTCTGCTGGGATACTAAGATTTCTTTTTCCCTTGATGTTATTTGATTGCTTTAAATTTTGCCTTTTTGACTGATCCTTCTATTCTACTTGCTCTATTAGGGTGCAGTGTCCCTGCACCCTCCTAGTCCACAAGAATGGTCCACCCACCTTCTAGTCCACAAGAGTTATTAGAATGAAAGGTGATTTATGCGTTAAGGATTGTTTCGGTGGAAAACTGGAGTTGGTTGGTTTGTTTCAATGTGGGAGTGTAAGGGAAGGAGAGTAGGATTAGGAATACCAATGTGGTAGTTGTGGAAGCACAGGAATGCACTTACATTCTGTACGGATTCTCAAGCCTTGGGTAAATTTTCAGTCTGGCTCTCTATATCATGTGTCTGACTCTTAGTATGGAACAGCCTGTGTTAATTACATCTTAAATCTCTCTTGCACCAAATTGTCAGTGGTTGAGAGAAAGAAACCCACTGAAAAAAGCCAGATATTTTTCAAGCAGGTTTTTTGAAGCTAGTATAATAATTTGCAAAAGCAATATTATTACACCAACAGTCACATCATCTCCCTTGCAAGCAGATCATGTTATGCAATTTAGAGCCCAAGTAAGGCTTAATTTCAGTGGATAAACCCTTGTGGCTATTGTGAATACATTAACACACTTAAAGTCTGTATCTGATTTCTTGCTATATACACACAATTAAAAATGTGAAGATTTTGATTTAAATACAGTTTCTGTATTATGCACTTCAACCTTGACATCTCATGCCCCTGTTTTGAAGACACTTTTGCACTAACAAACTCCAACTCAATCTCTTTGCTCAGCTGAGATCCCTTCTGACGTAAACTAATGGAGGCACCTTTGTTTCCATCAGAACTGAAGCGTTGTGCACATGGGGTAGTTCAGTGACAAGTCCATACGTAAGAAGGGAAGAAGTCCTGAATGATTCTCTGAGGTTGTCAAACTGCATTACATCCCTTGTATTCACTGCTTTGCCTGTTGCCATTGGAAGATTGTTACCGTCAGTGCATGAAGGATCCTGTTCCTCAGATACTTAGATAATATTAGACCCTCTTCTGTATTGTTTTCAGAAAATACAGTGGGTAACATAATTTTTGTATGTTTTTTTAGCAGTTCCAGGTGCATTTTAACTTAAGAATTACCCTGTCAAGAACAACTTACATTGCCCTGCAGCTACTCAAAATGTTATAAAGACATTAGCCCCTCCAAGATAATCCTTGTTTCTATTCCGCAGGCTGGAACAATGTGATGTTCACATGGGCAGAGGGAGCACTGTTAGAGCCGATGTTACACGATGCTGATACTCCAGAATTCTCAAGTCTGTACAGAGTGGGCCTTTCCCAAGCAGCCCTCAAACAAGTATGTTTTAGCTGAGGATGCAAAAGCATTGACATCCACTCAGATTTATGGGGTGCCTGAATTACTGGGGGCAGCTGTTCTGTTAGATGAGAGTGCACACGGATCGTCGTCTGATTTCATCTTTCTTCTGGAAGAGTAGTTACCTTGGCAACTATCGTGTTGCATGAGATTTGGGTTGCTAGTAACTAACATAGTAGCTAAATCTGACATGTGGTATGTAATACTCAATGCATTTGCTTAGATGGCAAGCACGTGATGGCACATTTGCAGCTGTTTGCTATGTAATGGGACGAGTTCATGCCAACAGCAGCACTATACTCAGATTGTACATTTGTTAGTGTGTTACCTAAAATGGAGGGCTGTACAGTATTACACACATTATCAGCACTTTTGCTGGAGGAGTTCAATAAGAGTGAGCGTAAGTAAAATCCTCTTGCTTACTACACTTCACATCTTTAGTCTAAGATGCCTTATTAAACTTTATTAGTAGAATAGTAAGACTGTGTAGCTCCTGGAGAATCCTCTTAAGACTTGGACACTGGGAGGTGGATTAGCTCAAGCTGCTGACTTTTTTTTAAAAACCTCACATAAATAGAAGAGCATGTGTGCATTGTGTGAGTTTTCAAAACACTCTAAATAGAGTGAGCAGTAATACCTAGCACAATTTTTCCCCTCCTCCCTCCCCTCCAGTCTGGGGCAGCTGTAACTGCCAGGAGCATGAAAGGTGGTTTAAGGTAAGGAAGAGCTGGATAAGTGCTGACAGATGGCATAATCAGAGCTATCCAGGCCTGACCTGCTCTGCAGGCCCTCTGTTGAATGCACTTGCTCCTTACCACTGCATCTCATTCCCTCTGGACACGTAGTTCAGCATAACAAAGCTCCCTTACACAGGATGTCAGGATTCATAATTCTTTTGTAGTTTTTGTAGTGATTCTATAAAACGTCAGTAGATCATGTTAACAGGGCTGATCAATGAGACCTGTGGAGGAGAATCATTAAAAAAATCAATTATGCAATGAATCTAAAAGGTTTTTTTCCTGATGTAGATTTTTTTTTTTTTACAGTAGGAACTGCAAAGAATGAGTATTTACCAGTATCAGTATGTGTTGCCAAGTTGTTCAAGGGTTTGGATGCAGGTGTTCCCATGAGTTCCAGGGATTCCACAGTACTTGTTACCAATAGTGGCCAGGTAGTGCTGCTAATTATCGTAACTACCTGATACAGACTTCAGAGTCCCATGGACACGCCAAAGCTTTTTTGTTCTTTATACCTTTCATCTTTATAATATTCTAATCACTTTATTAGTCTTCCTGGCACACTAATTCATGTAATTCTAATTATTCTGCATGGATTTCTACCACATTTGACATTTGTTTTCAATATATTCTTTGGTAGTTCCACTGTTTTCAGCTGTTCCTGGAGTGGATGGAGTGCACACCTAGAAAAGACTGCAGAGAGAAGTCAGTGTCTAGCAGAGCCAAATTCGGACTTAGGTTAACTCTAATCAGCTCAGGACAGCTAGGCAATGATTGAGTTTTGCCATGAAATTTGGAAGGTTGATCAAAAAATCAGAGATGTTCATAGTAGACAGTAAAGTTCATAGAAAAAGCTGTAGTCCTTACACGGACAGTTAGAGTCAGGAGTGATATTCTTGATTGGCTTTCTTTGCTGAAGATGGCAGGGGTGAATTTGCCTGTATAAGGAATGCTGGCGTTAGGCGTGTTTTATGGTTTTTTTAATAGAAGTTTGAAAAAAGTTCTTTGAAGCAAAAGAAGACTCAAAAGGTAATTATTTTGCTTTGCAGTTATTTTTTAATATATTTATCTTGGAGAGGAGTCTAATATAGCAACAGAAGAAGAAACCAAGTGGTTTTGCATTTTTCATTTAATGATCACATCCTCTCATGTGCTTTTAAAGTGTTGGTGGCTTTGTTCTCACTAAGAATCATGTCTAGAGACAATTGCAACTTGTGACCACCTGCTGATGTGGCAGTTTTTATTTTGTCTGTCTTGTCCTGGCACAAGCTGCCGTACCCCAGCTTGATTAAACCCTGTCAAAGAATTCTTGTGCTGCTGCTAGAATGGGAGGTAGAGGCTGTTGAGCTGGATGTGTGTTTGTGAAGCTGTGGCCTCATTGCTTGGCTAATACACTCATCTCCACCCTAAAACACTGATGATAAAGTCAAAAAGTACCTTTTGCATTGCTGCGTGTGCTTTTGTAGCCTGGAGTCTTGAGGAAATGCTGAGGCAAGTCTTTAGTCAAAGTGAAGGGCAGCTGGGGTAGGTGTCTTGTGTAAATGCATCTGTTCTTAAACAATGGAAACATGTCACTGTGCTTTTCAGAGCATCCATGGATGTGGACGGGGTGGTTCAAACGTGGCACATGATCAGGACTGCTGCTTCCTGCTGTAATGAGCAGATTGAAAACTTCAAAAGGAGATTTCTAGCTGCGACTTGCTGTGCGTGTTCACAAGGCCTGTCAGTCTGCCATTCCCATTTGATTTAGGATGATGAAAGCAGAAGCAAAATCAAACTCAAAGTGAAGTGGGTTTGGTTGGATGGGATTATAACTCCCAGTGCTCTGAGGAAGGAGTGATGATACACCGCTGCCAGATGTCACATGGTAATGGACGGGCACCTCAGCACCAGCTATAAATACGGGTAAAAGCGTTGCAAATGGAGTCTAACTTTCAGCTTTCTGCCTTTGCAGCTGTTCAGTTCTGAGAGTTTTGGTTGGATCCACCACAGTGTTGATGTTGAACATGTACAACACTGCTTTCCCAAAGGTCAGGACATCTGCAACTCTGAATTTTTAGCATTGCATGATTTTTCACAGGTTCAGATCAGTCTTTGGGTAAGCAAGTTGTTTCCTATGTGTGCTTCTAAGTTTTGCGGAGTTTATGAGACTGGCCAGCTTCGCACCACAAAATTGTTGAGAAAGGAAACAATCATATTTTCCCATCTTCTAACACCAGGTTATTAGGAATCATCAATATGTTATTCTGTTTTGCCCAGCTCTGTAAATAACTTTATGAATGTGCTAGCATGAACAAGTTAAAAGGAAATACATTTTACCTTTTTAAAACCTAGTACTTTATTCCTAGTATAGTAGGAACTGTGTCCCAGAAATCTCATTCGGTTTTCCAGCTGCCTGTAGAACGGCCTTTATGCCCCAAGATTTTTTCCAGCTGTATCAGTTTTATTAGAGATACTACCTCTCCCTGAAAACTTCTCTTGTTCCTAAAATGCCAGGCTGTAAACGCTCCTGCTCCATCATGTTGTACACAGGCATTTGAATCTATGTTTGTGCTGGCATACTGGAGAGAATAACATCCTTTGCTGTGAATCTGTGAAAATGCTGCAAATGCGTTGGGGGGGATAATATACGCTCAATTATACAGAGCATCTTTCAGAATTCCTGCAAAGAGAACAACAAAACTGACAGCCAGAAGTACACTAAGAAAATCATGCAAAGCGTTTGCTCAGTAGAGTGGAATTTTATTCCTGTGCACTGAAGAACAATGACAAACAACATGCTTGCTGCTATATTAATAGGTTTTATTTCACTACAGCTCTTAAATCACATTCTTCAGCTTGTCATGCTTTTGCCATACTAAACCTTCCTGTAAGACTTTGCTCATATCTTACCCATGTTTTACCCCTTCTGATAAATTTGCCAGGCAATGAACAGGATAGAAATGTTAGGGTGGTACTAACAAGAAGACGTTGTGACTCTTGTGTCTTATCTGACGTCTAGCTGTTGAAATCCTACCAACAAGCTTGTGAAAAAAGTATAAAATTTGAAATTCTTGGGTGGAATCTGTTAGGCCACTGTCTACCTTTTTCGGTTTAAATTTGTACATTATATATGCTTGTGTGATCTTTTATTTTTAACAAATAGTTCATACTTAACCAGTGTTTGAAAGCTAACAATCAGACTTAGTTCTACAAATGAGTGTGAACCCTGCTATGTAGACACAGCCTTTTTTTCCTAATGACTGTATTTAACCTCTTTTTCCCTGCTGCAGTACTTAAAAACGATTAACTCCACTCTCTTTGCCTTTACGTGAAACATGATAGAGTCTGGTTTTCCCTGCAAGGCTAAATGAAGTTAAGCCTTCTTATTAATGATGGGAGGCTGACCAAAGTTTCTTTACTGTGTTGTTCTCTTCTGTACATCCTGTTTTCTGGACTAAAATCAGTATGTATAATAAACTTTCCCTGAAGGAAATTTTCCAACAGCCGCATACGTTGTTGATGCTGTAATGCCTGGCTGTTTTACGTTTTGCACCCAAACAGAAATCTGTCAAGTGAAACTGAATTTGTTAGATCATCTGATATTCAAATGGAGGATGATTGAAGCAAAACAGTTGCAGAAACGCAGCTCAGTAAAACTTGCTTCTCCCAGAGCAATGATTTTTGTCTTTGTGTTAGATTACAAAACAGCTGATTTTTAGACTAGCTTGCTTTATAAATAATGAAACAGCTATGAGTAACATCTTTCAGTTTTAAAAAGCTACCATTATTTACTGATTGTTTATATTTATTAGTTCTTCTGGTGGCTCTCTACCTATTCTATATTGTAGGTATTTAGTCATAGTTCAGTTTTGTGGTTCGGTTACTGTTTTCTTCAGGCTTGCAATGGTGAGCTTCATTGTTGGGACTTTCAACCATGATATTACACCCAGCGTGGGTAATGCCACCTACTGAGTTTGCCTGAGAGTTCCCACTATAAATCTTATTTCCTAGTATTTATCTGCAGTAGTTTGCTGTAAGGCTTCTTGTTGGCTCTCACCTGCTAATACTTAAAGAGATCCCAGTTAAGCATCTTGGTTTAGCAAGTAAGTTGAGAGTTGTAGCTTTCCTTGGCATCACTTGCAGACTCTTATTCTCATCTGAAATTCCTGATTGTTTTTGTTGGACTGCAGTGTTAGAAATGACCATGGGAATAGTTCTTCAACTCTGTTTAAACTTTTCAGATGCTATTGATAGACTTTCAACTGCTGGGCAGAAAGCATTTGAATGATTGTTGTAGAGTACCTTCTGCAGAGTCTGTCAGCACAGTTTTGGAAAGCAACTAGATAGCATCATGCATTAGTAATGCAATGACCCTTTCCACTCAGGGCCATTTCTTCACATCTTAAACAACTTGGCAATACTAAGAAAGTGTCTGACAGTTCAATACTAGTTATGTAATAGAAGTTTTTTCTAGTTACATTTCACCCTTTGAATGTTTTCTTCACAAAAGCAATACCAGCAGCTAGAAATTACAGGAAGCCTCAGAAGAGAATAGAATTAATAAATAAAGGCAATTGACTCTGAAAGTGAGTTTTCCTTTGAGGCAAGAGCAGCTTCTGAGCAGTGTAAAGGCCCCCCGGCATAGCTGTGTGGAAGGAAGGGTACAGCCACTGCCGTGGCTGGCGTACTTGGCTGCAGGAAAACTGCCCTATGGGGACTGGACTCTCATACTGTGAGCGTACAAGGAACGCAGAGCCTGAGTCACAAGTCACTGCCATCCTTTTAATCTCTAAGTACTATGGAGATTCCTTTATCATATATATTAATTGTCTTTACCAGCCATTGATGTACAATAAAGAGAGAGCAATAAGAGAGATTTCTCTGCCAGCAAAATACATTAGAACCTCAGACAGACAACTGGGTTAATTTTCACTTTGGCACAAGCATAATTCCTGAACAGGCACTTAATAAGTTGAGAAATACCTGAACATGCAGGCTTAATATTTGCTTTTTAGAAGCTTCCTTCTGACAGACATTTGAATGCTCAAATGAGGAGTGAATACAGGGCTTTAGTAAGAGTAGCTAAATAATTTATGTCATTAAGATTTCTTTCTTTTCACTTACTGTATTTATAACTGGCAGTGATTTCCTATTTTGCACTTTTGCTTTAAGAATGACTTTCAAAACACCAAGTGTCTGTTCCGTAGGGACTTTTTTCTCTGTTTATACTTGCCCTTTAAATGTATAAAGTAGTCTAATGTAAATGACAGCTTTTGGACTTTGCCCTAAATACACAACAGTATAAGCTATTTTACTTTTTTTCCTGCAGTTACCACATTTATTGTAGCTCTTTATTTTCTCCACACTAGATTTCTTGGATTTCACTTTTTGGTAGCAGTATTTCTGTGTATCTGTGGAAGAACACTGATCATTTTGCCCAAATCATCATTGTTTTTTAATGCAAATAGGAAAAAAAAAAATTTTAACAAATTGTAGCCAAAGTTTTTACAAATGACTGTTGCAAAAATGGCATGTTGAGGAGTTACTGTAATTAACTGAGGTCCTGATCCTGTAAAATTATTCTGTGGGTATGTTGCTTTATGTAAATACCTTTTACATTAATGGAACTTTTCTGGTTGTGTGAATTTAAGCGTGCGCAGATTTTTGGAGAATCAGGATCAACATTTTCAGGTGCTGCACTTTATGTTAAATAATTCATTAGACACATTAATATCAGTGGAGAGGATTTTATATCCATGTTCTTAATCCTGCACGGGGCGTGTTTTATGGGTGTACACACGTACTCTTTCCTGTGGACCTACAGGAATTTTGTATGCTCAGAAGACGTGATGCCAGATTCCGGGTGTCCGCACAGTGTATCCCACTCTAGAGGTCACGTAGTTCAGCATGCATCTCACATGGTGTGGCGATATCAGATGATCAGCATATTTGAACACTCATCTGGTGTACAACTCTTGATTCCGGTGAGGTAAGACTAGTGACTTGAAAATCAGTTTTGTCTACAAAAAAATTTATGATGCACTCGTAGGGGAAGCAGATCCCTCAGCCGTAGCCAAATCATAGCTGCCGCTGTGCTGAAGCTGCTGACTAATACATGACAGGACTGCTGCCAAGACTGTTCTGCTCATTTACAGAGGTCCAGGATGACTCAAAACAGCACATGTTCCACATTAGTGCCCAGAGGCAATTGCTGTTTACATCATGACAATGTCAATTATCACCTACAACACTCCTGCAAGGAGTAAAATGGCACTGACAAAGATGCAATTATTTGGCCATTTGCTTCCTTAGTTCTCTGATAATGTCGGTGTCTGACTGCTTCTCTAGTGATGCTTTTAAGACTACCGTGTCCTGCAACTGCTGTGTGTTTAAAGCTACAGCTTCTCCCTGCATGTGCACATCTCTGCGAGGGGAAATGCGCTGTTTAAAAAAAAGCTCCTACCACTCGGACTTGCCAGATCAAGCAATGTTGTAATTCTGTTGGAGAAGCTAGATAGATCATTGCAATGGAGTAAGCAAATCAGGGTTTGACAGAAAGAATGGGTGAGTGTATGGGGGGGGGGGGGGGGGGCAGATTTTCAGCACCTGCAGTTATTTAACTTCTGCAGTGTTATATTTAAATCCTAGATAAATAGTTAAATAGGCCCTGGCTGCCAGTTTCACCACTGCTGCAGAGTTTGCAGATGACCACTGCTCTGATGGAAGAGGAGGGAGAAATATCAGTGTGACTCAGTGTAGTGCCAGCTGAGCGACACCCAGGGATCGTTTGCTCTCCAGGGAACAGTGGAGACCAGAGGTGACAATACTGAGTTCAGTCCCTAGGTCTCTAGCACAGCTTCAGTGTCAAGAGCTGGGCAGAAAAGCTGTAAATGGGCTTACGCCCTGCTGCCACTGGGTCTTCGTGCTGCATTACTGGCTCTGACTCTGTTTTATGTACAAATGCTTGTTCCTTTGAGGCTGGCCTTTACATCTGCCCTGTTCCTCGGAGGTGTCCCTGGGAGAATTGAACATAAGAGGTTAAAAACGCTGGTACCCGCTTATCTTTTGTGCAAATGTTGTGGATGGAGATCCACAAGGTCGGCAGGAGAAGCAGCCAAGGGAGGGACTCTTACGGCAGCAAGACGGTCCTGTTTTGGCTCAACAATGTGGAATAAGCAGATAAATGGTTTCTGCACAGAATCTTGAAGGCCACGGTGCCCGGAGTGAGACCTTTTGCTTAATTATCTGTGAAATGAATACTAAAGTACACACACCAGAATATGTTAATGAGCTTAAAGATGTACATGCTAAACATATATGACTATAGTACTTGACTCTCCACCCAAATCACGTTAAACACCAGCCCGGGGAGGGGAACAGTTAAGGTTAGGGTATAAAGGATATTGAGGAAACCACCCCCGGGGGGAGACAAGAGATTGAAGACTCCAAAGAGGCAGGCAGCAGGCTGTGCTCCTTCTCCTCCACTCAAGAGAGGGACGCCTTCTTGGTTAGCATTGCGCCTTCACCTTCTGGTGAGGAATACCGGGGATAGTATTTTGCTAGCACTATTGTCTTATATTGGCGCTATTGCAGGAAGTGCATTTATCAATGGCAGTTCCAAATTTTTCTATCTGTCGTCTTAATACATTACATATCTTTTTTTAACTTTGTGAAACTCTCCCAGTGAAAAGTCCTTTGAGGGGCTCTGACAGGCAAACGTTGGCTCTGCTAAGTGGCTACACATGTAATCCTTTGGACATAAACCATTGACCAAGTCTGGGACTAAGACTGGACCTAGCTGCACCTAGGCTCGAGGTTAGAAAGCAAGGGGGTCCTTTCTGAACATCGTGACTCAACAGGAGGGCCTCCCTCAGCCACGCGTCAGACTCGTACCCTTTTACGTGACAGTCCCTCTGAAGTTCCACAAGTGTTACTAGTCGGTGCCACTTTGGCACCGCTTACAGGAGCAGCGGGAAGGCAGCGGGTGCAGCCAGGCCGCTCTTCCAGGCTGCACTGGGGGAGCGCTGGCAGGGGCTCTGCCTGCTGCTGTTTGTCCTGCCCAGAAAGACTCTCTTCTCTCCAGCAGGACAGTAATCTGGCACAACTTTATGGCTAAATTTGTTTTAGGGAGAAAAAGAAAGGGGGGGGGGGGGGGGAAGCTGGCAGCTTTATTTCTTCGTTAGTTTCTTATTTAGAGTATGTACTAATGATGTATTTAACAGAAAATTTGGAGCAGGACTGAGTTCATTGAATAGTTGTTTCCTTACCACTGGACAAGATGCATCCCATCTTGCCTTCAGGGAGAGCTAATATAACTTTTTCTGTGAGATTCCATTTGGAAAAATCTATGTTGTTGAAGCATAACTTTTCTTCCTGAATCTCTCCCTTTCAGTAGTAGATTGTCAACTTCAGAAAAAACTGAAAGAATCTGATGATGAAGCTGAAACATTTTGTTTCATCATTTTCAGAATAGCAGATTTAGGGAATTCACTCCAAGTCAAAAATTTATTGACTACATTTATATTGTTACATGGTCAAAGAGTGGAAATCAAAATGAATTCCCCTGAAGAGTTTTTTAATGTCATAGGAAATGTTTTTATTCTTTTGAATTGTAACAAATCTGCAACGTGTACAAATTGCAGACTATCCTGTAAAACTGTAGGGTTTTGTTATAGTTTGTGCTAGTAACAGGGATGAATTTTACAAAGATGTTTATTTTTTCACACAATTAAAATAGAGATTTTGGGTTGTTTCTTTCACCTCTCGCCTTCCCTTTCCAGAATGAAGGCAGGTATAAAGCAAATATGAGGGATTAGCGGACTAATCTTTAAACAGGAATTTTATTCTGGACTTGTTGAGATAAGCTATCTGTTGATGGGCCATGATCAGCCAAATCGTGCTGCTTGTTGGAAGAGTGAATGTTTATGCAGTGCTCTCCAGGACAAAATTCACTAAACTCACTGGCAGCCTTAAGTGAACTTACGTATGGAATTCTGCTTCACAAGAAAAGCCAGTGTCAATCACATGAATTGCTTATGCAACAAAATGTTGCTCTTTGATAGTGGCATTTATAAGTTGCAAGGGAAGTTTTTATCCTTCTCAGTGATTAGGGCTGAAAACCTAATTATAACATGTTATAACATCACGTGATGCATTCCTGCAGCTATTGCTCCCTTCGAACACACGTAATTGGCTGCAGAAGCAATTGCAGTTCTTGTTGTAATAGAAAATAGCAACATACTCTGAGAACCTTAGTGAAAGAAATCTGAGATAGCATTCTGTAGCAAACCCCTTTACTGACCTCAGGAAGGTTTTTGATGATGAGCTAATGCAGAACCCACTATCAACCATTGTGGTAGAGGAGTCGGACATTATTATTATTATTGTTTTAAAGCGAAAATGGACAAGTGAGATCTGCAATTTACTCCTGGCCATCTGCGCGTGCAATGATATTATCTTCCCTTTCATCTTGGAATAACCTAGAACTCAACTCAGTTTGTCTGATTAATTTACCCAGACAATGAATTTAAATTAAACAGTGGCAAAACCTGGTCTATAAGGAAGTCAGTGTTTGAGCACGGTTATTGCTAGCATAAGGAGCTACAACGCTTAGTTTAATAATTGTGGAATATTTGTTGTATTAGTGCTATAGGAGGAGCCCAAGTACAGAATACAGGATTACTGTTTTAAAAGGAAGAAGCTCAACTAGGCTTTATTTTTAAATGGGTCAGTTAGAGCACAGATGTTTGATGGAACAGAAATGGCTGATTAATTAAATTGCACAGGAACACATTCTCTAGCCTTGTTCTTCAAAACACTGCCAAATGCTAATCAGAGTGATTGACTCTTTAAATACTGTCACTGGGGTGCTGGGTTGCTGATCTGCCATGAAAGAGGAAGATTGTATGTGTAATTCCCAAACTATTAGAAAATTCCCTACTTCATGCCAGTGAACAATGGGCTTTGACTTATTTGACCAACCTGGCCAGAATGAACCAGTAATGGCAAAAGAGCTCTCCATGTTACATACAAAATTCAAGTTAGTGTAGCATGAATACCGTGTGACTTGCTGTATGTGCACAGGTGTTTGGATTAGTTAATAGACCTACATTTCTTCCTTAATTGTGTCTGCCAGGCAAGTCTGCACATCCCACAAAAAAATCATCTCTCTGTGACTTATTATGGTCTAGCTCTAAAAAAGAAATACACGAAATGTTCTAAGGTTACAATTTTATACATTAGCTTTTACACCAATCCTTTAGACATAAGAGGCTCGATCAAGTTCAAGAATCTTGTTTGCTTCCTGTGTTCAGAGAGAAAATAAATTTAACCTATACACAGAAGATCATGAGCCATGATGTTATGGTTATGGCATATGGCTATAAATACGTATTTTGCTTAGAATTTTTCAGTTCTAAGAGAGGAAATTTTCTCAGTGTTTTATTTATAAAGGAGATCACGGTTACAGACTAGGACATATTTAGTGTAGTTGAATTAGTTTATTGGACCTCAAGAAGAGTTGAACTAAGGGAACAGCTGTAATCTGTTATTTTTCATTTAAGAATGCTTTCTGACTTGGATTTTGCAGACAAAAATCGCTGAAGTTGGATTTCAGCAATCCAGGTTGAGTAAGAGTTAACAAAAAAAGATTCTGCAAAAAAGGTGAGATTTAAGATACCTAAGTAGGGGAATATATACTGTATCCTTAGCCCTGTGTGCCTCAGAAAGTTGTTCTTATAAACAAGAAGAAAATATAGACACTTCACAGAGTTTGTGTGAGCTGTACCTCCGTTACAAGAATCACAGATACGCACACTGTGCCCCAATTGTGCAGGGTTTCAGTGTGGAGGTTCTTTTTTTTCCTTTGCTACCTTCAGCACTCATTTTGTCATTCTGAACGCTGTGAGTTCTTCATCCTGCAAACTTGAATAGCCTTTCGAAGTGTTTACTTTCAGAGCCTTCAGACAAAGTCAGTATTTATTTTCTGTATTGTTTCGTAAGATTTTTTTTTCGATATCATAATTTGGATTTTTAAAATGTGTCTATTCTGTTTTTTAATGTTTCTATTCTATATGGACTTGGTAGTGCTAGGTTAACAGTTAGACTCAATGATCTTTAGGGTCTTTTCTAACCTAAACTATTCTATGACTCTATTTAAACAGGTGTATGTGACCTGTATAATTTAATTTGTGTCCCAAATATCAGTGGGGATGTGTGAGCCTGAAATACCAGCAATTCCATTGAATATATGTCGATTTAGAAGAATAAGAAGGGAAACAGCCAGTTACATCTGTGGTATGTCAGATGCTTTAGTGTCTGGGATGTGTTTTGTTAGAAATCACTCTTCCAGTCCCACCTAAAGGAGCCAAATATATGAGTCATACTTATCATGGTATGTGCCATAGAAACCTGGGACAGCCCTTACTGGGGAGCTCCTAATGGAGCTCGGTTAGTAATGAGCTTAATCTTAAGAAAGCTGTGGCAAATTTTTCCATAGTGTTTGTGAGCTACTTGAGTTCTGACTGAAACCTATGGGGCCTCTGGAACATCCAGCAAAGATGGTTTCTATCACTTATATTTGATATCTGTTAATTGTGTCACTGATTCTTAGTCATTGTGGTCTTGAACTAGACTGGAATTGGGTATTAGTGATGTGAGACCTTATCTGCTGCATGCAAATGGCTTTTAGTACTTCATAATTCTTGGACAACTTTTAAGGATCTAGATGATCTAGTCACTTAATATGAGACCTGGCTATTTATTTATTGAGTTGCTTACCTAAGTTAGGCATTTTTGAATGAATTCTGCCTGACTGATTGATGAAGATATTGAATGGTTACTTCTAGGCTTGTTTTCCTTTTTATACTGCTGTCCATTTCCAGAAGCAATGGTATTCAGACAGTACTGAAAACTATTAGAGCTGCATAGTTGGAGCACCATTTTCCAAAGTATTGTTTCTGCACCTATAATTTCTGGATAAATTTGTAAATGTTCACATATTTACTTGAGGCAAGCTCAGTTCAACTGTGAAGTAAATTTTATCTTCTGTTTTCTCCTCCCCACCCCCCCACCCCCCCCACCCCCCCCCCCGAGATGGCAATGAAGCTATACCTTCTTCATTTAAAATTTTTATTTCAGGTGGAAAATGTACTAGAAATTAAACTAGTGTGCAGCACAAAAGAAATATTTTGAATGTGTTTGTGAAAAATCTTATGTAGTTTTATTGGTGCTAGTTATGATCTTGGAGATACCTTTCAAAGGATGTTCAGTTTTCTGAAAGGAATTGAAGCAGAGACATTCTGACATTAATAAGTAAGAGGGAGTAAATAATAGGTATTATTTGCACAGAGGAAAATGATTTGAGTGTAACATAATAAGATAATACAAAGAAATTAAGTGGTAAAAAGATTTTGGTTTAACAGCAAAACCTGCATGCTGAAAATTTGCTATTAATTTAATTTCACTGCAAGTTCCCTGTGAAATTTTAAGTCTCAGGGGGTCATTTGTCAAATCTTCAGTTAATGTTTCATTAAAAGTAATTTAAACTTGTGGGGAATGTAAGTAAAATTTGCAAGTGTACATTATCTCCCCCCAGCTTCACACTGTCTTGACCCTTCTGGCTAACTTTGGCTGCAGCTCATCAAATATTGAGCAGCTGTTAGTGTAATTGCATTCACTCCACATCCCTATAAAAGATAATCAAGTCTGGGCTTGCCAGGCAGGCCAAGCAAAGGAGAGGAGCTAACAAAAAAAAAAGGGGGGAGGAGAGAAAGAAAAAGACCATTGCCAACATATTCCATCCTGAGCTGGGATTAATGAAATTAACTGTCGCTTTTCCTTGGCAATTGTCGCATCCATGCTGTTCAGAGGAAGGTGCAAGTTCAGTACCATCTTAGGAGTTTTTTGATGCTGCTACTCCTGGTGTTTATCAAAAAGAAAATATGAATTAGAACATTTAAAACATAAAGATAAGCCTAGTTCTTAAAAATATTTAAGAATATTCAATAGCCCTAGTCGAGAGTGGTTCAGAATGAGAGAGACAATGGTGACAGAGTTGAGAAGACTTGCAGGTGTCTTAAGAGCACACCTGTGAGAAGAGTACATGGATAAGGCTGCTCCTGTCCTTTTTATCCTATGCTAAGTTAATGGACATTTAAGAGGAAGAAATTGTTTTTATTAGTATTTCTAAATACTTGGGCTGATATTTTCTAAGACTTACATGTAGGCATAACTTTAATTTTAAAGAACACTGTGCACCTATTTTAATGAAGATATTTAATTTTCTGACCAGGCAGGTGAATTGTAAGCTCTTTCAAGAAGGAAAAACCCTGTGAAATGTCACAAATGGTCTTTGATACTTTTGCACATAAATCGTAATGTGTGTATATATTTATCCCATTAGAGATGAGGTTTACTGGCATGATTAGAAACTATTGTACATGATTTTGGTGGTAATGAATTTGCTTAAATATATTTGGCCTGATTAACACCAGCTGAACTTAATTTATTACATGTGTGATTGACTGCAATATGGTGTTTTACCTAGTTTCACCAGTGTGACTGGGAAGAGTCTTGCCCCGTATGAGTTAGCCTGGTGCATGGCAGAGTCTTCAAGAAAACTGTCGTGCCTGCTTAGTGTCCATGAAAAGGAAATCCATTCTAGCAGATCTGGAGAAGTAGCTAGCGGTAGTGCTGTGACAATTTCAATTAAAGGTCTGAGAATGGTAATTATGTTTACATACCAGCAGTCTGATTAAATGTAAACTAATTATGTGAAAAGCTTAAACTGTGACCTGAATTACTCTTGCTGAATCACAGTTGAATTTCAGCAGAGTTTTTGGATAACACATTATCATTACAGAAGCTTTCTTTTTTGTAGATGTGTTGGATATTACCGATATTACTGGGATAATCTGACCTTCCTTTCCCTACTTCCATCCAGCTTCAAGGATAACTTGTAGCTATTTTTGGATTGAGGTCTTCAAAACCCTATTCATAAAGCAAGAGGTATTCAGGTCCACCAGTACAAGAATCTGGGGAATACGAGATTGTTGTGCAGATAATTCATCTTTTGAAGCAAATATGAGTTCAGAAGGATTTGCTATGCTGGCTTTAGAGGGACTTGGGCAGGTGGGATGTGGGCAGTGTCTGTGCCCAGCTCTCCTCGTTGAACCCTCTCAGTCCTCTGAGAAGGAAGGATGATCCTGGTGGCCTGTTGTGCAAGTTGATCAGCTGAGAAAGAGTTTGTGACCCTCTCAAAGCCACCTGAAGACAACAGCTGAGAGAAGTTCTGAGATATTTTAAGGATCAAGTGCACAACTGGGTACTGTAACCCTAGAGGACATCTTCTCCAGAAGAGAGATAAAATTTGTTTAACATAACCTACAGCCTACCCTGTGCTGGAGTTCAACTAGTGATCTAGAACAAAAGCCTTGGAAACTTACCCAGTATGTATGGCATCATGATCCAACACCAATATAAACTGCAATTCTGAACCACTAATACACAGCAAAATCACAGAATTGAAGAATAGTTCAGGTTGGAAAGGACTTCAGGTGATACTGATACCTGGTCACCCTCTCTGCACAAAGCAGGACTGAATTCAGTGTTAGATTAGGTTGCTTAAACCCTGAAAGTCCTCTCTGTATGCTATTGTAGTTCCAATGTTTCCACTAGAGGACAAAGACCAGTGGGTTTGAATGGAAAAAGAACTGCATCAAAGTGTTGACTGGTTCACATATCCTTTTGATATAATATAAATCAGTCTCAGGGCCTGAACCACTAACTTGAATGTAACATCCCATGATCCTTTCATGGGATTTCAATATCAAGATCAAAATACATAGAAAAACTGAGCTCTTTATCCAACACTGAACATCATCCCTGAACTTCAGATTTGCAAATTGTATGTCTTTTTTTAATACTCATAAAAATGTGAACAAACATGGCAACAAAGCAAAGACTGTTATGGTACTGTGAAAAGATATCTTCACAACTTTTGGCCAGCGGAAAAGGACCTGGGGATGTTGTCAATAGCTGGCTGAACATGAGCCAGCAGTGTGCCCAGGTGAAGGCCAACAGCATCCTGGCTTGTATCAGAAATAGTGTGGCCAGCAGGACTCGGGCAGTGATTGTTCCCTTGTACTCAGCACTGGTGAGGCCACACCTGCAGCACTGTGTTCCGTTTTGGGCCCCTCACTACAAGAAAGACATTGAGGTGCTGTAGTGTGTCCAAAGAATGGCAACGAAGCTGGTGAAGGGTGTAGAGCACAAGTCTGATGAGGAGCAGCTGAGGGAACTGGGGTTGTTTAGCCTGGAGAAAAGGAGGCTGAGGGGAAACCTTATCATTCTCTACAGCTACCTGAAAGGAGGTTGTAGCCAGTGAGTGTGGGTCTCTTCTCCCAAGTAACAAGCGGTAGGACGAGAGGAAATGGCCTCAAGTTGCACCAGGGGAAGTTTAGATTGGATATTAGGAAAAATTTCTTCACCAAAAGGGTTGCCAAGCATTGGAACAGGCTCCCCAGGGAAGTGGTTGAGTCACCATCCCTGGAGGTATTTAAAAGATGTGTAGATTTGGCACTTGGGGACATGGTTTAGTGGTGGACTTGGCAGTGCTGGGTTAATGGTTGGACTTGATGATCTTAAAGGTCTTTTCCAATCAAAACAATTCTATGATTCTATAAGTGATTGCTCTCATGGTTAAAGGATGACAGTGCCTCCAGTTCTAAAAATGTAACATTCTAAATTGATCTGTGAATAGGTCTTAGAGTAAGTCTGACTCTTTCTGTTCCTAGTCCAAAAGGAGCAGAGCCTTAATTACCTGCAGTGGTTTTGTTTCTGTTCTCCAAAGGACTTCTACAAGAGCTGCTCCAACTGGTTGTTTGCTTCCATGTGCTACAGATTACAGACAATTCCCATAGCAGAAACAAATCACAGCAAATTATCTTCCTTTCTATTTTCTTCTTTCTACAGGAATTTATTTCTGGCTTTATTCATTGCCTACATGGAAGAGAAGACTGGCAGAAACATTCTGCAGAGACTAAATACAACCACATCTCAGTTTCTTTTCATAGCTTGTTTCCAATATTATGAGTTAAAACATCAGTTAAAATACCTCCGTATCTTTTCAAGTGTTTTATTCATCCTTTAAACCCAAACCTTCTGAATTAGTTCTCTTGGCTCCACTTTTCTCATCAGAATTATGGGGAATTTCTGGACTGCTGGAACAGCATTTATTGGGGGCAGGAAGAAAAAAAGAAATATTTACTTGGTGTTTTAATACATAAAAGATAGCTGGGTTCTGCAAAAACATAAGTAAATAAAGTTTACTTTTAAAGTAAACTGACCTTAGTGCTCTTGAAACAAGTTGATATCAATATTTGGAACACAAATTACTGCAGTGATATTTATAGGGCATAATCTGTTAATTATAGAAATTCATGGGCTTTAAAGGCATTTGGTAGCAAAATCCTCAATTTCTAGTATTACTGGCAAGCTGTTTATATTGTTGCATGGAAGCGTGTCTGTTTGTTTTTATGTACTCACTGTTTTTTTCATACGGGATAATTTAACACTGTTGGAGGTAATTGAGGTTCAGGAATAGCATATGTAGAATTTTGGTCATGCAGTGCATCTTGTGGTTTCCGCTGTGTTAAAGAATTGGCACACACATATAGTCTTTGCCTTCCAAACCTTACGCTTAACCTTGCAAATTCAAAAACTTTTTTTTTCTTCTCCCTGTAGTAGTGCAATGCAGCAATCAGCCTGGGGAGCCTTTCAATGCTTCTCTGCTTGTGATGCTTAGAGAAACCGGATGCACAAGTAGTCCCCTGTTTTCCAGTAAGTACTGCTGCCTTTGTCAACAGCCATTTCACAGGTTTAGAAGTAATGAATAGCATCCTTTGGAGGATCCTAGAGATCAGGGAGAATTGTTATGTTTTTCTTGGATATCTCTTCACTAGTCAGGCAAATAAGTACAAAAGTGCTCAAGTGTTTCAGCTAGAGATGAAAAAGTGCTATTTCATCTTTAAAATCCAGAACTGCTCTGGTCCTTCTCTGCATCTTAATTAAGTTTTCTCCACTTTTTTTTTTTATGATGTTATTACTTTTTTGTCCTTATAGTTCAGACTTCAGCTCTGGAAACTTAACTGTCATGCTGACTTTTAACATCTCCAGGATTAGAAGTAATCCGTACCCTACAGTTTTAATTTTCTGATGATTTGCAGGATTTCATTAAACAGGTGTTTAACTAGGTACAGTTCCTGGGGATTTAGGCAAAATTAAACTTTTCCAATTAATAAGGATTTTGCCACCTTTTAAATAATTTTCAAAGTTTATTTTAAACAGCCAAGGAGATGAATCTAAGCACCAGTAATCTCCTCAACAATTTTCCTAACTGTATGCTGAAAAAAACTCGACTAGTTTTTTTTTTTTAACTGGTGGACTAGATTTTAATCATCAGATCTCAGGGAACTTCTGCATTCCAATTAGTATTAATGTGATAAATATGTGCATATCACACAACAGATTTAAACCTTGTTCTCAATCTTTGATGAATCAGAACTTTGTTTCACGTTGCCAAGTATTCTGGTCTCCTTTTCAGTCATGCTTATCAGGAGATTGCTTTGGGGTATAATCCATACTGACAATCTCAGAAGCTGCCTTTTTAATTATTTATTGCTTTGGTATCCCTTCCTGTGTTAAACCTTGACCTGCCTGAAAGGATTGGAGACTTATTTGAGGGGAAGAAAAAATTAAATTTTTAGAAAAACAACAACAAAAAACTTCTTGTTGACACTGGAGAAATCAGCATATCACATCACTTTACTAACTTACTGCTTTGGCCTTGTTAGTTCAAACCTGGTTTTCTTTCATCCTATTGTTGCTTTTGTGTCAGTTTCTTTTACTTCGTCTCAGTGAAGAGTCAAACTGTTTTCCTTTGAGAGCCTGTTTGTGCAGTTTGGGGAATAGTCTTGTTCCTATATCTGTTTTAGCCATGGTGCTGTTGAAGTCACAAGCAAAGAGGTTTATCGTAGTAGTGTATTTTTATTAGGAATGGGACTAAAAGTGTCTTAGCGTTGGCATTGTCTGTTACTGTTTCTGACTTTGGATCAAGTTCTCGAGTTTATGTTATCACTGATAACTCGTTGTTGTGATTAAGTACATGAACTCTCCCTGAACACTGCCTGAAGGAGCTGTGTGCTACTGCACAGCTAGGTTTTAGTCCAGTTTGATTTCTGAGGAACAAGCATAAGCTTCTCTGCAGAAACGTTTATAATATTAATTAGATTGCCAAATGGGTGTTGCTTCCACCTCTGGTCATGGTCTGGATAAGGCAGGTAGCTGAACTGTCTGCTTTTCTGCCATCACGCTGCTGTTTCTAGTCGGGCTTATTCTGACCTATTGGAGTGGGAATAAGAATCTCCTCTTAAAGTATTATGTTGCTTTGAGATTCTTCTGAACCAAGCTGAAGCAAATTTAACATTCTCACTCCTAACACAAGAATTTACATTATTTTTCCACTTAGAGAGTTTAGCCTCGGAGACAGCAGTTTGTTCAGAAGTTCCTAGACCTATTAACAGACCTTCTCTTTTATCTGACTCCAAGTGAAAACAGTTTTGCTTTAGTTCAATATGTTTGAAATGGTGTGACAGCATATGCAATGCTAAGCTTTGAAAAGTCACAGAGCTGGATGTCATCAACCTAGAAGTGACAAATCACATCATGCTGATTAACAGCATTACCTGGAGGAAGGATAGTGATGTGACATTGCACTAGATCTGATCAAGAACCTTAAGGGATCCTATAAATAATGTCTGTATAGGGCTGAAGACAAATCTCCTTTTGATGCAGACAGACATCTGCTTGTTAAAATAAGACTTATGTCTAGTCAAAGCAGTGCCAGTCTAGCCCGTGTTACATTGCAAAGGACACGTTAGGATATTATACCTTACAATCAACATTATTAACTGCAGCACTCTGATAACCAGTGCTAAAACACTACCAGACTGACTACATTAATAAATCATTAAAAAGCTCTGATGAGCTGCGTGTATGCTACATGACGGATATCTCAAATGATTTCCCAGTAGAGATGACTTGTCAGTAAAGAACACTTTGAGTAAGCCACATTGCCTCTCGTATAGCCTTAGTAGCCAATACGTGGAGCAAAGATATTTAAAGACCTGGTCTAATAATGTGGATGGCATAAATATGTATTTGAATATGTTCATTAGATTATCTTAGGCTGATATTGCATCTTTCTAATGTTTAATTACAGGGGAGCATGTTTCCTGAGAACTATGTAATCAAACCAGCAAATTCTAAGGAATTATTTGGAATACCGGCAGGCTTAATGTAATATGTGTCATCTTGAGGTCTGGACTGAGAACATTCCTACAAAGCAGCATAAGATGATTTGAAATGGCCATAATAATTAAAAAAAAAAAAAAAAAAAAAAAAAGGAATATTTTAAAAAGAAAAAAGAGAAGTGAACAGAATATTTCTTGCTTACTGCTGATTCAGTTCTGACAGATGAAATTATCTGTGTTATAATCTCCAATACTTGCATGACTGGCCAGGTAATATATAGAGGAAGTACCAAAAGGAGGAGGATTAGTGACAAGTGGTTGCAAGAGAAGTCATCTCCAGCAACAGAACGAGGAAGAATTATGCTGAAGTGGTTTAGCATTTTCAGACAGAGGGAGGTGTGTGTATATTTAATGAACTTGTTGCAGTGGTATTATTTACAGCTAACGAAGTGCTACCAAATGTTTACATTTATTTGATATCCTTTCCATATCCACATAAGGGTGCAGATTGTAACATTTTTATGAGCTCTCTCTGGAGCTGACCAATACAACAGAGCAGACAAGGAATAATTATTGTAGACATACTCCAAAGAGTGCATTGAGCACGTTGTTACTATGAGATGCCTAAAAATAGCATCCCAGGACTTGCCTGGAGAGCTCTCGTCTGTGCTGAAGAAGAATGGATATGCCACTTAGAGCCTATTATTTAATGAGAAAGGCAATGTTGACACAAACTAAATTGCTTTAAAGCAAGGTCAGTCATTTTTCATAAAGAGAAAGCCTTGTGTTTCTACCAGTCAACAGTTCCCACTGGTGACCTGATTAGGCTGACACAGATACAGGGATGGAAGAAATTATTCAACTATATTTAAATACAGATACGCTTCTGGTTTTCAGTTTAGCTGAGCTGAACAAATATTAGCTTGGAATGATCTGAAACTGAAACATTTCAATAAATTGAATATTTTTTTGTGGGTCAAATGAAAAACTATATCCAGCCATGAGTAAATTGAAATTTCAACTGCCCTTAATAAAAGCAAAAGGCTTGACTCATAAAATGGAAAAGGCTGAAGTCAAGTTCTAATTTGCAAGGCAGTGCAGCTTGAAACTATTTTTCTTTTATTTATTATGAATAAACTTTTCCTAGAGAAAAATCCTTCAGCCCTATATTTCAAAAATAAGTGCATGTATTTCAGGGGGAAAAGCAGAATCTACATTGCTTATTCAGTTCTCCCCAGTCACAAAATACTGTTCTTGGTGGAGATGAAAGCTAACTCTTTCTGTACTTGTGAGAAAAGTTTCATTTTGGAACAGAATGTCTCCTCACATAACAAATCACCTGCTTCCCCCTTTATTTCAACTTCCAGAATTTGTCAAGATTGGAGTCTAGCTGGAACTTGAAGTGGAGAAATAAATCATAAAGTTGAGTGGGGGTGGCAATAAGTACTCTTCCTTCTCTCACCTTGGTGTTCCCGGGGCTGTTTCTTACACTTTTTTCCTCATCCTCACTGCCAGGCACCATTTTGCCCTTTTCTAAATACCTTTTTTCAGAGGCTGCCCCCAGCGTCGCTGAGGGCCTCAGCCGTGCCCTGTGGTGGCGCCATTGCAGAACCAGCTGGAACTGGTTGTGTCTGGCTTGGGGCAGCCCTGGACTCTCCTCACAGAGACCCCCGCAGCCCTGTGGTGCTGTGGGGTGCCAGCGCGAGAGTTTGGGGACATGGGGCGGGGGAGTCTCTGCTGAAAAAATACAGTTTTGGAGAAACAATATGAAGGAAAAAGAGGTATGTCACTTGAGCCATGAGAGAGTATTTCCAGTGGTTGCGTGAAAGAACATAGAATCAGGAGGAGAAAACGAAGTAGAGCCTTCCTCTACACTATTAGTTTTAATGGGGGAGCCTGTACTAAATCAGAACTAAGAGATGTGACCCAAAAAAAGCTGCTATTAAAAAGACTGTAGAGGAGAGCTATCACCAGAGAATATTCAGTCTGTTACAGGAATGAGGAGGTGGGAGAACACAGAGGAAGGAGGATTTGAGGCCAGAGGATGCCTTCTAAATTATAAATACATTGTACACATTAGGCTTTCGACACTGTCTCCCCTAACGTCTTCCCTTAGGCAAGCTGATGAACTGGACCGGGAGGTACACAGTCTACAGACTATTTTAAAGTAACAAGAATTATGTTCACCAAGGAAAAAAAAATTAGGTGAATAGCTGCTGAGTTTTGTGTTGTTCAGTTGAGTCCCTCTCACAGCCACTTCAGTGTCTCTTCTCTGTGGCATCGTTAGTTTCTCATGAACCTTGGCCTTGTGCTTTCTTCATTTGTTTCATTTTGTTTTAGCAGAATATCATTTATGGAGGAGAAATCTGGCAAATATAATGTGATCCAATGCAGACCTACTTGTTCTGTTTCTTCATATCAGATAGATGATGCCCACTTCAACTTTTGTGTGTGTCAAAGCTGAAGCCCTGTAACGTCATTTTATCTATCAGTGTTAAACATTTACATTTCCAGAGTTTTCAGGAGAAGTGTTCTGGCTATTTGGGTATAATGAACAAAACATTTACAGCAATTGCCTGTTCTCGCTATTCATGGGCGCACAAGAAATCCATCAGCGCAGTACATCTTTTCAGAAGGATTTGGACCCCGACAGCCTGACACCACTGCCTTGGAGCCACATGACTGAAAGATTTTCCTGAGGAAATGAAAAAGATTTACTGGGGAGCCCGTGATCTGAACATTTCCAGGCTGGTGAAGTAGAAGAAATCGGAAAACTGGTCATGGTAAGAAAAATTACTTTCTGCACCTCTATTATTGTTGCCTTAAATTTTTTACATTATATTCATTTGTTTTGTATTGCTGGGCGCATTGCATATCAAATCTTCAATGTTTTTGGCAAGTCTCTTAATCTGTGGCAAACAATAACCCTCTCATTCTCCCCATATCTTTAACAATTATCATTTGAAAGTCCTTTGCAATGAAGAAGTAAGAGAGAATTTTGTTTTTTCCACGTTTTTTTAATAGCTTGAAGAATTATTGTGGAGAAGAAATAGTTGCTGTAATTGGTCTAGAACTAATGAAAGAGGAGCTCTGATGAAACATATTGATATTTACCGCAGTCTGCCTACAGAAGCAATTTTCTTCATTAATTCCTTTTTTCCCTTTAAATTCAAATTAATCTGGGGATAGCAAATATTAAATGCTCACCACTTAGAAGGAATGGGATTTGTCACAGAGCAGTGGCACTGTGGCATTTGTAGAGACTTTTCCATCACTAAGGGATAATCGGTTTAATGACGGTGTGAACAGATTGCTAACTGCTGTGGTGGGCTTTCTGGGCTGGAGGGAAGAGGTTAAAGTCTGGCGATGTCAGCAGGTACCTGGCAAGAAAGCACATTTGATTTCTATACCAAATGTCATGACATTTTTGTTTTGTCTTCATTTTTCTTGTGGGCTCTTGTTCTGAGAAGCAGTTTTATTGCAAAATCCCATTGTATCACATTGAAGCTTGTTTATTGTATGCTGTATTGCACTCTGGGCAGACTGAAAGGCTCTCTGCCCACTCAAGGCATAAACACAGGGTGGTGTTATTGCATTCATACAGTTAAACACACACACTAGAGGCTCTCAACTGCTTGCTTTATTCTGTGTCTCCTGCTGTATATGGTGTATCTGTGTACGACAAAGTGGGCACATTTTATTTTCAAGAAACCTGTGTACGAAGCTAGCGCAATTAAAATTGTTAAACATAATTAACAATTCTGTAGTGTCTTTGATGCTACGAAACTAACAGCTGGTCTCATTTTAGACCACTAGCTTCAATAAGCCTCAGATAAATAACTCCTCAGTCGAGACCACCTTGCTCTGCCACTTTCTGAGGTGAAGACAGAGACACAAAATCAAACCAAAGTCCCCCGACAGCTTGCCGAATGCCCTGGATGCATTCTCAGTGGCTTGTCAGCACTGCAGAAATTAGGGTACTTGTGAAGTGCAGGATGGTTTCATAGTACCAGGGATTACTTATACCAAGTTTCCACTGGTTTAAAAGGTGTGATGGATGAGATTCATACTTAAAAACATCTCTCTAATAAAAGCATATGGCTACTTAGTTATACTCCTAAAAAAACCCCCACAAACCTGCAGAAATTGCAGCTGGAAAGTGTTCGAGGACTTGGTGCTAAACATGGTGAATGTTGTGGTGTTAAATCATCAGAAACTGGTATTTGAAGTGGTGATTTCCATTGTATTTTCCTATGATTTGAACTGCCAGCATTTTCATAAGGTCTGTTAGACCTTCAAAACTAAAGCTACCTTAGTCAATGAAAGATTATTAAAGGGCTGTTGCATCCTCTCACACACTGGTGAGTGTGTTTGTACTAGTAAATAGTAAAGTACCACTGAGCAGTTTTCCAGTTTCCTGAGTGAATCTCCTGCAACAGTAATGAAGAGGGCAAGGAACCAAAAAGAAGAAAGTGCAGATAAATTCCACGTCACAAAAGAGCAGAAAATACAGCTCCTGTTCTGAGCATGTAGGAATTTGGTTTTAGTAGAGTTTTTTAGTTTCTCATGCTCAAGAAACCGTGTGCTTTCTTCCAAAACTTCAACTTCTCTTTACTGCTGGCTGTAGGGGAAATACACCCTCTTTGCATGTATGTGTGTGCCCTGAAACTAAGTAACAATGTGGGAGTGCTGACGGTCACCTGAGCTACAGGTTCAGAGCTTGATGTTTTCAGGTGCATGTAAGATAGTTTTTAATATTTGTCTTATTGCATGTGGATGGATATTGTAGTGCTGAGATTAGGTGAAACTCAGTGGGACTTCAGATCTGATGTTGCCTTCCTCTCTCCTTACAACAGTGGAGCCATTAGGCAGTCCCCGTGGCTGAGGTGTTAGAGGTCCAAGCACTTCACTAGGGAAACAACGAGGCATCATCAGGAGAACTGGAAAGATGATGGGCATTTAACTGAATGCACTTTCTTTTTTTAAAATTCAGGGTATGTAAGATACTTACTAGAATATGCAATTAACCTTCAGTTTCTAAAATTGTGATGTATTTCTTTCCTTGGAATACAGTTCCGAATGAACTGCTAGCATAACTTCAGAAACGTCCTTGAGGTATTTAATATATATTAATTTAACAGGTGATTTTTATGTACAGGTGGAGAGCCATATAAATACCCAGACTTGGTTACAAGTATTAGATTTAATCTTAGTAAGGACACTTAAAATAAAAGTGAAATATAGGTAGGCATCAATTCCCAGGTTACCTAATTAAGTGGCATCCTTGCTTTGTAATTTTTATTCTGCTAAACAAGGAAACATGTATACTAATTAAGATGACTAATAGTTATGTTCAATCTAATTATAGCACTGCCAGGAGGCACTATAATAGTTAAGGGTCTGTCAATGTTTTTACTACAAAATCTTGGCTCTTCATGGTGTACAGCTTAGCTATAATACTGTACTTGCTGCCTTACAGTGTGGTAGAAGATTTCACACTGCATGTGCTGTCCTGATTTGAATTATATTTGTATACTTGAAAGGCATACTTTTTCATAGTCTTTGAGACAGAAGGTTCAAAGTAAAAATACTGTTTATTTGTTTTGAAGCACACACAAGCAAACTTCAAAAGTTTACATTGCAACTTGTTCCATTTGCATAAATATCAATATTTGGTTGTTTATTTGAGTGGAATCTCCTACATAAGCAACTAAATAGGAAGTCTGGCAGGAGCAAGATCTGGGTGGAGCTTTGGGTTCAGTATTTTTATCTGACTTGGTTCAGACTGGCATGGATTGGAGGGTTTGCTCTGTATTTTATATGCATAGAAGGCAATGCCTTCGTCTTTACTTGGGCAGAAATGGGAAGAAAGACTGTGAAATATACCTGGGGCTCACACAGGCCCTGCTGCTCGACTGGGTGTAGGTGTTAGGTACAGGATGGGATGTTTTGAAACTGAATTCATCAACAAATCAGTAGCTGTTATGTTATGTCATGTCTGTCCTGAATGGAGAAGCTTATTGTTAGGATTAACTTTTTACCATGAACTTTTTTTTTGTGGTGGTCTTTTGATGACTCTAAAAATTGACAAAGATGAAATAGATTTGGTGAAGAATGGTACATATGGATCCAGATAATAGCCTTTTCTTTATAAAGACTGTGCTATGTCTCATAAGAAATCTGTTTAAAACTATTATTACACAAATGCTGAAAAAATTATTTCAGTTATACATGCCATACATCTGGAGAATGGCAGAAATATACCATGTCTTCTCAGAAATGAATATGAAAGAGAGGAGTTCTTTTGGTTGGATTGTGCCAATTCTGATATGGTAGGACAGGTTGGACAAATCTCACTTTAAAATAATCTAAAACTATGTTATTTGGTACACCTGTGGCAGAGCTGTTTTCTCGCTAACAAGAATGATCTTTGTGACCTGAATTTTCAGAGTAGACATTGTACAACTGGACTGGGTGTCAGAAATGATGATTGTCAGGTATGCCCTGGTGTGCTTCAGTACTGCTTATGCTGGGAAACTATCAGCAAGATCATACCACCCAAATGAACAGTGTGTCTGTAAATACCATGGGACTCATTAAGAGCCATGTCTTGGCAATTAGCAGTTTCCAAGTGGCAATGGTGAGTGAGGATTTTTTCATGGGATGAAACATCCACAGGATATTTCATGAGCTTCCAGAGTAAGAGCGAGACAGCAGGGCTGAGGCAGTAGCATTTTCCTCTAGGCTGAGATTCACAGCTCAGTATGGTCAGAAGATTAGTAGAAGGATTTGCGTTTTGTCACTGAAATGCTCACCTGCAGCATTACCATGCCAGAGTCTGACCCACTGTGAAGGAGACCAACTTAGTTTATTTTGTGCTTTTGGCCTCATTGGCTGAGGCCAGGCGTGTTTGTTCCACCTTCAGCTCTCGGAGCACTCTCTTAAGTGCCAGTTTGCTTTCTACCCCTTCTCTGAGGGCTTCTCTGAGAGGTCCAGACTCAGGTCTGTCTGTCTGGTTTTCTGCAGACACCTAACACAACTCATCCCATCTAGTAAGCATCTCTGGCTTTTGCTCAACTCAAGGTGATTTTTTTTTTTTTCTTTTAAAATCATCCTCCTTCTCCAAATGGAAGCTCCCACAAACCCAGCAAAAGCAGCTTATCAGCCTCGGCTGCTTCATCTCAGGTGTGGTGGTACCTAGTAATTAACTTAAGTACACAATAGCAAACATTCCTGATGCCCACACAGCAAAAACTTTGCATCATCATACAGAGACCCTTTCCTTTCACCCTCCCAGAGATCAGAGTTAATATTTGCACTAAGTCAACAATTTGTATTTAATGGTATCTTTTGTATGCTGCTTGCTTGCTAGAAAATTTGTCACCCTTGTAAGTGTGAGGTATTTCATTCAAGGGACCAATGAGAGAGACAGGGAAGAACAAAATAATGCAAGTTAAGCAAAAGCCTCTTAAAATGAGCTTGGAAACTTACTACTGGCTTTTGTTCCCTTATGGAGTTTCCGGTGCTGCCAGAAAGAAAAAAACCAATATATAGTCTTAGGAAATGGTATGCTGCCTGAAGCATGAAATCTGTAGCACAGTCTGAATATTTTTTTGTGTAACAGCAAGAGATTAGATAATTTTTTTCAGTGTTATTTCAACAAACAAATGGAATAAAGACTTCTAGCTGTTCATTGTCTATAGCTTACTTCTCTTTTAAGCTGGTATAAGACTGGATTAATCTCCTCAGTCTTCACTAACTTTCAGTAATTTTCTCATATCAGCTGTGGTTTTGAACAATGGTGTATGGGAATATACACATTTACAATATGGTTTTAGCCGATTTTATTTAGAATGATAATTAATAGTAATTTTCAGGGTTTTCAGCAGTCTTTGCTCCTGCTCTTTTTTGCATTTATATGCATTTGTTCTGAAAGTAGTCAAGAATCCACCAAACATAAACTGTGCACAGTGAAGGAAACTTTTGAAATCCATAGATGTAGCTGACTTTGAAGCCAAAATAAGAGTAATGACTACACAAGCAACAGTTTATTTGTTTATTTATTATTTATAGAGGCCTTCAGATGGGGAGTCCCTTTTAGATGCGCATAAACCAAAATAATCAATACTGTCTTTAATACAGTATTATTTTATGAGTTCCCTAACAGTCTTTAGCTTAGAATATGTAGGTGTGGGCATCTCCTGCTTTGGTACACACTCCTTGCTCTTTTTTTGACAAACCACAGCAATTTGGTCATAACATCCCTGAATATGGAGGTGGTTTTAGGCAACATATATTCTGATTTTAATGTGCCTGTGTTTGGGTCAGGTTGGTCCATGCATTGGAGTTAAGTGGCTTTCCTATGATGTGAAAAGCCTTACTCAAGTGTGTCTCAGAAGAAAACTTCAGTCATTGGAAATCCTGCTTGGAACTTTCAAAGTGATTATTCTAATGGTTTCAAATGAGAGACTTAGGAGTTTGAGAGGTAGGTGTTTTCACAGCCTGTCTTGGTGTCGATCACTTCACTCCTGAATTTCATTTGACGTGCCTCACCATTAAGTATAATACGGCTGTGAGAATGTAGGTCAGCGGTCTCTTTATTCTAAGTATGATTTGTTTTCAAGGGAAAAAAAAACCAAACCAACTTTAAAGGAACTGACAGAGAACAAAGAGCAGAAAAATACTTCAAACTTTTAATGACGCTTTCTACTACACACTTAAGGAACAGGTATTATGTTTCCTGGGACACTATTAACATAGCTGAATTAGCTGTATGTGCTGCCACTTTATCCTGAGACTGTCCTGATTATCATGACTTTGCTGTATGCCACTGTTCAATATGCTAACAGTCTGCCAGAAAAACAGGTCCCAAGACTGAGAGTTAGGGGCCCAGGGGCTGCAGAGTGGTGCTTTCTTAAAGAAGGTGTGTTTGCAGACTTTATAGTTCAGTAATTCCACTTCAGCTGTGTGCTCATCTGCATGACCTGTCTTTAATGTCCCTCTAAAATCCTCACACTCTGGCACAACTGTCCAAAGACTCATCTGCGTTGTGAATCAAGCAGAAGGGTTTCCCCTCTGTCTCATGGAACCTGTGGGTGTGAGATCAGTTTTGGATTTCCCGGGGAAGCTGCTTGTCACACACACACCTGAATCAGCAGAAATTGCCTGGCTTATGAGGTGTTGTATTTAAAATTCAGTTTCTTACTTCCCCTAAGACCAGGATTACCCTGGAGGCAGGCAACTGATTATTTTTCCCTTACAGCAGCACAACCCAACGCAGAATGGCCATAATGGAAGACACAAAAATGCTAAACATTAATATTTAGCATGTAGAAGCCCATATTAAAGCCCCATTATGCAAGACAGGACACAGAAGCACATTCCTGTGAACTGTACTCTAGTTGTGAGAAACAAAAGGTGACTGTACCAACTAGATGAGGGGGTTGGAGGTAGCAATGAAACAACAGTTACTACAATAAACAGCAGCCATAGCACACCAGCTGCCTAACATCACAACAGAAACAATTTTGTGTAGTTTGAGAGCACGTTCCAATGATTTCTTTCACCAAAAAGCCTCACTTTTGCATCTTAATCATTACTTGGTCAGTTTTTTTCATTCAAGGTACATCAAGGTGCTGATTGTAGAAATTAACCTGAAATATGTATTTCCCTGGTGCCTGGCTTCACGCTAGAGCAGAGATTAGATATGAGTAAGAAGTTTGTGAGGAAAAAACCTTAGTGTTAAATTTAATTTCACTCTTATGTGGGGCTTACACTCCCTCCCAAAAAAACCTGAACCCTATGTTTGCATTAAAACAAGGTGAAAAATATCTGTGCAACTGATAGAAAATAGCATACAGACAGCTGATTACTAGATTGATTGGAACTGAGATGGATTGGCACTGGGATGGATTAATTGATTTTTCTGCATTTGGCAGGAGCAAGGTCTGTCATAACAATTCTTAGCACTTCACAAACATTAACTAATCATTCACCCTCTTGCTGTCAGGTAGTAATTTTGCTTCGTATACAGATGGAAAAAACCCAGCAGTCAAGGATGAGTTACTTGCCTCAGGTGAAGCATCCTGCCAAAAGTGGAAGCAGGTTACCACCGTGTCTCAGCGCATGAATGCCATGAGGAGCTCTGTGTCCTGTGGCCCTGGGAGTTTTGATTTCATCCTGTCTTTCTGGGATACAGAGGCCAGATTAGACTGAGGTGTCTGCAGAGCTGAATAGATATAGTTTCTGGAAATACTGTGTCCTTTGCCATAGGAATGAAACCTGCAGCTACTTTCCTAATTAACAGCAGTCATTGATAAAGTATTATGAATATGGGAACATAGTGAGATTTACCTAGCCTTTTCAGTTTTGAACAAATACATAACTAGCATGGAAACCAGATGTTTCTCCCACCTGTAATATTATCTTTCATGTCCTCTTCTAACTGTGAAAACAACATTAAAATGGATGGCTATATAAAAGCCTTACAGCACTGAACTCTAGTTGTCCTGGACAGTAGAGAATTTATCTTCTTCATTGGATAGGGCCAATGCGAATTAGCAGCGAGATCAAATACAATACATCCACTAAGAGTCTCATCTCTCTGCCCTGCTTTACACTCTTTCTTCCTTTTTGGGCTGAGATATTAATAAAAAATGACAAGCTAGAAATCAATGTCAAATATAAAAAGTGTTTATTATCCATGTGAAACCTAATACTGCATTTCCTGCAGTGGCAGCAGTTGATTGATGAGGCTGACATGTACAAACATTCTCTTGTTTTGACAAGTTTGATAGAGCCTTTGACTTGATATTTTTTTTCCTGATGGATAAAAAGGAATCAGGTGTGGCAGGCTTAATATATATAGAATTTTGGGGTATAGTTATTGTCTACTGAGAAATCCTGATCTTTGGAAATAAAAATCTTTGAGATCAAGTAGCAATCTGTCTCTCCAGCCTCCCTTAGGACAGCTTTGCATATTTTCACTTCTGCAGATCATTTCCTGTGCTTCCATGCCAATGGTACGTATCCTGCCAGCCAGTACATAGTGGTAAAATCAAACATTGTTTTTCTGCCTTTACAGTCCCTGAATTTTCTTACACGTATTAACTGAGGATACCCCCTCATTCCTTTGTGCTCCATCACAAAGGAGCTTTCTCTTACAGCCTGTCTCTCCAAGGTGAAGTTGTAGGCCAGTGTGCTGCATTCAGAATTATTAGTGTCAATAAAAATTAAATGGTGAGCATTTGGTTTCACATGCTACTGCTGTTCCTGGAGTTCTCTACGTTCCAAGCACTTGGGTGCTTTTGTATGTTACAAGGAAAAGAAAAATAGACCAGTTAAATCAGACTTTGTTTAAAACAAGGGATAAAATGAGAGACAATTACAGAACTAGTTCTTAAATTGAAGATTTATATCTTCTTAAAACCTGGACTTCAAATGTTAGAAGCACAAGGCCCAAGTCCTGCTAAAGCCTAACAACACACAGTACTTAAAGTGGAAGTGTTAGTGCTACTTTCATTAAGTGTTGGATGTGCTGCCAAGTTGGTGGGATTAATTGACTCCCAAAATGAAACGACAGCTTACAAACCAGAAAGTTAACATGGTCGTTGAAATGCTGAGAGAAAGAATATATCTGACATTAACTAATTTTTATTTTCTTCCCTTATCCATGACTGATCAGATGCAAAATTTGTAGTTGTCACTCTGTGTCGCTTCTACAGTCATCTCCCACTGAGGGGTAGGGGAGGATTTGGCCAGCTCTGCTGATGGGCTTGCAAGTGATGGGCACAAAGACGATAGCCCACTTCCTCCGTGAGAGCAGAGGGAGGTAGGGGCCAGGTACTGCGGAAGGGATCAAGAATGCTGGCTGAGCAGGCATGGGGAAGGGCAATAGGGAGCAGCCAAGACTGGAGACATGGACAGAGCTACTTCTCATTACTGTGTTGTGTTTTGATTGTTAGGAAAGCCAAACCTCTGTGAAGGAGAAACTCAGGTTTCTAATATTTTCTGTCATTGTGGAAATGTGTCATATTTGGACTCTCATTCACTTCTTTTTAGGCAGTGAGCCAGCCACAGGAAGCCAGGGTTTCCATTCAGAGGCAACTGTCTCGTGACTGGGACTTCTGCCTACTGGTTCAATAGCTTTGGGATTTTGCTGTAAATATGTTATAGGGATATCAAGCTGCATAGTTGGAAAATTAAAATCACCCTTCCTAAAACATGACAAGCTGCTTTGAAATGGCTGCTCCCACAAGACTTGGAGACACAAAGCATGTTTGGGTTCAACAGTGTCTGTAAAAAACATATGTATTTCTGAAATGTCATGCTGGCAACTTTACTGTAACGGCTCGAAGGTTTTCTGGCTTGCTTTGATGGTCAAACTGACCACAGCTATGTCCTGCATAAGCAGCGCAATGAAGATATGTATTTAGGCTTGCTCTGCCTGTCTTTGGACCTGGGTGATTTCAGGGTTTATGACAGGTGCTATAAAATGGAGGGGAGGACCCTGAAGTTGAACTAACCTAGTTCATAATATTGCAGTGGATTAGAGATTTCTACAAAGATCTGAAACATGCCCACAAACCTGTCCGGTTTGGTTTGAAAAGCTATAAATAAAACTAATTCAGAGGAAGTGTCTTTTCTGAGTAAAAAAAATAATCAAAATAACTTGGTAACATCAGATGTATCATTAACTTTTGTCATTTGCTTCTAAAGGAAGCAACACATTTTACCCTGAAATAAATCAATTACTTTATCATGTGTGAACTCTGCCAGTGATAAAGTGTCTGTCATGTCTCATGAAGCACCTGTAGATTTTGGTTTTTCAATAGTAACTCTAAAAATATGTATTTTTTGGGCTCTAAAAATATATATTCTTCAAGTCTTTGCAGCCCAGCATGTCTGGCTGTATGCTTCCTGCCACAACATCAGAGTCCAGAAATCTCAGTGCTGACATAGTGATCACTGATACTCACTCTTACTTTTTAAAAAAGGAATAAAATAGTACAAATGAAACAGGAATGCTTAGTGAGATAACAGCATTTCTTATATTAGTTCACCGAGAGCAAGACAGAGATGCCTGGTCTGTGAGCTTGAGTCAGTAGCTGGAGGTGGACAGCATGCACCTACAGTGGGGAAACCATGGGCAGCTACTGGAGATAATCCAGTTTGTGAAGGAAGAAATAGCCAAGCAGGGCTGGAAAGGGATAGTGAGACTTTTGGAGAATATGTTGCAAAGATGAATCACTTAAAGTGGTCCATGTGTCCACTAGAAGCACTAGCCCCAGCTCAGACTCTAATCACATCCTGGGTGATAAGGATTTCAAATTGCCTGAGTTTGGATGAGAGGTGTTGGCATCTGTGATTTAATATGATTGTTTGGAAGCTAAAACTTGCTTACAGAATTCAAACTCAAATGTGAATTTCTAGGAAGTCCAAAAATTAAATGGTACAGCCTGGCTTTCACACTGGGGAGGCAACTCCAGGTGATGAGTGATAATATGTTGGGGTTTTTTTGGTGGTGTTTTTTTTTTTTAAATTTAAGAAATAAGTACACTTCATGTTAGCAACTTGCAGTTTTCTCAAGAGTTAATTTTTCTGCCCTCATTTTCCCTCGAGTTCATTCCAAGTTATCTTAATCACATGCTATAAAGTAATTAAAAAATATAGGTCTTTAGATCCTTCCCTCAAAATGGCTCAGAAGGGAGTATGTGGGTCAGGGGAACGTTGGCACCAGAGTCTCATCAGACTGTGACAAGATAAATTATTCCACCATTTGTGAGAGTAGAATATAATGAGGTTTGACATAGTGAAAACTGAAGCTCATTCTGTGACTGAAATTTTACATATAAGGGCCGTTTTGAAACATCCCCAAGAGGTGTTTGTGCAGCTGTTTAATACTACAGGTTTTCTTTATGGATGCTTAAACAGTCAGGCTCACAGGAGCGTCTGATATAGCTGTGGCACAATGTCAGGGAAGCAGGAGATGGATCCAAAACTATCTGTTTGTCCTGCAATGTTCAGGGACTCAAAGAAAAAAAAACCCACAGTGATTTAGTTGGAATAACCCAGAGCCCCTTGGCTGAGTAAAGACGATTTGGATTAACAGCCCGGCTGAGTGTTTGAGAGTGGAGGGTCTGAGCAGAAACACTACTCTGTAATAGAAGTCCCTTTCCCAAGATGATTTGTCAAAACTGGTAAATTGAGGTGAAACATGGCAGGTAAGCAATAATTTTTGCGTGGAACAAAAGTCCAGAATCTGACTGAAAACATTTCAGTTCACTGCTGAGAAATCTTTGCTAGAAAGAGGAGCACTAACGATTTCAGCATGCGCGTAAGTGGGCAGAACGTTTCATTATCTGTTAGTTCTGCCCATTTTTGTGATCTGTAGATTTGGCTTCTGCTGATGGGAAATATCTTTTTTTCTGAAAACAGAGAGCAGATGCTAAATGCGTACTTAGTAAAACACGTCAAAACCATGTCTGAATTTACAGACGTCAACCGCTAGCTGGATCAGCAGAGCTGCAGCTCCAAAAGGAGATCAGTCAGCAGCCAAATTCATGCTGGAAGAGGGTTATCCTGTGAGCAAGTCACTAGAGGGCACCCGGAGCCACACAGCGCTGGCGTGCTGCTGTGCAGTGCGGCTGTTGCACACTTGGTTTGGACGCGCAGTGTGCGTGCTGGCAGAAATGCCCCTTTCCAACACGCTGTGCTCAACCCTGTGCGAGTCCTGTCACAGCCCGGCCGCTTGTCGGGAACAGTCATTTCTACTGTTCGTTTCTCCTGTAACATCACCCTGAGTTGTGAAGATGGGCAGACATAAAAGTACGTTCATTCTTGATGCATATGTAACGGACACCCAAGATATGTCCCAGTGTGGACTGAGAACATTGTATTTCTGGGGAGGCAATGCCTCCCCATGGTCCTTGGACAGAAACTTGGGTGGGAGCAATAGCCTTTTTTATTAGGAACAGAACCAAGGTCTGTCTGCCTGGCCCACAATTTTATATGCACACCAGAGGAAGATCTGGTTGGCAAATAGGTAACTGTGTGGTATGTCGTCTCTCTCCTCAAGGCAGAATATCACTCTTGCAAGAACTGCAAGCATCCTGAAGCTCTGGTAGCTGTGGATTTTGTGTTGGGCTATGCCAGGAGGCCAGGATGACTTCAATTCCTTGAATTGTAGGAAGTGTCCTGTGTGCAAAACTGCATTACTCAGACTGTACTTACAGTGGGAAAGATCATGAACTTGATGCCCATTTTTGAAAGGAAAAAACCAAGTCCACTGTAATACTAGTAATGTGGATAGTAATTTTCTGTTCTGCAGTTTTGAATATTGCCTTAAATTTATTTTCCATCGTGGCAGCAATACAATCCAGAAGCCAAGTTAAGAGATCCTCAGGAATGCCACACTGGGTATCTTTTAGCAGATGAGACATTGGGGAGTGCTGAGACCCTGCGGTGCTAGGTGCTGGCAAGTGTCTCAGGAAGCAAAGAGCACTTTGCCCATGTCTCTGAGACTCTCGTACCTTTTGTGCCAGTCTCATCTCCTCCCAGGGCCACAGACATGAAGCAGAGGAAGAAGCCTCAGCTATCACCCTACTGGCTCCAAACCAGAGGATGTTACTTGCGCTCCTCTGCCACCCCTCACATAGCAACTGCAGGATGTTTTCAGGATTCCTGAATAACACCCAGCCTCAATTGCAGCTTGTCTAGAAACTCCCCCCAAAACATCCTCCCTGTGTAGCATGAAGACAGATTCTCAGCACTGCTCTCCTTACTCTGTTCTCCATGACTATTTAACCATGGTAATCTCTAAACAGCTGCTCAGTGCTTACAGTGAGAGTCTCTTAAGTGCTGCCTTTACATCATTTTTTTTTTTTCCCTGCGCAACTGACGTATGCACCTGTGATGGTATGGTTTGAGCTGGGAAGCTACTGTTCTCAGTCCTACTCCTCTACTCTTCCCAGTGATGTTTACATAAAAAGTCTAAGAAATAACACCTACATGATGCTTTGAATTTGCTTGCCTGGAAAACTCCTTCCAATCATCTATCAAATGAGTAATACTATTTCTACATCTTCAGCAGTTCCAGAAATGTTAATTCAGATTATCATACAGCTGCAGGGCTCTGGATTAGCAGCTTCCCCAGGCAGTGGATTTGCAATTGGACTATAAAGCTATATCGAATATGGCTCTCAACTGGAGAAAAAGACTGGTCAAACAGCTGACTTGGAGCACTTCCAAAAAAAAAAAAAAAAAATAAGGGGGAACGGGGAGGGGGGGGAGAGAAAGTTAATCCAGCCAGTATGGCTGCTTCTGTGCTGCAGATTTGTAGTTCCCTGGGAAGCAGCAGTATAGCTGGTCAAACTGTAATTACAGCTAAAATGCAGTGTTTTGTTCAAATAAATTAAATGCTTTGGAAAAGAAACATTTGCCAAACTCTCCTGTGCAGATGCTGGTTTTTTCAAAATGGAGTTTTAGTTAATTAGCACTTTTTTCAGATAGCCAAGTTTTCTTCCTAGGTGAGATGCTGAACAAAGAGTTACTGGCCTCCAAGGAGCATAGGCTGATGATTACATTATCTGATCCAGAATATTTTATGTGTTAAGGCTATTGCAAATTACCTTTTTCCATGTACATGAAGTGGAAGCTGTTCCTTCACCTGAGTGACTGGCCTGTGTTATCACATTGCTTTTGTCTTATGGCAGAGAAGTAATTCTGTTGGTTGGCTGTGGGGTAAATGTACAGTAAAGTGACTTGAGCAACGCAGATGACAAAGGAGAACCTAAATGGCACAATAATAAAACCAGACTCTCTACATGGTTGCTGGTCTCAGCGAAGAAGCCCCCAGCTTTTTGTGCGGTATTAGATATTTTTTAAAATCTAGTAGCTCAGTAAGTGTCAAAACAAAGGAAAGAAGAAAAAGTCAAATTAAAATCCCCAATAAAATAACTGGAAATGTTTAATAATACTGGAATGCTTGTCACGCTCTTTTCATTAGGACTCTGTGCTAGTTGTTCCCAAATAAGCGTGTAGACAAACTGTTTGGGATCGGAGCTGGTAGGATGAGGAAGGTCCAGACGCCGAGAGAGAGGGGACAGTTCCAGAGCAAGTTGTGCTTGGGAGAAGAGGCAGGTCTGATAATGGGCTCCCGGAAGCCTGGGGCTGGGAGGAAAGTGAGATTTTAGGGGGTTTGTTGTTAAATATAACTGTGAGTAACACAATGGTTGCCTTCATTATTTTTCTTGCAGAAATGAGGCATGTTGAACTGCTTCCAGGTAGCAGATGGTAAGGATCCCACTTTCATGTTGGCTAGATCTGCAACTGGCTGGAAAGCAGCTTTTCCTTTGCATTGTAGGATCTGTTGTGGGAATTCTGACAGAAAAAAAAAAAAAGATGCTGAAATTAAAAGACTAGTAAACAATTTCCATTATTTCTGGATGGGGAGGTGGATCCTGCTTTGTCAAAGTGCTCCAGCCCATCTCTGCTCAGAAACACACTCAAGTATCTACTTCCACACTTGCTGATTTGGATCTGTAAGCTCAAGTGGCCTTTTCATAACTTTCTGGTTTTCTCTCTTATTTGGCTGTTGCCAAAGAGTCTTTCTTCATAGACATTCTTCAAAGTAAGATAGGAATGAATCAGCATTTCCTGTCTGTTATCAAGACAGTGACTTACAGCTGATGGTCCTTCCACTATTTGTTAATGATTGACCTTAGTAACCCATCTTCTTGAGTCAGCCAAGTTAGAACTAACAGGAGAAATAAAAACAGTAGCTCTCAGACTTGCTGCTTGTCTTTACAAAGTGTTCGAAGTCATTATCTGAGCCATGACAAGGTAAATGCTGCTGATTGTGTTGTGCTTTGTATGCTTGACTTTCGCTGTCCAAGGCCAATGAGAGGACTTCCCAGTAAAAACTATGGTTGCCCACCAATCAGGCTTTGCTTACAGTCAGTTTGTCTAAGAGGTGTTTGCAGTTAAGAGAACTATAAATCCCATAATTGCACTTCAGCCGTGGTGCTGGTAAGCCTGTGATGCTGACTGGTAACTGATGATATAGCAAAGATAGTAGCCAAGCTAATTGGCAGAATTTTAGGGGTGATGGCAAAGTGCTTTTGATTTTAAAAGGCAAAACGTGTAAAGTGCCTATGGCTCTATAAAGATGCTGAAAGAATAAATAAAATAAATTGGACCATCTGGCACTCACAACTTTCTGTGCAGACTTAGCCAGCAGTTCATAGGAAATTAAAACATGATAATATTGTCTCTCTCAATAATTGTTAGGAGTGATCACTGTGAAACACGTGTAAACACTGAACTGGAATTTCTGGAAACAGCAGTGTATGCAAAATTGGCAGAAAATCACAGTGCTCCTGGGAGCAGAATAACTGGAAGAAGAGCACCAGCGTGCCTGGAAAGACTCTTGGATCTGCAGGACAAGTAATGGCTAATGCAGAATTGCTGGTTCCCTGTGCCAAGATGCTGACAGGCTGAAGTGGTGCTGGAGATGTGGCACTGCACTAAGCCATCTCATTTCTTGCAGTCTGTGGGTTTTGATAGGGCTGAGTGACATGATGCTCTGTTTCCAAATTGCTCATTGCCATCCTTTACTCATCCTTCAGAAAGGCCAGTTGTCAGAAGATTGTAAAGGGTGCTTTGAGTAACAGGCTCTGGTGATTGTATTAGTAAACTCTTACTGTTTCATAAGTGCTAATGAGTAAATCATGGAGAGAGCTTCTATGAACAGGCATCTTATTTAACAGTTTATAACCTATTGACCGCTGGGTTTAGTTGATTTGAAAATACAATGTGCTTTTCCCAGTCTCATTTTTTAAATTCTTGGCCTATGCACAATAGATCTCAAATATTTTTTTTTCTGCATTTGAACCTTTTCATAACATCAATTTTTTTTTTTTTAATCATAAATGTCAGTTTTAAGATTGAAGAGGAAAACATAGTAATTGGAAACCTTTATTAAGCTCTCGTGTTTGATGTATTCATTTCCTTGTTCAGGTGCATGGAACTTTTGAAAAGTTGGAAAGAAAGCTCAAAAGGATGCTGCCTGATTTGTGCTGAATAGATGTATTGTCACCTACTTGTTAAGTTAATGAGACTAAACATAAATTGTGGAAGAAATGAACAACCCTGAGCTTCTAGTCTGGCTGTGTATAGTAGATTATGGTAAAAAGCAAAATTTGTTTTTATCTGCAGCAACTTGAGATATAATGTCTACCTCAAAATGTATCACCATTTTGATGCTGGATTTACCCTTATATGGGACTATTTGACTTGGAATATAAAACAAAAGGTTCAACTATCATTTTAGAGTGGAGAGCCATAAAGAGCTGAAGTTAACATGATCAAAGAAAGAGGCTGTGAGACAGGAGAACGTGAGCTCCCTTGGTAGGAATTAGAGGCAAAATTCACTGTATTTCAACACAAACCAGTGGAATAGATTGGGTTTGCTCCCTTGTAGTGAAGTTGTGGCACATGCTTGCACATTAGTCATGTGCCTAAAGAGCTTTTATTTGCTTCCTTTCTTTCATCTTTTTTAAGATGACAATCATGGCTGAGACTTGTAAAAGGACCCTGGAACCTTTCTGCATTTTGTGACATGGTGAGAATCATTCCTCCCAGGTCCTGGCTGTGCAGGATCCAGAAATGCTTCTCAGTGCTAATAAATTGTCACTGTTTTTCTTAGTATTTCATGTTGCAGTTCTAAAGAAAACTCTTTAAAGCACGATGAAAGCAACACAAGTCAAGCTGATGCTTGCAGCTGGAATCCCTGACATAAGGCCATAAGCACATGCAGAAGTGAGAAGAGCCAAGCTTTCATTCTGCAGTTTCTTCTTTTGGGAGCAGAAGTAGTTGATATCCAGTGGTTTTAATAAAATTAAGCTTTGGATAGGAGTAATTTCATCTAGCTTTTGCTGCCTAGAATTTAAGTGTCTGGTCTTAGCTACATTCAGTAGCCAGCTGAGAGAGACAGGAATCTCTAGAGACCACTTCGTTCCACCTTGTTAGACGCCTGTTGTTAAGTGGGCTGAGAGGAGTCCCATTCATCATCATGTTTTCTGAAGAATTAAACTGTTGATATCACAAGATTTGTGATAGGCTTGTTTGCAGATAACATTTGAGTCAAAACATTTCATTTAACTGGATAAAAGTAGAAGAAAATTATTTTTTGGAAGGACTTAAAACCTCACACAAACTTAATTGAAAGACTGCTCTGCTCCAAATGAAAATAAGGTCTCAATTGTTTCTTGTGTGGCAGGTTATACTGAAACTGGATGGGAAAAATTCCCATCTTCAGAAGCTGATGGAGAACCTTTTGAATTCCCAAATTAATTTGGCTTGATTGTTATTGTGACTGTAGAAACAATCAAAAAGGCAATCTAGTGAGAATTATTGACGGGGCAACGTGCTGTTGAAAAAGTAGTCAGAGCCAAGGGATCTGAAAGAGATATGTTTTATTCAGTGTCAGCCTTCTGCCTGCTTGGTTGCATGTAACATGGGACTCTGAACAGTGCTATTGACAGTAGTCATCAAAACTTTACACTTCAATAAAAGGATCTTGAATACTTATTTTTATAGGCACATACCAGTCGAGGTTTTGTTTTCCAAAGCTGGTAAAGTAGCTAACTTTGAGTGGATTTTCCTGGAGATGGCAGAAAATGTTCTTGCTCTAGTGCCATTAGTTGCCAAAGCTTTGCGTTGCATTCTCAATTACAGGGTGGGTAGAGCAAAACGAGACAAAGGCTGCAAGCTTTTTATTGTGGGCAAAGCAGTGTACTGTTTCTTCTTTTTAATTCAGGAACAGCTGTATTGCTTTAGCTGAAATTAAAAAAAAGATAAAAGAAATTGCTTGAGGCATATGCCCAGCATGTAAACTTTCAGCTTAAAGCTTGGCAATGACATAAATAACTGACAGAGGGCCTTATACTGGAAAGTGTTGAGCAACTTGCATAATGACAACCCTGATCCTTCAGATACATTTAAATGGAAACATCCAATGTCCATTGTTTTACTAGGTTTCTTGCTTGCAGCTGGCATTCTTTATTTTATACAGAAAGAAGTACTAAAGCATTTTGTTTGCTGAAAAAATAAATTCCTCTATGCTGAGAATGTTGGCCAGAAATGCTTGAGCAGCTAACTCTGTCGAGTACACTTTTAACTCTGGTTTCTGTATCTCAAACACAATTTACTTATTTTTATTTTGAACCATAATGGACTTCTTTTCTCTTTCCATACAGCTTCCATACATTGCATATGACAATAGATCATTTGCAGCTACCAGAAGGTGCTGGTAGCTTTAGTGGCTGTGTCAGATTTTGCTTTCAGTGACTGTAGCCAAAACCCAAGTCCTAAAATTGACCCTTCAATTTCAGTGGCAAAAATTATATGCTACCTGTGGATCACCAGAGATATGTCCCCAGAGCAGCGAAGGATTGAACCTTTTTTCCCCACTGTCATCTAACCATGCAGTGCTGAAAAGCCAGAACACTGTCAGCCTGGTGGTACTGCTCTGACACAAAGCTGTGGTTTCCTGTTTCACCTCTTGCTGCCTTCACACAATCTTGTGCATTGTGTGGTGCTTTGGCAATGCGTCAGGTGAGATGCTTAAGGTAATGACCTTTGTCTCTAGTCCAGTACCTGGTATTAGTCGGAATGGCAGTAATCTGACTGACTGAAGTGGAGCTGTTGCCAGTTTTTGTGATATAGGTGAGATCAGAATTTTAAACAGACAGATGACTGATCAAAATGTGGCTGTTGAGGACCTTCGGCTCTGAATCACCCTTTCCTACTTTGACTGTGCTCCAGTAGCCCTCCCTTCAAAGCTGGCTGCTGAGAATCCTTTTTTACCTGTTCTTTAGAAAAGTGAGAGATTGATAGGATGAGGGACGGTTAGCTTTTATATCTGAGGAAAATAAAGAAGAACTTGTACATCATTGGCCTATGCATAATCGGTAATTGTCTTTAATGGACAGCGTGTTGCTGATATTTTAAAAACGTATTTTTTAAAACACTGGTATGCTATTGAAAACTAGAGCTATTTCTAATTATTAAGAATGCGTGATCAGGTTTCTCATATTTAGATGTACCTCCTTGATTTTTCCTGCTCCATTTACAAAGAGAAGCCATACACAGCAAAAGGGGAGAGCAAAATACTAATGAAATGCTTGTTTGGATGAGGCAGGGTTAAAAACCCAGCTCGCTGCGTGAACAAAAGCAACAGAGTTTTTGATTTAGCAATGTCTGATGCAGGGGATGTTCATACTCCAAATTCAGTCTCCATGGAAACAAAACTTCTCTTTAAGCATGCTGCATCTTTGACAGAGCAAGAGGCTTCTTTTTGGCAGACATTTTTCCATCTTCTTTGTGGATGATGAATACTTCTGGAATGAGCCACTTTCTTCTATCTCCTCTGAAATGCATTAAGTTTCTACTGTGCAATATACAGTGTTTCCCCTTGAAACAAAAGCACCACTTTTCAATAGGATTCTAAAATCTCAGGAAATGTAAGATGTCTCTTTTCCTCCAAAACCGTCTAAAAATCAGAAAGTTCACGTGGTGCGTTGGTAAGAATTTCTATTAAAAAGTGCTCTGACTCTCAGAGGTAGCACAAGTATCAAGTGATGTGGAAATTGCTATAGTAACTACTTTTATTGTATTCTTAAGTAAAAAGTCACATAAAACCTGTGCAGATATTAGTAAGTGAAAACTTGCCTAGGGCAGAGCTCACGTAACCACTCTCCATGTTGTCTGTCTTATTCCTGGAGTGGGTGCTGTGGGTGCCTGGAGCATGGTGCTGTGCATGTTGGGTGGGGACCCAATTGCTCTTGAGTGGCTCTTGATGCTCCTGCTGAAAGGGCTGATTGTGAACCACAGACTGAATCACTGGCATGAAGAAAGCAAACACGTGATGCTAAGCACTACACAGCTGATAGTATGATATGTGTAAACACATCAGATCCTGCCTTTTCCTTCTCCAGACTTAGGAACCTCTGCTCTGCATCTGATGTGAAGAGAATGTCTTAATTTTTCAGTCTGAAGAACCACTGATAAATACAGCCATGTCCTTCCAGCAGTAGCTGTGATGCCTGTAAGGGTGACATTGAAATGGGGACAGACAGTAATGGGACTGTCCATCTCTGGTGAATTTCCCACCACTTGGGGTCAACTTTGGGCAGAAGAGCATCCAAAAAAACCAACAAACCTTGAGAAGAAGTGCCTACCTTAAAGTATTCCTTCATTATACAAGGCTTACACTGCAGTGGTTTTTGTTCAAGTTAGTATCGCAGCTCTGTGGAGACGAATGTCACTGACGTTCAAGACATCTTGGCTAGGATTTGTTTTACTATTCCTGAGGTTTATTAATGGTCACAGGCAGACTCATGAAAACTTCAGAGCTAATTGTAGTAAACCAGTAGTAAAAAGGCTGAAGGAAGTCATGGCAGGATTTTAATTGCTTTATGGCGATTGGTAGAATCAGCATTCCTGGACCTCATTATGTTATGTGAAAGTTAAAAGGAAAAGAACCAGCTCTTGCTCCAAAGCTTTAGAAGCCAAACACGGCTTATGCATTCCAGAGTGCATGGGAGGAGAATTGGTGCTGGTTGCTGCAACATGCATTTGGCTTCTCAGATGTTTTTGTGGTGGTGGTAGCACAGGAAACAGAGCTGTGAAATTCCAGTGTGTCCTTTATAGCAGGATCTGGGCAGACACATCAGCTTTCAAGTGTCACTTGTGTTTGAAGAATTCAGTCAGCAATTTTTCATATATGGTTAGTACACTATTTAAAAATAGTAAAAGGCTTGCTTTGAACATACTTTTAAGCCACCACACATTTGCATGCTTTACCTCATCCAAAAAATTATTCATGGCTGTTACCTGCTTAAATCTCTGTGAACAACCTCTGTTAACAAGGTACAACTACAGTCTTTTAATGTACGATATTTTGGCTTTTTGTACAAGATTTTTTCAGACAATTCTGCAAGCTGGAATGGACTTGATGTTTCATAAAGGATTATAAGTTTTGGTTCACTGACCTCATCACCCAATGTGCACATTTGATAGGAGCCTTGTAGGAAGATGCTTGAGGACTTCAGGTTTAGTCTGGAATGTCAGCGTCTGTTAAGGTTCAGGATAATACCAGTTGTGACAGGCCCTTGGTCTGAACAAAAATCTCCAGGGCTGCCCTAGCAGAGACCATTAGAAAGAAGCAGATGTGTATCAGTACTATTTGGATCGCTGCAGGTATAAATCCTATTACACAGCAAAAAGGGTATCTCTGTACCTATTTCCAGCACAGTCACATAATGAAGCGTTAGGTAGTTTCAGAAATTTTGTTTATAGAGAGCTGCTCTTTTGTGTCTCTAAAGTTATACCACCTAAAGCTTTGACATCTCGCTGCTGCATTATTGATACAAACCATGAACTTATAGTACTTATTGTATGGTATTGTTCCATGTGTTCCCTGAGGGGGAAATTACTCATCAGCTAAACTCTTATGCTCCTATTGGAGGTTCTTCCTACTCATGTTTTGCTCTGTGGAAGAGTTTTGCCTACTAGCAACTTCACAATATAAAGAAAGGTCAAGGTTGAATGATGTAAGCAAGAGATCTGTGCCACATTGTTGTTTGGCTTTGTCAAATAATACATTTGCCAAGGAGAGCTTTCTATGTTATGAAGAATTTGGGGATAATCTGTAACTTTTAGATAAAGAAGTATGTTGCTGTGCTGTGTGAATGGACTAGTTCAGAGCAGCCTGTTATTCCTGGAAAATAAGGAGCCCTGAAGAAAAAACTTCACGAACTGTGAGAACAGTCAGTAGATGAATGGATATAATTGCCAGTTGGGCAGAATTAAGGAAATAGGCTCAAAAGGATCTGATTTATAAAAAAGACCCTACCTAGAAATACAGGTGACGTAAGCAGAAATGAGCAGCAGCGCTTGGAGATATCACTGAAGAAACCTGAGAAATAGGAGAGGCTTTTGAAAGCTGAAATGTGTCAGGTAAGGAAGAAAAAGGGGCTGAGTCAAAATAAAGTACACCTTTTGTGCATGTGGTGCTCAGTGAGCTGGTAGTTCTCATGGAGGGTGATCTCCAAAGGCTCCCTATTGGAGTGATTGAAAGAAGCTGCAGCTGCTGCAGTGATGCTAGAGGTATCCGGGAAGGATGAGCAGGTAGCTGAAATCGAGATACTTGAGTTTATTCAGAAGGTGTAAAGCACAGGGATCCCAGGGTCCAAAACCTATTACTCCTTACCTATCATCTGAAAGAAACTAGGAGATGGGTGAAATGCAGCTCACCAATAACCACTCTGTATATGTAGGTTCGAGCCGAGTTTTCCATGTGTTTGATTTCCAGCCTGATGTTCTTATTGCTGAACACTTCAGTTACCTTCAGAGTGGTGGGACCGACAGTATGAAACACTAGGAAAGCACTCAGCAGGATCCTTACCCTGTAAATGGCTTTAAATTGCACTGGAATTTGTGTGCGATTCTTACGTTTCAGTGTACTATTTTGGCTCAGGATAGCTGCATGGTCCCTGTACCCAAACATTTTGGTACTTACTTGTCCTGCATTTCTTTAGGAAACTGAGTTGGTTAAGAGGCCAAAGACTAGAAATCCTGCATTTTTTCTTTGAGCTCCTTCCACGAGTGGTGTTTGGGTATATTAGCAGTAGTGGTAGGTTTGGAGATTTTTCTCTCTCTAGAACTGAGCAACTTGGACTTACAGCATTAAATCCAAGGTATAAACTGTTGTGTTTGTCAGCTTGCAGTAATGAGCAGAAACTGAAAAATGTAGAGTAACTGTGCGAGGCGTCAGAGCACATAATGCTGTGACCTTGAAAGACAATGGAAAGGCTCATGGCACTAAAAATTCATAGAAAGCATCACCCAGAGACAGAGTCAGGGAGTGCTGCAATGGAAAAAACATGACATTTCTGTGTTCAGCCAAGTCGTCTATGAAATGCCATAATGGTGTAGCTTGGTATCATTGACCCCTGCTTTTACAGAGTGTTTTGATTTAATTATTCCAGGTAGCTAGAGATGTCTTCAAGATGTTTGACTTGATTTGTTTGAAAAATGGGTCTGTCTGAACATTTGTCCCTTGTTACAGTAAATAATCAAATGTGTAAAGATGCTAAAATCAAATTAGAGGCAGGCAGACAGACTTCAGCTCAGCCTTCTTGGCTGCAGGCAGGAAGAACAGTGCTATATGCCTTAAAACTGAAAGCCAAAGGGGCTTCCAAGAAAGTTACTGGTAGAATAATGTAAGAAAAGTGGCCTATGCTCAGCAGCATAGCTGTGTATTGAAAATCCTATTCAATAATCAACCCAACATTTTGTTGTTGTATTGGTAAGAAATGCTCATTGGGAAATGTTACAGTGGAAGATTTTGTACTACAGGACAAAAAGAGGCTGTAGAGGACAGATGCCAAGGCTCTATGGCTTTTCTAAATTACTATGCAAACATAGCAAAAAAAGTGGTTTTTTTATTTGCACGATACCTTACAATCAGCATGCAGTGTGCTTACTCCCAGAATTAACCAAGCTGGCGTGCATCCCTGGCCACGCGTTGTTCTGTTCAGTGAGAGAGGGGGTGTTGTGATGGTCAGCTCACTCCTGCTGACCTGACAGAGGGTTATATAGTTTGTATGCAACTATTTACTTGTATTCCTTAGTAGTCTGTGGTTGTCGTTTCTTCATACCAGTCAGTCATCAGCCTTATGTTTCATGGATGAGGGGTTATACATGAAATAGAGCGTAAGCCTTTTTTCTCATGCGCATGGTGGAGAGTTTAGTGTTTGCAATATACTTGCACAACACTGCATTTGGCAATGTGGGGTAATAGGGTGCCACGTGGAATTAATTTCCTGAAACAATGGAAGTGCTTACTTTCTCCAGAGTATTTTTACCACTATTGCAACATTAAACCACTTTGTACAACAGTTGCCATTTGCTGTAGCTGATCAATACTCTACTCAACAAGCATGTAGTCAGCATGGGCCTGGTACCAAGTGGGTGTACTCAGATCTGCAGCCACAGGCTTTGGCATCAAAAAAGATAAAGAAACATTCAGGAGCTGCCTGATACATTGCACAGGGCACCGAGAAGTAAAAAGCAGAGGGAGCCAAGAGTCTCCCTCGCATCGAAGTGATTTGGGCATGTTTGTGGGAGAGGGAGCAAGGAAGGGTGGAAGGAAATGGCATGGTGGGATTTAGGGTGCTGGGAACGCTGTGTGAATGCCCAAGTGTGAGTCCACACGACAGAATACTGTTCCTTGCTACTAGAAAAGATTAAATCACTTCAGATAGGCGTAGCAATGTGCAAATCTTTTTCTAATCTGAATCACAATATAATATTTTGAGATTAAAAAACATTAATTTGGCTTCTCAGTTTGTGAACTGCAAGTGTCTCCTTTTGCACATTTAAATCCTGAGGTGCAGATGAATAAGCAGCAAAGAAAATGTGTCTGTTGGTTCAGTAGCTGCTTGTTGTCCTGAGTCAGCACTAAACCAACTCGTCAGTGAGGCAGGAAGGAAACCTACAGGCTGAAGTTCTCTCTCCTGTAACCTTTTAAATCAAAGCCCCCGCCCTCTTCGGACCTTTGAGTCCATGGTGAATATAAGCAGGCTCCAGTGGGCCCCCTCAGAGGCTTCCAGACTGAGGAAGAATATCAACTTTGATTTCCAGCGGCAACGCAGAGTCTTTGCTGGCCTAAAGTGTTGCTAGAGGCTGTTGAACATGTGCTGGTTGTTACTTGGATACTTGTGATTTACGTGAAAAGAGTATAACTTGTCACTGGGGTGTGGCCTGGCTTTCAAAAATGGATGGTATGGTGGGACCTGTAATGGTCAGTGTTCAGAATGTGTCTGCTGGGGGTTGCTGAGGTCCTCTCCAGCCTCTCTGCAGGAAGAGAAACTCCAATTTTGTCTGTCTAGTAATGTGCGTGTGGGAGTTCAATTAATTCAGGCATTGCTTGGACCCTGGTTTGGATGAGGCCACTGCTGACAAGTAGGGCTGAAGTCGTGGTCTGTCAGATCCTCCAATTGCAGGTCTGAGTGCGTTAGATTCTCATTGCTTCCTCTGCTGAAGGCCCGTCCGCCCAAGCAGGGAAGGCCACTCTTCTGGGTAAGTTTGGCCCAAAGTTTTATTTAATGTCTCCAGCTTTTCTCTAATCCCCAAGCCAAGAAACTCACTGAACTTTCAGCATCTTAATATGAGTGGAGAGCATCCTGAAAATAATTGCTGCAAACAAAATTAATCTCACACTGCCTGCAGAACACCCCAGAAGGATTGCCTTCTAAGTGCTTGGAGTTAGATAAGAAATAAGCTCTCTTTAGTGATGCATGTGCTTTCTAAATAAACTCCTTTTAAACAGACTTGCTGCTCAAATCTGTTTATTTACTGTGGCACATTGTGCAGATTATGTTTTAAGGAGCTCAGCAACCAACATCAGAGCTTTTACATAAGTGAGATCTGAGGAAAAATGGGAGTGAGATTTCAAATATCCCATTAATCTTTTCACTTTAGGTCTGAGCCAGCTTCAAATTGCACCGAACTGCTGCCAAGTGTGAGTGAGTTGCAGTCCAAATAAAGGAGACTTGGCAGGTCTGAGCCGCGAGGCTTTGTTTCAGGAGTGTTTCAAGGAGAGGGGAGATTGCGTTTTGGTTGAGACTCTGCCGAAGCGGTGCAGTGCTTCGTGACAGCCGTGTGCCAGTTGGCCCCAGCTGCGCACACTGAAGATGTGCTTCTGGCTTTTACATTTCTTTGCTTATGTTTTTAATCTGCATGTACAGAGGTAGCTGTTGAAACGTTCGTACCTGGCAAGCTTGGAGTTAGATGTGACTTAATCCCACACACATGTGCAATTCAGCCTCTGCTGGTCACTGTGATTTAAGACTTCACACTAAGTCTTTACCTCAGTGACAGCTGCAGGGTTTTGCTCTTTTTGGATCAAGTTCTCCTGCTCCCATCCACCTACAGTGAACCTGGATTCCTTATATTGGTCTTCTGTAATGTGAAGCCAGAGAGGTTAAAAGGGAATAACTAGAAACACGTGCTGTGAGCATGCTGCTGGCAGAGCTGCGGCTATAGGGCATGTTCCAAGGAGTGGTCTCAGTGGAAGGGGAAGGATGCAGCTGGTCTGCAATCTCACAGCCTACCTGTGAAAATAAAAAGGCACTTTGGTTTTGCCTTTCATTTCTGGGGCTGTGGATGGAGAAAGCTGATTCTGTGAGGTTAGTTGAGAATCAAGCCTCCCTGTTTTGCGGAGGAACAAGCAGGAGCTGTCTGGAAGGACAAGATATCGAATTTCTGCTGAGGGAAAGGATGCTCCATCAATCCAATGTTACCAGCTCAGGATGTGTGCATGCAATAATCCTGAAAATCCCTCCTGCAATCTGCCTGTTTTGTTCCTGCACGATCAGCTATTTGCGAAGTCTTCCCAAACACTGATTCCTTGAACTTTCCTTGAAATAAGAGATGTTATGACAATAGGAGGCCATGGCTTTTTTTGTCTCCTGCAAGCGTAAATCAGGATATCTGCTGCACAGTGTGAGCATTGGCTAATCTTGCCAGGATTTCAGGTATTAGTCTGGAAGTACTTGGCTGCGATCTGAGTGGTGACATCCACCTAAGAGTGCTCGTTTGCTGCAAAGCACTTACTGCTTCTGTGGGATTTGGGGTGATGTGTGTCTAGATCTCTTGCAGAACCCAAGCATGAAACATGGAAACTTTTGGAGTTTCACCAGTTGTCATTCTTCCTCCCCTGTGTCATGCCCTTCCCACTCCGGTGAATGTTTTCACTGTTAGTAAAAAAAGTGATTGAAGAATTACCTTGAAGACACTTCTATTTTTGGCAGACACAATTTTTCATTCACATTTTGAAGTCGCCTGTTGACTGGAAAGCAGGTTTCAGTGCCTCCACTTTCCCTTGACTCTGACTGTAGAGTCTCTGCTGCTCTCAGCCTGGCCACTAACTTTGCTAAGCTAAAGCACTAAAAAAAGCTAGATAGTTTGGTGCCTGCAGGCCTTTTTCTTTCAGTAGCCTCTGCTTGATTTTAAGATGATCCAAACTTCTTCAAAACACAGCAAAATTAGGTAGTTGGATAAAACCTTTTCCAGGAAAGTTTTTGTATACTTCTCCAGACCAGTGACAGGCCTTTTTGTGGGAATGTAGCACTAGGTTCCTACTGTTTGTACCTCTGTACCTGGTAATGCTTCTGGATGTCTTTGGACATCATTTTCTCTCCTTTTTTCCCCCTAAAACTTGATGGTGAAGAGTTGCTATATTTGGATTTTCCTGCATCCTGAGTGTGCACAGAGTGAATGTGACAAGAGATTGCAGAGACAGGGCAGTGCATTCTCCCACCCAGAGCTTTCCCACTTTTTATGGACCTCTGGGGTGCCTAAGGCCTATTTCTGACATTCCTCCTTTTCCCTTACTGCTGACCTTAGGACTCCTTACACAGACACAGTTATTCCCTCAAGTCAAGCAAGACAGCATCTTTGGTGCCTGTGATACATATAGAAATCTGAAGTGTACAGCTTTTCTGCACCTACAAAATTAGGTGTTAGCCCCTTTGCATCCCTGTGAAGAGCCAATACTGAAAGGAGGATGGAGAGTTTGCCATGTTATCATCTGTCTGGCCACTTAGCTAAAAACCAGTCCAAGTTTTGTCAAGGCAGAAACTTGGCCATTGCAGCAGCAGATGTCGTTCTGCTGAATTTCTGAATAAAATGTCATTGTGTGTTGGCACAGCAAAAGGCATGTTGCGTCTTGTAGACCAGCCAGCAAGGACAATATTTCTGGCTGGGTACTGTGCAATTAAAAAGCAAGCCCATGTTTTATGTTCGTGGTACCTGGGTCACTTGTCTGCCTCCTCTGAAGCCAATCTGTTGGTCTGGCAGGGCTGCCTCTGAGGTTAATCTGCTCTCAGAGAGATTCAGAGCCAAGCGGAAGCTTAAATGGGCAGCCCGCAGAGGGCTTTTTCCATAAGATTGTCTTCCATTGACACCACACACTAACATCTGTTGAGACTTGTACTCCTGAGGTGCCACATCCTCCTTTCCAGCGTTTCTCCATATTTAACATGACAGAAAGGACACTCATTTTGTCATCTGAGGGGGTTTTGTGGGGAACCATGCCTTCTTTTGTGCCAGTGCAGACAGGTCCCCCATGTTAGGATGCTTCCCAGAGCATCCCTGTTGGAAAGGGGACTTTCCCACAGAGGAATTTCACCTTGGGTGGAATGAAGCCACAGGGGTGTCTTCCATCACTTGACTCTCTCCTGCAGTAAAGGTTTTTTCTACTAAATGCTGTTTTGTTCTCAGAGCAACCTTGGATATGATAGATTAAAAAAAAAAAAAAAAAGAATTCTGGGACTTTCCCAAAGTGCAAAGGTTTCTGCATTGCACACCTGACAGTCCCTGGAAATCTAGCTGTTTGTGTGAGGTCTGGTCTCTAGCTTTTAATGTTGTGCCAGTGCCACTCATAGTAGCTGCCCTTCACTTCCCTGGCTATCTACAGGCCTCCAGGATGGCAATTGCACCCATGCGTGGGTGTGTGTACTTCATTACTTTTGCATTTCTTTTCAGGATCTAATATAGCAGAGTGTGAAGTTGCTGGGGGAAGGAGTGAAAATTGTATCCGTTTTCAGGACAAATGAATGTCAACAACCCCTTCTTGTGCAGCAAGTGTCTGATGAGAGCAGCACTGGTCCTCTCCTCTCATTCTTTATCTTTTTGTTGCTTAAATGTATACTGATAAGCCTTGCTTCTTCCTTCACCCTTGGGAAAAACAATCAACCCCCCCAAAAAAACCCCCAGCCTCTACTGAATGCCTGTTGGGAAGTTGTCCCTTAGCAGTGTCTCTTAGTTCAGACTTGTATTTTTGGCATTTTCGGAGGGCCACGTGCAATCCTATCTTCTCCGGCTGCTGCGCTTGTTGGAGTCGTCATTGCTTCAAGGCCTGTGAAAGGTGAGGTTCAGCCAAGTGAAAATGTGCTGCAGCCAGTGAGAAGCATTACAAGAAGTCATCTTCCGTATATTGATTTATTTTTTTTCTCTTGCAGTGCAACCGGTACACTTCTGTTGCTTCCTAAAGAAGACAGATATATCTTTTTTTGTCCTTTTTAAAGTTGGAAACTTGAGGAAATGTGGTTTCGTTTTGCTTGGAGGTAACTAAAAATTGCTACATTAATTTTAAGTCCATTGTTGAATAACTGCCTGGAGGTTTGTTACTTGTGTAGCAGGTTGGTGCCTGATGTGATTTTAAAAATGACCAAGACATAAAACCCTGAGAGGAAGAATTTATAGAGAAGAGATAAGAAAATTTTTATTAAGAAAAGAATGAGCTTGCCTTTCAATTTATTTTTTTTCTCCTTAATATTATCTGGTGCCAAAAATGTCTCAGCATTTGGATTGTCCTGAATATTGGCATTCTCTCAACAGCACTTCCGAGGGCAAATATCTCCCAAAGTGCTGAATAGCAGATCTTGTCCCCTTCCTTCAGAGGAAATCCTGTGCAGTGCCATGAAATGCTCTCTTGTTCCACTATCTACTAAACCTGGAATATAATTTTCCAAATGAATTATCATGGAGTCTGCACTCATGACACAAAACACTACAACGTGTGCGTCCCTCATGTTGAGGTTTTGACCCTTTTCTTCCATGGGGGTTCAGTGGACCTTTCAGGGACATTTGGTTGGCCAGGTGTACCTTAGTGCTAGTTAGTACCTTAGGTACCAAGAGTGCCAAAACCAATCCCCTGACCAAGCTCGTATGGAATTGTGCTGGGTTATGCTTCAAACCGCTGGGCTTTGGGGGGTGCCCAAAGAGCCTTTTCCACAGCAACTCTCATGTTTATCTAATGTTACCTGTTATAAAATGATTTCTCTGAATGATGAATTATGCTGAAGTTTGGAAAGAAGTATATAGGAGTAGCTGCTGGGAAGTTTCAAGCTTAGAATTGTCTTCCTTTAGATTAAAAAAAAGGTTTTGGGTTGTTTTGTTTTTCTAATCTTAGCTGTTCTAAAGTGGATCTGATCTTATGTCTTATGAGGTAAGGGAGAGTTTCTTTTGAAGCAGAAAGGGAAACAGACATGCAAATAAGCAACGAATGAAGAATCACACACGTGAACCCCCCCACAACTCCAGCAGTACATTCATGAGAACATTATGCATATTCATATAAACACAAAACTGATAGTTTGTTCTGGGGGGAAAACACAAGTCAACTGAAGTGCTATGAGGCAGATTCCTCAAATTGTTGCTATACTTTGAAATTGAGGCCTGTGGCTCTTTTGGTTACTGATAAATGCATATCCCATACGTACTGGGGTTTAATGGGAAGGCTCTCTGCTGAGCAAAATGTTCTCTCATGCTTCATCTCTGCGGCCTTTGTTAGCTGGGGTTGTGGATCTGTATGGTCTCTGGGGACTCTGACAAACATTCTGCAATTGTTCCCAATTAAGTGGGCTGATATTTACTTAAGTCTCTTTGATCCTTTAAAAAAATATCTACAGCAATTTAGATGTTTATGGCACATTTAATACACTTAAGCTGTTATGCTGCTTCTATGTCATGTCCAGAAATAACATGCACTGTATTGTAAACAGCAAATCATGGTATTGGCATTTCGTTTTAACTCTTGTGATAGTGTCTGGCAATTCTGACAGTAATGAATGGCTCCATGGTATCCTTACTACATACAATGAAGTGCTATATGTGTAACTGAGAGCCACGTCCTTTCCAAATAAAACTTGGTGGAATTATGTGTAATAAGAGCATGAGAAGCAGTAAGCACCATATCTTGGGAGTAGCACAATCTACACTCTCTGTGATCGAAAGGATCCCTGCAGCTGTTGTAGATCTGATGATCCTTGATGAAAAGGGATTTAGCTTTTTAAGGTTTGGGGGAGAGAATTTTTGTTTGCTTGTTGTCTGCCATGGTGCTGCTGTTGGTCCCCAAGGAGGTGATGGATGTATGTCATTCAAAGAGGGCTGCACAAGGACATCTGCAAACACTGGAATTTGTTTGGACACCACTAGCAGAGGTGACTGCCCTGCACCCTCTGCAGTGCTGCTGGCAGAGCTTTGACTGCTCAGGCAGCGCTCCTGAAACCTTTTGCAGTTGCTTGCAGGAAGTCCTGCTTCAGGGGATGGTTGCCAAGGGCTGTACAGCTCCAGGGATGTGGCATCTCACCAGGGACTTACTCTCCAAGGCGTTGCTAGTGTTTGGATGAGAAACTGCCAAAAGAAGTTGGCAGTAAAGGATAGCGATACAAAGATATAGGTGACTTCTGTCCTTCAGCCCAAATGAAAGCAGTGCCTTGGAGTACTGCGTTGCCCTGCTGCCAAATGTAACTTGGATAAGAATTAAAACTAGGTTCTTGATGTTTTGTAATCACATAAGATCTCACAACGGTTTCTGAAAGTGTGTAGCTGCTAACCCCAGTGTCCTGGCCATTTTCCAACTCGTATAATTACCGTCTGTCTTTCTTGCCCCCTTCCCTCTACACCCCCGTAGTTTCAATTAGATAAGTCATTCTTCACTTCTCTCCAGAATAATGCATGTGCCTGTGTTCTCCCCACAGAGAAAACCTCCAACACTCGCTATTTTTTTTAATCTAGATATCATTTGTTTTACATTGTAGTTTTATTCTTAAAGTAGTGTTAACACGTCAGTGTACCTGATGCAACCTGTCTAGTTCTGGGGCCTGAAGGTTTGTAGGTAGTGCAACATACAGTTAATTTATTAACTTTCTAAATAATTGATTGGGTCCAGAGTTTAGACTTGTACTGGGCTTCTCAGTAGTGATTTTTGTCAGGAGGATGTTGGTTAACTCATTTGTACATGGTAATACAAACATCAGAAGTTAGAGTCCTTAATGACTCATTTCTGGCCACTGTGTGGTTTTTGCGCAGCATTTTAAAGAGCACTGTGGGGATGCTGAAACAGCGTTTTCTTAACACAAGCTAATGCCAAGCAAAAGTGCGTGGTATTGGCTGAACCAGTTTTTTTTGAAGGTAGTTTGGGAGATGGCGAATATTTCAGAGTGGCTGTGGCAGTGCCTGGTGCGGTGACATGAGGCTAAAAGAAGCTGACCTTGGTTCGGCTCCAGCTGTGCGTGTGGCAGGCTCAGCCCAGGCTCCAGAGTGGGAGATTTGGAAGTCTTTAAATGGCTTCACTAATTTTTCCTGATATGCTGTGTCAGTGCCCCTGTAAAACAGTCTAAGCTCAGCTTGGCTCTGGGCGTGACTGGCTGGGGGTGATAGCAGAGGCATTTCTAGTGCTTTTTAAACTCAAATGACTTTTTTTCACTTCAGCAATGAAAGTCAGTCCTTTACCCTTGAATGTGAGCTGGGAGCAGATGGACAATGATTTTTCACAAGCCAGTGTGTTGTCGGAGCAGCGATTCTCATTGACAGAGAAGTTAATAAACATTAGGAGGATATTCCACAATTGACATCTCCAGTCCACTGCCTTAATGCTGGTTGTAATTCAGCTCAGGACCTTACAGAATCTTGCATTTCCTGGCCTGTCATTTGAACGTGTTGGATGGAATTAAATCTAGTCTAGTTCAGATGTGGCAAAATTGATCTTTACTTTCTGCACTTAGCTGGGATTAGCCTGGGACTGTAAATTTTTGGAAGGAGCTTGTGCAGCTACAATATGCTAATAGTGTGGTACTTGGGTTTGCTGTGTGGAATACACAAAAGGTGTGATATAAGTAAGAGATGACTACATACAATAATGTTAAAAAATAAACTGAGAAGAATAAATTGTCCTCAGAATCTCTTAAGAATATATTGTTTACTTAAGGAGGAGAGTTTAATTAAACTCTAGGGGTGAAATACATCCCTGGGGAGAGGGCCAGCACATGGCTTACGAGTCAGAGTTGCACATTAAACTGTTTCTTCTAGTTCATACCAGATGTACGGGATGCATGTTTGTTTCTCTGGTCATTAGGGAACAAATCATCATTCCTTGAGGTGGGCAAGGGGAAGATGGTCTTTAGGACTTTGGGTGGTTTTCTCCTCTTTACCCCCTTTGTTCTGCTCCTTTTCATAACCCACACTCCAGAAGATCAGTTCATTACCTGCTTGCTGTTGATGATCTTTCTCTTTTCAGTTGCTTAGGAAAGCTGGTGAGCTCCACTCCTGCCTTCTCAAAGTTTGTTGATTGCTCACAGCCCCATGAGGGACACTGAGCACCATGTGATTGGAAGGAGGAGGTGCAGAGGCAACACACAGAAGTGTTTGAGTTCCACAGAGGATTGGAGCAAGCGACCTACCTGTCCCAAAACAGCTATACAGAGCATATGTCAGTGTGGGGATCAATCTCCACCTTGAAAGAAGGTAGGAGAAAACACAGTATTTACCCTGTAGAGTGCAGTGTCTACTGTGTGTTGCAAAGTACTCTTTGTTTTGATGAAAGCCCATGGAAACACTGGAACAAAACCGTTAGGAGGTTGTGTCTGCTTCCTGCCTTGCTTTCTGCACAGCCTGTTGCAGGTGTAACGAAAGCAAATGTGGCCCATTGGGCATCTTTCTGCTCATGGAGGTGCTGTGCTGGCTGTGATGCCTGTGAATTTGATAAAAATTAGTATGGGGCAAATCTTGATCTATTCCAAAGCCAGCTATGGAAAATGATATGTTCTTAGTCAGATCTGCTTCCTGTTTTTTTTCAGAGAAGTGTCTTACCACGCCTGATGAACGTAACTATTGTATGTTTAGTGTAGGTAGAAGGACGTTATTCTGCTTCAGAAGTGGTTAAATAAGTACTTAGGAAAAGTCAGTTCTTTATTAGCTCTGAGCAGTGCTGCTGGTAAGACAGGCAGTACCAGGGAACTGATAGACAGTACCAGTAGAACTGCATTGGCAAAAAATTCACACTTGGAGATTGAAGTAGTATCAGTGAGAACTTTGAGGGTGAAGGGAACAGGCATGTACCAGAGAACAAAATCTTTCTGACTAGCAATTACTTCAGTGTAAAGACCAAAACCAGACCTTGAAATCCTACTGATCAATTGCAGCATTAGTTACAGTAAGCTTTGCGTGGTGTTAAAGTAGCTTGAAAGCACCTTTAAAGTGAGTGATAAATTTTTTTTTTTTGCGGCAACTGAGTGTTTTCCTGACTCCTATTACCCTGGGCTTTTGCAGGAAAAGTGGCTTTTATGTATGTTCAAATAAACTCTGTGTGTGTATATGAGTATACAGTGATTGTACACTGCAGACGTGGGAACACCGGACACACTCCTCCTGTATGGACAGACTGCAAGTGAAGGGAGCGCTCTGGAGCCCTGGACAGACAAACTGATCAATAAACCACATGGAGTCCTACATTCTTAAGACAGATCTGAACAAGTTTATTAAACCTATGCTAGTCTCAGCTGAAAAATCACTGCATTGTACAAATCCACATTTAGTTCTCTCTAAGTAAAACTGCACTGTAAACATGAGCAAAAATCCATGTGTATTACTTACAGCTGATTTAATTTTTCATACAAAATGTTTCAGTAAAAAGGAAAAAAATTGGGCAGAGCATTTTCTATGCACAGGGGCTTTGCAGTGCAGCATATGTGTAAACAAGTGCAGAGTTTGGCATTTCAGAGAATCAATAAGGCACATTACAGAAACTCAGAGCCAGGAGTGTTTTCCATCCTTTGTGTACTGGTAAGTCTGGGAACAGATCAATGAGTTTATGTATCAGCATTCAACAATTCCACTACATCTTTCTGAAGTAATTGGGCAATTCACAGAATGAAAGATGCCATCCAAAGGCACTAATGTTCATTTCCGTAAGAGGAACATTTATCTGGTGTTGAGGTGTTCTATGAAGACCAGGCAGTCATCTCTTTTTTTTTTTTTTTTTTTTTTTGTGGTAATTCACTTCCTTTTAAGGTTGCAAGTAAGCAGACTTCAAAATGACAGCGGAAAGGAAAATGTTGTCTTTTCATTGCTTCGTCACTGTTGAATAGAGGAGTCTTAGGTTGGGTCACTTCTTTTTGCCAAAGGACTTTTTCAAAGGAGGCCTGAAACTTTCATGCTCCAGTGCTTGCGATACAGATGGAACAGGGAATGTCTTTATGCTTATTATTCGTGTCTTTCAGTGCTTGGAAGTAAGATGTGTTTGGTTATTAGTGACTTGTGGTTACTGTATCCTGAGCCCCACACCAGCCTCCTTTTCCCCTGCCTTTACTGCTGAACTGTGGTACTCGAAAGGGGAGGAGGAAGAACGGGAAGTGTTTGTCCTGAAGGCTTCCCAAAAGGTAACACACAAGCCCCAAGCTTCCCAGCAACCTCTGGTCCTACTCAGAACAAAAGTATATGGAAACAGCTCTTTCAGCCTGAGTCCATGTCGGGGGGGGGTGTGGATTAAAACATATCATTCTGGGAGCAAGCTTAAATTCTTAAAAACAAAACCAAATTTGAAACCCCACAGACCTGAAATGATTAGGTAGGCTTAAGATATGGAAAGTCAGTGTTTAAAAACCAAAGCCAAACCAAGTGCAAGCAGTGGTGAGCGCATGCAGTGGCATTTGCTAAATGCTGTTTGTCTCCAGAGAAGGGGTACCTAGACGGTGGATAAAGGGTGTTTGTGGTGCTGTGTGAAAATTAAAATTAGAAACTGAGTTAATCTCTGGAATAAATTCCTGTTGTGAAGCAGTTCTGGGAACTGCTCTGGCTCAGTGTGTTTAATCCCTTTGGTGGGTCTAGTGGTCCTTTCCTTCCTCACTGGATGGAAACTGCTGGTTTAGTCCTTTTTTTATTACTTCCTCTTGCAAAGGAGCATGTGCCCACCATTGCTTTTTAGTGTGTTCAGGCATCGCTTTTAGGAAGTACGTGGTGCAGAAATGGGACTACCTTCTTCTTCCTCCTGCCCACCATTGCTTTTTAGTGTGTTCAGGCATCACTTTTAGGAAGTACGTGGCACAGAAAAGGGATAATCTTCTCCTTCCTCCTCCAACCCTCAGACCATCATTCCTCTTATCTTTATACGTACTCTATCAAATGATATTTCACACATATCAGTGCTTGGAAGGGCAAATCTGGGAAGTACAATAGCAGTGACATCTTTGATTCCTCTAAGCTCTTCTCTTATAGCATCCTATGCATGTCTGCAACATGAGCATGCCAAGCACAGCAATAACACAATCATTGTCAGTGGAACCACAGATCCAGAAAGAATATTATTGATTGTACCAATGGGGAAATTAAATCAAATTAAACCCTGTTTCATTTGTTGGGGTAAGAGATTATGCTTCATTGTGCCAGCAAATTCTTTATTTGCCTCAATAAGGAATTCATCCAAAGTCTAAATTCTGAATGGCCCAAAAATAAAATTCATTTACGCTGTGCCAAATACTTTCTGTCATTTCTTCCTTATCATTCAGAAGTGAATCCCTTTATTTTTCTTATAACTTAGTTACAACTCTTGCAGCTCATAAATTGAGGAGGGGTTGCTGCTTTGTTATAACATGACTTTTTACCTTAAATACAAGGTGTTTGTTGTGACACCTGCTCCAAAAAAAAAGTTAGTCATGAGCTCAAGGAGAATGAAGTGTTATTTCTTTCAACCTGCTTTAGTCCAAGTGGAAGAAATTGCCTGTCTCATGCTATGTGCAATGTAGAACCAAAGAGCACACTGGGTCTTGGCTAATTTTGCTGAGCTTGCAACAGGATTTTGCTTATAGTGCAGAGCTGATATTTATTGTTCAGCATTTTCCAGAGTGCTTAACACATGGGTACATATTAAAATAGAGGCAAAAGAGGATACTGCCTGTGACATGTAAGGAGGATTTGACTGGATACTTGTATTAACTTTCAAGTAACAGAGGGAGTGATGAGAGCTGCTCTCCCTGTGCAATGTGATGCTTGGTGTGATGAGGAAGCACTCTGCTCCACTGTTCGCTGACCTGCCCAGAGCGTGCAGCACTGCAAGGCCACAGGGACTGCTCCATGCAGGTGGAAATGTTTGTTGGTCTGGCCTCTGGTGTTTGCAGAGGAAGGAAGGAAGGAAGTCAGTGAAGGTGAGCGTTCACAACAGCTGAACTTGCCTGGCAGCAGAACACGCAAACTTGCATGTGAAACCTCACCCTGTGATACCAACACACCCTTTCCACTCCTTTAGCACAGCAATACCAGCTCCATGTTGGGGTGCTCATATGGCAGCTCAGGCTGTGCTTCTCTCATGGATGCTCCCACTCGCACTGCATGCAATACTCAAGAAAATATTTTTGAAGAGGCTATGGGCTGTTTTTTTCTAGTGGAGACAGGTATGCACGCATACCTGCACGCACAGGTATGGGGCACATAGGATGTTCAAGTAATCATTTCTGAAGTTAGGTTCCTTCCAGTGCAGAGCAGAAAAGCACAGAGACAAAAGAGTAGACTGTGGAGAGAAGGCATCATTTAGCAGTCACATTTTTTAAAAAAGTTTAATTTTCATTTTAATTTCATTTTATTTTCTTATTTTATTTTACTAAAATTAGCCTTCCTTGCCTGCAGTTCCCCTGCTCCCTGGCTATTAGTAGTGGGTTGTTTTGGGGTTTGTGGGTTTTTTTTTTACCTTCCTCACTAACTGGGACATAAATTGTTTGAGCAAGAAGGAATTAAAGTGGGACAGATGGCACCACCTGCTGCTAGTGCTTTGCTCCTTGCAAGGCTTCCTAGCCACTGAGCCTGTTTTGGGCAAGAAGAGGAGGAGACAGTCAGGTTTATCTACTTTCCTGAAGTCCATATAAAGTAACTAACTGGTTCTGGTTCTCTGGTTCTCCTTCCCACTCTCTCCTGTAAGCAGCACCTCATCCCATCCACCACTGGCAGGCAAGACAAGACCCTTTTTTCTTTTAAGGGTTCATGGTCTTCAGGTGGTTCTGCCATTTCTGCTTTCTAACTGATGCTGCCAGATCTGTGCCTCCTTGTCTATCTCTTCCCCTCCTTGTGAGAGTAAGGCTCAGTACTGGACTATACTGGCCAGTTAGGGGAGGATGCCAGCCTGAGGAGGAGAAGAGGGAGAAAAGAGAATATTAAAGGAAGGGGATGGTAATCACTGTGACCTCTCATTCCTGTGAGTGTGACCTATGTTCAGTAGAGCTGCTGGTCCTGGAAAGGAGGTCAGGCTCTCGATGTGATGTTCACGGGGCTCCCTCCCATAGCTTACAGGTATTCCTTAAGAAAAACTATATCCACAAATTAAATATGAAGAGTAGAGCATACTAAATTTCTTCCAAACCAGCCCATGTATCTAAAGCCTTAGTGAACATTATTATGATGAAACCACAATTTAAAAAAAACAATTGCTTTTCAGAGAAGTTAATTCAAATGGAATCTAATGAAAATGGGAAAGTCTTAACATGGGAAGCTCAGGAGATCCTCAGCAGGTGGCAATTTGTTAGCTGAGTTGTACTCAGCAGAGTGACTGGCTTAAATCTAAGTGAGGATCTAGCTATTGTATCCAGTTTCATGCAAAATACTCAACCAATTTGTGTGTATCTCATCAAGAGCCCTGTCAAAGGTCCCAGGCAGACTGGAAGTCCAGAAGCAGCTACAGTTAATCAGGAAATGAATGGCAATATCTCCCAAATTTATATGGGAGCAATAAGCAGTCAGAAACAAATGAATTTTTAATAATTACAAGTGGTGGCTGACTTTTTTTTTCCCTTACTTAAAAATTGCATCTGAAGCTTCTATAATGTAGAGAGGCATCTGTTGTTGGGGAAAATGTGTTTAAAAATACGGTGTTTTCTTTGCAAAGAGCCAAAGTAATGGGTCTTAATGTAGCAGCGCTGAGTCTTTATGTTCCTTGCTTATGGAGCACTGAAGAGAAGAGTAATTTATCAGGATTATTATGTTAAGAGAACAGCAGAAGCACTTTGAGGGCTTACTCAAATGAATAACCATGTAAAGAAATATTAATTCTAATGGATTTCCTGTACATGCCATACGGGTGCAGGAATGTTCATGAAGTGACTCCCCTGATCGTACTTATCTGTCCTGGTTTTCAGCTGGGATAGTCAATTTTCACAAGAAGCTGGGAGGGGGCACAGCCAGGACAGGTGACCCAAACTAGCCAGAGCTGATATTCCATACCATATGATGTCATGCTCAGTATTTAGAGGGGGGAGCTGGCTGAGGAGGAGGGATCACTGCTCACGGACAGGCTGAGCATTGGGTTCTGGGCAATGAGCAAATTGCATTGTATATCACCGGCTTTGTGTATTCTTTTATTTGTATTGTTGCTGTTATTTTCCTCTCCCTTTGCTGTCCTAGTATACTGTCCTTATCCCAACCTACGAGTTTTACTTTCTGATTCTCCTCCCTGTCCCACTGCGGGGGGGTACAACGAGTGAGCAAGCAGCCATGTGGCACTTAGTTGCCGCCTGGGGCTAAACCATGACATTATCCCAAGTGCCTGCAGAAGAACAACAGGTTATTGGAGAAACATAACTTTGTTTTTAAAACAAAACAAAATCCCCCTGTTTCCCCCACCCCCCCAAGAAACTAAAACATCTGAGGCTATGGTAGGCAATTTACTTTTTTTAAATCTTAAAAGGATATACCCATCTTATTCCTGGTGGGCTTTGCTTTAGATGTTTTCCCTAGAACTTTTCCTAATGAGCATAATGACTGCCATTTCCCACTCTTTAAATTGCAGAAATCACCCACCACGTGATTTCTGTCGATAACTTAGTGGAGAGATGTTCCTAGCAGTTCCAGCTTCTTGTCGCTAGAATTACTTTTAAAACATTATATGTGTATATTTAAAAAAAAAAAAAAAAAAAGTGTGTGTGTATATATCTATCTCCTGCAGCTTTTGTAAGCTAACTAACTCCTCACTTTCTTCTATGCTAGTGTGTCTCAAATAGAGAGCAGGTACCTGAAAGGGCAGGCTGATGATGTCTGAATTTGTATTTTATTGTCACTAATCCGTCCCCCAGCTACAAGTCCTTTGCTTCAAGTAAGGTATCATAAAAACATGTAACAATGAAAGCTCTTTATTTTTTGATGAGCTCAAGTTTTCACTGTGTTTTGGGTTATAGCTGCAGGCTGACTTACTTTCCCTCATCACTCATAGACATGGGACCCTTTTTCTTTCTAGTAAATTAACAGGAGAGTTGGAAAAATCCCAAGTGCAAACAAGCTTCTGCTATGTATAGTACCAGTTACCTGTTCAGGCTGTGTTATGTCAGTCTTGTTAAACTCCTCTGTAAGCTCTTGTTCTGACACAGCATTCACTTAATCTTTGCCCTATTGATTTAATCTAAAAATACATGTAGGTTCCTATCTATGTAAACCTGTGAAGAAATTGATGCAAAAAGACCTATTTCTGAAGACTGCAAAAGAAATGCTGTTTAAGTTGAATCCAAAACACAAAGTCCAATTTTAGTGAAACTGTAAATTGAAAAGCTGGGCAGTCCATCTGGAGGAGGCTGCCTGATGCATTCATTTCCCATTTCAACAGCTTTCTCCACCTGCTAATGATGCATTTGACTGTTAGAGGCTGCCCTGCTGATTGCACTGCTCCCAGGAGAGGGCAGTTCAGCTCTTTTTGATTGTGAGCTGCATCGAGCTGCCGGTGTAGTAATTGTCAGCAAGTTTTCAGGGTAATTATGACCAAGCCAGTAAGCGAATCATGAGTTTGCATCCAGATGGCTGTTCAGAAGTGAGGGGTAGACAAAAAGGGGCTGTTACTTTGGAGGGAAAGAAGGTATGTTCCCAACTGGAGCACAGCATTCATAATTCCTGGCAGGTTGTTTTGTGATCTTTTATGCTGTAGCAAAACTGCACGACTTCCGTCTTCCCTCTGTCTTTAAAAAAATTGATCTCGGGCTCTGTCTTTTGTAGTTCTTGGTGATGTCCATCCTGCTAGGACCAAGGAAGCCATTCATTGCACTAAAGTGGTTACTTAAGGAAGAACATCTGGATGAGTAGTGGGCTCATGGTCTCTGGGAGAACGTGAAGGCCATTGTTGGAGGCAACTGTTGAGGTGGATGTGATTACTGTAGCTGCTGCAGAGGTCACAGGGAAAAGATGTTGCCTGTGATTTTTTTTCCCCATTCAAAATATTTTTTTTAAAAAGTGAAAACTGGGGCCTGGGTAACATCAGGGCTCAATCTTTCAATAGACCATCCGACCTCAATTTTTAGATGACTAGAGGAACAGAAAGTGCAATTAGAAAATGCTGAATGCTAAAATAGCCCAGAACAGGCAAATGGCTGGCAAGATCTTGCCGCTGTTCATGAAAACTCTTCATGTTTTTCCGCTTGGTATTTCATTGAATGCAAGCTGCAGTTTTCCTTAGACTAAAACTGTCATTTAACACACGACTCTGAGGAACAGTTACTTTGTCATAGAGAAAATGTTTTTTTTCACTCTGTGAACTGTCAACAGAGTGATGATAGTATCTTATGAAATGTAGTTTGTGCTTCAATTCATATTTGACTACGAAAAATTCTTTGAGCACTGACAAATGACGTTAAGGGCAGCATGATCTACAATGTTTGACTCATGGTTGTCTTCCGCTATGGATTTCAGTTTGAGTTAGTGAATGGCGCACCAGTTTCACTCGCTGAGACAAAACATGAATAACACTGAGATGGAGAAGTTGTTTTAAACTGTAAATATTGTTACTGTTATTAAAGCTTTTTTTTTTTTTTCTCCTTGTGCTCCATAGTCTCATAGGAAGTATGAGTTATTGCTGTATAAACCTTTTTTATTGCTGGAAAGAAAAAGTCAATTTTGTCTGAATTTTAACAAATAGTACTTTTCATTAAGATGAAAAACAAAGGAGAAATTAATTTGGATCAAATTCATGACTTAGTCTGAAAAAAAGTCAGACTAATTTTTTAAGATATCTTTAACATCAGAGGAGCAAAGGAAATAGAGTGAGATTTTTACAGAGCTGTGAGGGAGAGAGGTGGGAGGCAGTGCAAATACCCCTCTTCCTCGAACAACATACTTCGGGGTGATGGCCTTTGCTAAAGATGTGACGAACTCTTACCGAAAAGGACCTCAGCAACCGATGTTCAAGTCACCATGGTAGAGGCTGTAGGGTTGTTCTCAGTCTTTTATTAGTACTCTTCCAGTTTGTCTAAAGACCTGAAATATTTATGAGAGCAGAACTGATACCTTGGTGTCCCGCCTGTAAAGTAGATGCTCTAGTCAGGCCAGGGAGACTTTCTTTTCATTGCCAGCTCAGCAGCTATTAGTCTCTGTTACAAACTGGATGACCTCCAGGCGGAGAGACTGAACTTTTCATGCCACCTTGGAAGAGAGGCCCTGAAGCTTTGCTTTCCTGCTTCCCTGGGTGTGGAGCGGTGGCCCAAAAAGATTCACTTCTTGGGGCTTCTCTAGAGACATTTCATGCTCACTTGGAAGGATGTGCTCAGCGGCTTGCACAGCACAGCCTCGGGACACACTCTTGTTCCACTGTGAAAGCACTTTCTGGAAAAGGGAAGTCTTGTTTCAAATCCCTGTTGTGAATCAGGCAGAGAATGAATTTCTGGGTGTTCCATATTCTGTGTAAATGTCCTTATTATGTGGGGTAGAAGGCATTTATTGTCCTGTTCCAATTTGTGGGTCTACCCTGAAAAGAAAATGATTTAGCTGAAATCTATGGGAGAACTTAGGCCACTTTTAAAATCACAGCACATAACCTCCTTCCCTGGGATGGAATTTCTCAGCATTAGAAAGAAATGTCTCTCCCTGGCTTGGCTAGCTGATGTTTTGGGTAAGAGTTGAGTCATCATATCCCTGAGCTTCTGTTTCTGCCTTTCCTTCTTCTAGATAACTGTCTAAAAACCATGTTAACAGGACTGAACATTTATCTTTCCTGGGCATTGCCTTCAAGCGTAGTCACTATGTGCTACTGGGCTAACTTCCTAACTGGCTGTTTTCAGTAATGATATTTGCATCTCTCATATGTTGTGGTGGTTTTTTTTTTTTTCCCCAAACATTAATTTAGTGGCAGAAAATAGAGCAAGTCCTGGATAACCTTAGATAGCTGAGCTCTTTTAGAAACTGATATGAGATAAGCTGGTTTTCATTGTGTTGCAGAGTGAGAGTAGAGGACCACATGTGTTCATCTGACATGCCTGATGTAAAGAGCAATAATCTGGGTAGCACGTGGAGAATTAGCAAAGTTCAAGGCATCTGAGCACAACAGGGATTTTTGCTTTCCATTAGAGATTTGAAAAAGCAATGATACACTGTTTAAGGTAATGAACTTAGGTATTGCTTCAGCAAGCTCTTATCGTGGGTGTTATAGTAAAGTGTATTTCGATCAGAAGTTGTAGTATTATATCGTAGCAAAATGATAATGGGAGGGGCCAAGACATGATAAAATTAGGAAGCAAACTCTTGATCATTTGGGTAATAATATCTTATGATCTGTCCAGACCTTAACTAGAAGTTGAAAGGTAGAAGTCTGGTTGCATGTGTTTCCCAATGCACTTAGAATTATTTGGGAGTAGAAGGAAAGGGAGAGAAAAGAGGAAGCTTGGTCTTGGGAAAGGTTTGTGGTGAGTGAATTTTGTTAAAAATCAAAGGCATTTGGAAAAAGCACGTTAAAAAATAAATTAATAACAGTTGAGATTATCCAAGCTCTCATCTCAGCCTACAGATTTGTAGATACTACTGTTCTGGTCCACTATAACATGAGTAATTCACCATCTGTGTTGAGTATATCACCTTCACAGGATGAAACCGAATCTCAGAAGCCCTCAGACAGGTAGGAGACCTCCAACAGGCTAATGCTTGGGCTGGGGACTGGCAGCACTTTTCTGTGGTGACTGTGAAACCCAACATGTTCTAGTGCTGCCATGCACAGGGAGCTCCTTGGAAAGCTGTGGGATTGTAAGATGTGGGCACAAGGAGCTGCTGAGGAGTGATCACTCGGGGGAGTATGTTACTATATCAAGGATGCCTCTTTGGTTTATATGAGTTGTTATGAGAGTAACACTCCCGTGACATTCATCTTTGCATTGCTTGTCACTGTCTTCATACGGCTGATTATTATGGAGGATAAAGTAAATGTGGCATTCAGAAACATCCGTCCTGGTTCTAGGAGCATCTACCTGAGGAGTGCTTGCCACTGGCAGCATGATACAGTCAGAAGTGTTTGCGGCAGACACTTCCCTGCAAAGGCAACTTTGTGCCAGGCTCCTTGAGGTTTAACTAGGGGGGAGGGCACAGGGTGCCCAGGGCACAGGGCAGGGTGCACACTTCGGCAAGGCTCTCAGCTCAGCTTGAGCTGCCTTACCCTGATCTGGAAGCACAAGTCAGTTTTGAAACTGTGGCTGCATGTGCAAGTGAGACATGCGGGTGGCAGGAGGCTATCCTAGGAGCTCCTGCTTGTTGAAACAAGTCTTAAATTACAGGGGAAAGTGAGGAATCTATTCAAATATTTCTATCTGACATACTTCATCCAGCCATCTGAGGACCTGACTTCTTCACAAACATTAATGGATGCTGCTGTGCAGCCCCAGCATAAGCTCAATTACAGTTACACCCATGGAGATTATAGTGGAGTGCAGGCGCCGTTTCTGTGATCACAAAGGTGATCTGCATTAGAGCTGACAGCATAACGCTGGCAGCCTGGTGTAGTGTTGTGGTATAGGTATCAAGTGACAGATGAAGTGGGCAATAAACTTTATTAAGAGATTTAAATTGTTCCAGTCCCATCCAGGTAAAACCCCAGAAATTTATGATGATAATTTTGTTCTTAAAATAGTAAACCCCACCAAATGCTGAAACACCTTCAGCAACTAAGACTTCAGAGTCTTCCCCAAGGCCATGTAACTCTTTGTTACTTTACACTTGACTTAAATTACACCACTTAATATATCTTTGTCCTCTAACCTTTGCCAGAAAGGTCAAAATCATTTGCTAGCAAATGATAAGCTCGTTTCCTACCCAAGGACTCTCAGGAGTATAATGATTTCTTCAACTTACAAATGTATTTCTGACCAGCATGGGCAAACCTTGTAAAGGATTTTACTTTCTACCACCTGCTGTGCTCCGTGTACTAATCCACTTCTACAGGGACTGCTCACGAGCTGAGGAGAGTAAATTCTGCCGCTATTTAAAAATAAATAAGTAAATAAATTCAGTACAGTTAGATGCATTTTCCATCTCATTCCCTTTAGATGTTCTATGGGCCCTGTCAAATTACACCATGTGAAAGGCCAAGATAAGCAGGTTTCAGTCCTGCACCAGTGACAGGTTTTCCATGCATAAACCCCACAGCTTTGAAGTCCATTATCTTGCAGTTCTGGGTTAGAAACTTCTTTTCTATTGGAGAGAGGACTCCCTGCATACCACATCAACTGGGCTTTCACTCTCAGCTGTAGGAAGTCTAATCGACACCAAAACCAACATGGTTTTCAGATCATTTGTTGAGTGTACAATGTGTTTTGTAAGTTGGACTTGCGATCACTAAAGTATCTGGCGTCGTTTATGAAAAATTATGAAGTAGCAATGACAAAACAGAGTAGCACTGCCATAGCACTTTGATGCGCTACTGGTGTGAACAACAGGTCGAGGACGTGAAAGGTGGGAATCTTTTCCTGGCACTGGCCCAGTGGATGCTGCAGAATACTGGAAGTTGTTCTTTCAGTCTCTCCTCTTCTAACCCACAGAGCCCATCTGTGATTTCAGAGATTGGGCATCTTACGCACATGGCTCAAATTCGGGTGTTAGACTTGCAGTTTCCTAGGGCAGGTTTTCCATGTAAGGAGGAGGTTCAGCACTTGTTGACAATCTGGACTTCAGGATGTCAAGTTTGAGGGTTTCTCTTGGAAATCCTCCTCATTTGTGGAAATCTTGCTGTGCTGTTAGGTGTGAGATGTCTATGATTCTAGCTGTAGGACTGCTGTGAACTCACTGTTAAATGTGCAACTTTTAAGTTGCTTTTCCCTGTGCAGGACACATTTATTTTGTTTTGTTTGGTTTGCACTTTTTGCTGCAGTGTCTTTCTGAAGTCGGGCATGTTCTCTACACAAAGCAAGGAAGAAAACATATTTATTTTGTTTCCCTTTAGAAGTTACACCCCTTTGGCATGGCTTTCATTTACAACTGCAGTGATAACTAAGTAATTAATCTTCAGTGCAAATCAATAAGAGAATCTTATTTCATCTCTGTTTCCTTTCATTTTGTTTTTCTTTGCTACGCCACTTTTCTCCTGACTGTCTAATCCCTCTGTTTGATTGGAGGCTCAACCCTGCCAAGTACTGCCTTTGGGTAATTGAGTCACTCTGAGCAGCTTTTTCCTGCAACCTCTGTCCTGTTTGAGAAAGGTTGGAGCGCTGAACTGTTTTTCATATGTGCTTAAGTTTAACTGAATGTAGTTGTGTGTATGAACAGTTTTGTGAATAACTATGTCTTTTTATTTCCTAAATTGTGCATTCTTCACTGAGCTGGCACATGCTGATTGTCTCCTGATAGCCTCATTTTGTAATCACTGCTGTTTCCTCCTTGGGATCTCTGCTCCTTTGCTGCACGTGTCGGATGAATCAGGGAACAAATCCTGGTTGGGCAGTGAGCGGAGCTTGTTTCTGAGAGATCTCTGCCTCTACTCTCAGAGCCTGGGGCTTTTGCAGCAAACGGGAAACATGCAGGGAGAGATCCTGGGTTCATGGTTAGTGATCACCCCAGTGTGGCAGAGTCCTGGCCATGTTGAAATGTGGTCTCAGCCATTGCCTGTCAACATAAACTCTATGTAGTTGTGAAGACAAAGGAGAAGGATTTTTTTTCTATGTTTTAATTTACAGCAGAACACACGGTAGCTTTTAGCATTTTTCCGGGTAGGTGGAGGGAGCCGGAGCATCACATTTTGAACAAAGGTACTGTATAAGCTGCACTCTTGTTTGATAGGATGTAACATACAGTATGACAGGTGAAGAAGTTGTTACAGGCTTGCCTCTCTTTTGCCTGTCCAAAAAGAGAGGAAATAATAGAGCCTCAAATCAGTGGTTTGCTACATCACATTAAATATGTAAATCAGTAGATACTGTTGTTTTGAAATCTTGTGGTCAAAAGATGTCACTTGCTGTATGTTTTCTGTGGTCTTAACTAGATGCAATGGGATTTCATTAGGGTTTTTCCCCTATCCTTTTCCGAAGTATGTTGTTTTCATCAAAAACTTGAAAACTTTCTATTTGGATATGATGTCAAAGCAGAAGCAGAGCATCTGAGACATCAGTGGGGTTTCTCTCTGCCTTCAGTGTCTTCTCTGAGCGAATGTCCATGCCCAAATTGTACATACTGCACTAAACTGTTATGTGGAGCTCTGTAAATACTCTTGCAATGGCCGACAGAGGGGAACTATTACATGCATTATTACCTAGAATATATAGCTTGGTCATAAAGGAGAAGAGTGACAAGAACTACAGAACTACATCACTTGTAAAGCACTAGGATGGCATAGTGAGGTAGAAGGGCCGCGAACGAAATTTCAAGTGATTTGTCCAAGATGTTCTGCTTTTGTTTAAAATTTCCTTGGGAGCTTAAAATATTCTTGTCAGCCTTTTCCTAATGGAATCCAGTTGTGGTACCAGCTATAAACAGGATCTCCTTTGCATTTCCTTGTGTTAATTTTCTGCTGTGCATCATTCAAATGATCTTTTGAGCTGTGGTGGGTTGACCCTGGCTGGGGGCCAGGTGCCCACCGGAGCCGCTCTATCACTCCCTTCATTCACTAGACAGGGGAGAAAAAGTACAACGAAAAGCTTATGGGTCGAGATAAGGACAGGGAGAGATCACTCACTAATTATCGTCACGAGCAAAACAGACTGAACTTAGAGAGGAAATTCATCTAATTTATTACTAAGCAAAACAGAGTAGAGGAATGAGAAATAAAATCAAATCTTAAGACACCTCCCCCCACCCCTCCCATCTTCCCGGGCTCAACTTCACTCCCAGCTTCAACCTCCGCCCCCCTCAGCAGCACAGGGGGACGGGGAATGGGGGTTACGGTCAGTTCATCACATGGTGTTTCTGCCGGTTCTTCATCCTCAGGGGAAGGACTCCTCTCCGTTCCCCTGCTCCAGCATGGGGTCCCTCTCACGGGAGACAGTCCTTCACGAACTTCTCCAACGTGAGTCTCTCCCACAGGTTACAGTCCTTCACAAACTGCTCCAGCGTGGGTCTCTTCCATGGGGTGCAGACCTTCAGGAGCAAACTGCTCCAGTGTGGGTCTCCCACGGGGTCACAAGTCCTGTCAGCAAACCTGCTCTGGCGTGGGCTCCTCTCTCCACGGATCCACAGGTCCTGCCAGGAGCTTGCTCCAGCGCGGGCTTCCCACGGGGCCACAGCCTCCTTCAGGTGTCTCCACCTGCTCCAGCGTGGGGTCCTCCACGGGCTGCAGGTAGAATCTCTATACCCCCTCATCCTCTGTGGGCTGCTCCCCTTTTTTGAGGACCACTTCTGATGGGAAGCCAAGAGAATGAATTCTTCTTCCAGTTTAAATTAAGAGCTGCTTTAATGAAGTAACTGAGCTGTAATTAAACCTGCCACTTATTAGTCCCACGTCATTTCAGTTGCTGCTGACATGAAGCAGAGGTATAAATTTTATTACTGTGGGCTTCCAGCTGGAGAAACTGTCCAGTTCAGAGAACATCTCTACATGTCAATCACATCAGCACTGAACATTAATTGTTTATTATCTATATGTAAAGACTTCATTAAAGTTTCCAGAGACAAACTTTCAGACCTAAAATACATCTTACAGTACTTTAAAGCTTTCCACTCAGTGCAGGCAACACTGTTGTATCTATTGAGCCTTTTATCCATGCTTTGGGGTGTGCTGTACTAAATAGAGAAGGGCCACCTGTGTGGTAAAACATGGGCATGCTTTAGTAGTTTGTTTGCAATAAAAGAGAAAAAAAATAATAAAGAGGGCAAAATTAGTGATACTCCAGCAGAGGACAGGGTGTAGACTTGGCCTGTCACTGCAGGGGATTCAAATGCTCAGTATGTGCAATTGTCTCTAGGAAAGACTGCTGATGGATGCACTATCAGTTTGCTATTTTTAACTTGTGAATGTATGTCAAATTGTTAAGGAAACAATAAAAACCCCATGCTGAACCAAAGAGCACAACTAAGGGGGGATAAACAACTTCAGACTTTTGAAGTAACTTGATGCTGTGACTAGCAAAAATCTAAAGGTATTGGGCTGCTTCTAGTAAGAGCTGCTTCAGCTTATCCAGCCTCCTGGTAATTTACAGGGACCTTTTAAGGGGCGCGAGGGGAGTTATTAGAAATCTCCTTAGCTTGCTTTCTGGACACCTAGGCAGAAATACTCATCTTTAAACACTTCTAAAACAATATGTGTGAGAAAAGGAAGGTGATGCTGAATGAGATGCATAGGTATATCTGAAAGTGAGTTCTGTATTTGGGAGAAAATCTGCCTGCTGGTGCCCACCAGCTGAAACCAAGACTGTCTAGCATCACTCCATATGCTGCAGTAATTGCTGTAATACCCATACTGCTCCATTTGGTATGGGAGTGCCATGGTTTGTCTGACCCAGTTTTGAATTTTCAAAGAACAGACTTTATTTAGCTTCAGAATGGCAGTTTCTTCTTAGCTTTGGATTGCTTTGCAGCCAGACTCTTGGAACAGCAGCATCATGGATGGTCAACACTGATGCTGTAAGTGATGGATATGGCATGCGAATCTCAGCATTGTTCTTATAGGTCCTCTCCCCTTTCAGTGCCAACATCAGGCTGACTGCCAAAGCACAGAGCAGGAGGACTGCACTTGTGAGTGGGACTGTGTATGTGTAGGAGTTGAAATCGGCACTCCTCTGCAGCAATAAGCTGGTGGAGCCTTTTAATTAGCCGTTGAGCATTGGCAATGTAGTTTTTATTCTGTGTTATACTTTAGAGTTTTCCACTGCAACTCTGAGCCTTAATAATAGTTTTTAAATACCCTCCTGGTGATTCTTATGTAAATACAGGGCCTCTAGAAAAAAAAATCCAGAGATGAAACTTGAGATAAAATGTTGGCAATGGGCACTGCTGTTCTTCGTGAGAATACCTGTCACCTGGCATGGAGGTCGTGCGTTGTCACTATTCCCTGTTTAGGACCAATTATTGTTGGGCAGGGAAGAAAGAATATGCAAGAATTCTGTGTAATAACTACTTTAAAGATGTTTTTGTAGTGATTTTTTGTAGCTAGCAGTCTGCTAAACTGTTTACCTCCTAGAGACCATTTCTGATGAAAGGTCCAAGGCAGTTTTATCTGTAACTTTTTGCAAATTCACCTCAAAAAGACCTTCTTCCTCTTCTTGTTGTCAACCCTTTTGTTACCTATTTCTCACTCATTTTTGTGGACATAACCTGAATTTTTATTGGAGCAAGTGAGGTCAAATTCAACCTTACCATCTTTGCTGTGATTTGGAACGTGCTTTCACGTTCAGGGAGCTATTGTTCTCCAACCTCAGCTTGGAGAGCTCTCATAAGGATACCGCTATCTCATAAAATTAAAATCCATGCAGTCAATTACTGGGATTTTTTGGTTAGTAATTAACTATTTTGATTGGCATTCTGTCTGGGATTTTGGGGAGGGATTTTGCTCTAAGGAAATCAGTCTACACATTTAATAGCTTGGCACTGAGAAAACCTTGAAATATTAAAAAGATACTTTAATATAGGCAGTGGCATGGCTTGGGGCATCAGAGCTTTTAAAAAAGTTTAGTGTTTGGTTTTGTGGTCAGAAACTCAGAAGTACTCAGCCTATATACTAGGAGCTCTTTTAAAATCTGTTCACAATTATGAACACCAGCTCTTTTGCAATCTGACCTTCAGTCCTTTGTTTTAGACTTAAAATGTAATTTTCCTTAGGCTGAGCGGGCCGTGACAGAAATCTCTTTTGCGGTCAAGCACATCCTTTGCTGGACTCAATTGCCAGTGACAGGAACTGTTATTCACCCTCTGTCTCTGTACAGGAAGCATATCCTTGTGAAAAAGCCTATAAAACTGGGGATTTTTTAGCATGCCAAATGCCACATAGTTCAGGCTATGTTGGATTAAAGTAAGGATCAAGTCCAGGCTGCAAGACCACTCAGAAGGCTCTCTGCTTGTCTTGCCCACCACCTGTGAAGAAGTGTATCTCCTGGTAGTCTGGCTGCAGTGCTTATAGTTGCTTGTTTTTCTGTAAGTGAAAGACAGTAATATGGGTTACTAGTATTGGATTTGACTTGTTTGCTGTTTGCCTGACTGTTGCCATTTCCTCTCTCTTGACAACCTGTAGCTACAGGCATCAAGAGTAATATCACATCATTTGGAAACTGCAAACAAGGGGTTATGCAATGCTCAGATGCTCACATATGCAAAATTCAAACTGTCGAATATAGCGCGCTCTTTCTTAAAAATTCCAAAAGGTTTCTACTAGGGAAATTGGCCTCTTTTTTTTTTTTTTTCCTTCTAACCAAGTACTTTTGAAGTGCTAAGTGATTCCAGAACCCTAAAAAAACCCCCCAAACCCCAAACCATTAAGAGAAAGCCTTGGACATTCATCCATATTTTCTAAGCAGCAGCCTAAAATTTTGACAGTGGTTTCATATAGAAATGTTGAAAAGTGGGGGCAAGACATTGTTTAATGAAGATGTTTTGTAACTCAACTCTCAATAAGGTGCTCTCCAGATCTGACATTTACCTTAACCATTGTTTCTAGTCATACTTAACTGTTTGTTCACCATAACACTGTCCAGCATAACTGCATTGGTTTATCTTTCACTATTTTGAAAAGGATGTGTAGGAGTTATCACTGGGATATGATAAGTGCCCCTTGAGGAGCAGAGTGTGATCAAAACTTACCTAGAGCACGCATTAGGAGATTATGAGAAGAAGTTCAATTTACTTATCCCCTTGAGAAAGATTTCTGAATGTTATAGAAAGTTTAGAAAATGAAATATAAAGGAATTAATCTTAAACTGACTCAATGTTTATCCCCAGAAAATGAGGCTTTTTAAGGTGTGTCAGGATGGCCTCTGGGAGTGGATGCACCTGCTCTTTCTTTAATTTTTTTTATATATATATATATTTTTTTTAAAGACAGTATGTGATGTTGGTGCTTTCCTGGTGGTGGATGATTGAACTCAGCTGCCAACCTGAATCTGGTATTCAGATGCGCATATGCTTTATCTTTTATAAAGAGTCAGGATAGCTTTAACCATTCAGAGAACGATTGGGCTGGGATAACTGGAGTGTAGAAAGACAGACCATCTCAAAAGCTTTACTTAGATACAAAGCTCAAGGAAGGAACATCAGTCACTAACAGAAAACCCATCATCCAAAAGTCTGGGTGTAATGCTTTAACATATCAGACCAACTTTACAATGCAGAGAACAGTCAACCCTGGCAATCAAAATGTCAGTGCTTTACACATTCCCAGTTTTCTGCAAAGAATTGAAACATCAAATCAAACAAATACACTATGTTCAGTCTATGAGTGCTGATTTTCTTTTAAGATGCAATTACCTGTAGGTGATTTGCAGTGCCTCCTGGTTCACCTGCTTGAATCCCAGCAAAAATATATGCCTTAAGTTTGACGGGTTGGTTAGCTGAGGAAGGATAGCGTATCTTTCCAGTTATGTCTGCTAGTGAATGTTAGAGACATCGAGGGTGAAGGTGGGCACGTACCTTACTGGGACTTTGGCACGCAGTCAAGTGCAGACTTCTGATGGGTGCTCAGGGATCCATAGTGACTGCATGTGGTCACTGAAGATTTTGGTGTTTTATATATATAAAAGGCATAAAATACATATATATATATATATGACATATACAATATACTTGTTTTCAATATACAGTAAACATATAAAAGACAGCATGATGCCTCCAAAGCGATTACCTTAAATAATGAAGAAATATTTTAGTTTATTTTTAAACTGAAGAAAGAAAGTTTTCCTGAGCAATTTCAGCATGCCAAACCCATAGCAAGTGTACGTTTAAAGCTGAGGAAGGTGTGTATTGAAAAGACTGAGTCACTGAATGTCTGCATCAAATGGAAAACAGCGTCTGACAGTGAGTGAGTGGGAGATTGGGCTGTCACATCAAGGGGGAAATCAATGCATGGAAACAAAAGTGAAGTAACATTTTATCAGCTAGTTGGATAACTTATAATGATGTTCAGCTTTTGGACACAATGCCTTAGGCAGACTGCTGATGTGTGAGGAGCCCCAGCATAGATCTGCCAAGTCATACATATTTTTAGGTGTTCACACAGATTTCAGTAGGTGCAGAGAGAAAGAAGAGGTGAAAAAAAAAGAGGTTACAGTAAAAAGTACTAGTGCTCTGACATCGTGATCTCTGGGAAACAATGCCCATTAGAGAGGAATAGGACCCAAGAAATATGGATGGCTGCTTGACAGGACAACTGCAATTGCATCTGTACTCAATCACTGCTCTCATATAAAATGATTGCTGGCAAAGAGTGAGTGGCTTAAAACAAAAATCTGAATTTTAGAGATTTTATTCATCTTTTTAGTTTGCTTCCCAAGGACCCAATTATCTGGCGCATGAAAACAGATGCTTATATATTCACCATGATCAGTCAGTATTTTGCAGTTGCTCAGCCCCCTTCTCTTGGCATGATTTTTCACCTGCTGGAAAGGAGAGTGCTTTGTGACCTCTCCAAAGGAGAGCTGTGCCAGCAAGTAGCTCTTATTTTCTTTTTTTAACAGTTACATGTGCACCTGCGTGAAAGTTGGCTCGTGACTTATTAGCAGAACACAGAAGCCCCAGTACGGCTTCAGTCCAGTCATTCTTTTTAATTGCACAGGAGGATTGAGGAAGGGAGAAGAGGTTGCTGGAAGGGCAGGGGCAGCGCAGCCTGAGCAGCACGCCTTCACTTACAAGCATTTGAGTTGTATAAGAGAATTATAGGTTGGGCTCTAACATAGACGTGGATCAACTGTCAATTGGAGGTCTGTATTTAGATTTGAATTAATTTTGACAATTTCTTAAGAATTCACATAATTATGGCTGGTCCTTTCTCTTAATCTGGCAGACTTTGGAGAGAGCTGTAAGCCCCACAGCTCGATGGTGTTGCTGTTTTGGTACCTCCTTGCACTTCCAGGTTGGGCATGAGCCTGCAGCCGCAATTTCCTCCATCCATTTGAGTAACAGTTTCACTGTTGGGGAGGTTCACTGCAAAATTTGTAACTCTTTAAAGCAAACTGGGCCTATTAAAAGTCCTTATTTAAAATACCTTTCTCTGTGCTCCATGTGGGTCCTAAACTGAAAGTAAAGCACCATGTGGGCTTGTTTGACCTCATCCTCACAAATGTCTGTTTTTCCCAAATTTTAAAAGCTGTCATCGTGTCTAAAAGCCTCATATCTAATGTGTTCAGATTTTATAGGCTTAGCAGGTCATTTTGGTCAATGATGCCCATAGGACTGTGAAGTTACTTAAAATATTTCAGTGTTCTGGTGGAATGATTCAAGCAATAATGTTACCCACCTGAGATCACTTTGGTTTTGCTGATTCTTTGTGCTTGAAAGGTATCTCCACAGACAGGAAGAAAAGTGCAAACCAGCTACTTAGGCTGATGTATTCATAGTGTTGTACTTGGATGTTAGAAATAAATGCATGTGAGCAGCAAGCTGTATAAAATTGAGATATATTTTATCATTTGAGTCTATATTTCACTTCCAATTAGTTTCCTGTGAGTGCTTATTTTGACTGACCTCTTCTTACTTGCATTAAAAGCTCATGGAATAATTTCCATTTCTGAAGACCTTTGCTCATCTGACTTTTGCTGTGATCTTGCCAGGGCTAATGCACTAGCTGGGCTCAAGGTGGGAGCAGTGCCTCAGTCAGGAGCTTCCAAAGGAAACAGAAGAACTGCTGATGAAATAATGATGTTACTCAGCAGACAATACTCATTCGCTTCAGTGCTGACTGAAGTGAAAGTTGTATTTGGTATTAAAGATTACCATCCTGATGATAGATAAAATAGGGGAGGAATGAGAAGTGTTGTTTCTTCTATTTCCCTTTGAGGTATCTGCATGCATAAAAATGATTATTTTGGAAAAATGCATGTTCGAAAGCCAGAATGTACTAATGTGGTGCTTTTCAAACCAAATGGGTTTGAAATGTTGATGAAATGTCTCTGACATGAGAGAGAATGCAATGGTTTTTAAAAAGAGACTGCTTCCAGTTTGTCTTACAGAAATATTCTGGATTGGTTTTCTTTGCTGTTGGCTACTTGTGTAGTTGCAGCTCAGGGTGAGAGGACGTTTATCCTCGTGGTGCTGGAGCCTTTGGTCAGTGCAGGTGGGAAATGATCGTCTGTCCAAATAAGCCCTTTCAGCAACTGGCTATCCTCCTGGACATGTCCTCAACTGACCCACATGGCCAGTTCAGTTTAGCTTGTGAAACCTAACCACTTTCTCTGATTGCAGGTAGCAGGTTTCTGTAGCTCCTACTATATTTTGTACTCAGACCCATGAAGCAAAAGGCTTTCATGTCATGTTTAGAAAGTTTGAATCATTTCCACAGAAAACACTTCAAGAGTCTGTGAAACAAAAATTCTGTGTACGTGTTCTTTGCAGGATGAGATATTGTCTTAATACCACAAAGAGAAATACCTCAAAAGAAGTTCATTTTATGATACATTATGTCCATCCCAAAAGCTGGCATTAGGGAGTAGGACCATAACTCCGTAAGACCTCCATGGGGATGTTGTAGTTCAGATCTTGTCTAAAAGTCTTGGCTGGGAGAAAGTACTTCAGAACCAGTGAAATTTAAGTTCCTTCTAATGAAAAAAGTATTCAGTGGAAGGAAAACATATTTTTCAGCTGTAGTGATTTCAGTGTATTGTTGATCATTGACTGCATTGTGTTCATTTGGGGCAGTTTCCATCATTATTTCTCTTACTCATTTCTTGGCTCCCACAGACTGCAAAAGGAGTCGAAGACTGACGAATCTCCATCTTCACCTGCTAAATATCTGGGTAGGGAAGAGGCAAAGGTGGAGAAACCCCAAGACCTGTTCTCCTATGCACCATGCACTGTAGGCTGTCCGGAGAGACAGAAGTGACCTGTTCAGTCCAAGGGGCTGGATTCATGCAGTCTGCAGTGTGCACCAGGTCTGGAACTGTCCTCATCTACAGAGTGTCACATCTATCAGTGGCCCTGGTTTCCTTACCTTCAGCATCTCACCTGCCCCAGGAGGACTTCTGACCACCAGTGGGGCAGCAGGATGATGTCACCAGTTTGGTCACAACGTGGGCATGTGGTGGAGCTAAACGGTGGCTGGAGTTGCTGTGAAACTTCACTGGATGAGCTCTGTCTGATAGAGACTGAACAGTGGCCGATACAGGCAAGAGCTGAAGAAGCCAAGGGCGTTAGGGATCAGCTAACTGCCAGTTAGATTTTGGTTTGTTTAGGCTTGGTCTGCAAAGGGTTTCATTACTTTAGTAATTAGTGCAGTTTGTAAAAGGCTTCTCCTTAACGACCCTAAAAGTGGTGTGGGACAAAATGCAGAACAGAAAGTTTCTTTTCAAGAAAAGATCAAAAAGTGCATTTTTCTTAAGAAACTCATAATTTTTTCTTCCGTTTTGTTATTTTTTATCTGATTTCATGGCCTGCTAACACCAGCAAAGCGGGCTGTTACATGTCAAATCACGCCAGCATTTCAAATCATCTCATATGGTGTAATCCCAATAGTGTATTTCATTTTTATTTACTTTAAATATTGTAGGCAGAAGAACATTACATTTTATTTTCAGCTCAGAAAAGCTGTTATGCATTACCAAGAAATATTTTTATTCTGTGATTAGATGCTGTGATTAGAAAGCAATACTGTTACTGGTTTGTCATACAGTCAGGTCAAATAAGAAACATAATTAAATTAAAAAAAGTGTTTCAAGTTACCTCAGTATTAATCTGGGGATAAGAATTTTTTAGCATTTTAATTTCAATGTCTTCTCCTTTACAGGGAATTTTGAAAATAAACTGGTTTTTAATTCCAACTTGCGATGCACACTTTGGACTGAAATCAAATCTGGAAATAGTGATGCGTCACGAGAAGCTGAAACCTCATGCACTAGGTGGGATCATAAAACTTTCTGCTGCAGGTTCTAATCAGATGAGAACTCCAACTGAAATTGCTAGAAACCCTGCCTGTGGAGTTTTGGCCTTGATAAGTGAGCTGTGAACCAAAAAATTAATCAGGGAATCAAAGCCACAAAACCCGAGATATTGTGAAGAACCGTTTCTAACGAAAAAACTGCACTGAAAATGTTAATGATGGAGTACAACTGATGTCTCAAAGGAGGTAATACAATATTGCAGGAAAGAAAAACTTAGATAGCATACTTTTACAGAAATAGATGAAAGAAAAGAATGTGAGTGTTGAAATGCAGGCAAGTTTAAGGACGTTAAGAAACAGCAGCACCATGGCAATTAAGAATCCAACCTGCAAGGACAAGTTTTGTTCAAGTGTAAGTTGCTGAGTTTCAAGGAAGTAGAGGTCTTGTTCCCCACTGGTGGGGACTCTGGTATGAACAAAGGTCATTACTAGATAAAGCTGCTCTGGGCTGACGCTTTCTGTTATTGTCAAATCCATGCATTACTGAAAATATGGTAAGTGAAGGCGCTTAACTGAGCAATGTCCTTCTAGGAAGACTAGATGTAACCCTTAGCCTTGGATGTGTACTCAGTGGTTGCCTAAACCACACCAGTGGTGTTCTGTGGTCAGCTGGAGCTGTGCAAGTGAAAAGTTCGTGATTCCTACTCTGTCCTCTATAACCATTTCTTTTGGGTCCTCTTCCCCATCACCTAGCCAGGGTTGTAAGGCTATGAAGCAATCCACACAAAGTTGTACGCAAGTCTGTTGGCATCAGGACATCCCCTTTGGCATTTCTGTGATGCCCAGTCCCTCCTTGCCCACAGTATTAGGAATTGCCTCTACTCAGGTTATGCAGCCCCAGTCTAGTAGAGTTTTTATCTGTGGCTTGGGATCTGTGCACCACTAAGTCTGCAGGATTTGTGTCCGATCCATGTTATTTTGTATGTTTACACTGTCCTCAGGTGGAAATCTCATTCTCGGTAGAAGCTTAATTTTCCAGTGTCCTTTTAGGAAGAATTGCTTGATCGGAGGAAATGTTTTGGAAACTGATGCTAGCTGAGCTGTATTCCAGTATAAAGTACAATCAGCAGTAATTATATGCTTAGGAACTATTATGCAATATTATGTCCTGCAACCTGCTATTTCCTTCTGTGCAAAAAACCACTATTCACCTGATCAAGGAGATCTTTGTCTCTTTTGAATCTCCTAAAGAAAGTTGTATGTCTCTGGAATGTTTTGAAATGTAACCATCATATAGAGATGAGCTGCATGTCCAATCACTTGGTTTTAACTACAGCTAACAAAAAAGGGTTAAAAACCTTCCCTGCTCTGGGACAGAAATGCTTTTCTAGAGTAGTTAATTCAATCAATTGTCAACAGACAAATGACCTCATAAATCAAAGGAACCTATGGAGAGATCAGTGTGGAAATTGCAAGAAGATATATCAGTGATAAAAGTCGTCTTAGTGTGAGATTCAGTGTTCCCTCTGGCTGTTTGGGAGGAGTTAATGATGTGTGGAGTTAAACCTTCTGCTCTTCCCCCACCTTGTGACTCGCAGCAAGACCCAGGTTTCTCTCTCAAATGTAGGACAGGCCCAAAACTCCTGCACCACGAGATGACTTGGGATAAAAGGAGTCTGATGAACTCTATTTTCAAAGCAACTGGAGGAAATTGGTAAATGCACTTTGTGTGATAGATGATTGTTTGTGTAATTTAAGTCCGAATTAAGAAAATCAGAAGTAAAGGTAAGCTATTAAAAGGCAAGGAGGATAAAACAAGAGGTAAAATATGCATCTGCGAAAGCTATTCCACTTGTGTGTATAAATCAGGAGACTGTGTGCTCAAGTAGAGAATTAGGCTGCGTTGCCTGCTGTTATGCATTTAAATTAAGCAGGAGCCTAATAGCTTTTTAAAAATCTGGCCCTAAGTGGGTTTTTTTTTCTCAGGGAAGAGATCATCTAATCAAAATAGTACTTTAGAAGAAAGAACACTTTAATACCAAACATGAGTGAGGAGCTCTAACTACTGATAAAAACTCCACTGCTTGGGTAAGATTTGTTACTGTTGGTAAAAGGCTAAAGTGGCTTTTTGCAGCCAAGTTGCTGGTGGAGATGGGAGCGGGGAGAAACGATGCCATAACGTTAACAAAATGAATGGTGTTTCTGTCCTTGGGGTGGGCACTGATGGAAGGGTTGTTTTAAGTTTACTCGCTTTCTTTGCCTTACAATCTGCTGCCGCAGAGCTGTACTGAGGTTTTTAAAAAGGTAAGCCCCTGGATGTCAGCTCAGCAGTATTCTGTCACAAGATTTCTTCCTGTTAATGTTTCATTTCCACATGAGATTGCATACAGGTTTCTATAGAACTTCTCTCCTTTGATCTTTTGAACTGTGTTCTAAAATAGGCAGCAGAAATTTCCTAGAAAGTTTTGACCTAATTTCTTGTCCGTATGAAAAGATACAGTGGTGTTCAAATCAGCTGCTTCGAGGTGGTGTGAGGAAAGCAACCTTTCCCCGATCCGTTTAGCAAAGGGGTCGTGCTTCAAGCACAGCACTACAGCTCGGGAGACTTGGCTCTATCATCTCCCTGGGTTATCAGCAGTTTGTTTCTCTACCTGCAACCGATCATTTTGCTTCTTTATCAAAACATGGAATTTCTGTGCGAGCTGAACACAATAGCGCATGTACAAAGTATTTTTGGTACAAAGCACCTGTGTCTTTTGCCTCCTATTGTTGTACTCTACAAATACCTGAAAATTGGAGTGAAATACAAGCACTTTTCCTGCAGAGATCAGTTGCTAGCAGGGACTTTAAAAGTGAGTTCAGTCTAATTGCTGCATTTTAGAGCTTTACAGAGTAGCTAATTTCACTTTGAATATCGGGGGTTGAGATTAGGGGTTTTAGGTCTGCAATTAGAAGAAGACCTGAAGGTGCCTGCACTGTCTCTGGGAAGGACATAGCTAAAAAGCCAGTCCAAAATTCAAACTGCATTCACTTTGCCTGCCCCTTTCTGGGCCTAGCATTTTGTCTGCTGCAGCTGCAAATCCTCTGACAGAGGGAGAGGCAAAGGATAAAGGAGAAGCAGAGATGCTGAGCCCCTGCTTCCTGCAGCAAGGGTCCCCCCCTTCCACTTCTGTGTGCACTTAGGAGAGAAGCAGGAAGCTAAAAGGGACAGCTTTAATTCCTGTCCTTATACACAGACACTTCTGATGCCAACTGGGAGTGCTGGGCTGTGCAGGAGAGAAGGTGGTTGCAACAGACAGTGAATGGGAGGCAGTCCTGGGAGTCAGAGCATGTTCAGGAGGAAGGACTGAGCCTCCCAACAGGCAGATGTGCATCCAAACCTGGAATGTAAATGTCTATATCTGCTTCAGCGTAGACGGGTTTTCTGCTGTGCTGCATGCTTCGCATGTGTGTTGTCTGGGAGCTCACTGGGAACAGGCAAGAGCGATTGAATCAGTTTGAATTATTACTGGGCTAGTGCTAACTTTCCAACTCTCCTAGAGGCCATTGGTATTTGAAAAAGGGATGCAATGTGTCCAGATATTCCTGGCTTCTTCCTGGATATTTGAAACCAATCAGCCTCTGAACAATAGCTCTTCTGTGTCTTCCACTGTGTTTTATGTCCTAGGCTAAACTAATGTACGGCACAACTGTATTGTCTACAGCAGGGAACAACACCTGGTAAATCAAGCCACCGTTTCAACTTTCCCTTTATTCTATTTCTCTTTTTTCCTGCTGCCCTTTCTTATTTCCTCTGTATGTTTACTTGCTGCTTTCTACTTTCTTAGAATTTTTAAGGCTCTTCCTCACCACCCACCTTCTCTTCTATCATCTGTTAACCTTCGTGATGTTCTCTTCTCTCTTCCCATGCTGTCTTCTCTGGCGATTCCCTTTTGTCTCCTCCAGGACATCCTCTGCTGATACTGTTGGCCTGTTTGACATGTCAGCAGGCAGAAAGATGACTTCAGCAAAAGATAAACCTTTAGAACAGCAGCCCAGCTTGGCTTTTGCACTGATTAAATTGTTTCCATTAATTTAGTTAAAACTAAAGCGAAGTTTTTGTCTAGGCAACCACAGAAACATGTCTTTTCTTACAAGTAACTTGCAGCTATTTAGGAAGGAAACTGAATGTGCTATCAATTCTCATTCTTCAATGACTTCAACACACCTTGCTTCCCCAAAACCTAAATACTCAGCGCTGTGACGCGCAGGGGGCAGGCATGGACCATTGGGTTTATGTCCTTCTGAAACAGGACACAGAGCTATTTAGGAACCTCCAGTTTCTTCTGCATTAAGGAACTATATCATGCTTACAGCAACAACTTTGCTCATCAGCAACAACTCTGCTCATCTTTCCCTGAGCTTACAACATGCTACGAAGAGACGTGTACGTTTGGGATGGGTGATGATAAAACGGAGTAAGGACTCAAAGATCTTTTGCAACAGTTTAGATTTTAATGAGAACTTTATTGAGTTAGGGGTAAGATGTGCAAAGCCCTGCTCTCTGGGAAGAGAATTAACAACATCAGATTTATTTTTTTTAGAGGTGGAAGAAATATTTGGGGTTTATATTTAAGTCCAGATCAGTTTCTGATCATTTTAGTTTGCAACATGTACTCCAGCTTCTTGCCATAGAACCTGCTGGAAGGTCAGCAGAGCATTAGGGTATGGGTGTGATGGGGCTGGTGAGTCCTCAGACAGGGAGGCATCTAAATCTGCATTGTTAGGTTGCAATAAGAGGATGCTTTCCTGATGTTAATTCTTTCAGGGTGTTCTGTTGGTGAACTCTGCTGGCTTTTAATAACGAAAATAGGTTTTAGTCTCTAAAGCGTGACAATGCCTGTGGCTGGGCTCTGTGACCTGTGGCCCTGCTGTTCTGCACCGTCCGAGGCAGCACCACCATGAGCCCCAGTCCCGTGCTGCAGCCTTACCACCTGCCATGGGGAAGAGTTTTATTCCACCTCCTGACATGGTGCTGTGTTCCCAGTGCAGAGCTGGGAACCTCTGACCAGGTAAGGGGAGCCCTCTGCACCCCGCTGCTGTGGCACAATGACTGCTGGAGCCTGGCTGGGTGCTGCTGCTCCTTGTTCAGTATCTTCAGGCTTTCTTAGCCTCCTGTGTCACTATACCTATTAATACTGTGTTAACAGCTTATCCTTTATATGATGAGTTAGAGGCCTGCTAATCTTGCATCATTTGTAGTCCTGTCTAAATTCTGATCTTTACAACCATTGCTCTAGAAAGAAAAGGATTAATCAAATACCAGAAGATTACTAGAGCTTCAGACCAGTCAAAATCTGACTGAGAAAACATGTTAATCGCTTCTCCCTTAACCTGAGCACAGAACTACACTTTATATTTCTCCTCCTGCTCTTGTAACTGGTGTTCTGTGTAATGGGGAGCTCTGGTTTTGACAGATGCAGAAGAACTCAGAGTGCTTTTTGCCTTCTTTTTTTGATAGATATAATAGTCTGTGTTGGGGCTCTTTAGACATCCTGCTCAAGCCTATATACAGAAAAGGCAAGATCCGAACACCTAAATTTGCATATAGAAGTATGATTGCAAAGAGTTACAGAATTATTTGTAAGTTTTACTACATACTGCAGAAAAGTAGTAAGTGAAAGCAGAAGGATAAACTACAGTAAACAACCCATTTCTCGTATTTTACTAATTTGAACATAAAGCTATTTCAGCAGTAAGCAGAATTTGTTTCGTTTATGTTAGCATAAATGCATTTACTTTAAGAGAAAAAAATAAAAATCCTGGGTCTTTATTGCTATTTTGAGCTTGGGAATAAAAAGAAGAAAAGAACAACCACCACTTTACAAACACTTCAGCTTTTCATTGGCACCTGGTGAATTAGTCTTGCTGATATAGCTACTGTGGACAGGATTACTGCAAAACCTGGAGAGAATCCTGATATACCCTTTTGGCAGCATTGCTACACCAGGGCATAAAATAAAGAAATGGAAGGTTTGGGTTTTTTGTTCTTTAGGAACCTGACTATGTCCTGCAGCACCATAGACCAGTCCATGCACGCTACCTGACAATTATATCGGTATCCCAAAGTATATACAGTGTACAGATAGATCCTGTCTTATCAATGTCCTCTACTTAAAGACACAATTGGCAGTAGATAAAAGAAGACAAGAAATTAATTTATTTTGCTGTTGTTTCCATCAGGTTGGCTACTGATATCCTCTATGTTGGTTTCTATCTTCTTTGTTTGATTTTAAATGTACAGAATGACTCCATTCCCCAGCACACTTGTTGATTTGTTTTAGAAGGAGAGAAGTTTCCTTCACTCAGCTGGCACATGGCTGAGGTAAGTTTCATGGCTTAATTTTTTTTCCTAACTTTTGGAGTGATTTTTATAGTGGGAGATGTTCCCTACTGTGGTCCTCTAAAACTATTGATATTTAACTTTTGGGGACCAGAGGAGAGTATACGACCATCTGGCTGCAGCTCCTGTGTATAGGTTTATACTATATGGTGAGTAGATCTCATAAAATCCTCATTTTGGGATGAGACCATGTCTAACACCTCTGGTCCTGGGCTAGGACCACAGCCTAGATACAATGGTACTGCCAAAAACTCTCAAAAATACTTTGAATAATCATTATTATAAATGCTATAATAGGGATTTCTGTGATTATTATATAAATAGCTCCAAAGTGAGGCATTAGTAAGTAAAACACAAAAAAAGTGACAAACAAGAAAGCCATGTAACAAATACAGATTCTCATGCTGCTTCCGTCTGCTGCAAGAAGGATATGGCTTTGTATAGATATGTAAATCACAGCCTCATAAGTATAAACGAAGAGTGTGTAGAAAGTCTAAGCTCATCCAGACTTTCTCCACATGGAAAAGAGTCTGTAGGATGGGGAAAATATTCATGGACTTGCAGGAAACAATAAAATAACCCAGAGAAAACATAGAAGCCAATTGATTTAATGTGTCACTATTTGCAATCTATAAATATCCCTGTGGCAAACTCAAAAGATCTCAGTTTATTTGTGACTAGGAAATGGAAACCAAAAGCAGCCTCATATATAAATACAATGGATTTCACAGCCTCACGATTTATTGTCTCTCCTTCAGCAATGCGGGTTACACCACTGAAACAATACTGCAGCCATAATAGGAAAACTGTCCTACTCGGGATTTATGAATTTATAAAGGATATAGTCAGTTTTGTTGTGTGATTCAACAGTAAATCACTACTTACAGATGCCAGAGCATGCATCAGGTGGGAAGGTGCTCACGGAAGGACGCGATGCGCTTTCCAATGCAGCTGTTAGGCACCAAGCCGTAATAAAGGAAACAACAACTGAGCACACGACCTGCCCCAAACCCAGACAAAGTGCTAATCGAAGCATGCCAATAGCCAGCACTAGAAAGGTAAAACTTCAGAGCAAGTATTTGGAGGATTTTTTAATTAGAAAATATATTCTGTAAAGCTTGTATTTAACTTTTCTGTAAGGCTTGTATTTAACTATCTGTTTGCCTCATCGTTTCCTCACTTCTTGGCTTACTTTCTGCCTGTGAGTAGATTAGGACAGGTCACAGTTATATACACATCACAGCTTTTATTTTCCTGCAAATTTAAGTTTCTGTTACTTTATCTCTGCATTATATAACATACTGTGTTTGATAATGTGCTGCAGCATCTCTAAAAGGGTTTTTCCTCTTTCATAATTGAAGCCAGAATATTCAGTTTTGTAAGGGGAGGGTGGAGTGTGTAGTCATGGTGGAAACAGAGGTTTCTGTCCCCACTCTGATTGTCGCAGGGAGGGTTCCTCTTTCATCCTTGCAGAGGATGTGCATGTTGTGAGACATGTTTCTGAACAGCAGGCACATTGCTGTGCATCGAGGCTCAGACTTCAAATGGGGCATAATCAGGCATTTCAGGCCCCTACTTACACTCCTGAAGGGTTGGCCTGATTTTCAAAAGTACCAAGCAATCCACATCTCCTATTGATTTCAGTGGGAACTAGTCAGCCGTCAACACATCAGAAAAATTGGACTGGTTACTTGGAAACCCACATATGGTTTTCAAATCCGCACTCTGGGGCTGTTTGGTTTTTGGTGGATTTTTTGGGGGTTTTTTGTTTTTTTTTTTTTTTTTTTTTTTATTGCTGGAACTAGCCTCTCTTTTCCTCTGCTGCATATGCTCTTCATATGCTACATAGCACTTCTGCTTACTCTGCAAACAGTGGCTTTTCTAGTGCACTTGGGCCTGGAAATCCTGCAGATTAATACATTTTGTGTTCTCTTGATCTTCTTTGGGGAAGAGGAGTTGAGGACTTCAGTTTTGGAAATCAAAAAGCCATTTGCCCTCTCCTGTGTTTCTCCAAACTTTTCCCATTACTTTTGCTGAGCTGGAAGTACTTTTTTTGGTCTCAGCTGACGGAGACCCTCTGCCATTGACATGATTTATAATCACTGATGTCTATAGGTGACAATTCCCTTTCCCCTTTTGGTACAGTAGATCCTCTGCATGTTGTCTATCATCCAACAATCAGCCAAATGTCTGCTCTCTCATCCCAGGCCAGTTAGCCTGGGTGCACATGCTAGCCACAGCACCCGCCACGGAAAGGAGCATGCAGGTTGCTGCTCTGCTGCTGTGGGGGTGCTGATGGGATGTGAATGGGGTATAGGAACCTTGATCTGGGTCGTATCTCAGAGCTTGGCCACCTCACTGGCATCCCTTTTCTCATGGTAGGGTGCCCCAGTGCTGTCCAAGGGGTGCTGAGGTTGACTGCCTGGAGAAATAAAAATGATATATCAGCCCCCAAGCACAAAATGGAGAAATGCTGCTAGACATAAAAATGACAGAAGACCTGTAGCTCAAAGTGACAAACTAAATATATACCAACGGTGTGGTGTGTGGTGGCACATGTCATCCTGGGATGTGCTGTTGGATGTATCCTATGTATGTCACAAATTGTTACTATTTTGTTTCAGTTAAAACTGGTAAGATCTATGTCTGACTTTGCCTCCAATTCTGGCAAGGTGGGATGAGAAATATATGGACAAGTCTGAGATATTCTGAAAGACAGCAGTAAGAAAGAAGAGAGGTCATGAAAAATTATCTGTGAGCAAAAGCAGAGTTTCAGCACACGAAAGAAAAGTCTCAGCTATGACAGTAGCCATCCCAGAAGTGAAGGGACTATTTCCCTGTTTTCCCTGTCTCTCTCCCCGTAAGAGCAAGACAAAAGGATGCAAATTTTGCCATCAAAAAAAATGCAAGGTGGATATTAGGAAGTGTTTCTTGACTGTTGGGATTGAGAGAATGCAATGTGTTGCAGAGCCAGGCTGTGCCGATTTTGGAGAACCAGTTAAACAGCGTTTGGGATCATGGGGCATTGTTTGAGTCCTTACAGACCAAGGAAAGTGGCTGTCTCCATCCGGGGAACTGCAGATGCTGGAGATCCACAGAGGGCTGCAGCTCCAGTGGGTGGACATGCAGATGGTCCTGAGCAGAAAGCAGCCTGAGAAATGCAGCTCTGGAAGAAGATCACTAGAGGAAGAAGGGCAAAAGGGGATGATCCTTCACTTACTGGTGTGACTGGATGGCTGTTACAGCTGGGTGCTGATTTCCTTCCATCTGATGGCTGGGAACATCCTGCTCTTTTGACTTATATGTGTAAAATAATTCACAGGCTGTTATGAAGAGGAAGCGTCCAGGGATGCTCATCTCGCCTCTGCACCAAGGGAGTTCTTAAATGATCTCACGAGGCCTTTCCCAGCTCTCCATTTTTATTTACTCAGCATAGGAGCACCATCCATCAAGGCAGTAGAGTGCCACTGAAACTAAACTTTGGAAAGACAGAGTCCTGGAGGAAGTTTTGCAGATATTCTTTCAAACCAAAGAGCCAAACAGAGCCTTTATTCCCACATTAACTTGGTACATATTTTTGTAAGCATAAGAGTGGAACGAGCTCACCGGCAGCCTTCCTAAGGGCTTGTGGGGGGTTAGAGGTCCTGTCCCTCTGGCTTCCGTCTTACAGCTTCCCACACCTTTAGTCAGAGACTAGGGGAAAGAGTGTCTTTTTGGATAAAGCTCTCTATTTCTTTAGCAGCTTCCCATGCTGCCAGGCAGCAGCGTGGGGCATGCCCAGGAGCAGAGCAGGAAAGGAAGTATTACCAGGTCCTGATTTCTCCAGGGCACCTCAGCTGCTTAGAATCCTCTACGTAAAGCACTAAACAAAGGTTTTGTGTAGCCATCATGAGACTAACTTTATGAAAAATGCTATTGATATTGTTCTGACACAGGAAGCACGTAAAGAATTAGAAACAGATTCCCCTGAAAGAAGACAGACAACGGGATATATTACAGTATCAAAATGTACTTGACAGGTGGAACGTATATATCACATACTGAAAGAAACCGTTTGGTGAGTGATACATTTCATATTAAAATATATAAATCATCCACTTGGAGAAGAATTGGACTCTCTGGGCAAGTAGCTTAGCTACTACATCTGACATGCTGCCTCTTAAAACAGATGCAGTCATTTCTGAACCTGATAATTATTGCCTATTTTTTGGCATTTATTCCAGGGTAAAATTCAGAATTAGATATATTGTTCACAGCATCTGACAATACTGTTTCTGTTACTGGCTTGATTGTGTTATTCCAGTGTTGCAGTGTAGTTAATAGTCCCTAGTTAATCAGTGTATCTATTGATTAATATATATTCCCATTACAGTAAATATATATCATAATAAATTAGATGATGTAACCATAATAAACCTGCTATATCCATTATGTAACATACTAAATCAAAATTAGCAATTACTAATTGAAATTATGTCCCCTAGTATAGCATTATATAAATCAAAGGCATTTTCTCTAAAATCCATGCATCATTCAGAAGATTAATCCTCCAGCAACTGTAAATGTTTTTCTACTCCGTTCATTTGGCTAAGCTGGATAATGGTAATAGCCTTGAGGTTAAATACACAATACAGTATGTTAGAGCTGATACAGTGGTTATTGCCACATATATCCTTCCTGCTGATCACACCGAGTCACTGAGCCGTAGGGATGGTCAGTGCACTGCACCCACCGTGTCCTGTGAGTTGGGCTTCCTTGCTCTCAGGGTTGAGGGGTGGTTGTCTGTACAACATACTTGGAAATCTTTTACCCTGTGCGCCCAGACACAAAAAACTGGGACACAAAAAACCCATGCTAATGTGATAGACGACATGAGGCCTGAGTGAGGGGATCCTGCCAGGGGGGCCTATGGAGGGTATCTTGAGAGAAATGCCTTTTATGAATGATTTTAGAGTGTTTTTCTGTAGGGGTCATCACTGGCCCATCAACAAGGGTCTCGGGGGAGCTCTACTTCGCAGAGAATGCAATGGGGAGAAATGCTGATTGCTCTGGGTTGAGGAAAGGGTGAGAAGACAGTGAGCTACCTTCACTTGCAGCAGCTTCACAAAATGTCCTAACCATGCACAGAAAACCAGTCGGAGGTTATACAAACCTCTTGTACTTACTTTGCATTTTCAAAGCAGAAGACTGGGCAGCAGTCCAAACCCATAATCTGTGCGAGGGCATGTCACAACAAATAGGAAAGGGATAATTAGAATTTTATGAAGAGTGGCTCTTTATAATACTACCTACTGTTTACTTACCTACAATTTTAAATTTAGCAACTGAAGCATTTTAAGTAGTACAAATTAAAAAAAAGTTTAAGAAGCTCATATTTGCTCTTAGTTATGTGTTGTTTTTTTAAATAACCCTGTTTCCCCGGTGGGACCCATGTGTGTGCACGTGTGCGTGCCTGCTCATAAAACGGTATTGAAGCGTATGAAAGCATAGGAATGCGGCTTTAGCAGATAATAATTCTTGATTTCATTGTTTCAAGTGCTGGTTGTTTTTTTTTTTAAAAAAAAGCCAAGGAAAGTCCAGTTCACTCAAGACAGTGCAGTCTGAGAACCATTCCTGTGCTTTCTAGCAGTGTGTGAGAAGATACATGTAAGAGGTAAGTCTAAAAGCAATGTAAGATGTAACATTTTCTTCATTGTCTTTCATTACAGTTCTGTATCTTAGCTAGCTAGTGTGGCTCTTGGCTTTTACCCCAGATAGGACTCTATTTCAGTGGCATCTGATGCCTCTACACTGTGTCCAACAATGTAGTCATTTGACATATCTTTTAGAAAAAAAAATAAAAGGTGCTTTAGCAAGATATTACATTTTTACGTTATTGAATTGTTGTAACTAATATAGCTGCATGGCTATTCTTATCCATGGGCAAATCTGAGACTATTAATCTACCCACAGCCTAAATTACACCCACACAAAGATTTATTTTAAAAGTGAACACACAGAATGTAACTCAGCATTAATTTTTTTTATCATCTTAATAAACCTCCTGAAATCAGCAAAAGAAAAGCAACATGTACAAGCAAATAGTCATCTGGTAATTTTTCTCCATAAAATCAGAAATGCAAGAATTTTCAAATTCTTTATTGTTTAGTTACTTTTAACCCAATTCACATAATTCAAGCATCATCTTTTCTGCATAAGTAGTCAAAAACAACTATATGGCTAATTGCTTTCTCAAGTTGTGGTCCTTTTTGAGCAATGGTATCACTGGCTGTGTCTCCATCAGCGAGTGCTGTGGTGCCATGGATGTGGAGGTAAGACCACAGGTGCTGGGGGCCCACATCCACACCATGCATATTCCTATGCGGTGGCTTCCCACGAGCTCTGCTGAGGTCCCAGGGCCCAGCATATGAGGTGCTCACATGCATTTTGAGGTTTAGCTTAACCCCAAGGGATGCAGCTGTCATGCTCCAACACAGCTCTGCTGTCAGAACTGAAGTACAATAAGTGGAGGGTGATGGGGAGGTTTGCTCCCTCCTGTGAGCAACCAAAAGGCTGGCGTAGGTGCACTCACTGGATACCACTTGCTTATGGGTCTGCCCATCGCAGTTTGAACGGATATCCAAGAAACATCCCTTTTGATCAGTTTTTGCTATCTGACCACCGTTGAGGCCGTAAGTGCATAAACAGAGAACCACAAGGCAGAGGCAGGTCAGCTTGTGCTGGGTCTTGCAAGGAAATCACCCCCCTCCTCCTGCCTTAACAGAGCTGGACCTGGGCACCTCTCTCCATGTCTGATAACATTTGCAGGACCATAGTTTGAGGGGGAAGGCAGGAAAACCCTGTGTCGCAGATAAAAGGACTGTAAATCATGGGGTAAATTATCCCCGAGCGTGACCTGACAGGTATATGAGACAACTCAGCCTCACTCCCTGCCTGATTTAGCTTCAGGTAGTTAAATCCAGGTCTCCCACCGATCAGAACTCTGCTCTGAAAAATGTTTGCCCTGCTCTCGGAAAGACTTTGTGTTTTCTCCCTGCTATGGGAGCATTATGCTGCCCAGCTCTGGATCATCTATGTGTGCCTGCATCTCTTGGCTACCTTGTCGTGCCAGTGTTAAGGCTGGGTGGTTTAAGGAGTTGACTTAGGCATATAATGGTAATCCCATTAGACATCATCGAGGTCCAGTCTGTGCATGTGAAAAAACACATGTTGAAATGCTGAGCTACAAGACGCTGCAAAATCTGAAAATATTGCTTTGTGGTGCTAATGATTAATATGCATATGTGTAAAAGGTTTTCATGATGTGGACAGTGTGAATGGTGAAATGGATTCAGGTCTCTTTATTTTCTTTTCAGCTTGTTATTATCTAGAGAAAAAACACTAATTACTAGAAGCTAATAGCTAGTGTGTTACTTACCCTCTTAATTAGTACCCTAATTATTAAGTGCAGTGATAACCACTAGTTAGAACATATTTGCTTTTTAAGACTTTGTTTATCTGTCTTCCCACTCCCTCTTTTTAATGACACTGACACCAGCAGAGTTGCTGGAGAGAGAATACCAATAATTTCCCCTTGGGAAATGAGTCATTTTGAGCCTCCTGAACACTGTTATGATTTTCATTCTGTTGTAAAATGCTTTTCACCTTTGAACCGTTGGCTTGTGTTAGATTCTGGCATTAAAGCGCTAACATTTGAAATTGGGAGGATGAACTCAGGGGAGCAGAAAAGGTCACTGCAGCCACACAAGATCTTGCTCAGTGTCTGCCCTCTGGGAGGCAGGAAGGCATCTGAACACCACGGTCTTAGGCTGCCCATCTCTAAATCCTGAAGCGTTCAGTGAAAAATTCCTCATCGTGTCTATATAAAGTCATGATGTCATTTTGGGATGTACTTCATGCAGCCCCATGGATAACCTCCTGCTCCCCATCCTTTGGAGTAGGAGGCTGTGGTATCTGGGTGCTGGATGCTGCCATCATGTGTGTCTGCACTGAGTCCTGCAAGAGGTCTGCTTGAAGTTCACCCATGCTAAAGTGAAATGTCAAGCAACTACATGTGAATTCTTAACAAAATAACCATTTAAATAGAAAATTAAGCATAAATACCTGCCAAAAATCCTGTTTTGAGTTGGTTGGTATACGTCGGCTATTGCCAGAAGTTGTAATCATACAGCCTGTTTATGGAGTCGTCTTAATTCTTTCCAGGGAGCAGCACACTGTAAGTGACTGAAGCCAGTGATTTAAGATGCGTGGCAGAGGGGAAGAAAGACCTCTTGATTACAGAGCACAGTGTACGGCCGTGCTTGAGTTGGATATGCTGTAGCACACCAGAAAAAGTACTTTGTTAGCTGTAAAATCTAATGGAAGGAGCAAGACATCCTTGCTCTTTCTGCCCTTGATTCTTGGCAGTGTGGATTACAAAAGGCTTAAAGGATGTGGATTAGAAAACATGTGTTAACTATATGTACAGTTTCTATAGCCTCATTAGTATGCATGATGCTTCACACTGATTTGACATTGTCTCTGCCCTGAGGAGCTTGAAATCTAAAGGCAAAACCCTGTGACCATCTGAAATCTGAACATTTCAAGGAAGCCTCTGAAAAAAGGATTCATGAGACTGTGAACAAATACGTTTTAGTTGACGTGTCAAAAGCAGGGAGGGAGGCAGAGGTAAACAACTGGAGCGGAGGAGAAAAATAGCGAAAAAGTCCTTATTGTTGTCAGCCTAATTCCAGCCTTGTTCACCCGGACAGACTTCGCTGCCTCTTTGTCAGTGGAGGTGTTTCTGATTTACACTGATCTAAGTGAGAACATCTTCCATGCTTTTATCCAACACAGCTGCTGCTGGAGTGGTTTTAACTGCTCGGTCCCTTTGCCTTGTTCAATATTTATGGGTGCACAGGGTCCCTGAAGGAGCCGGCAATGGCGCAACCAGAGCCAGGATGGGCAGGCAGCTGGTAGTGCTTCTCTGTGCAGGGACCCACGTGGAAGAACCGCAGGGGGTGATCTGTTCTCCTGTGCATGAGGCAGCTTCTTGCACCTGAAGCTGGTCCCAGTTTTTCCAGCAAAGCAGTGACCTTCCATAGGCGGTTTTTCTATGGTGCCTTTCTGGTTGTGGTCCTTTTGGTACATCAGATACAAGCAGCTGCAGGCCCAGTGTGGCCATTTTACAAGATGCTGCTGCACGGAGTGTCTCTCCTCTGATCTGTGTAAGTGCTCCAAACTGCTTTTCTTTCCTTCTTCTTACAATTGTGCCTTTCCCAGGTGGAAATGCCAGCACCCAATACTCACCACACCACCACTGGCTTAGTGACCCGCTGCCGTGGCTGCCTGTTTGGTGACACGCTGAATCGCTCCTGTGGAGCAAGTTGCAGAGCATTAAGAGTAGCGTAACAGCAGTTTGCAGGGCATGAAGAGCCAGTGCAGGTTTCTTTACATGCATAAGATGGGAGTTACAAAACAGAGCTTTGCAAACCAAGATGCTGACCAGTCTTGGGTTAAGTGCATGCAGGAAAAACCAGTGTGCTTGCACTATTGCTTTGAGCCTGCCAGCCCATGCAGCAGCTGTGTGACCTCAGCACAAATTGTAGCATCCTGTAAGTCCCTGTGCGTGTCCTGCCTCTGTGCACAGGCTGCTTGGGTGTTCGTGCCACCCGTCACGTGTTCACATGTGGTGGACATACCCTTCACCCAACCAGAGAAAACAGCTACCTCAGGGTAAAGCCAGTATGTACTGGGGGATGAATAAAGCTTTGAGGATGATTATAACATGCCTGGTGCTTTCCTGAGAATAGCAGTGATCACAGAAATTGAGTCAGGGTGAGAAGCAGAGGAAGCTTTTTTGGTCTGTGACCTGGGGGTCTGGAAAACAAAGAAACCCCCCACCCAGTTTGTTAATTAGGCAGAAAATTCTTCAAGGCAGCGAATAAATGCCCAGGCTGGGACGGAGGCACCCTGTCGAGCCGGCACACGCTTCTCCAGCTCTGAGCTCAGCCACCCGCCCTCTGCAGTGCTCCGTGCCCAGCTGAGCCAGCAGCCCTGTCCCACTGCTGCTGCCCTGGCGCACCCCGTGCTCTGCAATGCTCCATCACAGCTCTGCGCGTGCAGCTGTTGCGTGTCTGCAAGGTGTTTCTAGCTGCGAAGAGCACTCGGTTTGGACTGTGACAGGAGTGCAGGCTATCTATGCCATGATTAAAAAGCCTTTTCTCTTGTTCCCTTCTGATTAGACATAAGCTTCATTATTGGCAGTAGAAAATGTTTAGTTTTTTTGAAAGACACTCAGCCAGAGGGGGGTGGGGGTGGTGTTTGTGGAAGACCAAATATGATCAGTTCTTTCCGATTCTCCCCTCTTGGCAGTACTGCAAGAGACAACAGCCTTCAAAAGAAGGTCCCCTTTCTGTGCTGGGTTTATAAATGTCTCTGTGGCTACACTAATAGCATAGCCTTTTTTTCCCCCCCTCCCCAGATCTGTTCTGCCAGAGAGGTGCTACAGCAAGAGATGGAAAGAAAACTCTTGAGGCTTTGGTGCATGCTGTTGAGGCCCCATCTGTGAGATGGGACCCAGCTCCCTCAGCGCTGGTCACTTGAGGCTCACGAGGACTCAGCAGTCTTTCACTCAGTGTCCCACTGCCAGGTAAATGCCACTTGACCATCTTGCCTGGGAGGCTGAGGTATCATGGTGTCTCCCACATTGTTTTGGTACATCTTTATATTAGGTACTCTTACAGGCTTTTTCAGGCCTGCCTACAGCAGTTAAGCTTTGGCTTTCAAGTCTCTCTTTTTGTATCCATGCAAGTGTTTCCGTGCAGTGATCAGAGCAGCTTTTAGCACAATTTATTTATTATCATACTCTAATACAAGACTTTCTTAAATCATTGTGTACATTGGTATGAAAATCTGTGATCACTTAAAATTGAAAAATGCCTGTTGGTGTTAAAGCATTTTAAAGAATGCCGTGTTTACTGGGATGGGGACTAACAGCACAGTGCTTTCTAATTTTGTGTTAATTTTGTGCTTTCTAGCACAAAAATTGTATGCGATTGTAAGATATTTGCACCCTACATTTCCTTGGGTCCTCTGTGTGACATCTGTCTCTGGGAACATTTTTAGTCACTGCACAGATAAATGGTATGCATGAACATTGGGGATAGAGACTTCTTCTAGGCCTGATCTGCTCGGAGTGGCCTGAAATGTCGTAATTATTCACAATAGTGCCCCATGGACAGGAGATAGTTTTCCTATGGGAAGTACCAGGAAACTAATTTCTGAAAGTTGTGCTGCTCTGTGCATGCAGTGTTCCCTGGGAAGGAGCCTGTATTGGTGTGATTTCCATGCACAGGTCTCTTGTCCTTACTGGTGACTGGCAGAACTGCGTTCGTAGGTGTTCTGTACGTTGCGCTAGGTTTCTTTCCCTCAGAGCCTTAGAAGTGCAAGGAAATAAAATAATAAAATTGTTACAGCAGCAGAAATCCAGTTGAATGGGTAATTGTCACACAATGTAAAGGTATTTGAAAAAGTGGATGAAAAAATAATCTAAATGTCCTCCTTTTACTGGGAAAATGTATTATTATTTATGAATAATTTTTGTTGTTGAAGGAAAGTGTAAGATAGAATCAGGGAGACCGTAAAAAATGAAATGTAGAAAGTGTTATTTATGTTATATAGGAGAAGAGAGAATTACTGGCAGGGAGAATGCTAGTTTATTTAAATACAAAATCAAGTTATTCAGAATTGCATACTTAGATTGACTTGTAGCAGTCCACAATTCTTTCCGCAATAGAAATATGAATTCTGGTGACTACGGCTCACGGCTCTGTCCCACCTTGTATTAGTATCCCCAGACCACACAGGAGTCTGGGGTTGGGGCAATATTCTGCTGCAGCAGGAGCTGAGCAAACCTAGAGCTGAATGAAAGGCAGTTTTCTAAAAGGTTTCCTGTCTCTATAATGGGTGAGAGAAACAATGAGACAATACCACCCAGTATCAGCTACCAGTGCTGCTGGTATCAAAGCATTAGACGACTGACAGTCTGCTATGACTGATGCCTTAACTAAATTATCAACATATGTGCTTGGGCTGTGAAGCCGAAAGCATTGGGTTTAAGAGTTGTGTGTATATGTGTACATATTAATAGGTGGTGAATAATTTTTACTACTTCTTGCCACTAAGGATTGTGAATTCTAATTAGTGAATGTGTTTATCCTCAGAAAGCCCCTGGCTCTTCTAGGGTGGTAGCCTCACACAGTGCTGCTCTGTTGGAACAACCTTCCCCTTCCTTTCTCCCAGCCCTTTGCAATGCCCCACAGTTTCAAGTCACCAACTTTGTAGCCAAGGACTGCTTTATCGATACAGAAATATGCTCCTACTGTACAAACAAAACATTTTTAGTGCTACAGATGCTGCTATAGACACAAAGTGGAGCTGTGTGCCTGTTTCCTGAAGCCATCCCCACAGATAAATAAAGCTGCTTGTGTTTACACCGGCAGAGGAAGGAGTCCCAGAGCCTCGCAATTACTGGATTGCTGTATGCCTTGGTGTGGTCCAGAGGCAGAAGCTGTCACTGTCCTTCTTTCTGCTCTTAAAGAATGACAAATTTTTAGTGAGGTTTGCTAGTCATTGTCAACATTCAAAGGTTCATCACTAGATTGAGATATTAAATGATTCCTGTAGATCCTCTTTGGACTGTCAAGCCTATGTGACCAGGGTTGCATTTGGGGTGCTTTCTGCTCCTCTCTATCGATGGTTCTTCCTACAGGGCTAGAAACAAGACCTGGAAAATTCTTTTGCATGTTCCCAGAAGACAAAATTATCATGGAAAGGAGAAAAATACAATGTTTACTTAGTTCTCAAGATGTATTTGGAGACTGGTGTTGCTGGACTTGTGTAGGTAGATGTTGCACCTGATTTGTAGGACTGGTGATCAGCAAGGAAAGTTTTTTGCTTTTGCTGTTTCAGTCTGCCAGTAATGGAGCATGAACAGGCATGAAATGTCATAATCTCAGATTTTTAAACTCCTATATTTTACCATAAAATTGATTGCTTTCTCAGATTTGAGAAATTGGACTGTGCTGAACAGATTAGGGTCTGTTAGTATTAGCCAGCCCTGCACATCCTTTCAACAGATAAGCACTCAGAAGGGGTTTGTACTGTTGGAAATTCTATCCAGAAAAAGATGACTATGTCCACGAAGAACATTTTTTCATCTCTTCCTGTTGACAGAAAAACAGCCCAAGTAATGCAGGTTTATAGCATATCAGATCACTGCCAAGGGAAAAGTGTTGCTTAAAATCAGTTTGAACCTGCTCTTTCCACTGGGAAAGGGAGTTCTTACTGAAATGTAAACTTTTGTGGGTGCTTTCTGCTTTTCATGAGAAATGTCAGTTCCTGAGAAAAGGAAAAAGCCTTTGACTTGGGGATTTGGGTTATAGTAAAGACTCAGATGTTTTGGTGAGACCTGAAGGAAGCTTTATGTTCTGACCCAGCAGGGCAGAAGTGCAAGGAGCAAACGAGGACTACGCCTCATGAAATACTGCTTTGGAAACTTCCGAAAGATTTGTTTCCCCTGACAATATGTTCCGTTTGCTATCGTGATTAGCTACTTCCTCAATCACTGCTTATATGCATTCAAGGGGAAATTCCATCTGCTGCTCTTGGTTACCTGCAACACTCTGTGTGTGTGTGTGTGTGTGTGTGTACCCATGCTTGGTAAAAGATACTTGGAAAAGAACAACAAAAGAAAAAGCACTTTTACTGTTCTTTTTAAGAAAAGTCCCTACATCTGAATGCTGAAATAAAGCTCAGCATAACACACAGATGAAAGATAATTTTATGTCGCAACTCTCCTAAGGCATATGGCTGGTGGTTCTGGATGCTGAGACCCCCTGGATGCCCGGTTGCTACATCTGCGCGCGAGGCTGTGTAATGTGCTCCGAATGCCACAGTCTGCACCCAACTTAAAGGAGGGTCTGGAAAGATGAGTAGTTGCTCAGAATGACCTGGCGGAAGCTCTGCTGTTTCCCTCCGATTGATGGAAGGTGTTTGCTACACAGAGTTGTAGCTGGACTGACAGTGGAGTCAGGCCTTGGGGCCAAACTACAAATGCCTGAACTGACGCAGCGGGATGGTGCTGTCATGAGCTGAACTGGCTCAACCCTGGAAAGGAAAGACCCCAAAAGAAGTTGCACCTGCAGCAGGGCAGTAAGCATTGCAACACATCTCCCTGCTGCGGGCTGTGGAAAGCTTGTATTTTACTCACACAAGAAACTAGACTCTAAGTGGCCCATGTATAAGGCTGTGTATAGATTAAATGTCTGCACGAGGCAAATATGATAGTACAAGCGACTCTTTTTTACCATTACAAAACCCTATGCGTAATGCATGGCTAATGAATAATTTGTGCAATAATCTATTCCCAAACTTACAATATTACACAAATTTTTTCCCTCTGAAAGTAAAAAAAGGGGAAGTGTTATCCGTCAGGAATACGAGGGGACAGGCAGGCTTAGCAGCTGCTGGCAGCCACGGGAGCTGGCGAGCTGAAACAGTCCCTCAAGGAAGCAGCTCTCGCAGACACGTAAGCAATGTCCACTATTGCTCTGCTAGCAATCCAGGAAGAAAATGAAAATCTGCCAAATGTTTAAAAATCATTCATTTTATTACAGCATTACTCAGTGCCCATAACTTTGTGAAATATTGTTTGGAAAGCTGATTGTTTAAATGAGTATGGATATAAAATCAAAGAAAATGCTGCCCTTGGAGACAAGGCCGTAGTCTTTAATTTCAGTCAGAAACAAATAAATAGTGACTATTACTCTTCAGCCTTTTGAGTGCTTTTTGTGCTCTTAAATCCATGAATGATTTTATAGGGGAAGAAGCAAGGAAAAAGAAACCTGCTTAAGATAAAAGTTCTATGCCTTTTCTCTGTTAATTTTGGCCTAAGACTCCAGAGCCTGAAGTAAACACTCTGTGATATTGGAAGAAGCTGAATAGTTTCTTTTTACACTCATTATTTTGATTTTTCCTTTTGGCCCTTCTGGATTTTCCTGGGATCACCTCCTAGTCCCTGACTATATGACCTGTGAGCTGGGGGATTTCTCTTCCTTTTTTAAAGCTCATTCTTTCCAGATTTAAAAGATTCTGGTTACTTCACAGAAACAAGTCAGACTTTGCCATGTGTTGTTCACAGAATGCAGCCAGAACTCCTTAGTTAAGTTTTAAAATGTCTAAAATTAATTAAATTCTTTGAGTGACCTGAATTAAAATAGGAGTTGGAAAGCTCAGTTGCTGTTGGGTTTTCATGTGGGGGCTGTGCTGGTGCAGAAGCAGCAGCAAGTCAGAAGGAACAGACAATTTGTTACCCAAGCCGATAAATTCCAATCAAGCCATCCGCATCAAAGGCCTTTGAAAGATGGAAACTTAGACGTTGTTTTTCTATTTTTAAGTATTATTTCATTTCCATCAGCTCATTTTCTGTAGACTATCATCTGCCCTCTTTCGAGGTTAGGCTTTTGCAGAGGTGTAACTGCCATCTACTGACTGCAGCGCCGACGGTCTCATCAGCTCCCTTAAATCCCAGGCTTCGATGGCCCTTAAAGGAAGGGGAAGCCCGTATGGGAACACCTGTACACACTGCCTTGAGGGAGGAGGACAAGGTTATTCAACAGATTGTGCCTGTGATTTACACAGATTTAACTCAGCAGATCTGCAACTGTGTAAAACAAGCCTGAACGGCTGCATTTAGTTTCCCAGTATTTTGTCTTTCTCGGAATACAGGTTTTGGTGAACTGAATTCCTAGCGACGCTGGACAAAATCAAGGAGGGCACTGTAGTGCTTTACAAGTTACTGCTCAGCCTTTTCAATAACTGTGAAGAGAAGATTAGTTCACTTGATATAGGGACAAGATGGTCTTTTATTGAGGCTGCCCCGTGGAGGAGACTCACTCACATGCCCATGTGTTGCAACGTGCTCTGCAACCAGCACAGTCCTCTGTCGGGGCCAGAGGGTTCTAATAGGCATTAATGACCCTTTCCAGCATCACTCGAGGTCTCCCATGAGCTACATCGTAGGAGTGCCCCCCTCAGCTGTGTCGTTGCCTGGCCATTGATCCCTGCTGATCCAGACCCTGACTGATGACCCAGCTCCACCTCAGACCTGCATTGTCCCCAGGGATCACTGGGCTGGATCTGGCTCTGGTCACCATCACTGGACCTGACCCCAAGCTGCAGCTTGATTTCTTGGCTTCACTTTGGACCTTTCTGTGTCACTATGAATTTTCCTGATGATCTGGACTCTTGGTCGGACCTGGCTGCTGGCCCCCAGCCTCATTTGGGTGTGCTGAGTCATCCTGACCCTATAAACTGGAAAATCAGTTATGTTGGTTGGTTTGGTGAACCTACACAAAGTACTTGCTTCTTCCTAAGCGTTAGAATTTAACTGAGCAACAACTGCTTGCACCACTCCTCCCTTGTGAGAGAAATAACCCACACAAACTCATATTAAAATACCCAAACGGATTCAAATTATTTTGGTGCCAATTTCCAGATGGCACTTTCATATTTCATATTAACTGCCCTACTTCAGTTCAGCCCACTTTTCTTCTTCCCTTTGATGCCATTGTTTTCAAGTTTGCTGTAAGTTAAGCAAAATTGGAACAGGACATTCTATAAACTTCCGTAAAGGAGGTCGCTGTGATGGTAGGATCCACAAGAATTATAGGAGAAAAGGTCTGATTTGTGTGGTTTTAAAAATGATGTTGGTTTACAACCTTTGGACTTAATCCTGAAAAAAATCCTTTGAAAATCAAAACAGAACTCAGGGATTTCAATTTAAATCAACCTGAGAAATCATTAATTCAGTCATCACTACTGAGATGTGACTCGCTTGTTTGCCAAAGCATGTGAAAATGTCTGTTCTGTGTGAAACTATAAATTAACCAACGTGTGCTTTGAAAAACTGGCAGGTCTCATCAAGCCTCCCAGATAGCACATGTGGAGATTCATAGTTATAACGAAACCTGAAAGGAGCAAGTTGAGGCTGCTCTCCATTTTTCCCAACGGACCATTGCTTCACTTGCTCTCAAGCATAATACTTTTCAGCATAATCAAACTTTTTCAAGTCTTCGTTTTTAACGTTCAACCCATTTTGAAATTTTTCAAGATGTATTTCAAATTAAATTTATTTTTGGTGTTCTGAGCACAGGATGAAGATAGTTTATGTAATAATGCTTAATATGATTGCCAACTTTTTTTACTTTGGAGGCTTTTACAAAAATTCAAAATCACTACTTAAAAGTGCAAGTATTTGCATATATAGATGAAAATCTGGCTATAATTTTTATTTTGCAGACTACATTTCAAAAGCAAGATGTGATGGTAATATCTGTAAGAGATGTATTCCTGGGTTGCAGAGTCAGGTTGGTGTATTTCTTCCTAATAAATTTCTGACTGTGTACATATTTACTGAGCTCTTTAAAAATACCTATTTTTTTTGGAAGGCTTTGAACATCAATTCTCAGGCTGTATTTTAGAAATACAGTTCTGTACTACATTTACCCTCAGCCAGAACAGATGCTGTAATCTGAGCTCAAAAAACAGCAAATATTAATCTTTATGAATTTTTTGAGGCATATAGTTAATTTGTTGTTGTTCCCATCCAGTTAAGGACAAACTTACATATGAAGAATGGAATCATAGGCACATTCCTTTGTCTTTATTTTTCAGTACCAATGGTGTGTGTGTGTGTGTGTGTGCATATACATATAGTTGAGAAAGCAAATCTGTCTGTCCTCTTCCATTTTATAAAGTTTCCACCCATCTGGATGTTTATATCTTGGAGAAAATGGGAAGAAATACAAACTTTTCCCACTGAGCTTTAAAGACTGCCAGTGAAATAAACAGTCCCGCTCACCGGAAAGTTAGCCTAAGTGAATGGGTACGTTCGAAAGGTTATGAATTAAAAAAAAATAAAAATGCAAAGTTCTAAATTGGATTGCTGGCAGCAGCTCCTCATGTTTCACTTAAGCCAGTTTAGTTAAAATTATTTTCCTTTTTGTTTGCCAGGAAAAACAAGATGCTTTGTTTAAGTTCATTACCTCTAAAATTTTATAAGTAGGTGGGTACTAAGCTATGCTCTGTTTTCTGTGTACTGAACTCTCAGATGAAAGCATCTTTGTCTGAGAAGTTGCCTTTTTGCTCCTATTTGGATGCAGAGCATCCACCATTGTGCACAGACTCTCACGGAGATTTCATTTGTACCCTCTCATTAAGCTCTATGCTTGGGTTTGCAGCCTCAGCAGCTGTGCTGCTTAAATATGGGGGAAATGCTTTTTTTCTCCCGCTTGCTTTTATTCTTTGCTTCTCAACGTTAGACACAACTGAGATGTTTCTCTCTTAGATGTTGAATAAAGGCAGACTTAAAGCACAAAGATGATATCTGTGCTTATTGGTCCAGATTCCTAATGCCTACAGAGATGTAGGAGGTGGCGTGAGGTGTGAGACACATTTCCTATTGGCTGCGATGGACAAAATGCCGGGTGTTGCTCACCTGCATGGACCAACGTGTCCACACAAATACATCCACAACACACAAATATCCTGTATCAGGCTCTGCCCTGTTTGTCTTCTGCCTGAGGCTGGCTGGCTGCTCAGTGCCATGGTGGGCAATGCACGCTTTGGGATGCTTTTTCACAGGAATTTATTTCATACAAGAACAAGGTGCTTTGCTGTAGGCAGGTCAAACTCAGGTGTTACTAAAGATGTTACTAAATGAATAAAAGCATTTTTAACCCTGCTCCTTGTTTCCTCAGCCACCTCTGATTTTGCATGTGTGCAGCCACGCTGAAGGCTTTGCTGTGGGTCCCTGCAGCGCTGTTCCTGGGTAAAACTGTGCCAGATGCACCTCACCAGATGTGTGCCAAGGAACATTTAAGACACAAAGGAGTCTCACTATTTTGGACTAATCTCATTTTAAAGCAAAAGAATCATGAGGAATGATGGATGGTTAAAGAACAACTTCAGTTAAAAGACTATGAATAACTTGAGGACAGCACTTCAAAGCGTTTTCTTGGACTAAGAAGCAGTCCAGCCTCATCCAGGGTCTGTAAATAAGATTGCCCCCCAGAGTTATGTTTCTTATGGAACAGTACAACTAAGTTCTTTCTGCAAACCATGGGCTCAGTTTAGATGCTGGTATTATTACATTTTCCAAAAAGTCTTTATAAGTACTGCAGAGACGATGGAAACCCAGCAGCTTGGCTTCTTCCTGGCGCCTGCCCCAAGCCCCATGCAAATGCAGTAATTGCTGCTGCACAGTAGTGTGACTGTAGGCCAAAACAGCCATAAGTCCTCCTCGGTTTACATAAGGGCCTGTTTCTTTACTTAAAAAAACCCAAAAATTAGAAGTAAATCTGCTGCTTTAAGGGCTCTTTCTTCAGTTTTAGCACCCTCTAAAATACTCAAATGGACTTCTAAAGCAGACGCATGTAGTGCACTGTGGGCGAGGATTAAGCAAGCCCAGATTAATCGTACAAGGAGTAATCAAATGTGGAAACACCCTGCCTTTTCCCCTCGGGGGACATCAAATGAGCGGCAGTGTTCAGAGCAAGCTTTGTTGTTGGTTAGAGCCACCTCCTAGCTGGTTTCCTAATAGCAGCGCAATAGTTGATGCAATCCTACCTATTAACCTTTTATTTTATGCTCTGTATATTTTTATTAGGGAAGACAATAGGGAGACCAGTGTGCTTGGCTAATCAGGTTTATTTATACCCAATCACAGTGTTGCCATCATGACTGGAACGCACACAGTACAGAACTGGGATCTTTTGCTTTTTCAGAGAGGAAATACCAGATGTTTTAGGCAGGCTGTTAGGGGACACGGTGAGCGGGTATGATTTTAGAAATGGTCACTCCACGCTGCCTGGAAATTGAAAACATCCTTTCCAGGTATCTGTTTCAGCGTTTGGAAACTGGTGGTCACCTGAAAGCTTTGACCCAAGTTTCACACAGAAGGCAAAATGGGTAACAGTAACTAAGTGGAGGCATGAAAAATGAATTGTCTTTTTCTCCCTGGAGAAGAGATCCATTCTGCTGGAACTGGATAACACTTGGAAGCTCACAAAGCTCCTTTTCATTAGAGAAATGAAAGCCTCATCATTTCTAGAGCTCTTAATTAGGCACCTTTTGCCATTCCCACAAATCTGTGTGTCTGCTGTCAAGTCCTATTTGTTTTAAAAATTGATTCATTCATTTCAGCTCTTTTGTTGGGCAGCAAAAATGGATAGACCAAATGAACCTGAACACTTTGTAAATTGTAAGGGTTTTAATATAATCAGTGTGGCTACGCCAAGCTCAGAGAACAAGTGTACACCAATGCTTTGGTGCAAAACGCTCACAGAGCAATAACAAAAACCGTGTTCAAAGCAAAGAGGGCTACAGAGGAGAGAAAAAAAGCACACATGGAGTATTAGCTACCTGCAAACCTATATGGTGCTCTTGCATTTATGGTGGATATTAATCTGCAGGAATCGCTTATTAGTTAGATAGGAAGGGTCAAAATGAAAGTGCTAGGTTTTAACAGTACTTAGGTTGAATGTTTTTAGTGCAGGTTTTCTGATGAGCAATGGTTTAAACGTTGTATTTAAAGGACTTGGCATTTATTTTTCACCACTTCCTGAAAAATAACGTCGTTTAGGTATTGAATATAAATTTATACTGAGATCAACTCTGTAAGCCTTTCTTTGAAACATTTCTCCGTTATGATAATATTCAATGTCTGTTTACAAGGAGGTTTTTAATTCATGCAGGAAACAACTCCTCTTGTACAAACATGTAAATGTATATATGAATGCAAGTATTTGCATATAAATGTTTCTCTTCATTATTTTCTTGTTTAAAAAATCTCAACCAACCTTGAAACAGGAAAAAAACAATAACCATCACTAGTGGGACCTGCGTGAAGTGTTGAGGTGTGCGACTGGAGCTCATCAGTGAAGCCAAGCAAAGATGATGTGAGTCTCACCATCCAGGAAGCTGAGCGCCATGTGTGTGGTTGCCGCTTTCCAGGCTGAGAAGAGTCTCCAGTTATCTGCATTTTCAGGTTGGGTTGATCTTTTCAAGACGTGGCAGTAAATATATGGAAGGTTTTTTTGCAGAATTTTGTACAAACACCCTAGGTTTGTATTTTAGGTCTAGAGCTACTATAAAGTTGTTCTTTACATGGATAGAGGGCTGGATGACCCATTATTAATCAATATGTGCTGCATTTTGGAAGGGGAAGGGGGATACAGGCAAAGGTATTTAGCTTATGTGGACAGTGCGTGTTCTGGGGAGAAAGGGTTTTAAATAAAGGCCAACATGGCTAGCAGAAAAGAGGAAAGATCATTGATTGGAAGTCCTGTAGGGGTTGTTTTCACATTGATTATCTGATTGTCTTTTCAATGTACGCATCTTTTCCATTAAAAGTGGTAGCAGTTTGGGTCGTTGCTCACTGTGGCTACAGAGATGACCTGTGCCATGAGAAAGCCTAAAAGCCTTTTCTCACATGCATGCAGAGGAATATAGACCATGTATTAGACGCATGATATATCCTTGCAAACTCCCATCAGCCAAATTGTACTAACACTGGTGTCTCAGCTGTCAATGTTAGGTTCTATTCATTTTTTTCTCAGCCTGTTAAAGAGGTTACCAACAAAACTATCAGTGCAGTAGAAATAGCTTAAGAAATTATAAAGATCCTCACCTCTTGTATTTCTCTGCCCATTTGTTGTTGCTGGTGGTATGACATGAGATGCAACACAAATACCTTTATTTAGTTGAATACAGCATGATTTGCTTTTGAGTTCCTTCTTTCTCAAAGATAAGCAAGTCTTACTCTTATTTTATTGATCGAAAGTTTAAATTTCCATAACCACATGGAGAGTCTTGCTGACAAAGCAGTGTAAGCAAATTGTCTTAGAGGCACTCACTACCTAGAGGACCGAATCAAAAAGGTTTTATCAAAGGAGGTTCACACGAGAAGGAACTTTGCTCTTTCTCATGAGTAGATGGTGCTTGCAACACCCAGCTCAGATTGCTGGTTCATATGAGGCAGATCAGATCATGGACATTGCCAGCGAGGCCTCTTCAATGGTGGGTGCTCTTTGCCGCAGCACTTTCTACACGCTTGTTTGCCCAAGGTTCTAAAAGTCCCTGCAGTCTGTATTTTGCTTATAAATGTGAGAGATGGTCCATGAGTATACTCTGCATTTGCTTTGGATTAGCTGGAATTTGCAGCACAAATTCCTTTGACTGATGACAGTGAAAGCATTAAACATCAAGGCACACTGGAGCTGTGTAAAGCCCAGCAGACTCACCCTTAATACTGTAACTTTTTTACTTTCCACTGTGTAAAAATATACTTGGGTCTTCACCTGCAAAAATTCAGAGTGAAACTCTACTCAGAAAAGCAGTTTCATCTCTAGTGTATCAGGGCCAGGCATCTGGTGGTGTCAAAATGAAAATGTGACACATTGTGTTTAGCTAGACTTGAGATGAATTTTGAAAATTGCTCAAGCTTGGAAAATTTTACATGGTTTGGGAGGAGGATGAGCTGCTGAAATGCTCAGCTTAGCTATAGTAGCTGCTGCAGATCTCACATATGTGTTGAGCAACACGAGATTAACAAATCTCAGGCCTGAGAGAGAAAATTCATTGGAGGAGAATATGGTGAACTCTGCAAAGCCTGGACTGGTTCTGTCTTATTTGTATCTGAGCATTGGACTGCTCCAATAAACCACTGAGTAGCTGGCAAGATAGTATGAAAATCTGCAGTTATTTGCTTTGCCAGCAGGTTTGTTTAGCCACTAACAGAATTACTCTGTCAAAGGTAGCTTAAAGGTACAGAGTATGGACAGGGCTTCAGTTTTTTAAAACTTTAATCAAATTTTGAGTATTCAGCTCTGTTTCAGATTTCAGTAAATCGCAATCTGGACCTGCGTTTTCACCCCTCCATCTGAAACTAGGACGTTCAGGTTGACCCTGCTGGGAGCTTCCCTCTCCATGGTAGGAGGACACGCGAGAAGATTCTGAATTTTGGTTTTCCATTGTTTCGCTCTGGCTCAAGGCATGCCCTCAAAATCCAGAGCTGTCAGGCTTTGTCCTGTTCACCTAAGCTTTAGATGAATAGTGGAGCACCTCAGCCCCTGAAAGCAGTGCAGCCATACACAACCTCTTTACCCATCATCACCTCCTCCAGCCTCTCAGCAGGTTTGGGACAATGACACCATGGCCAGCCGGTGTCAGACGTACACAACAGTGGAGTTAGTTATGCTCAGCTGCCCTGTGCCCACAGCTGTACAGAGACCCCTCATTCCCACCTGTGTGCAGGCAGTTATATAGCTCTGGTATTTGCAAACAGCTGTCTTACAGCTGGTGTAACTATTCCCTTGAGGATCCATCATGTTGGGGAGTCCTCCAAAGCTGTGAAGCTCCAGCAGCATCTCCTCACTGTACCAGAGCATCCTTACAGGCTTTTTAAAAAAATTATTATAATATCACCGTGATTCTAGTTAGAAGTCTGGGGGATTGGGCACTGCAGAGGCGCTGCGGCCCCCGCACAGCACAGCTCTGGGAGCAGACCCTGCGGGTCAGCCAGGCATTGAACTGAGTTAAACAGCTGATTCTTGACAGGAGAGTACTGCCACTCACGTGCCTCTGGGGAGCCAATATATCCACATGTTGCTTTGCTGTGACAAATAGCAGAGGCGTTTACAAGCCTCTGCTTACATCTTCCCAGTTCACTCAGCTCCAGTAATTATTGACAGGTCTAATTACCACCAGACGGCTGTATTTTAGTGTGGGATAATATCAAAGACCCCCAAAGCTTCTGTAAATGTGTACTTTTTACCTGGAACCTTAGCAAAGCAGAGAAGTTGAAGATGCAGTACACTGATAGTATCTCACAGAAATAATGATTTGTGAAAATAGACAGAGTTTCACTGACAGATATCAGATATTTTGTTGACATTCTGAAACCAACCACAAACAAAATGATAACATTCAATTAACCAAATTGGAGCAGGAAGGAAAATGTGTTAGGGAAGGGAAAACAAACGCTCAGGACAGCATAATAATGCAAAACCGAGTAATCCCAGGAGAATGCTGTTGCACAAACATGCAAACCTCCTACGACATTTCAGTTAAACTGAAAGTCTGACATAATTTTCAGTCGAGGCTATGATATGGGGTCTAGAAACAATACTTTGGGTATATCTGTTCAGTGCCTTCTGCAGTAATCTTTGATGTGAATTGTTTTGTTTTTCAGTAGCACTAACACTAGGACTCTAAGTCCTAGAACGGTTTGGGCAATCCCCTCCATGTTAGTAACTAACTGCACACACTCAAGACGCTTCTCGGCTGTAGATGTCAACAGAAAGGAGAGTGAAAGGTGCCGTGTGGCCAAAGGAGGATGTACAGACAAACCATTGCACCCTGTCTGCTTTGCTGTCTTCTTATCGCATGGCCTGAATTGTGTTGTATACCATGGGGATCCCTCCTCTCCTTCAGGCAAGTAAAGGTGAAGTGCTAAGAGAAGGATTTTTTCTGCTTCTTTCAGTTTGCTAACAATAAAATAATAGAAACCCCCCAGCAAATGCATATCTGGGTAGCACTTGCAGGGATGGCCTGTTCGGTCATGTTTATGTAGGCTGCAACCAGCTTGGTATGTAAAGTGAAACGCTGTTGAACGAAGGCATCGGCAGCGCCCTCAGCTCAAGCCCAACACGTGTGAGAAGGGAGCTGACAGTTTGTCCATGGAAAACTCTTCATCTTAGACCAGAACACGTTCTGTAACTGCAGGCAGCAATAGACAGGAGTCCTTACATACTTGGTTTCTTGGCTAATAAAGAACTGTTTTTCTCATATATTTCAGTGGCTGCAGCCTTAAGCTTTTGGGAGTCCTAAGTGATTCAGCTGAGAGATGTGGTTTGGTGGAAGACTCAAAGGCTGGATTAGTCACCATGTTCTTTGCTAAGTGAGTAAAATAAGAGACTGTCTAAGTACCATACTCAGAGGAAGGAAGTTATTGTCAGTCCTGGGTAATGAAACTGAGTGGGTTTACACTTTTTAAAGTTTCATACATTACAGCCTTCTGAAAGATTGATTGATTCAGCAGTCCTAAAACAGCAGACAAATAACCCAGTGTTAAGGGACAGCCTTGGTAAGGGACAGGTACAGTCTGAGACCCTGCAGCTGTGGGAATGCAGCCACAGGATGTTGATTTGGGGGGGTCCTGAAACTATTTGGACCCACTACCATCTCCATTACTGCCTTAAAACAGATTTTCTTAAAATGCCTGTGTTTGGAAGAAGCAATTCTGTGCTTTGAGAGAGCTGAATTTCCCTAGCAAACCAGGGACTGGCTCAAAGAAAGAAGTTGCTGAACTCACGTGTGTAAGGAAAGACAGTGAATTACAGAGGTTTGCAGCCTCACATGGAGAGAAAAATTGCAGGATTCGTAAAGCAGTAGCTGGAGGAAGTGTGTACAGATGCTTCAGAGACCTCTTGTGCAAACAGACAACACCTTAACTCATAGACTTAGAAGCAGAATTAAATTTGTCCTTCAGGACTGGTTCACTTAACTACTTCATTGCTGTGGTGGGTTGACCCTGGCTGAGGGCCAGGTGCCCACCGGAGCCGCTCTATCACTCCCTTCATTCACTAGACAGGGGAGAAAAAGTACAACGAAAAGCTTATGGGTCGAGATAAGGACAGGGAGAGATCATTCACTAATTATCATCACGAGCAAAACAGACTGAACTTAGAGAGGGAATTCATCTAATTTATTACTAAGCAAAACAGAGTAGAGGAATAAGAAATAAAATCAAATCTTAAAACACCTCCCCCCACCCCTCCCATCTTCCCAGGCTCAACTTCACTCCCGGCTTCAACCTCCGCCCCCCTCAGCAGCACAGGGGGACGGGGAATGGGGGTTACGGTCAGTTCATCACACGGTGTTTCTGCCGGTTCTTCATCCTCAGGGGGAGGACTCCTCTCATCGTTCCCCTGCTCCAGCGTGGGGTCCCTCTCACGGGAGACAGTCCTTCACGACCTTCTCCAATGTGAGTCTCCTCCACGGGGTACAGACCTTCAGGAACAGACTGCTCCAGCGTGGGTCCCCCACGGGGTCACAAATCCTGTCAGCAAACCTGCTCCGGTGTGGGCTCCTCTCTCCACAGGGCCACAGGTCCTGCCAGGAGCTTGCTCCAGCGCGGGCTTCCCATGGGTCACAGCCTCCTTCAGGTGCCTCCACCTGCTCCGGCGTGGGGTCCTCCACGGGCTGCAGGTGGAATCTCTACACCCCCCTCATCCTTCCTCCATGGGCTGCAGGGGGACAGCCTGCTTCACCCATGGTCTTCACCACGGGCTGCAGGGGGATCTCTGCTCCGGCGCCTGGAGCACCTCCCGCCCCTCCTTCTGCACTGACCTTGGTGTCTGCAGATGTTCTTACATCTTCTCACTCCTCTCTCTGGCTGCAAAAGCACTCTCTAACTGTTTTTTTGTCTTTCTTAAATATGTTATCACAGAGGTGCTGATTGGCTTGGCCTTGGCCAGCGGCGGGTCCGTCTTGGAGCCGGCTGGTATTGGCTCTGTCAGACACAGGGGAAGCTTCTAGCATCTTCTCACAGAAGCCACCCCTGTAGCCCCCCCGCTACCAAAACCTTGCCACGCAAAACCAACACAACTGCCATCACAAATGCTACTGAAATACCGTCTGGGATGACTATTTTGTAGAATTGAGCCACTGATATCTAGTACCTTCCCCCAAACTAGTCATCTCTTTCAGCATCTCTCACTGGATGTAGTGGCTGGGCCCTGTGACTGTGTTCATCTTCTAACTTCCAGTATCTGATAATTTATTGTTTTCTTAATATTGCACCCTAGACATACAGGGTAGTACCTAGCAGACATGACTGTATGCACTTGATTTTACCCCTTTGTTTTTCAATTTAGAAACAGCTGACCCTAGATGGGATTTATTACAACACGAAATACCTGATTCAGCAGGTGTAGCATCACATGGTGCCTTCCTCAATAGCTGATGTTTCCTGAATTCATTTCGAAGTTTCTAAAAAGTGCTGAGCAAATTAGGAGATGTGATCGACCACAAGCTTATCCATCCTAAAGCATCACAGCACTGCTCGGTGGCAAAATAGGAGTCAGAATTTGTGATCACCATCACATTGATATGGTCAGATTTACAAACGTTCAGGTTCACTCAAGGAGCTTAAAACATGTTTGCTTTTCGTTTAGTTCATGGAGAATTCATTATGTCTCATATGAGAATTTGATTTTATACTAGTTAAATACATAAATGTGACTATGGATGATAACTCCTCTATCTTTTTTTTAAAAGTTCCTTTCTGTATTAACGATGTTCACATAGCTACTACAGCCTTGCCAAACTATCACAATCTTATTTCCCTGTCACCTTTATACATTAATAGCCTGTTGTTAGCTATTAATGTATAAATGGACACTTGCTTTCTTGTATTTTTGTAATCATCTGATGATTTGTCCTGGAGGTGAAGGCATGCGCCTGTGCTTCCCTTGCAGAAAATGAACTTCATTAAGCATGTGCTGTGTGTACCTATATTTGCCCCTGGAACAGACCACCCTTATGAGACAATCTCTCATCAAGAAGGTGCTGTCAGCAGGACCTCCAGATCAGATTAGAAAACCTCTATGGAGGAGGCCATTTAAATAACCAGCTCTGTTGGTCCCTTAGGATGTGCCTGTCTGTGAAAACTTTCCAGATGACACGACCTTTTGAAAGCATTTCTCTGCTCTGCACGGAAAGCTGCTCTAACTAGGACTATGTTATAAAATGTCCTGTGTGAGAAGGAGGTTTTTGAGGAGAATGGTTTTTAAACTGCTGGTTTTTGAAGTTTTCTTAGAGACCTACTTGAGCTGCGTTGCCTCAGTATGCTCCTGGAGCAACCGCACTGCAAATGCAAGTAATGACTGGACAAAGCCCCTGAGGCTGCTGATCACCCCAGATCCATACCCTGCCTGGAAGCTGCGCTTGTTCATGGGGGTTTCTCATGCCATACCTCAGCCATGCAGGATCTTGGGGCTGCCTGCACTCTGGTTCTTTCCCCAACCCACCGCCTCCTCCAAGTCCGGCATCAGTCTGTCCTTGCACAAAGAGCTGCCCTGAAGGAGCTCTTCAGGACGTACAGGGCCTTCTAATGCTCAGCAATGGCAACGGAATACCAGACTTCTTCCAGGAAGAACAATGGATGATGAGAGCACACAAAATAGAGGCTGCTACAAGCAAGTACCTAAAGAACAGGATGAGGAGGTAGAAGAGATGAGTCGGATGTGCAGCAGGCTGAGTATGCACTTTGCTTTTGTTAGTAAGAAACCTTGTGGCACTCTGAATGCATCTTCTAACTTCCTGGAGCCAGTGAGCATGCTTTTGCTTTGTCCAAACTAAATCAAGGAGCTGGGCGAGCTGGGCTAGGTGGTCGCTCTCAGAAAGAAGAGGCAGTCGTGTTCAAGCTCTTCCACTGGCCTGAATTTCTGGTTGAAAAGCAAAACAGTTTCTTAGCTGAAAAGTAAACATCAAAAGATACTAGAATTCAATTATTTCTTATTTCCACCTATCAAAGAGAATTAAGTGAGAGGGATTAAGTGGATAAATGTATCAAGTAAAGCAGCAGTGAAAACAATATACTCCCTTTCTACAACTGTAAACAATTACTACTGTGTGATTTGGAAACTGTCAATTAGCCCTAACCACACTGAATCAGAGCTTCTTTCTGGTGTAATGAAAATAGAGCATCTTACTGTCACATCAGTATAGATTGCATTAACCTTAATGACTCCTGTAAGGCTAAACCTTGCCTTGGCAGGCAGATTGAATGCTGTGCGTTATAAGCTTTGCCTTTAACTTATCTTCGTACAACTTCCATTGATTCTACTCTAAACTAGAAATACAGAAATTGTCAGGTTTGAACAGACCACTGGTGCAACTAATTTGATTTTTTGTTGCTAACTGTAACCACTGATGGATGGACTCAGGAAAAAAAAGAATAATTCATTCTCTGTTCCCTCCCCCTTTCTCTTTCCCCTTGTATCCTTCCCCTAATTTGTTTAATTAAGTGTGATGCAATGCCATGGAGGAACAGATTTCTTTACTCCTAGTTGATGACAAGTTTATGTACTGAAACGGAAATATTAACAGCTCTTGTATCTTCCAACTCCCTAGTATTACTAGAGATATTATTCTTGTTAGTGTAAATGTCGAATCCCTGTTTGGAAATAATTCTTCTATATCTCCTGTATTAAATAGATTATTCTAAGAAGTTTCCAAATTCATTGCCAGGAGCCTTCTTTTTTGTTGTTGTTGAATGCTTCCTTTCAGTGGGAGAAAATATATTTAGGACCATGTTACTCCATGTGCACCACCATCTGCCACATCTCCTCTTTCATTATTAATCCCTGGCTAAAGTTTATTTGGTGAATTCGATAGGAGTTCCTCTTAGACTTGTCCCACTGTAACAAAATCTAACCCCCTTTCCTTCAGTTGCAGGGATGTTGCACTTATATAAAATTGCTAACTCTTCATGGGAAGAAAGATATAAGTGGATCTTCCAGCTAGAATAATTTCTTCTTGGTCTAAAGGATGCTATAGCTTTATTGATTAGCTTCTCCAAAATATCTGTTGGCTGAAGTTCCCAACCTATGACATATTAAAATGATTTTGCTATGGGCAGTTACTCTGCATTTCAAAATTGAGCCCATTGGGGTTTCAAGCTGAGGATTTGAAAATGAAGGTACCAGAAGTTAATTACTGTTTGTATAAAAATATGTTTTCAATTTCTGAGATACATCAGTTTTACTTAGCTCACACAACATCATGCTTTGTTTTAACTGAATGTTTACCACACTACAGAACAGTTCAGTTCTTAATACAGCAAAGCCACTGTTCTTGTCAACTTTACTACTGCACAGATTTTTTCCAAAGCTCTGTTTCTGGTGTTCAGAGAATATATATTATCAGCTTATTTGTTCTGCACATTAGCAAAAAAACCCCTGCTTATGAATTAGGAAAAAAAAGCTCAGAAATATTTTATTCCTGATGACTACAAATACCACAACCTGCTACAGTGCAGATTAGAAGGTTGCAGCTGTACTTGAATTAAAGAGGGAAAAGAGTCCTTCAAGCTGTGAAGTTAACCGGGAATCTCTGAGTCAAGCATTTTCCTTCTCACGTGTGAAGCTGGAGCATGCTGCTGGCATCTTGCCGTACAGCTTTGCAAACTTGACTGTGTTTGAATAGTAGCTCCACTGCAGGCAATATGTACTACAACATTTTTTTAAATTCAAGTTTAACTACTTTTCCTATCTTTATTCCTTGCATTGGTATGTGCAAAAGCTTCTCATTCAAGTGGGAAACTAAAAGATAAGTGAGTAAGAATGAAGCTGTCAAGAGGTTAACTTGACAATTCCCAGACCAAACAGGGAAAAAGTTTAAAAGTTGAGGTTCTTTACTATCAGGATCGAGGAGGGGAAAACATCACAAAGACCACATTTGTGGGAACCTGTGCAAGATTTTATGGACTTTCAGAGTGCACAGTGAATCTGAAAAACAAGTGGATTTAGGGAAAACCGGTAAAAGACTAAAGGCCCAAATTCTTGCTACAGTTTCCCTCACTGAGAACTATTAAAAATAATTATAATAAATCAGGACGTAAGGGCAGAGGTAAGGACAGAAGATTTCACAAACTACAGAACCTTTTATTTGAGACTCAACCTGTATTTCCAGCACAGATGTGTGTGTGTGCACGCACAGGATTGTACGGTCTAGTGTTTCCTAATCTGGTTCTCAAACAGTGCCAGAATGCATTTTTCTGCAGAAATCTCCTTTGCAGCTCTGCTTGTGGTCAGGAGACCCTACCCTCCCATTCAAGTGTAGTGAGCACTTCTGAGCTGGTGTCCTGTTCATAACAGAGCAGCCAGTCCCATAAACTTGTTTTTCTTAATCACGGCAGAGGCCAGGATTCAGAAATTTGCATGTAGCGTTAAATGCACATGGATAATTTTGTACAGTAAAGAAGCTGCCTAGGTTTTGCATATAGATGAGGGTGTGGTGAGCAGGGATGTCCTATGTAGTTTGGAGAAAATGAGATAGGAGATGCTAATGGATACAAAATTTATATTCATCTCATTTATCACAGAGCCACCGCAGCATTAAAACTGCTCAGACATGGTGTTAATCGCAGGGTTTCACAGTTCTCAAGTTTGAACCATGTATTTGTTTCCAGTCTCCCATATTGTTTCAGTCCTGTTCTTCTTCCCTTCACAAAGTAAACCAAATAGAACATACCTAAACATTAAAGGTTTCCACATGTTTATTTTATTAGGTTATTGGGAGGCGATAACTTTCAAAGGGCAGAAGAGTTTTGGCTATCATCTGGTGAATTTAATCAAAACAGATGCGAAAGACATTGCGGGGCTTCTATGAGGACAGGCTGACATCAGCTGCGCCCTGGGAAGCAGGAGGAGAGCAGCATATCAAAACTGAAGCAGGATTCCCCTTCTGCAGGGTCTGTCTTGGGCTCGGACGTGTGCGCTACCTGAACAAGTCCAAAAAACCATGACAGGGAAGCTGCGATATACATCTGACTGAAAGATGCTGCCAAGAGATTTTTTGACAGGCTAAAGAACGTGGACAAGAAATAAAGTATAAGTTGAAAGTAAGACATAATAAAGAAACAAGAACCACAGTATAAGTGGCTTTTTTCTTCATGTTACTTTTCTGCAGAGACAGGTTTTCTTCTGAGAGAATGCAAGACGACCATAACACTTACGCTGTATGTTACCTCCTTGAAAGTGTTTTAAAGGGGGAGCTCAGGGTCTGGCAGAGCCCGAGATTCTCCTTAGTTTAATAAAAGCCACCAGGGTTCAACTGGAAGCAGAGGGGCTCCCAGTTTGCTCCCAGGAAGTGCTTCCCAGCTGTTTCATTGTAGCCTAATGGCAGGGGATATTTACTGAGACCATCCTACCTAAGAAGGTCCTGCCTGATCCTGTTTATAACTCAAAATACGAAGGAAATGCCAAGAAGTCTGCTCGTTGCAGTGCCTTAAAGGACTGGTGACCTCGGTGGGTGCAAACGCTGAATGCCTCAAAGCTTGTGAGACAATATTGGTGGCAGTTTTAAAGTCAGCGAGTGTGGAAGGAAACACAAGGCTATGTTACAGCCTGTCTGGATTAGCTCCTGCGTGATACGTGTAACAAGCGACTGTATCTTTTAATTGTCTGTTACCTTAACTGTTAACGTAAGAAATTTCTGGAGAAGGGAAGGAAGCCAAACCAAATGCATTTCTAAACAAAGCAGAAAGAACTTTTGTGCCAGGGATTTATGTGGTCTCAGAGCAGTGCAAATAAAATTGCTGTGATGTTTGTGCCTCATTTGATGTCTGCATCTCGGTTATGTCAGATGCAGACCCTAGTAGTTCCCAGCTCAGGTGGATTAGAAAAATAGTGTTATGGGTTTACTTGGTTTCTATTTGTTTATTTATTTCATAGCTTTTTACACTAGTCTCTGTGTTTCAGACTGTGGGATAGGAAGAGATTACTAGTTTGTTAGCTGTTTTGATAATCATAGATTAAGCCTGTCAACTGTAGGAGTCCAGTTAGTACAGCCACATCGTCTGTCTTGTGTGCATCACTGGGGTTCTTTCTTGCTTTGTCTTCCTGGTAAGTCGTGTCGCAGTGCTCTTAAATGTCACTGTTGTCAAAACCAAGTGCATGATGACTGAACTGCCACTTGGACAAGCAAACATTGCTATTGCTTAGAGAGATCTCTTTTTTCCTAATGTACCTCCAGACCTGTTTGCATCTTCCAGTTACTGTTTAGTGAAGGATTCAAAATAAAGAATGAAAATACAAGCACATCACGCTCTCTCAACTCCATTTCTTTGTCCAAAACTCAATGTTTCTCCTGCTCAAAAATCCCATTTTTAAGCTTATGAACAGTCTCCGTTAAGTGGCCTTTCCGTGTGGCAAATTTCTGAGGCCACTAGAAAGCCACGAAGGACAGAAACAGCTGCATTCAGTAACTCGAAAACTCTTAATTCTGGATAAATGAGGTGGTGTTTACAAAGGCTGAAGCTGTTTGTTTAGAGAAAAGGTTTCAAAATTAGGAGGCTTAGGTTAAAGAAAAGGTTAGCTAAAACTGACTAAAGCTGAAATTAAGCACTGCCTTTGCCATGTCAGCCAGCTGAAGTGGATTGGTTTGGAGTTGGAGTCTAGTGGCACAGGGAATGGCAATAGTCTAAACATGGTTTCTGTCTGGGCAGTGGAAGTATAGGGTATAAAAAAAAGAACCTTACATTCCCGTTGTACATGATACCATTTGCAGAATTTGGCTCCAAATGCAGAAATTTCCAGCCTGAGAAACACTACAGTCCTGGTAATACAGGAGTGACAGCCCGGCACGCTGTGGTGCTCATAGCTCCTGGCTGCATCTGCATCAGTATCCTGACACAGTGTGCCTGGTCCTGAGGGGGACATCCTTCCAGAAAATTCAGGAGGGACACTTTTCATGCACGCCTCCTGTCTTCGACTGAGAGAGCATGTCCTAGAGATGTAACAAGAGCTGTGTCTTAGTCTCTGCAGGCAATAAATCACTGCTGAGCTGCTCACCTGAACTTGTACCAGCTCCGTGCTTTTCCGAGATGCTGCATGTCCAACCCGCTGGCTGCAAGCCCATGAGATCTTCTAATGCTGCAACCAGGTACCACATTTGTTGTTTTTCTATTTTCATTAGTTAATCTGCTTCTCACTTTTGTAGCCTCACAGCAAAAGTACTCACTGAATATCACAAACACCCAATTTGGTCAGATGCAGTTCATTTGAGCTTGTATTTTCTATTTAAAATGCCTAATTTGTTACCTGAAATAACAAAATGTTGTTCTCATTTCTGAGGGCTGAGACTGCCTAAGCAGAGGTTTGAATTACTATTGAACACTGAGTAACAGACCTTTGTGAAGAGAGTTTGTGTCGTGTTGTAATTTATTTGTCTCCTGAGGTATGCAAAATCTTTCTGTGACCATTCAATAGCCATAAAAATATGTGAAGAAATGCATCTACCCCAAAATTCTGCAACTTCTTTTGGGTATAAACATATTTCCATTTCTGAAATGTTTATGCAGCTCTAGGACATTTATTTGCAAGATACAGACTGCTTCAGTAGTACCTAGAGTACTTTAACCTTGGCTGGATTTGATTCGAGGTGCTTGTGTAATACAAAAATAAAATCAAATTAAGCCCTAACTTAGGTAATTGAATTTTAGTAGCCAAAATTTATGAAGGAAACAAATTTCAGTTACACCTGTGTACTTACAGAAGGATGAATTTTCAGTTGTTAAATGTAAGCGTACATAGACAAGCTTGTGCACTCAACCAGGGAGAGAAGAGAATCAATATCACCCCTGAGCAGCAGCTCAAATTTCAAATATTCACAGCTTATAAAGTCAAACTTGTGAAGTTTAATTGACCAGGAATAATTTGAGGACAGTGATCTGTATGTGCTTCATAGGCAGAAGGCAACCGAGTTATTCACTAGAAATTATTTATTCCACTTTAGAAATTATGGGACACTTGCAACGGGGCTGTGCATTTGCTAAAATCTTAACTTTAATTTGCTCATGAACACTGCATGATCCTCAACCAGAAAAGCAACAGTAATTAGGAACTTGTTTTCATGTAATTCCCTCCCACCATTGCTCTTCCAAGTAGTTCTTAAAATGTCTAACCTGGATATCAATAAGCACGTACCTCCTGCTACAGCCACACAGCGTTTTAGCTGTAAAGAAGATGATTAACAAGGGATCCATGATCCCTTTTGCTTCTGTGACTCTCAAGTTCAGAGCAGAATTAACCTGTGATTCTTGGCTCTGCTTCTCTGCTTAGACCAGTGAACTAAATGCCCATTTTTCTTCCTCAACAGCTAGCGAATATTTACTGTACATTTTCCTGTAGAGCCTTGTCCCTTTGGCAGAGCTGAGAGTTTGCCTCATCCAATTTCAGTGTCATCTTTTTTGAAATCTATGGCAAAGCCTTGCTCCTCTGTGTGGTTGTTTAATATGATGCATTTCTGGGAATGCCAGGCAGGAATCAGGATCTGGTGAGGAAAGTGCTTCTGGGGAAATGGGACAATCTTCAGCCCCCCAGATATTGTGAGTATTGTACTCGAGGATGTGAAAGCTCAGCTAAATGAGTGCTGAGAGGAAGAAAGGCAAAAGTAAAGTGAACAGAATTTAGAAGATAAGTCACATTTCAGTTCTGTTTATAAACTTAAACCTTGGCTTTAGTCTAAAATTGCATATTGTTTATGAATATTACTGTTGGTGGAAATAAAGTCATTTGGAGGAGTCTGTGGTGACTTAGAGATCCCATATGAATTACTTTGGTGTCATGCATGTAATTTATCCTTCTCTCTTGGTGCCCAGATTTATCACTCCTGTAAACCTGTTAAATTAATCTCCAGTCAGGGTCCCTTCACTAGCCAACGCGCCAGGCTACCTCTGGTTAGGTTTGCTAAGACAGCTGGGTTGGAGTGGCTGTCCAGTCATAGAGCTGCCATGTTTGCAAATTTGGCATCCTAATTAGACAATGTCTTTACTCTTAAGCTGCAGTTATCGGGTACCTGGTGAGACCGATATCCTATAAGGCATCTGTGAACTAGCTAGTGAGCTCACAGTACAAAAAAAAAAAAAAAAAAAAAAAGCATGAAATGGAACCAATTCTGACAGGTCTTCACCTCATGCCCAGGTATAGGTACAGTTAATATATAAATACATATTGGCTAGAGAACAGATACACAGTGCAGTGACACTTACTGCTTGAAAAAATGTCATATCCAGACTCCAGGATTTAGATTTTACAGGAGGGCATTGGTGGCAGAGATCTTTCCTTTTAAAAGATAAAACCAAAAACGGAGCACGTAGCAGTTTCTTTCTACAGGTCTACCTTAGTGCGAAGTTTTGATCTTCAGGATTTAAGTAGGTAACAATGCTTGTGCCCATTAAAAATGTGACCTCAGGAGTCCCTAATTAGGAGGCACAGTTATGATGCATGGGTTCCCCTGCCAAGGACCTGGCATCCCTGCCACAGCATTCAGCTCTTACTTCAATCTGATGAATGTTAAGAACCTCTTAATATTAGAAATCTTAATTGTTCCATTTCAGAGAAGGTGCTACAAGGCTGTGGGGCTGGGAGTGCTGAGCACAGCTGTCTGCTCCTGCCTGCTCTGACCCTCGAGCTGCCTCGCTGTTGGTGCCTGCTCACCTCCCTTCTCAAACAGTCCGGTCTCAGCATTTTAGTCTGCCTCCCCTCTCTGTTAGACACCTTTTTATGGCAGCTTTCCTACAGGTGCAAGCCAAGTGGCTGCTGCAAATTATAAGGAATCTTTTGTGCTTTGCCCTATTTCAAAACCCTTTTGTCACTTAACTGTACACGGTCTCTTGCAGTATTTAAGCAATACGGTTTGGAGGCTTTTTTGCTTTAACCCAACTTGTTTGAAGGGTTATCAGTATTTGTTCCCTGTTGAAATTCTTATCCAGCTTTTACAGCTCACGTTCCTTGCTGTAAACCATCCTGAGAGGCTAACATCTCCGTTTTCAGGTCTGCCTCAGATCCTAAGGAAAGGCATCCTTTGGCCAGACTCTCACCTGATTTATGCAGTTTTAAAATCTTATGCAGCACAGCTTACTGAAAAACCAACACACCTGATGTGTCTGGGCAGAAGCATAACCCTAACCTGAACAGCAACGGTTAAACAAAAGCTAGTGATCTACAGAGAACTCGTCTAAAGGAAATAAGGGGAGTTTTGAAATTTTTTACAGGATGAGCCTCCTAGTTTGCAGTTCTTTACAGCTTTATGCTGTACATTGAATGAGAGTCCTTCACTAGCTTCTAGACATTTCTTTCACAAGAAAATTGACTGGCAGGAAGATATTTTTTGCCCGTCACTCCAGGTGAGATGACTCCATTGACTTCTGTAGTTCACCGACTGAAAAACCGTAAGAAAGCAAACTTTTATGGGCATCAAGATAACTAGCAATGTGAAAGGAGACAAAAATGAGGCAGATTTCTCTCTTTTTCATACAGCTCACAGGGGAACATTTCTTCCCATCCATTTCTTGTTTTTTCTTCTGGAGTGGACAAGGTTGTCTTCCTTGACACTGGCCTTGCATCTCAGCAGCCATCCTACTCCCTGGTCAGAGCAGAAGAGCCACTGTAGTCTGATATCTGTTCAGCCTGATCTAGACTTCAGTGGCCACAACTGAACTGTGATTACACAGATATCCTTCTTTTTGCCCTTGCTGTCGAGAAATGCTGAGTGATGTACGCTCAGTGGTGGCAACGGCATTCATACATGTGTTTCATTGTACTCCGGTACCTTAGTTTCCATGGCTACCGCAGAAATTGCAGGTTTGCTATACAAATTGGTAGGAAATATTCAGAACAGCAGCCCATATGCTACAGCCTCCTGAACCTCATTCTCCTCTCCTGGGCTTAAACATGCTTCTCTCCATCAGGGGCTATAATGTTGGTCTCCATCAGGTACAGCGGCTCTTTGCCACTGCTGGGCTGCTTCGGGGGAAACTCAGTGCACACACCAGATTGCCCCCTTGTGCCACTCTCGGTTGTCAAGTTTTTGAGCAGGAAAGATGATCTGCATTTTGATGTATAGCTGAAGTGCCTGGGGGGATGTTTCCTCCCTAGTGGTTGGTTATTCTGCCACTCTTCAGGTGTAAAGCAAGTGAGTAAAGGCATATTTCAGCACGTGATCGTGGAGCTTTATGCAGAAAGGCTGCAGGTAGAACGTAAAATCAGCCAGAATAGGTAAAACAAAGCCCATCCAGGCCAGTACCTGGTCTGACTGGAGACTGACAGCAGGGTCCATAGGGAAGATTACCAGAATGCAGAACCATTGAAATACTCTCCCTGTGCCCAAGCAGCTGCAGGTCTGCTTTCCTGAGTCAAAGATGGTATCTGTGTGTTTATCTGCTTAGTGATTTTTTTCTATTAATTCATCTAGTTGTGTTTGAGTGCATATCCAATGTAGCCTCTGCAACAACCCAGCAACAGGCTTCACAGCTTAACTATGCACTGGGTGAAGAAATCCCTTTCAGTCATATCTTTCTCAGCATCAGCAGTCCTGCTTCATTTAGTCATTCAACAGCCAGAAGCCATTCCATACCTGTGATGATTGCCCATCTTCATATCCTTTTCACTTCTAGTAAATCCTTACTGAGAGGGATGGTGAGCAGAACAGCTCATAGCTGTCAAGATGCAGACACATTGTGGATGTCCCTATTCCTTTCCTAGTAAATCCCAATACCTGGATTGTTCCTGAGCACTGAGCTAGCACTGTCTGTCAGAACACCAAGATCTCTTTCTTCACTGGTAGTTGCAAAGGTAAAGCCTGTCAGTCTGTGTGCTGACAGAGCTGCCTGTTTTGAGGACTCTGCCAAACTCCTTCCTTGGGACCAGCCCATCCCCTGGCATGCCTTGTTCAGTGGGGTTAAGAATGCGGCTGCTTTTGGAGACTAGACCAGCCTTTGGACTTGTGAGGCAGATGTTTTGATTCACACTCATTTTGAGGTTCCTTTCCATGAAGTGACTTGTATCAACATGATCTTTCCTGAAGGCCTTGTCTTTCACCAACTGTCTGGGGAGAGGGCAGGACTTCAGGCTCCTGTTCTGTAGCAGCAATGAGTTAACTGCCTGTCAAGGGATGTTTCACATGGGCACTTCTGCGCTGTGGACTACTTTGGTGGTCCTCCAGCTCTGCCATCACACAGTACTTTGCCTATTCGACTACTGTGTGTCTTCTGCACAGAATGCTAATCCAAAAGTGAGGATGGGAGATCCTCGAACCAGAAATACCATCCTCTACCCTGATTTAGCCCATTGAATTTTAGGCAATCTGTTGAGCATCATTTATTTGAAATGAAAGATAACCTGAAGTAGGCAGTTCTGGTGCTCTTATAAATGGTCCTGATGTAGCTAATCATAAAAAATTGCAGAGGGTGGTAATTACAGAAGTAGACTTGTCCCGTTACAGCCTCTGAAGTAACGTGGTCAGAAAGCGCACTCAGACAACATACCCTGAAAGCACGAAGTTCTTTGCAGTGCGTGCATTATGCCTGGCACAATCAGCCAGTCAAGAAGTGTGTTCATCTGGTGATAATCAAATCAATAGAGTGTGTTATTACATTTGAGTGTGTTATTGCAGTTATTAAATAGCTTTCCCAAGGTTTATAAAATAGCTATTTTTCAATAATATTTTGCATCATACCACCATGAAAAAGAGTTCATGAGGATTTTTAAAAGGTCTGTTAGCAACATACCAATTTAGTTAAGCATTGTAATTTTGTAAATGAACTCAAAAAATCATGAATAAAACATGAAATAGATTAAGCAAGATGAATGGAGAGTTGAGAGAAGATCCAAAATCTGTTTTGGCTAATGCTCATAGCATTAATTCTCTAGAACTGCCTTCTTCACACACTCCTAACTGAAACTGCTTCATCCATTCAAATATCTACACTGCTGTGGAAAGGTTTCTTCTACATTTTCATCTTTTACCAACTTGAAATTGAAAGAGAGTGACCATATAGGATGGCTTCTAAGATACATAATTCTAGTAGCTAAAGAAATGTAACTCTGCCCTTTGAAGTCACACAGCACATGTTTAAGATGGTTGATTTTGTTGCCAGATTAGAATAAATTATATCAGGGATGTAGGAGTTTTAATGTTTTCTTCTTTTCATGGTAGATCTAAGTAAGTGTCTGCAATATTTAATAAACCTTTCTTTTAAGAGAAATTTTAATTCTGAGTAAGTGTCTGCAATATTTAATAAACCTTTCTTTTAAGAGAAATTTTAATTCTGATGTGGATCGCTTGCATTATCCTGTAAGTAACATAATTCCAATTTTAGTTGAATATGTTCTTGTAGCCCTTATGATATTGTTCTTTGGGTTTTTACTTAATTTTGTGTATTCTGACTAAATCTGTTGAAACAGAACAATACCATGAACTATTTCTAGCAGTTTAACAATATATAACATCGACCTTGCTAAGAAGCAAGGATATCCATTCTCTGTTTTTCAAGATTAAGACCATCACCAGATTTACTCGCTAGCATTACTGCTCCCTCCTCTAATAATGTATTTTGTGAATTTGTCCTCCAAGTTTAATGGAGGACAGTGCTAGCAATCTGGAAAATTTGGCAACATTACTCATTGTAAAAAGCCTATTTACATATATTAAATATGCCTTGCTAAAGTCTAACAGCTAGACATCCCTGAACATTCCGGCAGCACTGAACCTCTCAGGTACTCAGACAGCACTCAGCGTGCCTTTGCTGTTTGGCTAGGTTAATTTATGCAGCTGAGTCAGCTAATAATCACTGCAAAGAAAAGCCATCCAGATGTTTACTGTAAAGCACTGAGTTCTTTGGACAGGGACATTTACCATCACTGCAGAAAATAATAAAGCATCAAGTCAGGCAAAAGACCCATCTACTAAAATAATCTGTGTCTGGCCTGTAGCAAATGTCAGGTGAACAGCATAAGGACAGGGCAAGTATTTGGTGGTACTACTCAAAATACCCTTCCTGTCTTCGGTCATCTGCAGCATAAATATTTCCTAAAGCAGCCATGGTGCCTGTTTTGAAGAGCCTTGACTGAGTTTTCTTTCATTAATCTGTCTGGTAAGTTTTGAATCCCTATAAACACTTGCATTTACGGCCTCCTGTGGCAAGGAGGTCCAATGATGTGGCAAGCATCTTCTTCCGTTTTATCCTGGTTGTCTGCCTGAAGCATTAGTTCTAGAAGAGGGATTGCACAGTGGAAGGTGTAGAACAACTCTTACTGAACAATTTGGGCTGCTTTTGGAGGCACATAAAGGAAATGTCCACATAGCAAGCCTTGACAGCAGGAGTAACCCATGTTGAGTGAGCAAACTGTAGCTGGGAAGCAAAACCCAAGGTTTTGGATGAGCTCTGGTCTCCTCACTAGATTTTCTCTCTTCCATATGTTTGCAGCTTAGCCTGCTTTAAAAAAAAGCACACTTGTGGTGCTGTTTTGAAACAACTCAGCCTCCTTTGAAAAATCATGTGAATGTTCAGGTAGGGCTGCACAGAGTACGATACATAAGAAAATTCAGAGCAGTTATAAAATCCAAGTGTGCTTCAATTTGTTATGCTGTGGGACTGACCCACTGCTGCATGCAAAATCCTTTTTGGACACTTGTAGTTTCTCCAGCAGTTGTCACTCTCCTACTTGCACTACTCTTGCATGTTGATCCCTGTTATAATTTATCAATGTTACATCTGCCCCATTTTGTAATCTGATTAAATTAGAATCCCATTAACCACAGTTGGCTGTCAGACAAAGGAAATGCCTGATCTTATTTTCAATATAAGACATGCCCTCTGCTCTGCTGCACGTCAGAAAATTTCCAAGGAGTGATAAGGCTGCAGTTTTGATAGGATTCCTACATTTCTCCAAGGATTTGTTGAAAATGTGGCAGCTTGGTAGTTGAATATTAGATTATTAAATTGCACAGGACGGTGTTGATGTATTGTCTATGACATACAAAGTATTTCCTGAAGAGCTGTCCACTCCCCTGTGCTCCTTGGGAGCAATCCTTTCACAGCAGCAGGCAGCTGCCACCCTCCAGTGATGCCACAGCAGCAGAAGGACTGAAGAAAGCCACCCCTTCAATTCATTAGAACAATCCCACCAACAGAAACTGTCCCCTATTTGAGGATAAACGATGAACCGAGTTTGGCAGTCCTTTGAGAAGTATGGACAAAACCTGAATTTAATGTGCTCTGTGTTTTTTTTTCTTTTTGTTGAAAGAGCAGGATATCAGTACAGTATTTGTCTCAAGGACCATATGCTGAATATTCCCTTCGGCATTTCTAATAAAGCCCACAGGCCTTGCCACAGTGTTCAAGAGATTCCTTACGCATGTCACCCTTACCTATATATGTGGTCATGTTCCTGTAGGGATTACAAGTCCTTACTCATCAAATGTTATTTTGAATACAACATGACTTGCTGTTTCATGTTGAGGATATGTCGTGAATCATCAAAATCTCTGCTTACTGGCTATTGTGTTAATATTTGCTATTTTCCTTTAAAAGGCAGTCTGTCTTCTGCAATCTTCCCTTGAAATCAGGTTGCTTAACAGCTTAAAGTCTTTAAAACAGTGTGCACCCATTTTGTTCCCATTTTATGCTTTCCACTAAGCAGTCATAAAACAAAACTGAAATACTAGATTTATTTTTTTTTAATGTTCACTCCTTAACTGTGCATCCTTCAGGTTGGGCTCTGCTAATCTCTGGATTTCACCATCAAATATTATGGTATTTATCTGTAAAACTCATTTGTACTACACAACACTCTCACTTGAGAAAATCCCCAACCCAAAACCTTTTTGTATGAGGTACATTCATTTTCTGCTATCAAAGGAAAAAAAAAAAAATAGCTTCAGACCACTAAGCAGCTGCAACCTTTTCTATAGACTTTATTTATCTGATATTAGCTGAATTGTGTGTTGCACTTCATAGAAACAGAAAGAAATCCCTGCTCTAAAGCAGGTGTCTGCAATGCCTGTAAATGTCAGTCAGCCCTCTCCAGATCAAAAATTAATTGTGTACCCACCATGAGAAAGTGAGCAGGTTGAAGCACTTATAATATTGTGCTCTGTCAGGTTATTAGTTTTTCACCTCAGGAAATTCAGCTTCAAATGCCATGTAACCTACCTTAGCTGGTCACTCTGGAGCATGTATGCAATATACACAAAAAGTTAATAAAAATACATCAGGCACCCCCCACTGACAGCTATTTAATCACCAACCATTTGCTGCTCACACAGAGGAACAGCGTGTTGTTCTCTTGGGTGCTTCATTAGTACCATCCAATTTTGGCTATGTCAAGGTTTATTTTGTGGTCAGTCCTTTGAAAACAAAAAAAATCAAAAATAATAAAAATACAACCTGTAGTGTTATAACTGTCAGGGTAGCAAATATTTCTCTACTGAAACCAGACCTTCCAGCCTGGTTTTTACATGCTTATAGTTTCTTTTTTTGTTGTTGTTTTAAACTATTTTGAGGATAAGAAGAAAATGTCAAAAAAATTTCAGGTTGTATTTTTCTTCAACAGAGTGTTATGGCCAGGGCTTTCAGCCACTCTGGCACGACAGACCTGCAGGGAATTCTAGATATGCTCAAAGGATTAATCCCTCTCCTTTCATCCAATTTATTTGGTCCCTCAGTCAACCCAACAGTTACTGGGCACCAATGAGCACTACAGAAATGCAGTGTTTGCAGCTGGTTTAAGATTGGAGAGCTTCTTTCTCCTCCTTTAATTTAGGGCTCCATTCTGGCCAGTGGTGTTTCAATAACCAGATCCCATCCTATGTTCAGAAAGAATGAGATTAAAGTGAGGGATTCCTTAAAAAAATCTCATTGGAGCATCTAATAGATTCTTGGGCCTCTTCTGCCATCACATTTTTTGGTTTTCCTTGCTCAGCATGATAATCACAATAGCTCCTGGATTTATACACTGGAAGGGGATTAACACATGCACACTATCTTTCAGAATTTATGTTTATCTTCCTCCTGCTGCTAGTCCCACCTATTGATTTCCAGCTGCTGCCTTTTTACCTAAGCCTTGCTGCAGAGGGAGATTTAGTCAAATAAAAGGTCCACACCTGTTCCTTATGAACAGCTCAAGGTTCTTTAAATCTTTTTCAGAAACAGGGCTGCGGCTCTGTGCTAGAGCCAGGATTGCTGGTTCTCATCATTCATTCCACCTGGTCAGCCTTGCTTTTCATGTCATGGTCACTTAATAATAATGGCAGCCCTGAGTGAACTGGGCACTTTGTCACTGGGGCTGGATCTGTTCTGAGCTGCCTGGTTAGACTAAGTAAGTTTTGCTGGGAAGGAACTGGGTGGAGAGTAATGTATTTGCTTTCCAGGACATGTCTGTATGCCACTGCACTACCTGCTAACCACTATGAGCTCCAGATTTTTTTCTGCTTTTTATTGAATTTTATTGACTCTTCATTTCTGTTGCATCAAATTGTTCACTAGGTAGATGCTGTGTGCTCTCAGCCAGTCCAGGTCACCAACAGCTTCAATTGTTTTTACTAACTCTTTTATCTTGCTGTATTTCCAGCCAAGCCCTGTGAACAATCATGGTGTTTTGTTGTGGTCAAAGCACAGTAAGCTTCGGCTTTGCAACTCTAAGCAGGGGCTTTGCTGTCAGTGACTAATTCTTTTAAGACTTCTTTCCAGAGGTGCTATGACAAGTTTCAGTGCTCTCCTGAAAGCTACAGCCATCCAAGCTAGAGAAGGCATGGGTTGGTATTCCTTTCTGCAGCTGTGGCCTCTTCCCAAGCTTGAGGAAGGACGGATTCCAACACTGATGCTCAAATGGTGAAAGAGAAGCTATCTGCTGAGCTAGCTACAGCACATAGGAAATATCCTTTGGAAAATAATCATGTTTGGGATCACTGCTGTTCTGTAGGGCTGTTGCTGTGCACTAGCAGTTACCTTTTGTGTCTTGTTGAGCTATTTCATGGTTCAGAAATGCATGGTGCAGATGATGCTGTGGCACTGTTGGTTCCAGGCTTGTCTGTTGCTTGGTTTTACTCAAGATTGCTTAACAGAAGTGATTCTTTGGCTGGATTATTCCCTCAGCTCATTTAGATTCTGGACATGCCAAATGCTAAGTATTCTTTTTTTTTTTTTTTTAATTCTGTTCGGTGAGTTTTCTGGACCCAGTGCTGATATGCATATATAGCAGTAATTAAGTAGGGATCATGAAATAAATTTATTTGTATAATCCAGAGAAAAGTTACTAAGAAGCATTTTTATACCCTGCTTTTTCATTAAGACTGTGGACTCATCAAAGCAAAGTGTTTGTGGGAAGGTACACAGTTTTAAGTATAATTTCTTGGATCCAATTCTGATTAAACCCAGAGAGCTGGATCAACCTCCTGAGTAACCAGCTGCTGGTATTTAAGGTAAAAGTCATGGCTTCAGTTTCCTCTCTGAGATCAGCAGACCAGGAACTTGAATCCAGATTCTTTGCACACAAAATCTGTTCTAATCATGTTGTGACTGCTAGGGAAACACCAGCCTTTTATGATCTTATTTTGCATAGACTACTTTGGAAAAATTTGTGCTATTCCTAATACAAACTGGGGCAAAAATGTTCTCAAATCTGAAATATTTGTGAAGAGGGAAGCATTTTCCTGCCCTGCTGTAGTGCAGACTTTACAGTGGATAAATGTACAGATACTGCAATGGTATTTGCAAACTCTAAAATACAAATCCTTATCTTCCCTTATTTCATACTTTCACAACCCAAACCTTGTCTTTTCCACAGCTTTTAAAGAAAAGCTCTGCTCACTACTGCAGCAGGAACAAACAAATCTTGTTCCTAAAAATCGCCTGTATATAGGAGCTTCAAGAACCAGGTTGAAAAGTTAATTGCACCTTCTATGCTCAAATGTAGCATTATTGATTAGGAACACTTCTTTAAAAAGAAGATTTTTTTTTTTCCATACTTCCAAGTTTTTTTGCCCAGATAGTCAGATCTACTTTCAAAAATCAGTGGCTTTGACCTCCACTCATCAGTATAAATTCATTACCTGAGTTAATCTTGGTTGGTAGCAAATAAGAGAGGTACATTCAGTAGTATGTTCCTAGAAATGTTTCCAATCTTACTTTGGCAAAACACTGTGGGTTTAGTGGCTTGAAATCTTATTTTAATCTTGTTGCAATTGGGACAAATACAATCTATAATACTTTTATTTTGCTATATCTACTGAAGTGCTAACACTGTACTTTAAAAATATTCCTATACCTGAGGTTATTTCTGGCATCTATATACTAAAGGAATAGAATATATATACCTTATAGAAGAAATTAGTCACCTACCTTTTTTTTTTTTTTTTTTCATCATCATTCATGATGAAAGCAAATTCTAGCTTCCTTTTCTGCCTTTTTTCCCAAATTCAACCTGGCAGGCAAAGATTTACCACAGGAAATGATGCCAAGCACTTTCTCTGGGGATTCCTTTGCCTTGGCTGCTGACTGACAATTTTTTTTTTTCCCCGTAGTTTAAGGTCTGATTGAAAAAAGCAATTCAGTTGTAGTTTGCTGAATTTAAGAAGCAGAAAAATACAAGGTGAGGAGGAAAAGCACTATCCAAATCAAGGCATTAGGTTTCACTGATTTAAGAAGTCACCACATCTTTTTGAGATATTTGCTCTGTTATGGTCCTCCTGGAGGAGACAAATGCTTTAGTTAAGCCAGCTGCCAGGCTTAGCAGAGCTGAGCAGTATATTACCCTCCCTGCCCAGCAGCATGCTAGTAACTTCAGAGCTCTGCCACAGATCGTGTATAAACGGTACCTTGTTAAAGTTTTACCTTCACATCTAGAGATATTAGCATCTTTCAGTGTCTGGCATATTTCCTAAAAGTTTACAACAGCCAGTTCAACTACTAGAATAAAAATTAGCACAAGGATATTGGCACAGCTGCTAATATAGTGAGTTTGAAACTCTAGATGTAGTTACACTCTGTGTCCTAGTTACTCTTCTTCCTTCCCACTAAATTAACTATAGGACAAAAATCTTGATCTGAGCTTTTTAATCAGGGAGGTAATGAAAGCAGCCACAATGACATATTCTTGACTGTGAAGGGGAACAAACGTGTGCTTTCCAGATGTCCATCTATTTGGTGACTGTGACAGAGCCTACAAAGACAGACAGCATCATGTTCACCACAGCCTTTTTCCATGAGATATGCAGCATCCCTCGACGGACCTTTCCTAAGCAAGCACAGGCCAGTGAACTCTGTAGCATGAGTCAAAATTGCCTCCTCCTAGGATAGTCATGAATATTAAATCACATTCTAAAATGATTACATGGAAGTTGCCTTGCCTTGTGAAGTAAATGAGTTTTTCCTCTGTATTCAGTCTCTTCGGGTGAAATAGATTTGTATCAGTGTTTTGGTTTTGTTAGTACCAAAGAGTCAACACAGGTCAGTGAGCAAACTGAATTGTTATCTGTCTGCGTGAAACAGAATTGCTGGCTATGTCTTAATCAGCAGTGAGCCTGGGGACTCAGAAAAACCCTTCTCAGCCCAGTCTGTCTTCTCTGCTGCCTGGGCAAAGGGACTTTCTGGGTGCTGGTATGAAGCATGCTCACAGCAAACTGCTCCTCGGGAACAGCCGCTGCTCCTTGGCTTCTACAACCCTCGTAGAACCAGTTTGCACAATGAAAGGAATTTTTTTTTCACTTTTATGTTCTCTAACAGACATCAAAAGTGATTTCCTGAGATTAGTGCAGTATAAAATTTTAAGTCGCTTTGTATAGCTTCACTCTTTTTAGACGGGAAGTTTTTTCTCCTCTATAGTATGATGTGCTTTGGCAAAGGCAATTTTATTCTTTTATCAGTGGCAGCTTGGGATGGGCATAATATTTACAAATGATGCCATGAACAAGTTATGCAAATCACCCAAATGAGAACCAGTAAGCTTTTATATCCTGCCAAACAATCGTGTATTGTAGAAATGCCACATTTTACAGTCAATTTGAGAAATGTTTTAGAGACTTTAAAACATTAGTATCCTATTTTTCATACTGCTCAACATATACAACAGGATTCATTAGTACCATGAGTCCAACAATACAACCTTTGGAATATGAAGGAAAAAATAACCGTAATAGATTTTAGAAACCTAAGTGATTTTGAAAAGCTTCTTGGAACTTCATAATACTGTCAATTTTTTAAAGATCTTGTCTAAAATTGAAAACCTGTATGACTGCAAAGAGGCAATCTGTGCCTTTCTACTAGTATAGAAATACCGGTTCTTAGTGCATGTAAATGAGCCATTATAAAATAAATCTGCAAAAAGTAATGGATTCTCTTAACATATTAAGTTCTCCAAAGGGCTCATCTACACTGCAGAATTTACTAGTGTCTGAACCGAGCTAAAGATCAGTGACTGCATGGCCATCTTAACTGTGATTTTTAATGTTGTTCCACATTCCCTTTTGCAGTGTCCTGGAGAGCATCAGTTTTAGGCGGTTCTGGCTCCCCAAAGTAGGGTTCCAGGGAGCCACATACCCAAGGGAGATGTGCAAGATCCCCCGTTCCTAATTCACTGTGAGACTACTAGTGAAAGACCAGCGGAGCCAAGTCAGCTTGTCAGCTTCCACACTATCGCTAGCTCATTTTTGAGTGACTTATCTAAATTGAAGGCACTATTGAATTATCTGTAAGCTTTTATTTTTCCAGCTCACAAGGGGCATATGGATTCTTGGATTAAAAAATAGCACAAGTTTTCCCTTGGAAAGAAAATTGCTGATCACAATAGTAATCCACACAACTATCCTCCCCAAGTCAAAGGAAGAAACAAATATCTTGAGGGAGGGAAAATAAGCAGCAGCAAATATTTAACTGATAGGTAATGGCATATTTGTGGGAACTAGAAAATAATAACTTTTAAAAATGTGTTTCCATGGGTTTTTTCCAAGCAAAAATGTTTTCATGCCATACTACATCTGAAATCCTTACAACAGCTTTCTACCTTCCTTGTAAAGAGCTAGTAGAAAGAGCTTATTTTTTTAAAGCTCTTCTAAGTCTTCATCTTCCTGCCAGACTTTACTTAAAAGGTCACAGAGTGACAATACTTCTTTTCTGGTGTTTTACTCAAGTTTGTGTACCGAGTCCAATGCCCTTGTTTTGCGTAAGGCTGATGGTGTGTGTCTTTTTTAGCAGTGAACTATTTACTGCTGGATAAGGGCAGAGTTGGTGATTCTCCAACCTTGGTTTTCCAGCAAGTCTTTTTTTATTAAGGTGCACAATAATTTTGTTTTGATTGGAACTGTGACAGAAGCACCTGTGCTGAGTTTTGGGGCTGGACAAAGCCCCGGCCAGGCCCTGCCAGCAGTGGGGACAAGGGAGAGCAAGGTGGTGGTGGTGGGGGGGGACATTTGTGAGGCAAAAAGAAATGCAGGGGATTAAGTATGAGGTAGAGAACAGGAGGCGAGGGATGCCCATCCACACGGTAAAACCTATATGAGGAAAAATGGGGGGAGGAGGGGGCATGGGCACAGTTAGCGGGTGAGGAGATGGGAGGCAGTCATCTTGGCTGTGGAGGCCTGAGGCACACCCCTTGGCACCTGCTGAGTGGAGTCCGGCCCTTTCCAGAACCTTCTCCTCAGCACGGCCTCCAGTGGGGCAGTGCAGCCTGTGGCTCCTCCGCACTGCCTGCCCCTCCTGGGCAGCCTCCTCTGCTCGGTAGGGCTGCAGGGAGTAACTGAGTGCCCTGAGAGGCTGCCTGACGCCCAGAGGAGATGTCTGCAGGGAAGAGCCACTGCTGAGGCCATGTACTTGGGGCAAACCTCACGTTTCAGACAAAGCACTTCCCTTCAGCTTGGGCACCGACAGGATTAGTGAGGCCTGGAAAGGTGAGATGGTGCTGATGTGTCAGTTTTTGTAATTTAATTAAGATGTAAAAGTTACTGAGTTTTGCTCCCCTGAGGGGAGTACAGTCCTGAGTACTGCTGGCTATAGGCCGAGGGCATCACACTACCTGTACAGCAAGCCCTTACAGGTCATTTTTGTGACAACATGCCTTCGGAATGATTACTTTCTACACAAATTGAGTTCAGTATCATATGCTACTACACGAAGATACTAAAAATTGTACCTCCCTGTACCCTGAGGGACAGCAGGGCCTTTTTAGCTGTATCTTCTTCCCTGCACTTGTCCCCGTTCAGAAAACATCCTCCCCCGTGACTGCACAGGGGTGTTGGGTGTTCTGGGTCCAGCCAGAAGCCCATTGCACCACCTCCTGTCCTAACTGCCAGCAACAGTGACGTATTTGCAATAACTTAATTTGTTAGGCCTAAGTGTTGGGACTGAATGAAAACGTCACCACTGCTACAAAGCGCCCTACAAGTTTTTGGCATTGAGAAAGTAACATTATACTTAGTTCTGCTGGCAGTTATACTATGAGCTATTTCACCAGTGCTGTGGCATGTGCAATATATATTGCACGTGTTCCAGAGACAGGAAGGGATGATGAATGGGTAATATGTGGCCTGCTTTTTGCTTCTGTTCATAAGTGACTGATAAAGCTGACAAATAGCTAGATTAAGTAAACAGAGCCTACATAATTCATTCAAAGTGAATAACTGTTTACAAATTATCAATTGTTATCTGCAAAATTTTCAATTAGGAATGATGGATCCCATTCCTGTGTAGAAATAATGGGCTGGTGATTACGTGTATCAGGTATGTGAACAGTAAAATTGGCCATCTGACAATGCTCATCCTCAGGACAGAAGCTGGCAAGAAATAGAAGAGCAGCAAATGCTCTTCAGACCAAGGGCAGCAATTCTGACTCCAGAAAACAACAAGAATCTGAATACAACAGAGACTTCAGGATTTGGCTTCTAAATACAATCAGAATAATTTGTATGCTCTTTTAGAAGCTATTGTAACTAGTTACTACTCGAGGACCAATTTCCATCTGATTCCCATGAGTGTTTGCAGAAAATGTAGAATGTGTATCTTTTTATTAGAACAGGAAGAAATGCCTGCTAATATAATACCGCTTCATTTCATAATTTGTTGTAGGATAAGAATGGAATTTCAGAGCTGTTGATGTTTTGATCTCATGTTTCTTTGTCCAAAGTAAAAAGCTGCGTACAAACGATGTTAAGTTAAACAGATTTAGTTCATCAACTGCTGTGTCATATTTGTACCACATGTTAAAGGTGGGGGGAGGGTTTATGCACAGCTTAGTATGATCAAGTGCTTGCTTTTAATTTAGTGAGTCGTCTCTGCAACATCCTGATAACAAAACATGGCTTCAGATTCCTGAGATAACATTGAGTGCCAATTGCACATCAGAGAGAAAATAACTTGGCTTGCAATAGCCTAGATTGATCCACAAAGTAAGAGGTTATAAACTGTAATGGAAGTGCTGACACAACCAAATGAGATAATACACTCCAGTACAGCTATCGGCGCAGATGGAACATGCGGCTCTGAAGTGTCTCAATGCGGCCTGACTACTCGTGCTGGAGTAGAGTTATCAACGCAGGGGAATTAAGGTGATGCATGAGAGCTCAGCGGGCCTGGGTGCTCTCCCTCTTGGGGGTTTGGCACCCTCTGCTGTCCAGTTTTTGAAGCAAAAAAAAAAAAACCGAAACGGACTATACAGGGGACATAAGAGAGCGAAGAAAACTTTTAAATCAGCAATTTTGGTAATCAAACCCCCACACTCTTCCTTGCTGCAGCAAACTGTGAATGTGTTTTAAAAAGAAAAAAAAGTAGTATTTTTCTTGCTTCGCAATAGTAATTGCATAACTGCCTTGACCCTTTTTATCATAAATAAGGTGACCAAGTCTTGGCTCCTAGTCCCAGTGTAAGGCTTCCTGACCATTCATGTCGGATGCAAAGCACAAAGGCCTTGTTCCTGCAGGGGTCTCAGATGTGCTAGGGCATGGGTGGCTTTTACTGCCTCAGCAAGGTCTCTGCACGGTTGCACAGCATTAAAACAACCCTACCACAGTGGAAATGCAGTGGAATCAAGCGGGTTCATACCTAACATCTGGCATGACTGTTCTTGCTACATGAGCATCTTGCGCTGCAGCTGGTAGCACTGAAAATTGTGTAAGGCACCTTATGCATGTTTTAGCTATTTAGTTAAATGTTTATTCACTCTAGGATTTTTTTGAAACAATTAACAAGTGCTTTCCTTGACAGTGAGAAGCAGGGCTTCACTTCTGTAACAGGAACACAAAGGGGCACCTGGCTCTGCACTAAGAGGAATTTAAACCTGAGAACCCTGGAAAACAGGATGCCCTTTTCTATTCTGTAACTACCTCCACTGAAAACCTCCTATATTTGATTGACAACATGAAAAATATTCCATAGAGTAGGCATAGCAGCCTGTAGGAAACAGCCTTTGCTTATTCCTTATCTATTTAGCTTTTTGGATATGCACTTGCACGCTTCAAGATAAACCCAGACATTTATTAATCAGATGTGCAGCACATGCAGTGCCAGTCTTCCCTTAATAGGATACCAAGAAACCAAGGCTATGTTTCCCAGTAGATGTCCTTCAATGGCTTCAATTATTAAATGGTTTCGGTTATGGCTTTATCAGTTTTATCAATGGCTTCAAGTATGAAATCAATGTTGGCTTGGCAAAGGTAGGACAAAGCACCTGTCTTCTGAGAGCACAAAGATAGGTAGATCCTCACTGACATTGCTTCATCCCTTCTTGGGTTAGCCCAAGTTCTGAGTAGTGTTCCTCTGGCAGTCAGTCTAGAGTCCGGAAGATACACGTAATCCAAGGCAATATATACGTATGTCTGCGTAAGGCATGTTGCATGGTTTTTGTACATGGTGAGGAATGTTTCCAACCCCCCGCCCCATTACAAGCAGGGGGGCAGCAACAATGTGCCCTGCGTGCCTTGGAGCTGTGCGGTTCTCAGGGTACCAAATTCAACTAGAGGCTGCTCTCTGCAGGAACTGGCTGACTTTGCCGGTGCCTCCTAACATCCCCTGTGTTCCTGCGGAAAAATCATTTGGGCAATGCAGCTATAGGGTAAATAATTGCCACTTGTTTCACTGCTCTGCAGCAGTCTCCACTCTGCTTCCTTAACACAGCACAAATAAATGGATTTACTAATCAACCACTTTTTTTCCATACTCATTCTGCTTCTCCCCACATCTTCTCAGACCTGGGAGGATAACTAAAGACTCAGAATGCTCATACATGTTTCCATTATAAGCAGAAGAAAATTCACTGATTTGAATAAATTTCACTTTTGGAAATAGCTTTGGTTTTCTGCCGCAACAACCATGATCATCTAAATAGACTGCGGCTCTTCACATTCAGTCTCTATAGAAAATAAAATGGAGGAAGTACAGAAGGCAGCACTGGCATGATTTGCATATAGTCTTCGAAAACAAAGATCGGATAGTGGCAACTGAAAACCAGCTTTATATTAGGCTCTTGCTGCAAATGTTGTGTTCAAGTCAAAGAAAGAAAACATGACCTTGTAGAAAAATAACCCTCACTCTAGTGTGTATCTGAAAAAAGAAGATAAGAAACCATTATTTTAAAAAGGATAGAAACCTGAGTGGTGGGGAAAAGCTAAATAAAACCAAGAACCCTTATTTGAGATCTCCAGTGAGTGGAAGCCGTGGTACCCAGTGTTGTCTGCACATGGGCCAGTCTGTTGCTGAGCTATATATTCAACCATAGATTGGTTTCCCCAAGCATCAACCAAGACACTGTTTTTATTGATTTATTTTGCTATCTTCCCACTGCAGTGATAGGATGACAAAAGAACCACCTGTGGGTATCCTAATATATCTAATGCCAGCAGATTTTCAGGTTGAATAAAAACAATAAATCTTTCTAGGCACAAAGGGGAAGCCAAGAGGTAAGTTAATTTGGGAAACTAAAGGCCATGATTTAGGAATATTGGGTTTGTTAGAATGGATCAGGCTGGTCCTCCTGGTTTACAATCCTCTCTCCAGAGATAGTTCCTAATGGATGACACACAAGAAGACAAAAGAAGCCCCAAAATAGTTAACTGTTCAGTGACACTTCAAGGGACTGGCCTGCTTTCTGACAGCGTAGCAACAATTGTGTTACACCAGTGAGCATGAGGTCTGATTCTCACTGTATTATGCATAAATGCTCCAAAAATTAGGTGGCATTTCTTAAAGAACCCAGATATAATGCAGATGCTTGTGGCTGTGCTGATCACTGCATCTATTGTGGGGCACAGCCTGTATTTTTCCCTACAGCATTACAATTGTATTTGTTGTACAACTTCCTGTTAAATTAAGGGAGAAAATGAATAAACATGTAAACCGGTTCAATTGCTTAATATATTCACAAATCAAGGCTAAAGCAGTAGCTAGTCAAAGAAGGTGTAGAGTCTAGCACATTGGAAAACAAGGTTCTCTTTCTCTGCAGTTCTTCCAATGGGTTTTCCTGTCTCCTCACTTCCACGAACAGGCTGAACTTGTCTTGTGAGGTGCTCCTAAAAATGCGTATTAAGCCGTCATGCTAACATAAGGCTCCTCAGTTCTAATCCACTTCAAACCAGTAATTTTACACCCTTTAGAGCTTTCTGTTAGTAAAAGCTTCCAGAGTAACACATCTCTGAGACTGTATTACTCTGCTTTCCCCTAAACAGGTACAGCACAGGCTGCAATGGATGAAGTTTCCTACAAGCACTGCTTTGCTATTGTATCTCAACTCTGACGTCTTCTTGGAGGTGCATCTGGAAAGGTTAGATTTTGCTTTATAGGAATTTCAGCTCCTGGTTCCTGCATCATATCTTTGTGTCTAAATTTTGATTCTGACCTCAGGAATCTAGGCATTTTTCTTAATCCTGATCTTAGATTTTTGATAATTAGGCTACAAGATGATATATAGATGAGCACTGCTATTTATGTAGCTCAAGAATGCAGTTTTGCATGATCTGGCAAATTGTCTAATATGCTTCTTTAGATTCCTTAAAGGAACATAAATAAAGGCACAGTATATCTGCTTTAATCTATGTCCCTGAAACCCCAAATAATATTGGTACTGTTTGCCTCTGTAGAGTCGAGGCAGTAATGCACACATGCCAACTTCAGACCTGCACCCTTCTCAGACACAGGGAAAAAAAAAATCAAATTGAAGTGAAGATATAAGAGCTCAGGAGATATTTCAAAGGAAGCTAATAAAAGAGAAAAGCTAGAAACTGACACTCACCAATAACAGGATTCTTAAAGCCTCAAATTCGATAAATCCACAAACCAAAAGAAATTAAGCAGGCTTTGCCACTTCAGGATGGCATGCTATGGGATTTTAACAAGATTCATAGAGATTAAAAAGTAATGGCATAAACTGGTTATTTAAAGTCAATATTGATTTGTTGCCAGATTCTGCATATCAACAATTGCACCTGAGTGTCCATTTACTTTGTTCAGAAATAAATATTCCTGCCCAGCTGCATGTGTTAGTTGGAAGAGAATCAGTTTTCACCACTGGCGAAGGGACAGGTTGTTATCTCAAGCCACATGGTTCATTGATTTATCAGTGGTGGTGTAAATACAGAAATTTATAGGGATGCTGTCAAGATAATTTATTTAAAAGCTTTTTTTGGAAGAAGGATGATAGCATGTTCCCAGGTAAGAATGTGAGAGGCTTTCTGAGTGTTTGGACTTATTAGTTGGTTGAGGTAAATTATCTCCATTTGATGTTTCTGGCTGGCAGAGTTAATTTATTTGTACAAAAGTATTTAATGATGCAGGGAGATTGTTATTGGTGGTTTAATTATTGTTTTGATCAGAGCTTCTGTATGGGTGGTAGTACTCTTAATAAGATAATCATACTTTTTCATCTGTTAATGAGTCTTTGGAGTATTCCCAACACAGTTTTAAGTCTTAGTTGTTTCCCACTCTTAGTTTAATTTCTGTGTTTCATTTGGCTTGCATAATGAAATGAGATGGGCTGCTTTACTGCTGTTTATAATCTGTTTTCCTAATCTGGTTTTCTTTGCTTGGGCTGATCAGGATTTTCCAAAACTAAAACTACATAAACATTTCTAATCTGGGGAGGGGGAAATCACTTTGTCATAAATTGAAACAAATAAATTGAGTATTTGTTCTTAGGTAAATTACAATATTGTTTTTGCACAATATCATTGTGGTATCTAAACTTTATCATTAAAAAGCATGTTGTCTGCCTCTCTTTTCCACCTGTATCTCTTAAAAAAACCCCAAAACATTCCCTGTATCTCCACCTGCCAATACTTGCTAATCAGTATTGGCAAGATCATAGTCAAATACAGCAAAATACTGACAAAGTTAATATTAGCAAGGGTGTGCCCTTACTGAAGTCAAGGGTACTTCAGTATTGGGTGTTGATGGTAACTATCTTGAACAGATGTTAAGTTGAATTGTATGAGAAGCTGGAAAGTGGATAGAAATGTTAAGAGGAGAACCATAAAAGAGGAAAGTTAATATCATATAGATAGAGGCTCTTTGGTTTTCTATAGAGATGATTATTCTAGTTCTTATAGTATCTCCTATACAGAGTGTTTATATACTCAACTTTTGACTATTTTGTGACCATACTTGTTTTCCCTCTATTTCTTTTTTTATTCTGAGATTATTGGGCCAGGCTCTTACTTGCTTTGAGGTCAATATTGGTTCTGTTCCAGTGGTGTGCATGCAGAGATGGCCCACACTGCAGAAATGTTAAGAGCCTTGAGGGACATGAAGAAGCAAGTGGTGTCCAAATGCTCATGCATACTGCCTCCCACAAGTGCAAATAGTATTTCAGTCCTCTACTATATTCATACAGGCACCTACTACAAAAATTGTACTGGAAGAAGGTGATAGTAACTTCCTTCTTCTCCTCTGGAATGTTCTCATCCTCTTGATGCCATGGAAAAAGAAATGTAAACACCGACACATACTAGAATACGATCCTTCCCCTTCATTTGCCTGTTGTGCTAACATCACTTGTTGACTGAACATCTCACAGAAACTGGAGGAATTACAAACCTTGCAGAAGTCCAAAGTGAACATCACTCAGTGAAATCCAACTCTGCTTAATCAGTCTATAATTAAAAACAAATCAAGAAAGCAAACTCAAGGAGTTAATGAGAAGTGCAATCTGATTGTAATATGATTATCCAAATCTATCCAGCCACTCCAGGAAGCTTGACCTTATGGTGAAACGAAACGTATTTTCTATAACATACTATTCTTAATGCAAAAAGTAATTTAATATTTTCTTCATTAACTAAAGAAGTTTAGTTTCATGTGAGTAGGTTTCTTCTAATGCTAGAATCTCTTTGGGACTGTTTCACTGCTACTTACGTGATGAAGTGTTTCACTTGCACCATCTCAGAGAGCTTCCAGAGGCAGCAGGAGACATAAGGAGGCCTGGTAACATTCTGGAGATTAGTTACCAAAAAATAAAAAATAAATTATTAAAAAAAAAAAGAAAAAATAAAGGACTGGAAGGAACTAGAGAGGAGGAACAGGGCTTGCTGTATCTTCTTGTATTTATCAAGTATCACAGATCTGCAGAGTTAGCAATAATTTCCTATCACGTACACGTAGTGAACTGGGGAAAGGGCATCAACCACATCTGCCTATAAGTAACTTGGGAAATCTGCAAAGTTACTTACAGTTTCTTCCCTCAGCTCTCCTAGGCTTTAGCCTGAGTAATTGTTCCCTCTCTGTGGTGACCTGTATAATGTGCCTTACACGTGCAAAGTCGTCAACTGTTTAACTATGAAAAAACTATGAAAAGCTGGCAAGTATCCTAACATCCAATCATAGGAAGGATGAGGAGAGACCATGCCCTGGGGAAGGTGTAGGATGGCATGGCACTGCTTTCTGTGGCCGATATCTCTTAATAGGGGTAACATTATAATAAAACTTCCAGAGATAGCTTTAAAGTGCCCTCTTCTGCTGGTAGCCTGGAGGGAGAAAATATTTATGCATGCCCCTTTGCAGAATAGCATTTAAACTATGTGAGAGATTGCATGCTTTTATCTCCACCTGTGTGCAGAGGGACTTAGAATAAGGAGCAGGATTCCAGATCTGAAATACTGAACTCTCGTAAGGCTCAGCGTGAGGCTTGTATCACTTCATCAGTGACTCGTTTTCTTTAGAGGTGAAGGGTTCAACTTTCTGCCATTATTTGAGAAAAGTTGTGAAGGAGTCTACTTTGTGGATCTCATATGTGGGGAGCTGTTGCACAAGTACATATTAAAGCAAAATCTCTCTGAAAAGCTAAGTCTAAATAGACTAAACAAAGGGCAGGGGAAAATTACACATATGTAGAGTGAACAGCATCATGGCTGGTAAAAGCCAGGTTTCTTTCATGAACTTGTTTTCCTTACAATGTTGGGGATTAATCTGTCGTGTAAAATAAACCAAACAACCCAAGTGAGGTGCAGTAGATATGAATGGGAAATAACAAAAACTGGATGTACAGCAGTCAGGTGAAATGAGAAAGAAGCAAAAATGCAGGTGGAAAAAGCAGTCAAGCATAAAAGAGCATGCCTAGAAGCTGAACTGGAAAGAAGGTTGAAGGTGGGTGTCCCATGCTGCAGGGACCAGTTTACAGATGCTTTCTGCTGCTGCTGTCAGCTAAGCATCTAAAGGCCCTGTAGGCTTTTCTTGTCATTTACTTAAAATGACTGATAAAGGTCCTGAAGCCTTCTTATGCCAAGTCTGGAGTCTCAAAACCAGAAAGGAGGCAGGCGGGGTAGGGAGGTGTGGAGCAAACCACTTGGATCTCAGTTTCTTCCTTCCACCCTACAGCTGAACCTGATCAAACATATCTGCACACCAATGAAATGCATTTACAGAAAGCTGTTTCGAGTATTTGAAACAAAGGAAAGTGTTGCCTCAATAACTGTTAACATCCCCGATGTCCACACCATAAGCTACTGGCACATCTGGCGCCTGCTACTAACCGCAGGAGCATCTTTAACAAGGCCACTGAAGGATATGGATGGTCTGAATTGCACTTACCTTGTGTGCCATCAGCATACTTCTGCAACAGCAAAGGGAGGAGTCCGAGTGGCTGTTCCCTTGTGTCCGTATTAGGGTTCCTTTGGGGATGAACAGATTGTCCTTCACAGGGCTGTCAGCTGAGCCTTTGACCAACTTTAGAACTGACATAATTTTCAGACTAAACAAAGTCTGAAAACAGGAAGAGCAAAGCAGAAGCCCAGGGATGTCACTCAGTCACCCACAGGAGGTTATCTTCTGGGTTAGAGTTAGCCTGATTCATTGGCCACAGAAACGGCAACTGCAAATACTTCAACATGTGTCTCTGGTTATTACCCCAAAAGTACAAGCTGTACATTGATGCCCATGGGAACAGTGGAGAGCACTGAATATTAAAGAGTCTTTGGCAATGTTTGTTCTTTAGCACTGTAGTAAAATACTGTACATTTTGGAAGAAGACATGCAGTTCTAAGCTAACAGCTAAACATCAACAGCATTTGCTGAAAAGTCCCTATAGTTAGGGAAAACTTAATCGTTCAAACCACGGTGTCAAGCTCCTTGTGGAGTAGAGTTTAACTCGGCTGAGTCTCAGCTCCCCTTTGGGCATCTGGGCCATGTTGGTTTGCCCTGCAGCTCTTGCAGTGCCCCTGTTTCCTTCACAAATACCAGCTTTTGCCCTGTTAAGGGGTTGGGTTGCAGATGAGGGTCGTGAGAGGTCCCAGGATCCCAGCGCTCTTGGATTCCCCACGTAAGATGCAAATAGTAATTCCAATAAGACCAGTATACGGTACTCATATGTCTACATTAGGTCCAACTTCACAATCTTTACTCAAGCAAATCTTCTACTCTAGAAATAGGGACAAAAAGTTTTAACCAACTTGTATCTAATTTGATTTACTATATCTGCAACTTAAAGGAATCGCCTCTGCATTTTGTTCCTGCAGACACTTGCGATGTTCCTGTAACTGAATTATTCCTATTTCACTCAAGGGGAATGCTCTGCTCCATGAGTTACGTTTGAGTATGAGCACAGGATTGCAAACCCACACCAGTCCTGTTCTCAGCACAAGGATGTAAAGCTTGAGGCTGCTGTCTGTGCGCCCAAAAGTTCAGTGCAGCCAGAGGGACTGCTTGGCACTTGCAGTCTATAGGAGTGTGGTTCTAATTAAAGTAGCAAAACAAAACCATGAATGTTTCACTGAAAGGAGCAGAAAATCCTGCTTAGGGAACAACTAGCTGACACTTATGCCTGGGTACTGATTATCTAATGCTGTTCACACAGCTTGAAAACTTAGCTTCAAAAAAGGTTTTCCTTAATATGAGGAAACAACAGAAGAGTTGTAAGAGGCGGTGTGATGCTAACAATGTATGCGACTTACTGATTCAAGTACTGAGGATTTAGAGAAAATTTAGAATACCTCTTTAATCACTTAATGTAAACAAGAAAAATAAGTTTTAATTATTAGGAGACTGAAGATCCTAAAAGACATGAGGCTTATTTTGTGTGAAGCATTCAGGTTTAATTTTGTAGAAGAAATAGCCTACCGCAGTCTGCAGCAAAACAAAAACAAGTGCCAAAACATAGTAAGAGGTTGTAGGGAAACAGGTGAACATCGCGGTTCTTGGAAAATAGCATGTTGCCAGTGGTAGCTTTGGTTGAAGAAATGGAGCATACTGAGAAATGTGTGGGTAGCCTCGAGCTGGGACGTTTCACAGAGGCTCAGGAGCAGAGCACTTCGCAGGAACAGTGTGTTTGCCACCTTTCTGACAGGCCAAAGGTGTGGACGAGTTGCACAGAGAGCGAGCTGCCATGGAAGAGGGGAAACCTCTGAGCAGCCTAGATGGTAAATAATCTTAAAAATAGGACAAGATGCATTTTTTAAGGCGTAGTATCTTCTTAAATTGCACTAGCACAATTGCTGAAGATGATCTATTGCCTGGAGTACCAGAAATGGGATGGAATATAATAGCAAGAAGTCATGCACTTAAAGATTAATTAGAATAACTGCGAGTAAGCTCAGAGGTTCATCAAATGTGAGATTACGAGGAGAGGAATCCAGGTATGTTATTGGTTGTAGGATAACTACGATGCCACTGTAATGTGGTCTTAAAAATGCTAATGTATTCTGGGATGCATCGAGTGAGGTATTTTCAGTAGAAGGCAAGGTATTAATATCATTGTACAAGGCAGTTGTTAAGACCTTGTTTCGAACAGTGCACACAGGGTAGAAGGTATAGAGAATGCTGGCAGAATGGAAAACCTATTTAAAGAGATTAAAAACACAGTAAAAAGACTGAGAGATGATGATCTAATTGCTATTTATAGGGACATTTTAGGTAAATTTCAGAGAGGCAAAATTATTTAATTTGAAGTGTAATAATGGTAAAGAACAAATGGCTATAAATTGGTAGTGAACACATTTAGACTGAAAATTAGAAAGTTTCTAGTTTCAGAAGAGTGGTTGGTAGAAAGGCCTTGAAGATAAAGGCAAAGCACCCAGGCTGTCTGAAGGCAGGGTGCCCGTATGACAGCGTAGTTGTGCAGTTCATCATCCAAAATGGATAATAAAATGGTGTTGGGGTGTCTTGTGCATTGCCATTCCCACAAAAGGGATATAAAGAGATTTAATCCCCATATGATGAAATGTGTATTTGTGGTCTGTTATCCCCATGTTTCAGGGGGGTTGCTAACACAGTAGAAGGTCCAGAAGGAAAGATTCAACTTCCTTTCGGTGCCATTTTGCCTCCTCCAAATCACCACGATGACACAAAGCTGATGTATCATGAAGCTGGGCAGTGGAAGATTTTGTAAATCTTCTGTGGCTGACAATTAATATGACATCGAAGTCAGCGTGCAGTGGCAAAACAGACCTTTTAGGTGCCTGATGGATCAGACTGGTGTGGATTATGTTTCTTTCTCTATGCTATTTGTCTTCCGCTGTTGTATGTACCAGAGGCTAATTTCCAGGTGCATCTGAGCATTTCGAAAGGGCAGGTTTCTTGCTCTTGCTGGTCTCAGAACTTTGCGATACTTCTGACTTTTGCGGTTTGCTGTAGTTCGGGGCTTTTGCAGAAAGTCCTCAGTTTCTTCAAGGTTGTGCTTTGGGAAGGGGGTGGCTTCTGTGGAGATGCTCTTCGGGACCCTTGGAGACTGCGCGTCTGGCCGGGGTGGCCCGGGGCTGCCAGGAGCTGCGCTCGATTATCCAGCTGGTGTCTGCTGGGACTCAATTAGGCGGTGCAGAAGCAGTTTAATTTGAATAGTTAATTCCACCTTGCCAGCCCGACGCCGGGGCTCAGCCCGATGCGCGGCGGGGCCGGCGGGGCTCTCCCGGTTCGGCATGGCGAGACCCCCCTCTAGCGGATGGCCCGGGCCTCGCCGTGCCCCTCGGCGGGAAGGGGAGCGGGCGGGCGCCGCCGGGCCTTGCTCGCCTCGCCGGGAAACGGAGTCGCGGGGAAGAAGCTCTCCGACCCAGAGGGGCCCTTCCTTGGGCAACGCCGCGGCGGCTGCCGAGCGCCAGGGCGCGGCTCCCTGCCTGGGCGTGGGCCCCGCTGTCCCGGGCGGGCGGGCGCGCTCTGCTCCCTCCCGAGTGCGAGGGGAAACGTCTTAAAAGTCAGCGGCAAACGGAGGTTTCTCATCTGCGTGGAGAGCAAAATCTCTCCTGTGAGGGTGCGTGGCTGCCGTGCATCCTGCTTGGTATCGCGCTGCATCGCTCGGGAGTAACTGGAGCTCGGCGTGTCTCCTCGATGCCACCGCGTACAGACCAGTGTGTGTAATTTGCCCGCTGGATGCGTAATTAGCAAGTTCATGGTTACATTTGTTCTTCCTGCCTGTTGTTCCGGCACTGTTAGGTCTATTTATTTCTTGGCACTTCTCTACTTCACAGACAAATGATTACAGCTTACTCTATTCCGCCTGCTCTTCCCCTCTCAACACGTTTCTAGTTGCTAGCAACTAGTGTCCACCACAACGCGAGGGGCACGTACGCACGAACAGTCCCCGCCGTAGATGTTTAGACAACGGTAAAGCGGGTGTCTGCCCCGCTGCGAGCGGGCCGGGCGAGCCGGCCGAGCGCCCGCGGGCCGGGAGCGCGTCCCTCCCGGCAGCGAGCGGACCGGAGCGCGGCCGCAGCGCTCCCGCCGCCGTCTCGGCCCGCCGCCGCCGCAGCGGGCGGGCGGATGCGCTCCCGGGGAGCGCAAGGGCTTTTCGCGCTCAGCTCCCGCTGTCCTCCGCCGCCGTTCGCCACGGCCGACCGGCGGGCTCGTTGCCGGCCCACCGCCTGGGTCTGGACCGCCTGCGCGGATCGGGGCGGGGGGGGGCGCTCCCTTTCCACCCCTCCGTCGCACGGGCAGGAGGAGCGCGGTGTTGCACAACCCGCTTCCTTTTTCTTTCGCTTCGCTGCGCCGCGGGTAGCGGCGGCGAGTACGCGGGGCGCCGGTCTCCACCCTGGGGGGAAGACGGGATCGGTGCCGCCCGCCCGCTCCCCGCAAATTGCGGCGCCGGCGCGGCCCCCCCCCCCCCCCCGCTGCGCGGCCCCGCGGGGAGGGTCGCGGCCGCGCGCGGGGGCCACCGCTGGGCCCCGCGTCCCGGCCGACGGGGCCGACTTTATTCTCCGAGGGGGAAGGGGGCCGAGTCCTCGCCGGGGCACGGGTGGATGGAGACGGGACCGCGCATCCCGCGGGAGGCACCGGTCGTCTGCCGGGCTGTGCCCCTGCCCGCGGCGGCGGAGTGAAGGCGGCCAGGCAGGGCGGGGACGCCCGCCCCGCCCCGCCTCGCCTCGGCCCGGCAGAGTCGCGGCGGCGGTGCGTCCCGTTACCGGCGGCCGAGCCCGCGCTGCCCACGGCGCGGCGGGAGCAGGTGTCCGGGGGCAGGAGCCCGGGGCAGCGCGGCGGGGGCGGGGCCGGCGGCGAGCCCCGCGGGGCCGGACGGGCGGGCGGGCGGCCCGGGGCGGGGGCGGGGGGGGGGGGGGGTGGCGGCCGGCGGCGCGGCAGCGGACTCGTCGCGCCCGCGCCAGGAGGGAGCCGGAGCGCCCGAAAAGCCGTGAAGGGAGGGGAGGGCGGAGGGGCGGGAGGGGGGGGAAGGCAGGCGGGCGGCGGGCGCATGCGCTCTGGCGGGCCGTGCCATATTGGAATGAGGCAGTGAGCGGAGCGCTGGGGAGCCCGAGCCCCGGCAGCGGCGCAGGGCTGGAAAAACTCCCCGCAGGTGAGGCGGGCGGCGGCGGCGCCCGCGCGCGGGCGGAGCGGCCTCGGGCGCAGCTGTTGGGGGCGTTTTGCCGGCGGGGCGCGGGGCCCGGAGGGTTTTTCCGGGCTCCCGAAGTTTGGATGCGGGAAAAAGGCGGCGAGGGAGGAGGAGGAGGAGGAGGAGGAGGAGGGGGGAAGAGGCAGGCGGAGCGCGGCGGGGAGGCGGCGGCGGCGGCAGCGCGGGGGGAGCGCGCCTTCGCCCGCGCTGAGGAGCGATGCGCGGGGCTGGCCGGCCGCCGCCGCGCAACTGCCCGCGCGCAACTCTGCGCGCGCCCGCTAGGGGCCCGCGGCGCCCCGGCCCGCGGCGTCCCGCGGCGCGCTCGGGCCGAAGTTGCCCTCCTGGCCGGCCCCGCGCCCGCCCGGGGGGGGCGCCCGCTGGGGGACGCGCCCGGCCCGCGCCGCCCGCCCGGCCCCCGCGGGAACTTTGTGCGCGCCGCGCCTCCGCCCCGGCGCGGCCGGTCCTTGCCCACGCCCGCGGGGGGCCGAGCCCACCGAGCGCCTCTCGCTCGCCCCCCTCCCCCTCAAAATGGCGGTGGAAGGGGACCTTTAAACCCCGCTCCGCTCCGCACCCCTGCCGGGCGCGGCCGTGCTCCGCTCGGCGCGCGTCCCGCCCGGGGCAGCGGCTGGCGTCGCTCTCCGTCAAGTGGCCCGTCAGCGGGCGGCTCTTCGCCTCCCGTTCTGGGTGGTGGGTGGGTGTGGGGGGAGAGGGGCGGGCGCCGCCTCCGCGGCCGTGCCGCCGGCTCTCCCGCAGCGCCGCCGCCGCCCGCGCTGCGGGGCCTGCGCTGCCGCGGGGCCGGGCATTGTGTGCGCGCCGCGCCCGCCGCCGCCGTCGCTCCGCACCTCCGGCGTGTCTCCGCGCCCGGCGGCGCTCCGGCGAGCGAGAGCCTTTGTCTCTCGGGGAGTCGGTCTGCGCTGCCCGCCGCTTCTGCACCTGAAGTCGTAAATCCGCCGCTGGTGACACTGCCGGGGCGGCCGCCGAGGTGCCGGGGATGCCCCGGGACGCCAACTTCGGGCTGGGGAGGAATCGCCGCTGGGGCAGCGGCTGCGGGAGGGCTCCCGCCCGGGCAGCGCCGGGTGGAAACGGGAGGGCAGAATGCCCGCATGGGAAGGACTGTGCAAGTTTTCCGTCTGTGGCTTTTGCAAACTTGTTACCAGGGCTCCCCCCCCCCTCCCGCCCCCCTCCACAGTGGAAATAATGAAAGGAGAAGAAAAACAACGCGGGCAGTTAATTGTGAATTTTTAACTCCGTTCACTATTGCAGTTCCACAGGGCCCTTCTTTATTCAGAAACAGGCCAGCGATGCCCGTTTCACAGTTGCATGTGTGCTTTAGCGGAACAATTATATCTACTTTGGAGAAACTTGTTGCCATTATAAAATGGTTTAACATGGTAACCTTTATGTCTGACAGTTTTACCACTCTGACAGCAGAATTCTGGTGGGAGAGGTTTCAGAGCAAAAGAAAAGGCCTACCTTGCTGTTTCTTTGCTGTTCCTTCCTGCATGGGAGCTGGCTGCTGTCAGTAGCCCAGGAGGTTACCATAGCGAACAAACGGTTCCGTAAGGCAGAATATAAGGTGCACCTTGCAAAATCGTGCTGGAGAAAATTATAATCCATCTCAGAACTTCAGAAACACCATTGTTTTGCAAACTTACTTAAGGTTTACAGTGTATGTGAACTGGTTCAGAAACATCTGATTTGTAAGAGAAAAAGTTGTTAATGGGAAATAATCTTGTTCTTACTGGAGCGGGGGCTGTAACTTGTAGTGTCTGCAGCACCCAGTGGGATGGATTCCTGATGTGGCTAAGGTTTGTGATTGCTGTTTCAAAACAGCCAGCTTTTTGGGGCAACGTAAGTCAATGTCAAGATGAAAATACATCAGTTAACTGAAAACACAGGTTTCCTGTGTGGTAGGTACTACTGACTTGTATTTTACAATTAAAAGAGAGTAAAAAAGCATCTGTCTACCTAAAAGATCATCTCTAGGAAGAAGACTTAGTGGGCTTCCTACCCTCAATTCAGCCGTTTCCTCTTTTACTTTTGGTTTGTGAATTGTTGCTGTGATTGAAGGATGAGAATGAAATCTAGTTCTTCCCAGAACCTATGCTAGTGGAAAAATGGGAAGATGGTTGTGGACAAGACAGACAACAAAATAAAACTGACAGATCTCGCCCTACCTTTTTTTATGATGCCTACCTCAAACTTGGCACGGAAGTGTTGGGAGAACAGCTTTGCTCCTGTTTGGTGTATGTATCTGCTGGGCAGTTAAATTGGAACGCTTCTGTATCCTGTTACATTAAAGCTGGCATGCACGTTCTTCACAGGAGACAGCAGTGCAAGATAGATAGCTGAGAAACAGTGGCAGATCTTAGTAATTATTGATCTGTATGTTTTTTCCTTTGCAGTTTTTTTCCCCTCTACTATTAATTTGCTGGTATTGAATTATCTTATCTGATTCTTAAACCTGGCAAATATCCTAAGCAATTGCTGTGTGGAAAAGAAAGGCGGGTTAAGTGTAAGATGACATGTTAATGACTGATAGAGTTTGCATGGTGTAATCTGTATATTCTGGGAATCCTTTCACTGTCTCATGAGGAAGATCTTAAAGAGTACTGCAAAAATATGATTGTCATAGTATGTTTTGGTAACACGTTACAGGGGGGTTTTTGTTGTCATTTCATGGGAGATCAGTGACAGCTCTAGACCTTAGCTTTTCTGTCATGCTTACTTTTTGAATCTATTTGTTGTTGGAAATGACTTTAACATCATTACTATGCTTCCACTTGTGAAGTTTGGCCATGGCATGATCATCATGCATCATGCGGTGATGCAGACATCAATACAGTCACTTTGTACTGGCTTGACTTAAGTAATTGTCCTGCAAGCGATGCACTTTAGACACATGGCAACTTAATTACATGAACATGGTGACAGTGAAATGACTCATGTTAAATTCACTAAAATGTCCTTTAAGTGCAGGAGAAATTGAAACCTGGGAGGTGTTTAGTAAGGGGCATTTTGGGGAGAGCTTTCGATACCTAAAAACACAGGGCTTGCGTTACATCCTTTGTTCCTATATTAACATGGCAGTCTTAGTGTTACAGAATAGTCTTCGGATTTGGTTTCATGACCTTTTAAGTGTGCGTTTCTGTATCTTGTAGATTGATCATTGACTTAAAACCGTGTAGCCTCTGTAAGTTACAAATATTTTCTGGAACTATAATGTCTTCTGTGCTGTCCATCTGACTCACCTTGCTTGATGATTAGCAGGTTTTACGTGTCATCTTTGGTTTGGTAGCTTTGAGCATCAGCATTGCTGCTGGTAGTGGACTTGACTTTGTCCCCATTTCCTTATGCTTTTGGGAAATGGCTGTTAGTTTTTAGGTCACAGGTTTAAACTTGAGGTAGGTGTTGTTTAAAGCTATTAGGTTATTGGGGGTTTTTTCCCTTCTTGAGATTACTTTCTTACTTGAAAAGTCAGGAGATAAAGGGGTGGGAGCTGATTTTTTGTTTTGTTTTGTTTTGATTCAAATGCTTGGTGAAATTGTCCTGAAGGCAAACATTGTGTTAGTGTGCAAGATCCTGAAAGGGAGATTTAGAAGTTCGCATTCTCCAAGTTTAGCAAAAGTTGAAAATGAGAGTAAATTTTTATGTTAATTATATATTAATATCTTCTTATTTTAAAAGCCATGTCATCAGTGTAATGGTATTTTTTATGATATTATCTATTTTTTCTAACTTTAATTCCTAATTCTTTCCACTGCTCAATTTCTTTTTATATTGATAAAGCCTATGAAATAAACATCGAGATGTTATTTATTGCCCATTTGATTTTAAAATGGTTTTGGTTCTAAGGGTACAGAATATTTTATTATTTTTTTTAAAGTAAGACTTGGTGCTGTAAGACACATGCATGTTTTGTGTTCACTCTGTATCCATGTCGATTTTTCCTCCCTTTTCCTGGACTTTGCTGACAACCTTTGTGGATTGGTGGTGATCATGAGATAAATTTTTCTTCTTATTGTTGTTGTTATTCTTCTTCTGCTCCTATGTTATGGGTGAGATTGTATTTTTTAAATGTTCTTAGCAAAGTCTAGTCTGTAGAATTGAAATATTACAATGTGAATTCTAGTCTGTGTTCTTAATAGGGCATCTCTTAGGGGAATCAGTTCTTTGAATATTTTAAATGTTCCCCTATGAGAAAGGAGGGTATGAGCTTAGGTTGGAACAAGATATTCTGCATATTAGTTGGGACTCTCCAGGTAACTCACCACGTCTCTGGGAAATTAGTGTATTTTAACTAAAGCAAAGCTCTATAGTAGTTACAGAGTCCTAGATGAATGCTTTAAAAACACTGTGAAGATGGAAAGCAGTAAGTTTTAGGGATAGCTTTCTGCTTTGTTTGTTTTAGTAAGATTGGATTATCACCCACAGACACCACTGAGGAGTGTTTCACTAGGAACTGTGCAAATAAACAAGGCCTGGGAGCCACAGGACGAAGGAAGCCCTGGTCCTGAAGTCTCTTTCTTCCTCTCTCTCCCCCTCCCCTTTTTCCTTCCTTACCTCTTCTGGATTCTCTGTGATGTCTGCATTAGTTTTTCTTTCAACGGAGACAGTGGTGTTTAGATTTTTTTTTTTCCTTGTGTTGTGAAAATAAGCATCCTAGTACAACACTTGTAGGATCTTAGTATCATTGAGACCCCTGCCCCTCTGTCACGTTTTGTTGACTGGGTTTGATGAACAGTCATGGGAGGATAGGCTGAAAACTGTGTGCATGCAGACATTACAAATTAATCAAACTAACTGTGTTTCCTAAGAAAACCAGGTAAGCAATGACATTAAAACCTGAAGTAAGAGGACTTCATCAAGGTTTGCAGTAGAATAGCCATGTCTTCTGTAGATGCCTGACTCTTAATACTAGGATTTCCGCTCTTTCAAGTTGTCTTTTTTTAATAAGAGCAGCCTTAAATGACACTAGCTTTTTGCTGCACAGATTACTTCTTGTAAACAATGCTCAAATAGGAGTTTTTGCTTCACTTAGAGTAGGTGGGAGCCATGCATGTTTTGTTTTGGCTTTTTTCACCCATTTGGATTTGGCAGGTGGACTGATTGCAGATGCCTACCTACAGTTCAGGTGAGTTGCTAGTTACAGAGGTAATCTTAACAATTTGCTCAGATTATGTGGACATTTAAAATGTGATTATTGTCCCTAGAGCCACCCTGAGCAGCAGCTTTCTGGTTTTCAAGGTCATCGTTTATATGGCCGTGGCATATAAACACTGGTTTATTTGCTGTTACACTTGAGGATGCTTTTGTTCACTACAGAAACGATCTCTTTCTTCAAACAGATGAGTTGGGAAGAATACTAGTGGAATTTGGTGTTATCTAAAAATGATGCAGCTATTAAACCAGCTTTGAGATTCTCTGAGAGTACTGATGACAGGGGAGAGATGCATCTTGGATTCTTTTTTTCCTCTGAGAGTAAACTCTGCAGGGCTGAGTGACCTCCTCTCCCATTTTGGCTGATTGGAGTTGAGGGCTCTCAGCATATTTCAAGAGGTCATCTGTCTTGCAGAATTGGGTCATTGGTTGAAAGTAATGGTGGTGGTGGGGAACCCTGCAAGGTTTTGCTGTTTGTCACTTAATCTTTTTCAAGGATGTAAGGGACTGGAGCAGTGATACTGAAGTAGATATCAAGTGGATTGGAGAAGATGAACTCCATCTTGATGTATTTAGAGGCTGCAGTCTCTATTTCTTCTGGGGACGGGCGAGAAAAAGCCATAAATAGCACCTTCAGATTTGTCATTGTTTCCAGAAGAAACTGATCAAGTCAGGAAGTGAAGGCACTTCCCCTCTGATGCTGGGTGCACATTTATTAGAAATGGCTCTGTAAGTTCTGCGAGTGTCTGGCATCTCCGTACTGGAGTAAGTGATGCCTTGGCATTTCTCATCTCTTTCTTGGTCTCTTGACCTGTGAAAATATATATATAAATGTAAGATTTTCTTTTTTATTTGGGATATTTGTTTTCTTTTTGTAGCTTGACTGAAGTAAATACATTTAGGATACCTAGCTCCTCAGGAATTGTAGCAATGTGTTCTCTGCTTTGTGCATGGGGAGCCATGGCCTCTGGTTTAAAAAAAGAAAGTTATTTGTCTTGAAATCATAAAACATAAAAAGTGTTTTAAATCTAAGGACTGTGAAACTCCATTATACTGTAAAGCCTTGTCTGAAACGAGGATCAGGTTTTTGTAAGTATCTTTCTCTCTTGTTAAAGCATCTCCTCTTGAAAGGAGGCCACTGTTGTCCTTAGTGCCCATTAACTTTGCTCCAAGAATGAATATGTGGTGCTGAAAAAGCTGTGATGTTTCTAGGCAGTACTGAGAAATGCTGTTGAAAGCTGACAGGTGTATGTATTACATGTACAGGCTTTCTCTCACACACACACACACACATATATATACACACACACACATAAAAGTATTTATTTTTTCCTAAAGTTGAATTCTAAATATGCCCCCATTCATGTGTTAAGTACTAAACTGTTAGAGTGGTGTTTTAATATAAAGGACGAGATCTGTACAACAAATTCTTAAAGAAAAGTCCAGGTAAGAAATGCCTGGCAGACAGGCAGGGTGAAAACACGGGATGCTTTCTTGTAGTTGGACCAGCAGAACTCACATAATGCGCATCCTAAAAGAGAAATTATTGAAGAAGGCAGTGGTTCCTTCCAGGATTAACTCTGCTCATTGCTCTTTAAAGTGTTACCATGAGGGTTAAACTAATGGCCCTAAGAAATAATGAAAGTGCAGGATCAGTCAGAAGTGTTACATATATAGCACTAATTGGCCAATTGAACCAAACTAATCAACTCCTTTTAAACAAATGTGACCATGGGCACAGGCATATGAAAATCTTCCCATCTTTCAGGGAAAGGTTTTTTTTCTCCTTTATTTGCAAAACAAGATTTAATCAAGTTAGCAGCAAGGCTTTTTAGTCCAGCGGCCAAAAGCAAAAGTCTGCCTTTTAAGGTAATTATTTTATGTCTTAAGTTATTTGTTAAACTTTTTTTAATAGATTTGGCGGAGCGGGGGAGGAACTGAATTTTGAATTCCCGTTGCTGTTGTGGCCAAATCTTTCTTTTTGAACTTACCCTCTAGCAAATTCAGGCATGTATTTTGTCAGTCCTCTTAATGAAAACCAGTGTATTTAGGGAAGTGGCTTGGCTAAGGATGTGAGTCCAGAATTTATTGTGATAATAAGCCAGTTCTAGATAATTCTAGCCTCGCTGCAAGTGTAGAGGGACTATGTCCAACAGTTGATTTGTTTGGTTTTGATTTTTCAACCAGTTCAGCTTTTTAAAGTAAGAGATAATGACTGGAAACTGTAAAATCGGGGAAGATTCCCTCCTCTTCTTCCAATCTTGGTACAAAAATAAGACAGGAGCGTAACAGCTGGAAGGACAAGGTGACAAGACAAAACCCCCAACTTTCTTAACTGCAGTTAATGTTTCTTGGTTTAATTCCATGTACTTACTAAATTGAAAACCAAAATACTGTTTTCTCTGTATCTGCTTTCTCTGTTTATGCTTTTAAAGTAAGAATATTACTTTGCTAAATAAAACAAAAGTGCAGTTTTTATTTCTAATTAGGGTCCGATTGCTGTCTAAAAGCAACTTGACATAATTCTTATGATTATCCAGTAAGAAATACAGAAATTGTCTTTTTGTAGTAAAGCTAAGGTTTTTATTTAAATATTCAGGTTTAATCTTTTTCAGTTATACTTGATTTCCAAATAGTGGTTGAATCTTACTGGGAACTATTTTTAGGTTATTGAGAAATTGCAGTACTATGTAGTTTAATATGCTTTTATTTAAAGCAATTTATATAAATGCTCTTCTTTTGTGCTGTTACGTAGATAATGACATCAAAATATGCTTTGTCAGTCTTGGTCATTCTTACATGCAAATGTGAGTGATAGATAATACAACAAAAGAATATAACAACTGCCTATCAACTAGCGGAGGTACCTTTATAGAAAAATAGCACTGATGTTTCTAAAGCTGTATCTTTTCAGAAAGCTGGGTTACGGTGGTTACAATGGTCAGGCTGGAAGAGTCTCTGAAACAAGCAGTGTACTTTGGATTTCAGACTAATAGTGTATGATTTCTTTATTACCTGTCCAAAAGGGAGAAATCTGTTTTACCGTAATGCAAAAACGTGATTTCTGACGAACAGCATGGCAAAATCCACTTCAATGTATAAAATTAACCCTTTTGAGAGCCTACCTTAGCAGTGGGATTTGAAAGAAAAATACCGATGTGATAGCTGTTGGAGGTGGCTGAGAAGTTTCTCTTTGTTGCTGGAAGAAGAGCGGCTTCGTATCTATCTTAAGTTGTGAGGAGCATAAAAATTGCCGTAACGCGTCAGATCAGTAGGACACCTAGTCCTGAGTCTCACCTCAGAAACCTTTTGAAATGAGGATAAGAAACAGTGAAGTAGAGCACAATCCTTCTCGCAGTCGGTGACACAGCCACGTAGGCTGTGTAGGAACCAGTGATTTGACCTGTTCTCTGTCAGTTTGTCTAATCCTTTCTGAATCCACAACTTCCTGTGGTTATGAGTCTGCAGTTTAATTATGTGCAACATGAAAAGGTGCTTTAATTTTTTGTTTTCTGGTTCTTGTGGTAGGAGAAATAGTGAATAACCTTTCCTTATTCTTCTTTTTCATAGCAGTTTTGATTTTACACATCTCTATTGTACTCTTCCATAGTTACACTCTTCAGCTCGAAGAAAGAACTGGTTTTATTGTACAGGAGATGCTGAAGCCTGTCCACAGCTTGAATGTGTGTGCGGTGCTGGACTGGGCAGGACTGCTCTTTCTGGCTGTGGATGTTTCTTAACTTTCCTGTAGAACTGAAATACACATCCATTGCTGGTAGTATAGAAGTATTTCAAGCCTCTGGTTGTCTTTGATACCTTTTTTTGAGCATCTTCTAGTCTTGCCATGGCTGTTTGACACCAGCACTACCTGCTGTCTCAAGGTGCTCTGGATTTCTAGAATTGTAGCACGATGTTTTCTGTTTTCTTCTCCATTCCTTGGGGCTCTTAATGACTATGGAATTGATGCTCCAAGAGAATTAGTCATAACAATTTCAAAATCCTGAATTGCAGTAGCTAATTTAGATCTCATTGTGGAGGTGAGGTTATTTCTTTATGTCTTATTATTCTGCCTTTAATTTCATCTTCTATTATCCTTCTGCAGTTCTTAGAAAACAAAATTTATTTTTCATCTCTTAAATAGTTCTGTATTGTCTTAAAACTTAGCACTTATTTCAGGTTTGTGTGCTTCTCTTGAAAAGCAGGACTCAGTACAGACTGATTAGTCCTCTTTGTATTGTGAAAAATTACTTCTTATTTCTGTCATTACTTCCTGTCTTTATAATCAGCCTTTAAAGTATGAGATGATCTTCCAGAAAATGCTCCAAAATGATTCAAGTCTCTGTGGACAATAGTAGGTCCTGGGAAGACGGTACTGTGTCTGTGGACACCAAGCACGCAAGATGTTTGCTGTCCTTAACTTGTGTTGGAAGACGCTGAATAGGACTTAATGGTGCTCAGAGTTTCCCACAGTTGAAACCTAAACAGTGTGCACTGGTCTGATGGATTTTCTTTTTTTTTCTTCTATTTCAAGTAGGTATTTCTGTACTCTGCTCACAGGCAGAGGGCATGGGAAGCAGCATGCCGAGAGCTCAGGGGAGATGTGTATGAGGTGCTGGCCTTTGGGTTTATGTGGCCGCAGCTTCCGTCATTGTTGGCCTTTGGACATTCTTGCAGGTATTTTGCAGGGGAGGGGGAGAAGGAATTAAATTGGATAAAACTAAATTGTATCTTTATAGCGATATTACTACTGAAAAAATATGCAAAAGACTCTTAAACTAGCAATTCTTAGCAGTTACAGTGCACAATTCTTTTTTTTTATTTATTTAAGAGTTTTCACTGTGATGGTGGAGGATGTATAAACCAGAAATGCTGATACTACTTAAGTATTTCTGTTATGTTTTTGACCACCCTCTCACCTGAGGTGACCATTAACTTGTTTTTGGCCTTAATGCCCAGGTTGTGTCATATCCTTAGTAAAACTCTTACTTCTTAAAGTCATTAAATGAAGTTACCTTTGACTGGATCTGCTGTACAGCATGTGGTAATGAAGTTAACACTGATATTTTCAACATTAAAAAAAACCTCCCACCTTATTCTGAATTTCCCAGGTTGTGAAGTTTTTAAAATGCTGTTAATTCAGATATGTATTCCAGGCTTCCTCACCACCACGAAGCCTACGTGCTACGGTGTGAATAGATCACCGGTTAGTTCAGTTTGGAAGATGGTGAAACAAACATCCCTGGTCTAGACAAAAGAGATCAGATCAGTCTCCTTGTATGATGCCTGGTGGAGTTCCCTGTGTCTGACACCTGTGTGATATGTACAGGAGAACATGGATTTTGCATTTAATCCATATTATATGGGAACATACCACAATCCAAAGAAGTTATATTTCATGTGAATTACTTCTGTATAAGGTAGTAAGTACGTTGGAGATTGTGGAATCAAGAAGCCAGAAAAGTGATTTTGTTGTTAATGGGTGTTTTTCTGTCAGCCCTTTTCAAAAATCCATTCATTATTTCTCTGTACCTCAGCAGTTTTCATTTTGTGGCCATTTGCTTCTGGTGTGCCCAGCCCTGGTATAGAAGAACAAGCTTTTAATCTTGTGTGTTTAGAAGACTATTTTTGTAACCATAAGGGCTAACAAAGTACCTTACAAGAATTAAAGTTAAGATACTGCAGAGGCGTTGACCTCAGCTTTGGAAGGCTTTTAGGGAGTATTTTTTTCTAGGCCAGTTCTTCACTCAATTTATCTGCTTGCTTTGCATTGAGATCTGATAATTCCTTTTTTTACATTCTTGTTACTCCTAAAAGTGATCATGGCAGTGCTTGTCTCTGCAATTTCCGGTTGCAGCTGAGGGCAGCACTTAAGTGTGAGATGGTATAATTTACATCCAGCGCTGCACTTCCCGCTTAATGTTTTGCTAGCAACTCCATATCTGTACAGAGCAAATCAAAACAGACTTGGGCTGTCAGCAGAGATGTTTCTTAAACACAACCAGGCAAATGGTTTTATTTTCCATTTAATCAAGAGTATATTTAAAATTTAATCTCACAGTGAAAGTACATGATTATAATACATACAGGTATTTCTAGTGGGTTTAGCTCTTAAGAACTTCCATGGGCCTACAGTTAGATGCAGAATATTGACACAGGGGAAGAAAATCCAGGAGACCTCCTAAAAGAACTTTTTAAGGTAGTCTTTTCAGGATGAGGGTGTCCTTTGATTTGTCTGTTTTTCAAAGAGACTGTTTTTATTACCTCCTGCTGTATAATTAAAATTCTGATTATTAAATCAGAACTATTGATTCCAAAGTTGAAATAGAACTTGAATAGAAGAGTCTTATCTCTCTTTTGTATTTATATGTTAACAACAGGAATAAGGTTGCGTGTGCCAGCACAGTGATGCCTGAAAAAATATCCACTGAACTTTGTGAGGATGGGGCTGCAAAAATAATGAAAAAAAAAATGTTTGGATTTGAAAACACTTTTGACAATTGTGTAAATATTCTAGTATTGTCAGGATCAAGCTTTGAAATTGTACTTCTAAAAATAGAGGAATCTTTTTCAGTTGCTCTCTGTCTTTTGAGCCCTTAGGCTCAAGTCTTGTTTTTCTCTCTGTATGAACAGAAGTGCAAAAAAAAAATCTTAAAATGAGAACAGATTTTCATGTAATTTTACCACTCCTGATGCTGGGGTAATAAGAACATCATCACTTACTGTGAGCTTTTTGCTAAAACTCGGTACTGTCACTATTCTTAGGCCTTTAGGCCTGTTAATGTTCTCGTGATTTGCAATTTGTATCATTGAAAGCTGTTGTCTTTTTTTTTATTCTTTTTTTTTCTTTTTTTTTTAAGCTTTCAGTACTTTTTAAAGGGAGGAATGGGAAGGAAGCGTATCAGTTAATGAGCAATAACAAAAGCAAGGCCATATTTTTGTGGCGTTGCCTGGAGAAAGAGAGAGTTCCATGATTTAGCACAGCTTGTAATACGGTAATTCCATTTAGGAGGAAAAGATATGGGGGAAAGATGTGTTTTGCCATCACAGTTTGTAAGTGCAAAGAGTGGTAGAGTCTTACTAGTGACTCAAATGGAGCTTTAGCAAGTTAAAATAGCATTTCACTGGATAACACAGGAACAGTTCACGAGCTACAGTGAAAATAGGTGGCTGGCTGGCTCCCAGTCAGATGGTTGGAAGATCATGGTTGGTTGAAGATGTTCCAAGATCAAATGCGGGGACTTTTGAGGATTATTTATGTTGGCGCCTGAAGTCTCTCAGAATTAATCAATCCACTAAGACCTATACTGGCTTCATAGCCAGCTCTGTGTATGTTTTTCTCAGTTTTCTAGACTTAAAATGCCACATTTAAAGCCTTGTTGATCTGAAATATTTTCTCAGCCTGTTACGAAACTTAACTTACGCACTTCACTTTAACACCCGAAGTGTATTAAGTAATCTAGTCTGTAAGGTGAGAAGTAACTGTATTTCCGTGCTTTTAGCCTCTTATTATTGCTTCTTGGACATGATGTTAAGAGATGTGCTGGCAGTGGAACTGAAAGAGTGGCCAAGTTCTGCACTGTAAGTAATGGTAGCAGGAAAGGGATTTTCTTTTCACATATGAAAAGTTAAGTCTCAGGTCATCAGACAGTCAGGAGAGTGTATTAGTGATACAACAGCAGTGTATTGAAGCCAGCTTGTCTCTGTGAGATTTTCTGGATCTTACAGGTAGAACGAAGAGTGTGTTACAGTACTCAACTCTGCAATTTCAAACAGACTGTATGTAAGTGTGTCCTGTAAATGTCTACTAGTTGAATTTTTAGAAGCCTTGTGGTGGAGCTCAGGACATTGATATTTCTGGGATCCCTTCAGATACAAAAGGGAAGGTTTTTTTGTTATCGTTATAACATCCCTTCTTTAGATACGCATTTATTTCTATTAAAAACATATTTGCTAATCTGAACAAAACGTGAATGAAATCTTGGAAAGCAGTGGGAGACCTCAGGACTCTGCAGTGAAAGGGTTGAACTCTGCTATCCACAGCCTCTTATGAATAAAGTTAGCCTTCTAAAGATAAAAGGAAATTCAATTACAAAGCAAGAAGGAGGGTGAAGGGGTGTAATTAAAACACATAATCCTAAAACCAACATGAACAGTGCTTTTTCATGTTATACTTAAAGCAATGTGCTTTGTGTGTTGCTTAAGATTATTTAGTTTCCTAGGGGAAACACTTTTTGAGAGGATGCGAAAAGGATGACGTCTGTTGCTGTAACTGGCAGTGTAATTTCACGCAAGCATTGTACTTATGGGCAGCTCAGTGGAGAGTTTTCCTTTACAGCTTGCTAATCTTTCTTAAAAAAACCCCAAACAAACCAACAAACAGAAAAGCTGCATCTGCTTTTTTCTCATGCTAACGGCAGTTGTCCTACCAGACAGAGGATGAGTGCTTCAGACAGCGGGAGAACCAAAGGCAGCATGAGGACAGCTTGTTCTGTCCTGTTACATCTAGACCAGCAGTTGCTTCCCAAAGTTTAGTGATTTGGACCCTGATCCTCAAAGCATTTGGTGTCCAACTCCCATTGAAGCATTCAATGTTGGTGCCTAAAACCTTTGATAGGGTATATGGCCTGAGGTCCACATTAAGCTGGAAACTTGAAATATCGCTTTAGAGTTTTGTGATAAATGCTAATGCTGTGTTGTAGGAAATAAACATCTGCTCTGCATCACTGTTTCTCTGCTAATTAGCTGCTTGGTCTTATACTAATGGCAGGAGGTGAGTTAGAGCACTATCTTCTTGGTAGTGAAGCATTCCCTGGCTGGAGCTAGAAGTGTTTCATTATCAGGACTGGCTTTTATGATAAAAGTATTCTGATTCCATCGAGTGGGGGTGAAGTTGTATGTACACACACTGACCTGCTCACCGCAGCTCTGTGTTGGAAATGAGTACCTGTAGGCGTACACGAGTAATTGAAGGTGACAGGCTGTCCCTCTTTCTGGGCTCATTCCTTCAGGAACTGCAGCTGTTTTGATTTCACAAACATGGATGATGTCTGATTTGATGGAGAGGAAGAAGCTGTGGGGAAGAAAAGGTGGGAGGGAGCTGGCAAAAGAAAAATGAGGATGAGTGTAGAGATCAGGAATGAACATGGACTTCCCAGTCAAGAGGTTTCAGAATTTTCTTGAATGCTCTTCTCTTATGCTCTTAATACCATTCACCCATCTCTTTCCCAGTACTCTGGAGTTAAGTATTGCAGTTTCCTTAGGTCATTTAATACTTTAGACTGATAGCTTGGTAAAATATTAGTACCATTATTTTGTAAGTTATTTTGTGCAAAAAATTTCTCTGTGAAGGGAATATTTTGAATTACTGTAAAGAAAGAGTGCTAATTTCCTGTAGTAGTTGATGTGCATATCTTATTCTCTGCTCAAATATTGTGTGCAAGTCTATAGAAAAATTGCTGCTTATATTGAGTGAACTTAGTGTAAAAAAAAAAAAAAGGCAATGCAAGTTTTATAATGGATTTATTAGTCAAAAAAACATTCTTCCCTCATTTAATCTTTTGCCTGGTATACCTGATGCCCTGTTTGTCTGCTTTTGTAAAAATAGCTTGTGCTGTCAGTTTAGTTCCTTTAATAAAACTAATAATTAAAAAATATGCCATTAGAAACTAAAAGCATCTGTGCTTTTCAGCTGGAGAAAGCAAGTGTGTAATCACACTGCTCAGATGAACAGGTTCCTGGAATCAGGTTGCAACCACTGTATTTGCATTTTGAATCTGTAAAAAAAGGCACAATCCTTTCAGGAAAAAAGTCACTGAAAACCCTGTTTCTGCAAGAGATGAGCATGCTTGTTTTCTCCTGATCTGGTAGGAAATACAAGTGGAGGAACCTAAATGTGTTAATAGTATTTTCCATGAATTGAAAAACTTGTGACTCAGATCCATCCCAGAGGATGTTTCCTGACAGCTTGCACTGGACAGAGAAGTCCCAGGCTTCAGTTCGAAACACATTTCCCAAACATATGTCTTGCATTGGAAGCTTCACAGTAGCTTTTAAATGGCTTTAAAAAGACTGTAGTCCTTTGAGGAACTTCATCTATGATGGGTTTGAAAATTAGCTGTTGGCAGTTGTGATAGTGTTGCTGGGGAATGGAGCTAGGGGGAAAGGTCTTTATGATGGCTAAACCACCTTTTGGGATGGATTGAATTAATGGTGCAACTGCAGTGCAAATATTTGGGGTTTGAAGACTGTAAGAGTTACTTTCATGTATTTCATGAAATGTCTTAGGGAGGAATTTGAGTACTGGCAGCAAGGGGAAGGTAGAGACTTCTAAAAATCAAATATAGAACAAACTCCCTGAGTTTTTAGCAAGTGTCATATTTAATGCTGAATGATGATCTTTGTGGATCATCGTAATAGCTTGGGATGTTGCTATAGTGCACTATCATAATGTACAGATGTATTCTAGATGTTTCTGATGCTTCCTCATACAGAAACTTACAGGGTCAACAGTTTTCACGTTGTAGGTGCTGAAGAGGTGTAGAGAATGACGTACAGAACAGATTAAATACAAGGCAGTCATACACACCTAATTACTATTGCCACTGCCGTTCTGGGGATATACTTCTGCCAACACTTGCTTTCAGCAGTTGTTTTGTTTTGTTTTCATAATCATTAGAGTTGTTCTGTAACTAGGCATGTATGTACGTGTTTACAGGCTGTAGATGTACATTTGAGATGGCTCCATTAATTGACTTGTTCATAAAACATCTTCTCTGCCAACAGGGTGAAGTATTTTAGACGTTGCTAATATGAAGTTAAACAGAGTTCCCAAATGTGCATGATATTTCTCTTCATCTGTTGTCTGAAGTTTGCTTCAGAGAAGCAAGTGGAAGTTATTTAATGGAAAGTGAGCCTACTTTTAGTTCATCCACCTGAAAATCTTGAGGAAGGGTGGCCTGTGATTTGGAAAATTAAAAAGATAAATTATAAACTGCAAAGCCATTGCCTTAACTCTGCTGCAAATATGCTAATACAGAGTTGATCCTTGTCACTTGTTATCCTGTTATTATTTGTTCCCTTAAATAGCCAATCAACTGTAAACCAATAACATTTAGCAAGATTATTTTAACTTGAGCTTCATTTAAACTCGTCTGTATTGTTACTCCCTTACATCAGTTAATAAGGCTTCATGTGTGGCTGTTCCTTAACCGGATTTTGTCAAAATAATCCAGTTTTATAAATTGATTTAAGCCTAAAAAGGTAGTTGAAAAGATAGTAGAAAGTTGCAGGGATAACTAACATTCTTTGATAATTTTTCATTATATATTTATGAACTTTTATTTAAAAAGCAGAGTGAGCTTAGGCTAAAACTCTTCCCGTCAACATAGACACTATGATCTTGTTAGATAAAATGTAACATTGGAAAATGAAGCCTTTGGTTAACCTCTTTATCCTCTTATCACCCTCTCTCCTGCAAAATGACAAAGCCTTTGCAGACTTTATATAAATTAAAAAAGGCTGAAACCATTTGTCCTGCCATGAAAATAACACAAAGTTTGCAGTAACATTAGTTCAGAGTTGCAATAGGTAAGAGGTGTAATGTGCCTTCTGGGGTTTTGTGGGTTGCCTATCAGGTTTTAAAAACTGAAATGGAATATTGTGTTAGAATAGAAACAAGATCGTATCTACCTGAATACAAGAATCCCTTAAAAATTATAGAGTGACATGAGGAAATTTGGAGGGTTCATGTTTGCTCGTTTATGCTATCAGTATACTTTTGGGCAAAAGATGAAGAGTGTTACAGTGAATACAGTGGCTGGAAGAAAGGTTTTTAATCTTGATCAGAAGAAGGAGGTACTAGTGCATGGAAGGACCCTGGCAGTGTCTCCGCTTGTTGTGCTGGGGAGTCTTGTGTCCCAGAAATAACAGTATGCCAGAGTGAGAAGACCTGGAACAGAGTGGCCATGGTTTAATGTGCACGTAATGTAATGTGCACAAAATGTAATGATCCATTTTCGTTACCTGCCAGCTCTTTGTTGCTTGAAGACCTTCCATAACAATCTTTTCCTTGTGAGGAGAAAAAAAGAAAAAGGTTAAGAAAAATTCTTGTTTTCAGTTGTTGCAGCCTTTCAGTCATCGTTCTATGTATGTAATTGCAGCGAACATATTTGCCTCTTCTAGTTAAAGCAGAAAGGAAGCATATCTAATTTTTATTCATGCCAGTTAAGCCTGGTTTCTGGCCAGTAAGAAGAATCCAAGGAGCACATGCAGGCTGTTGTTACTGCCTGGTCCCACCTGCCTTACTTTATATTAGGCCATTTTAAAGACATCGCATCGATGGCTTTTGACCTTCCGGCTTGAGCTGGTGTCACGCAGGCAAGCCTGGAGCTTCTTCACGTGCAATGATTTCTCTATCAAAACTGGTTTAGTACCAAGTTTCCTCTTACACCTTATCTCTGCTCACCCTTGCTTACAGTGCAGTTCAGCTACAACAGCAGGGGGTATTCTTAACCCGCATTAAGTGTACATGCAAGATACTTAGCTGATCAAACTGTGGACCAGTTCCTAGGTGAGCTTTAATGTCTTGCAAATCCCTTGAGCCATCCAGCTTTCTCAACAGAAACATGTCAGGTGGCCTTTGCAGCTACCTGACCATGACTGATTATTAGTGTGCGGAAACTTGTATGCTATGCAAAATTTCACTCTTCCCTTTACTTGATTGCAGTTTCTCCCTAACCATGAGATTTCCTGTTCTTCTGATGGTGTCTGATTCTCCTCCTAAATTTATGTAATCTATTTCTCTGATGTTGTCATTATGTATATATAAAAAACCTAAAAGATATTTCACTGAGCTGGTGAAAAGCTAGATCTTGTTTAATCTAGGTCTTGTTTAATCTGATATTTAAGGCAAAGCTGTTGATAAATATGTTTTAATAATTTAATAAACATTTTAGCAAAATTGGGTAGAAATTTTGAATAAGGAAGGTATGGTATGAATTCCTGTAGTGGGCTTTCTAAGGAGTGCCAACAGGTTCCACATGCTTTAAGCTGCACTGAAATCTGATTGTTTTGACCAGCCTGAGAGCTGCAATTCCTCCAGGTTTTGATTAAATTTGATTTCCTGTGTGATATTACATCATCAAGGTGTCATGCTGTTGGGCTTTTCTTGCAAGGTCTCATTCACTCTGTGGTAGAAGTGGCCTTTATGGGTTAGCTTTGGTTGTGGGAGTCTACACTGTAGATGGAGATGCTTGTAAAATCAAGTTAATCTCTTCTAGCTTTCCCTTTTAAAAAATTACCCTTATTATTGTCTTTTTGGAAGAATACCCTTTTTTGGTAAAAGATTGTTACTGCAAATTATAATAGTATTACACAGCAGCATCACTTCAGGTATTACCACAGAAGTCCCACGTGACCTTGCACACCTGAGCTGAATTCTCCGTTTTCTGTTTGTGTTATAAGGCGAAGGCTGTTGTGAAGTACAAGTACAATACAAACCAGCGGTAGGCACCTGTCCTCTCTTGGGACATCTGATACAGTTGTTCAGCAATTTTAAAATAATAGTCTGAGTCTCTAGCAAGTAGAAATTCGATGTGAAGACTCCAATTATACCTGGGGCATTACCCAGCTCTGCCACCAGATGATTTGACTTCCTTCGCGGTTTGCCAGTACGCTGTGTAGAGTCACTTCAAATGGGATGCTCGGAAAATGGCCAGATGTTATTTTGCTGTCTGCAGACAACACTCCCATATTAAGTCTTTAGCTTGGTGCATCAGAGAAGAAAAAGTACGTGCTGTTAAAGTAGGAGGTTATTCTCAGCTTTACTGTTTAAAACAGAAGATCTGGAGTGGGAGCCTGGAATCCCATATTGCTAAAACAGTGAAGTGGCAGTGAAGAGTAAACCCAATTTCTCATTTCCTCTTAACAACTCCCCAGGAGCATTTGATTTCAGTAGTTTTTCTTTAGATACTGATAGTGGATTTATTTAGTTATATTATAAATTAATAAGCCCTCATGGCATTTAACTCCTACTTTATTCCTATTCCATTTATTGTCTTTAACGTCAGTGTAGCTATAAATTTGGGAAACTAATTTTGTGTGTCCTCTGCCCACAATCTCTTGATAGCAAAGTACTATAGGCTGTGCTATAGCGATGACTAAAGATCACTGTAGCAGAATTGGTTTGGGGTTTTTTTGGTAGGCATCTATTTAAGATCAAGAGGATATTCCTAAAAGACACTGTCATTTATGTGCCTTTCAGGTAGTTATGAATTCTTGGTAATAGATTTTTATGATATGATCTCTCTATCTTAACTGACTCTGAATGCACCAGCTATGAAAAAATTAATTTAGGGTTTTGCATTATAAGAAAACCAAAGGCAGCCAGCCAGTGTGTGGTTTACTCAAATCGAGAGCATGCTCGATATTGTGCAGTATTGCTAAGCTAATCTAAGTTGTCTGTGTTCAGTGGCAACTAAAGCCAGAACTCATTACACTTTTACTAAGTTGGGTGAAAGGAATGAGAAGATTTTATGTCTGCTGAGCAGTTCTGTGGCATTGCTGGATGTAACCGCCTCCCTGCTCGTCATCATACTCTGGCTTGTGGATGAGTTAAATGAAAGCTGGTCATACACACACTGCTCAGGCATTGATGGCAATAGACTCATGGCATTACCATTACTTGCTTGGTTTTATCTGTGTTTGTGGTAATAATGAACGTGGCTCTGGAGCAGGGAGGTCAGGCAACTTCAGAGCAGCTCTGAATTTTAAGTTGAAGTCCTAAGCAGCATTGGGCTCTATCTTTAATCCCCAGCTGCCTCCTCAGAAGGCCGCGGCCTTTTGGGAAAGCTTTTCTGATTAGGCTCACCTACATATCTGCAGGCAGTGGAACTACCTGGAAACAGCCAGCCTGAGAACAAAGCCAGTGGTAAATTCCAAATTTCCTCATTTTTCTCACCATGTTGTCCCCTACTTAGGAGGGAGGATTGCATCCCTCTCTGTATTTAGATGCAGCAGTTTCTCTTGTATTATTGTTGTCTTTTCTCCTGGGTAAGAAGGAAGCCAAGACAAAGTAGACAAACTGTCTGATACACTGCGTGGTTTCATTTTCTTTCTTTTAGAGGAGAATAGTGCTAGGAAAGCAGCACGCTGCAGGAAAGATGGACTATCGTACTCCCATCTCTAGAGATTGGCTGCAGCTAGCAGGCAGCTATCGTCTTGCTGCTCTCTAGGGGCAGCCATCTGGCTTGATCTGCTGGGCAGTAGGACACCTTTGAACTCAGCTCTTCTGATCTGTTCTACTTGTGTTACTCTAATCCCAGGAGAAATTGTCCATGTTCACCAGTCCAGAGTAAATCTAGCATCGTAAACCATAAGCAAATGGAGTAAGCTGCAATTAAAATAAAGGAGTGGCGCTGCCCAAGAAGAAATGCTACATAAAACCCACAAAACAACTTTATCTTGTATGCTGAGCAATGAGTGAAATGGCCAGGCTGAAGAACCATTGACTTTCTCAGGTTGAACAACTGGTGCTGTTTGTGCCAGGAGCCGGGAGGCAGCCTGGCTGTGGCTGCTGCTTGTCTTCACAAATTCAGAGTGCTGATCACTGTGTCTGTGCCAGTGCTATGGTTTACCAAATGGTTTTTCTGCGTAGCCGCAGCAGACGGCTCACAGATGATGCTTAAGGGCTGGTGGCATTCACCAGTTGGGGGCTTACTGCTGTTGTGGTCCTGTTGTGATGGATCTGGCATCTTCAACACAAGGTATACAGTGGTTTTCAGGTAAAAGCAAGTAGGTTTTTCCTTTTCAGAGTAATCAGCTCCACGGATTTGGTCCAGGTGACTGCATTGTGCAGAATAGGTGGCCAAAGCTTTTGATAGATCTAGATAAAGTGTTATTTCCCATTCCGTTGAGTGAGTGCTATGAAGAGAAAGGAAGATACCCACTGAGCCTAAATGAATGAAAAGTAACACTGAATTACCTTGGCAATGGACTACTTTTTTTTTTTTTTTCCATCTGAATAAAACTTTAGAGGACAGGTGCTCTGTTCATGACAGTGACTGATGGATGCAGCTCAGAGTCTAAACTGTAAACTGGCTTTCATATTCATTAAAATGTATTTGTGTACCTTGCTGGGGAGAAGGGGAAAGTTTGATCTGGTGAGCACAGATGAACTTTCATATGACGCTACTGTATGAATGAAACAACTGGTTTCAAATATATTTTTGTTTCAGTTTCTATTCCTGGTCTGTGGTAAATGAAGTTGTGGTACCTTTAAAAGCAGCTGAAGTAAAGATTTTCATTTAACACAAGAAGCTGAAGTATGTTTCTCCTCTTAACAGTTTTTTTTTTTTTCCCTTGGAACCAGCATAGTTACTGTCAGATACAAGTTCACTTGAGTTTCGGAGTTACCAGATTGTGCTATAGTGTAAACACAGCTGCTATCGAGTAAAATAGCTTCAGTCTTCTATAAAGTATACAAGTTCAGTGTTAGTGCAATAATAGATGCTTATTTTATTAACTGTTAGTCTGCCTGCCGACTCTCTTGGCAAACTAAAACGATGAAGTACACCATATGCCTGGCCTTCCATTAATTGATAAAGGATACACATGGAGATTATTGCTGTAGCTTAATTGAGAAAACCTACATCTTCTGGTCACCCAAAGGAATGAATAGAAGGGTTCCTTCCTACTGTGATATGGCAGGGGTACATGTAATGATGTGCAATTCATGTTATTTATGCTGGTTTATATAACATGCCTGAATGTTGGGTACAGTTTAAATACCAGCATAGGTAAAGTCATCTTGTGTTCAACACTGAACGGGAAACTGGTCAGGAGCAATTAATCAAGCACTAGTGAATGCTGATAGACATAACCCCTCCAAGTGCTTGTCAGTACTGCTGCCATCAGGGAAGCAGAGGTAACCATCATGTATATAGAACTTCTAATTTATTTTTTTTTGTCATTGTATGAATGCTTATACTTCCCATAGATCTTTTCTTAATTATATAAGTTTTCTAAATTTTTATTTTTTAGCTGTCAAGGGCAACTTACCTAAAACATAAGTTAAACGGCATAATGATACAACTTGGCTAATAAATGCAAACCCCTGCATAGCTGTAGTTATTTCACATAATCTGAGTGTGTGGTTCTCTCATCAGAACCATCTTTAGGGAGACTTCTTCCATAAATGGCTGGCTCTCAGTTCCACAAGTTCTTGGATTAAAAAAGTAAAAGTGCACCACAGAATTTTATCCTTATAAAACTTAAATATAATTTAACTAAAACAACTGAAATTTGTGCGTGTGACTGTACAATGATTGAATATGTAGAGCTTGTCAAATATCAATATTTAACATATTTAATAAGACTGACTTCCCTTGTGCTAGTTGTGAGTTGTGGGTTTGGGGGTGTTTAATTATTTTGAAGACTGTGGTGTGTAAATCTCCTAAAGCTATCTGTAACAGCACTGGTTTTCTCTTCAGTCCACAACATATAGATGCATATATAGAGCTTGGAAAGAAAGAGGGGGAAGACGGCTGCTAGGTGGCAGTGAGAAGTTGCTCAGCGCAGGCACAGGCTGGTAGAGAGCGTTGTCGCTGAGAGCAAACAACGAGAAGGAGGAAAAAAAGGTTTCAGGGCTTCCTGAACAGTATTTGGGATCAGTGCTTAAAGAAATCGGTCATTGCTGAAAGTGCAGTTAACCTGAAAGTATAATTCAAGCGATTGTGTTGGTCAGCAAAGTCATAGTCTGACAAAGTGAATGCTGGCTTCCTGTGGCTTCTCTTGCCACGCTGCAGGGGGAGATTTACAAAATGTGAGCGCTACAGAACGCTCTGCCAGTCTGCTGTAATGCTCAGTGGCTGCAGAACGAGCTTCTGTTTAAGCCTCTGGTGCCCATCCCTTCTCAGCAAAAACAGGGTCACTGAGCTATGTGCCACGCTGCTTCAGGTGCTGGTGTTGCAATTTAATTCCTGCTTTAGAAGTTTGGGGAGTTCCTGTAAATGAAGAAAGTAAACATTATTTTTACTCCAAGCTCCCTAGTTTCTGGTCTGTGCTTAAATATTTCTTACGAGTCCATCAGAATGGAGCCTTCACTCCATTGTACTGTACCATACAAAATGAGTGTTATTGCCCCAACAGATCGCAGAATCAATGCACATTGTATGATAGCCAGGATGATGTGACGCTAACAGGTTTATAAATAACTGAAGTTATGAAATCTCATTTATCTTTGCTGCTAGAATTGAGTGCTGACTGGGAAGATGAAGGGAGTAGTAGTTTCTTATAAATCTTATAAATAGGGGGAATTTTAGCCTCGACACAGTCTCCTCTTTAGTTTTGCTGTGTGAGTTTGCTCCAGTGGAAAGTTTAGTGTGGGTGTGGAGCTGCCTTTTGGGAGTAGTGCAGCCTTATTCTGGTTTAGTTATGCATGGAACTATAGCCAAGTTGTAAAGAATGCTCACAAGTCTTTTAAAAACAGGTTAAGGGGTACAGTCTGGAAGCAAACATCTCTTTGAGATATGTTCCCATGTTCCATGTTGAGGCTGAGCCCTGAGGAGCTGTCATTCTCAAGGAAAGGCTGACCTTTTCTTCCTCTTTCTGTAACATCAAAGGTTCTCTAAGCACATGTTGAGGCAAGAACTTACTTGGACATTAACTGTTAGTGCTTTGATTTTTGTCTTCATTGTTGCTCACTTGTTTGTGGAGGCATGGTGCAGGTGGAAGATTTTTCGTGGTGTAGACCCAGGGTCAGCATGATGTCCACTGTTTCTTCACTGCATCTGTACAGAGGTGAAAAAGCCATTACGTGAGTCTCCCTGTTTGTGTTGGGGTTTTTTGAATCGGAAGTATGAACTCTGCGTTTTCACTTCCCTTCACACACCAAAAATCTAAACTCTCCATTTCATCTTCATCTGAAAGTGAGTACTAGACTGAAATAAAATTTAGGAGGAAAGGAAAGCTCTGAAAAATTTACGTTTATTCGAGTTTTCTCCTTCATGCTGATTTCTAAGAGGCAAACTCTCTCTCCTGCTCTTTTCCCCTTTTCTGCTCTTCAGAAGCCGTCCTTTTCGAGTGCTGGTGCTCAAGAACCGAAAGCATGAATCGCATTGAGCACGTCCCCAGCCTCGTGGATTACCCTAAGCCAGCATAAAGCCACGATGCGTACAACCAGTTTGGGCCAGAAACAGCCAGTAGGATTTTTTTCGTCTCAGTAACTGAATTTTATCATAGTAACTGACATACTAATGAACCAACTGGTAATTAACATCATGAAAATTTAGCTCTGTTGTTTGTTTTTAAATAATGCAATAATCTTGATAGCAACATGTGTAGGGTTTTGTACCATCATGCAGTGAAGACAGAGTGTGGAAAGTTAAAGATAAAACAGTAAAAATCATTGGAAGCTGACAATTTAGTAGGCTGTGAGAAATATTTACAGTGTTTATTGTAGTAATGAATGCTGTAGACTTCATGGATACGGGAAACGAATAAGCTCTTTTGGACCTTGGTCGCAGCACCTTTTCTCACATCACAGAGGTACAGTGCAATGGATTTGTTTGGCTGAAGCAAAGAAAAGCTTCTAGTCCTGAAAGAAGTACATGGACCTAGGGTGGCTATTGCGTGGGGAAGAGCAAGAGGTTTAGTTGGCTTTTTGGGGAAGAGCAAGAGGTTTTGTTGGCTTTTTGGTTTTGCGAAGACTTTGACAGAATGAGGCCTGTATAGGCTGCAAGTGCACTGCATTTTTTTTAACTAAAGTGGTCCCTTAGTAATACCAGGTCCAAAGCTGCCATGCGGGCAGGCTTTAGCCTTCCAGTTTGTGCATACATCTTTTTGACCTGCTTGGTACAAGCCCATTTTTTTGTGGGGTCCTCCGCAAGTTGGTCCTCTTTCTCCTTTGGAAATCCTTGCTCCGATATAAAGGCCGGTTTGCTGTGATATCTGAACTCCCTTACCTCTGCAGCACTGTTTTCCTCTTCTTCTCATTTTGATAGCTTGCTTTTAGAGAGCTACAAGTTATGATCTTGTTTTGCTTGCCAGGTGAGGAGCCTCGATGCAGTTCACTGCTACCGTTACCTTACTATGGCTCATCAGTGTCTTCACCTTTGCCTCCTTGCCTTGAGCACTTAGACTTAGAAAAAATAACCTGTCCTCCTACAGCAAAGCCTCCTTTACCTTCAGTCCAAGAATTAAAATTAATATGACTGGGAATTGGTGGACGCTTCTTAAAGTGCAAGATGCCATTTTTCTGTAGAAAAGAAGTAGCTTGCACAGACAATCTACAGTATAAAGCTATGAAATAAGTTCTGCAAAATTAAAATTCAGGTGGGGGTTATGCAGATTGCCTTATTTGAATATTTAAATCTTCTGTAGCTTTTTGATGACTGCTTTATCATTGTTTTCCATATATATGCAATGATGCTCATTTACAGCCTTCCCCAATCAGTTATACAGCAAATACCACTGCTATAAATAAAATGTCATTTGCAGGAGACAGAGTAAGCTAAATGAGGAAGAAATGTTCCCTTTGAAGAAATGTTAGCCATGATCAGTTGGTCAGGATTTTCTCTACAGGATTATTAAAGGGAATGGTTGAAACGTACATTTTTCCATTCCCCTTCTTCCCTGATACTAGCCAAGGAGTACTTTGGTTTTTTGGTAGTGTTTCAGAAAGATTGTCTAAAAGCAAAAAAAAAAAAAAAAAAAAAGTCTCTGAAGGTTGTTGCAGCTCAGTCAGTGTGGAGATTGGCTCTCAGAAAGGAGCGGTGCTGCTTGTCACCGTCCTTGGCCATGCAGTCGCACTCTCCTCTCTCCCATGGCTGCTGTCTCAATCCTGCAGTCAGCTGTTTCTTCTCCAACAGAAAACTAATTGCATTCTTGATTTTTCTTCTCATTTTTATTTTCTTGGTCAGATCATGCTTTGGTTTTTGCTTCTGCACTGTCTACTAAGTAATTGAGATATTTCTGTCTAGTTATTCAGTATCACTGGCTTTGCTGTTAGCATTTGAGCAGTGTCACTAAACTCATATTAGTCACCATTGGGGAAAATGCACTTATTTTTGCTGCTACAATGTGAAGCCCCAGTAGTATCTGTCAGATGCACCACTTCATCAGCTCATACAGCCACACGTGAGACTGCTGAGCTGCTTCTGATCTTGGTTCCACCGTGGGCTTTTCCTGCACCTGCAGGGAAATCACCTAACTTTGTCCTCTGTTTATCATTTCTTGTGGGAGTCATAAGTCCTGCACAGGGCTGGTGAATCTTGTTGAATCAATTTTAAAGTAACTTAGATTAGATTAGTTCAAGGTGATTATACTCAAGACTTTCTACTTCTACAGGGACCATGGCATTTCATCAGCGACACTTACCTTTGGAAGATACGAAGCAGCTCAGGTCAGAATGAATCTCACAGTAACAGCACTGTAGTTGTATAAGAGTGCATGGGAAACCTATGAAACAGGTTGGGGATGGAAGTAAAGATCTGACTGCCAAACTCAAACTGCAAAGGGGTTTTTTTGAACAGTTGGTGGAGGTTAGGATGTAGGATAACCTGCCCCCAACACCCTTTTTGTTAAGGGATCTTTAAAGATGCATTGTAGGAAGTTGAATTTTGCCTCATCTAGGATTTCTGACTTGAGATGGCAATTTTTACTCAAATAGTCTAGAGAGAAGACGAGTATATTTAATAAAAACGGAATTAGAACTTCTTATATTCACATCTGGAGACTTGAGCAAAGGGATATAGCCATTGAGATACATTCCCTTGCATCGTAGAATTGTCATTTTGGTTTTGGCTTCCCCGCTGTTTTAAGATGGTAATTCAGTCATGTGTTTGCGTTTAAATTAGGGAATGCCTGTGAGTAGGAAATCAACTATAGTCCTGTCAAGGTCTAACATTTGGATGGTATACAGGTAGCATGCTTGGAATTGATGCTTCAGCTGGTCTGCTAGGGGAAAGAGAGGAGAATGTGTTGTTATGGAAAGAAGTGAAAACTGCTGCTGTTTAATTTTCTGTGCCATTGGTGTTTCTGTACTGTGCTAGTAGTGGACGTTGTGAAGAGTGGGTCAGTCACAGGTTGCAGGAGCTGCAAGGAGGAGGAAGGGGGTCTCTTCACTGCTGCTTGGCTCCTCACAATGCTGACTTAGTGCAGGGCACTGAGAGCTCTCTGTGTGGTGAACTGTTAGCAGGAGGAGATGATACCTTCGTGTTCAACTGCTACAAACGTCTGCTCCGTCCTGGGATGTTGATCGTCTTTCTCCTTGTGTAGTGCCATCATGAAATCAGTTACGCTGCACGTGAGGCAGCGCGTGCTTTGCTGGGCCCTAGGAAGGCACAGCGGTGGTTGGAGGGAGGAGTGGAGGTGCAGTCCCTGGTCGGAGCCTGTCCAGCGCTGCAGAGCAGGAGGGATACGTGCACGCTGCGGGCTCTGAGGAGTGGGTGGGGAGAGGGGAGCGCAGAGTGGGCTGTTGCAGATGCTGCGATAGTGCTGGCACCTGCAGTGCTATTTGGTAGCATTCCAGTACTTCAGCAGTAATGAGACATTGCCTTTCACGGTAATGAAACAGTGAGATTAAACTATGAAAATAAAAACCTGAGGCATACAAGTCCTGAAGAGATGCTGAACTCTGAAACGTGGTTTTGTGAAGAAAATGACACAACAGGCCTGGAGTCCTGACTCGTGAAAGTTTATAGTCCAATTTACTCTTGGGTTTGATCTGAAATGAAAAACTACATTTCTGAAAGCAAGACCTGAGTGTTTATGGTCTTGATGAAGAGGTAGCTTTGTAGAGTGTGTTAAATGAGTGTTGGGTGTGGTTGTCACTTTTTAAAATATTTCCATTTATCACTTCCCAAATGTATTAGCTCCAGCACTTGAATTCACTTGGTAGTTTGAGGCTTACTTCTTGATAGTAGGTAGCCCAGGGCCCTTGCTAGGGAAAATGATACTTGGTTTCACTTGCCAAAGACAACTTCTGCAGCCACAGGCTTTCCCTGTTTTAGTTCCCTGTCCTGTGACCTGCGCTGGCTACCCAGGAGTAAGTTAATTTCTTCATGACGAAAATTACGAGTTCCGAGTCTGTTTGGATCCAACTTGATGTGTTGCAATGAGTGCTTTTGATAAAAGTGTCCTATTTACTTCTGTAACTTTTATTTGCAATCATGGTTTTTTAGTGCCACTGCTTGTTAAAATAGGTTTTATGTCTTTTGGACAGCAGTTTGATTCATGGTTGAATCTCTGTATATAGATTATATGTTCAAGTATCATTAATGTGCATAAGACCAAATACAGATTCTTCGTTAGGGGTGGTATTTTTTTAATTGAAATTATTTAGAGTTGGATTATTTAAATTGAAAATATATAGTACCAAAACTACAAACTTTGAAGCCAGGATTTTCCATCTTAATTTTCACTCTAGCCTGCCATTGACAATTTGACTAACGAGGTAGTTGTTTGCTCAGGGAAGAAAGCCTGACACTGCGTGTCTGTAAGACGTCTGAATGAGATGCTGCTCCCTTTGTTGTCCCCTAATAGCAGTGCCAATATATTTTTAAAATAGGCATCTAAAGTTAGACCAGCAAGTCTATTTTTAAACCCACATCTAGGAGATTGGCTATAATTTCACAAGTGATGTGCACCAAGGAGCCCCGGTTGAGTTGGAGATGTTGGAGTTCCTGCTTGCTCTAGAAAAATGTATGTAGAGACCTATGTAACTAGATGTCAATGTGTTGATAAACAGGTTTAGCTCCTAACCTTTAAACTTCTGTATTGGTGGGGTGGAGAGTTCTCCTTGGGAATAAATGTCCTTTGTGTTAAACTTGGCTTTATTGTGGCTCTCAAATGTCTGGAGGTGGTGTGAGCCCTCACTGGCTGGTGGGGTCTGTGTCCGGTGGTTGTGTTGGCATTTGAAGGAGAGTTGCCCTTTGTGTGTGTAGCTTGTGGCTTAGGAGCTCTTCTGAGAAATGGGTGTCATGTATTACCTTTTTCTGCATTGTGTACTATTTCAATGACATGACAAAAGAAGGAAACAAGTAGGAGTACGCTTTTACATATTAAAAGCATTTTATGTGACTGACTTTTTAATAAATGTCATATTTGCAAAGTACCTTCCTTCCCCCTCCACTTCTTTAATTGTTGTATTGTCTGCAGTGGTGACATCCATTAGGTGGTTCTCTGGAATAGGAGTTCAATTTCAAAAAAGGATTTGGAAGATAGTGCAGGGTTTTTTCCTTTACATGACTTGAGTGCTAAGCCAGGTTGAGTGTCCTGCTCAGATTTTATTCAAAGACTTTCCTATAACGTATGCACAGAATATGAGTCGGCAAAGAGGACTTGTTGGAATAAATCGAACCTCTCAGCAGTGTTATGGAGTTATTTATTGTAACTTCGTTAAAACTGCATTGACCTTCATACTTTATGTGCAGGACTGACATCCTTCATGCATTGAAATTAGTTTCCAAATCTGGTGTTCTAACAGATGAATTTTTTCAGATTTCTCCAGTAATTTTCATGTTTCAGGCACTTACAGATGAATTTTTAATCTTTGTTAATTGCCTAAAATATATGTGCAGTGAATGTACATTTTGGTTTAAGACACCTTTCTCTCACATAGTGGATAACTGAGTATCCTTAATTATGTTCATCCATTGGTACTTTGTCTTCTGCCACTTAGCAATGGAAGTGCTTTTCCTTGAGACCATGGAAAGGCCATGATTTTCTTTTTTCTTTTGGAGCTAATAGTTGTTAAGTGCTTATGCGGTCCGCTTTGCCACCTATAGCTCTCCACAGGTTGCTCTCTAGGGCTCTGTACTGCAGATCTCAAATCTTGGCATTGGCTCAGAGTTGTCTCTTGAACAACATCTGAGTGGTTCTTTGCATTTTTATTTCAAGCCAGAAGAACAAGACTGATGGTGACTCTGACAAAAGGTTTAGTCATTTCACTTAAAAAGTCTAAACCAAGAAACTATATCCATTTATGTACTGTAGTTACTGTGGGGGAGCTAAGAAACCAGATATTTCATACCGGTGTTTGTGGTGGTGTGCATTTCAACTTAAAGGCTACTCGAACTAAGTTTAAAGACCCTAAGTTTAAGGGTCCCTTAATCCGATGGCTGGTATATTGCTGCTGGCAGTTTAACTCTTGCATATGACTTTCTGTTGGGCAGCCGTCTGTATCACATCATTATGTTGTGTGGGATTCAATATTTAAATGCCCTAGGGATTCAGAAGTAGAGGTAGGAGTCATTTTCTTTCCATCTGAGCGTTCTATTTTTTCTCACCATGTACATGTTACTGGCAGAATATTTACTCGTTCATGCTGCCTGTCTTTATACAGAGGCTAAGTTGCTGAACCATTGTCTGGGGCTTGGGAGCAGCAGGAACTTCATGTTCTTCCTTCATCTTCTCATCCAACTTATAACTTTAGGCAATAGCATTCGTGCTATAGAATGCGTAATAAAAAGTTGACGATGAAAACGGAGCAATCTATTCTGCCTGTTTTTTTCTTTAGTTGGCTGATAACCTCCAATATTCTTGTAGTCTGTATGCTGTAGAAAGTAGATGGGGAAAGCAGAATAATGCTGGAGAATTTGCATTTAAAAAACAAAAACAAACCTGAATGACTTGGCAACACCCACCCCCCACCCCCGATCTTAAATGTTGAAGAATCAAACTAAGCAATTCTTAATAGCTTCTATTTGCAACCAGTTATAAATACAAAGGAACTTTTTGGGACACCCTGTTGTGTGTTACTCCCGTGTCAAGTAAATGGTCCAGCTGTCTGTGGCATCTGAATTAGCAGGGAAGGAGCCCTGACTTTACATTCTCACCTGGATTTAACATGTAGTCTCCTGGAAATTGCTTTACCAGCTGGGTGGCGCAGCACAGGTTGTAAAGACAGATCTTGTAATTTGCTGAGTTAGACCTGACTGTTTTAACGTTTATTAACCCGGCTTTCCAGTTTTAGGTGCGTTACACGTATAGTCAGGCCATATCCAGGTAGTAAGTCAGATCCTGGAAGCAACTGGACTTCAGACGGATGTTGGGATTGGAAAACTGGCATAAATTGACATAACCTAAATGAAAGAAGATAAACGCCACGCTGTATCAGCAGAATTGTGTTAGATTATTGTTTGGTGGGGAGTTTATGTTGTACAAGTAGCTCTAATAGAAGGTTGAGTTAAAGGTACGAGCAATGGTCCCATTTTGTGACAAACAGACTCTCCTTTTCTCTGGTAAATATTTTTATGCTAATAAAAATGCACATTCACAGACAACGTTTCCACATTTTCAAGGCAGAAGGGATTGCCAGGCTGTAACCTTTCAATCTGCTGCGAGCTTTTTGTTTATTTTTCTGTGTAATGCCAGCAACTTGCTGTATTTAACCTGACGCGAGGGGCTTTGACATAAGTTCACTAGCACAGCAAGCTGTGCCTGCATCGGCTGCGCGCTGAGCAGGCGGTGAGGGGGCCCTGCGCTTGTCCTGCAGCTGGCTGTGATGACCCAATCGCCTCTGTCCGTGCTGCAAACTGGGGTGCTGCAAACGCCTTTCCTTTGCTGCAAGCAGGGTAAGGGCTCTGCTAGAGGGATGGGAACGCGCCTGGGGTGCTGCTGTGTAAGTGCGTTATACAGATGCCTGCCTGAGTCCTGAGGATGTCTGTGCATGAAGAAGCAATGATTTAAAAGTCTGTAAATAACTTTGGGGTTTGCTGGTTCAGTGTGAACACAGCGGTGTGTGCCAGTGTTCTGCCCACTTTGTTTGTGGGCAAACCCTGAGAAGCTGTCATAAACAGGCTTTTTTTTCTTTAATAAACCCTTGGAGTAAAAAAAAAGATGTTTATTATTCAATGGACTGCAGTGGTATAGGAGGCTGGCTAACCTCCCCTGCAGAGGTGCTTGCAGTCCTGTCGCTACTTTCATTTGGAAGGTGCGAAGCGTGCTCTGGAGCCACACAACTTCTTGCAAGCCTGGGTTGCTATTGATGGTTATGTTCTGGAATCTCCACAGCAGGTCCTTTACCCTTTTTGTATTTTCTGAGAATTTCTTTGGAAATGTAAGAACATAAAGGTGTGTTCTTTAAATGCAGCTCTCTTGAGGAGTCTCAGTGTTGCTGTTGCAATGGGAGGGATGAACAACTTAGATTCTCCTGCAAAAATAGATTTCAAGGAGGTAGCAGGGAAATGGAAGGGTAAAACAGTTAAGAATACTGGTCCGTAAGCAGAGATTGCAGTGCAGGTGTGATAGAGGAATATAGTAAGTTTTAATAATTAATCTATCTCTGGTGATAGTAGTTCCTGTTTGCATATATATACATATATAATCTTCATGTTCAATGGATTTTGTTCTCAGAGGCCATACAGAAGCTGTTCAGATAAGAACACTTGAGCATGCTGTTGGCAGGCAAAAAGATGAAAGGGATTGCAGGAATCCTGTGCCATGTCTCCAGGAGAGCTTCCTTTGCAAAGAGCAGGAGTCGAATGTTAAGACAAACACAATTTTTGTCTTTGCAAGGGCAAAGCACAAATAAGTTGACAAGAGTAGAAACTTCGTAGAGAGAGATTAGAGGGGTTGAAAGTTCAGAAATTTTGACCACTTTTGGTGAAATAACAATTTCTTGTGAAGGATAGTTGGTTGTTGGTTACTACTGTTGTCCTTGGACAGAGCTTAACTAAGTAAGGTGAAGTCTGCAGCCAGAGCTGCTGAAGAAGGGTTGGGCACCAGGACGGTGCAGCTGTGGCCTGTTACAAAACAACAAAATTGTATGATTTGACTGCAAGAGACAGGTTAGGGAGGTGATAGTGGAAAGTGGTAAACTCAGGCTAGATTTGGTTACAGTTGGTCTAGCAACTGCAAAAAATGTGGAAACATAACTGCCCCTGTTATTTATCTTTTAAAAATAAGAATAATTTAGGAAGGTTTTGCTTTCGTTTTGGAGCCCCCAATATGCTATCAGGATGGCCTAAAGAAAATGTTGGTTATCGTACCTAAAATAAAGGTAAAAGACAGTGATCTGTTTATCTTTAATAAATCCCTACAGAAGTAAGCAAATAAACTTCTGTTCACAGACCCACTGTTCCGTATGTATGTGTAAAAATAATGCTTTAAAGAACTGCAAGTCAGCCAAAGGTTTCTCTTCTCCACGTTGGACAGGATAATTCCTTCGGCAGCTGTGACTTTAATGAAATGGGTAGTATTTTTATTACTTTGTTATAGAAGCATCAAACTTTATTTTGCCTATCTGTAGTCTACTTTCTGGGCCTTGCAGGGCTGTCTTGGAAAGATTTGGAGTGCAATAACAGTGCTAAGCTAAGGGCTCTGTGGCAGGTAGTTTTCTTTCCTGCAGAAGCCACTGAAATCGATTTTTTTGCTCATCACAGAACAGCAATTAAAATGGCTTGAAAAAATGGAATTCTAGCATAAATTGGAAATCTTGTACTTTGTCTTTTGTTTGAGGAGGGTCAGATACTAGGAAGGCATATGTTTGTGAAATATTTACTTTGTTTATACAACTGGAAGTTAGAAAATATCTGTTATCCAGACTTCCAACTGTTAGTGACTAAATAAGACAAAATTACAAAAAAGGTCTTAAACCCTGTTTTGGCTCTAAAAGACTTAGAGAACTTGGAGGCTACGTGAAATACAGGACTCTGGAGAGAGTCTTCTTTCTTTGAGAAGTAGGACCTCTGCCGACGGTTCCAGCAGGGAGAGTGACAGGAGGATGGGGCAAGAGGGAAAGGTGTAAAAGTAGGTACGTCTAATACTTTGCCTCCCAAGAAAATAATTTGAATATCCTGTCTGGCAGTTCTGGTGCTGTGGGTACAGAACAACAGTTAATGAGTGCTTAGAGAAGGAGTGGTGTGGTTGTTGAATCAGAAAACAGGAGAAGGGAGAATCGTACCCCATGTGACAGGTTAGAACAAGGCTGGTTTTGTGTCTGCCCTGCTTTAGCACGGTGTGAATAGAGTTAAAAAATCCCCGAGTCAGGGAGAGGAGAGCGAGCAAAGCATTGGCGGCTTGCACGCTCCTGTGGCTGTGCAGCTTTGTGGGGTTTCAGTGAGTTGCTTATCCGGGTGTAGCAGAAGTGATCATCCAGACATTAGCTGATCTGTGAATTTTAAACAGTTCCTTACCATCACAGATATTAAAGATTTCTTACACTGAATGCTGTTCTGAATATTTGTTTGCTTTTGCCTCTCTCAGTCCTGATTTCAAGGGTGAGATTTTTTTCAAAGGAGGCAAATATCTGCTGTTGCACCCTGATGGAGATGGTTGCTGATTTGCTATGGCAGGTAATCAGCTGTATCCTGCCACTGAGCTGGCAGCAGCGTCTAGCCAGTCTCTGACATTTTCCCCCAAAAGAATACGGCTGTTTTAAGGAAATGTACTGACCCTAATATGGGGGTTTGGGGTGTTTCTGTACTGCAAGTGCATTGCTAAAAAGAGTGACTGAAACTTGTACTGAATAGCTTGAAAGTTAATTTTCACTGTTGATTTTGCTTCTGATTGAGAAATTTGCTTACTAGGTATCTTTACTCTTTTTATACTGAAAATACTAAGTAATGTTACTCCAAACTACTGTGATGTGAAACTCATCAGTATACCTGTAATGGATTTCATAAAAATGTTTATGAGGAATCAAGTACTGCACATTGTAAGGGGACCTAAAATAAAGTTGGCTCCTACAGTGAACAGTTTATTATATTAGGTTCTGTTTGTGCTATAGATTTTTTTTTTTTTTTTTTTGTAAAATAAATTCTACTGGAATTTAAAACACTTCAACTTAAGTTGTCATCCTAGATGGTCCTTTCCATTTTTTAACTTTCTCCTATCAGTGAGGGTTGGCAGAGACTCAGGCCGGGTCTCTTTGTCCTTGGAGAGGGTGCAAATGCATTTTCCAAAGGCCTGATGTTCTCCGCCTGGCTTATCTCCTAGGGTAAAGGACCCCACGCATTTCACCTAGCTTAGATCTCCTTACATGCTGATAAGGTGTGTGGCCTGCAAGTACCCAGTTGCATGCAAATCTTGATTGTAACATGTTCCCCTTCTTCCCTGGAGCCACTGTTTCATCTTGTAGGAAAGAGGGCAGTCGATGCCTGTATTTATGATTAACTGTAATGGTATTAGATTACGGGAAAAGTTAAAAAACAACTTGAAGTTGTCTTTTGCAGGCTGTGAAAATTGCTTATTTCTACAATAATAATAATAAAAGCAGAGGGCAAGTGAGCATCTGGAGCTGGCCACAGGTTGTAACTACAATTGCATGCGGCAGCATTGGGAATAAGGCTTGAGAGGGTCTGTGCTCCTGTATTTCAGAGCTCTGTCCACTGCTGCAGCAGGATTGGGCCCGCTGGCAGGTAGTGTTGGTGCAGTCTTTGAGAAGGAAAAGGCTCCCCTTCCAACTGATTTTGTCATAAGAGTTCTAGATCTTAACTGCAGAAGAGCTTTTATGATGAGCTTGTGCATTAGTAAGATGAATTGGGAATATTCACTGAAAGGGTCACTGAGGTAAAATGTACGAGGAAGCACAGGAACAGCTGGTTGTTTCCTGTTTATAACTGTACACTGGGAAAGGGTGAGTGCTGCTGCTGGGCACTCGTCTGTACCTGTTTTGTACTTCACATTGTTCTTTCTGAATGTTTTTCATAAAGAAGTTTGTAGTAGAAGGATTTTTTGACTGGATTTTTTTTTTTCCTGAAAGGACAGGAAGAAATCTCCACTGCAAACACTGGGGCTAATTAGATGTGCTGAACAGAGGACTGTTTATGCCATATCTGTGAGTTCTACAGTAAAGAATTTGTTACAAAAAGTCTTTCAATGAAGTGCATGTGCCATTTTCCCTCATAGGGAATATGTAATTAGTATTTCCTTGAAGTGAAAAAGCTCAGGTATATGTGTGAATGGATGTGGGGACAGAATCACGGAATGGTAGGGGTTGGAAGGGACCTGGAGACCATCTAGTACAATCCCCCTGCTAAAGCAGGATCATGTAGAGCATGTTGCACAGGAGCACGTCTGGACGGATTTTCAATTTCTCCAGAGAAGGAGACTCCACAACCTCTCTGGGCAGCCTCTTTCAGTGCTCAGTCACCCTCCGAGTAAAGGGTTTTTTTCTCATATTGAGATGGGACTTCCTGTGTTCCAGTTTGTGCCCATTGCCCCTTGTCCTGTCACTGGGCACCACTGAAAAGAGTCTGGCCACATCTTCTTGACATCCACCCTTTAGATATTTATAAGCATTGATAAGATCCCCTCTCACTCTTCTAACCAAACAGACCCAGCTCTGTCAGCTTTCCTTCATAAGAGATGCTCCAGTCCCCTGATCATCCTCGTAGCCCTCAGCTGGACTGTCTCCAGTAGTTCCTTGTCTTTCTTTGCAGAGCTGCTTCCCAGCAGGTCAACCCCTAACCTGTACTGGTGCTTTGGGTTATACCTCCCTAGGTGCAGGACCCTACACTTGCCTTTGTTGAACTTCATTAGGTTCCTCTCCACCCCAACTCTCCAGCCTGTCCAAGTCTTGTTGAATGGCAGCGCAGCCTTCTGGTATGTCGGCCACTCCTCCCAGTTTTGTATCATCAGCAAACTTGCTGAGGGTACAATCTGTCCCTTCATTCAGGTCATTGATGAGTATGTTGAACAAGACTGGTCCCAGTACTGACCCCTGGCTACAGGTCTCCAGCTAGACTCTGCGCCGCTTATCACAACTCTCTGAGCTCTGCCATTCAGCCAGTTCTCAATCTACCTCACTGTTCGCTCATCTCATTTGGGGAACATTTACCCCCTCTCCTCCTGCCTCCAGAGTATGGTCCAACTATAACAAAAAAGACCTTTACCTTTCCGTGTTGGTGTTAGCAGTAGATTTATCTTGATATTCAGTGGCAGAGTTGTATGTTTCAGGTGCTGAAGAACTTCTTCCCTGCTCTGACAGACCTCTGCAACAGGTTTTCTGCCTGCCTATGCAGAGTGAAGCTCTATATGGTAGACACAGGGTTTTGAAGTAGTTTTTACTGGATGCTTTTGCATGAAGGAATTTGCTGAAGCCTGATCATATCTGTAGCTTTTTCCCCAGTCTGTAGGGGTGTCTCCTGTCCCCATTGTCTCATGCGGCTTTGTTTTAAAATAATATTAAGGCTCAGACACCATCTGATTTACTTTAATTCAACATCCAACTTATGTTTATTTCTTTTCATATTCAAGTGAGCCATCTGGCTTTAATGAACTGTAACTGTTTTTAATGCTGCCTCCAGTTGCTAACATCTGAATATTTCATGTGCTGAAAGGAGATTTGAAATGCAGAAGTGAGACTGAAGAGTCCAAAGTATTTCCAAATCAGCTCTGTTCCAGCAGCACTTGTGCTCCCCTCCCCTCGAGATTTATCAAAAGATAACCTTTGGGGTGCCAGACTGTAAGCATCAGCCATGGCGGGCGCTAATTACAAGTACGCTCAATTTTGTGTACATAAAACACCAGAGCTGCTTATGAAATCCTGACTAACTACCCAACTTGACTTGGACAGAATATCAATCAACTTCAACAGGACCTGCCAGTATTTGGCATCTTTTAAATAAACAGCCTCTGTGGTATTGGGTTTGTTTTGGGTTTTTTGGGGGGGTTAGAGAAGGGAATATCTTAAATATTTCCATGTTGCAAAGAAAGATTAAGTTAGATTTACATCACCTAGTTTAGTTATAGAAGTTAATTGAGAGCTGCATACCATAAACTAAAAATATCTTAATTGCAATTAAATTCTGAGGGTTCTTTGCCAGGGCTACACTATTAGAAACCAGTGGCATATTTCCAAATTTGTTGGACTACATGCTTCGCTTGGTGTTTTTCACAGCGTGGCCT